>NC_084833.1:56797215-57434992 GCF_033115175.1 Lepus europaeus | reverse complement strand
GATTCAAGGTTGCCTATATTATTTGTTTATAAGCAAAGGGCATCCAAAATCAATATATAATGAAGAAACATAGAATGATCATAAATTTGCCATTCAAAAACAGATAATATGTAAAGGATAGGACTAGGAGAAGGAGGTTCATACATTAGCCCTGGGGAGTAAATACAGAGAAAGAGCAGAGATGATGCAAAAACAGATAATATGTAAAGGATAGGACTAGGAGAAGGAGGTTCATACATTAGCCCTGGGGAGTAAATACAGAGAAAGAGCAGAGATGATATAATTTTAAAAAGATCAAGATGTCGACAGATGGAATTCTGTATTTATGGAGTGACTGATTAGGGTAAAAGATGTGAAAGAAGAAAATGGAGTCAGAGGCTAACTCTCTAAATAAATAAGTAAATCGGTAAATAAATAAAAAGGAAACATTGTAGCAAATTCTGATATAGGGGAATATGGTCAGTTCTGCTCAGACAACCTAGTATTCAATACTTGGAGGACATTCTTGCTTTGGAGTTTTCCAAAGGAAAATGGACAGTTTTTTTTTCTTTTCTTTTTTTTTTTTTTTTTTTTTTTTTTTTTTTTTTTGGTATATGGAGGCTGGAATTGGGGAGTCATATAAAATCAGTGGTAGCTGAAGCAATAGAGGTAAATGTGTATGGAATGTATTGAAAGATTTATCCTATTGATCTTCATTGAAGATTGCTTAGTAGAGTTGTTACCCACCCTTGGGTCTTTGTACTAAGTGTGATCTGTGCCTGTGATGTCTTCTCCTCTAATTATATGTTGACGTAATATTATCTTCTTTTCTCTGTTTAAGTATGCCACCTCCTCAGAGAGGGTTTCTCTGATGACACAAATAATAGACATACACTTTCATGTCACAGAGTTTCTGCATGTCTGATTCTGTGTCATGTTTCCCATGCATAGAATTGTCTGACATATCACAGGCATTTAGTCAAAGTATGTTGAATCAGTTCGTGTTCTGATAGTCACATAACTGCTCTGTCCCTTGCTTTCGTGTTTTTTTTTTTAACTTTTTAAACAAACATATCTCTCCATTATGTTTTTCTCTGAACATATTTTTGGAAGATTTATTGATTGATTTGAAAGGCAGAGTTAGAGAAATAGAGAGAGAGAGGTGTCTTCTATCTGCGAGTTCATTCCCCAGACAGCAACAATGGCTGGGACTGGGCCAGGCTAGAGGCAAGTGCTACAAACTCCATCTGGGTCTTCCACATGGTGGCAGGGGCCCAAGCACTTGGGTCATTTTGTGCTGTTTTCCCAAGTGCAATAGCAGAGTTGGTTTGGAAGTGGAGCAGCCAGGACTCAACCTGCACTCACCTGGGATGCTGGCAACATAGTCAGCGGATTAACTCTATGCCATAATGCCAGCCCCACTGCCTTTGTGTTTTATAATATCCGAAAGAAAATTCTTCACATAGATTTGTGGGGATCATAGAACATAGTGCTGCCAAACACTGGCATATTGTCTGGTAGGTTAAAAATATTGAGTAGGCGGTGGTTTGACACTTGTATTCTTTGTAAACAAATGCAATGCAAAAAGAAGACAACAACACGTCATCTAACAGTATAGTTGCTTTGTGTTTTATCTTCTTTTGTCTTTAAATTCTGTACAACCTTCAGAAGAAATTCCATCCAATGTTTCCTTCTTTCTCTCTCCCAGCCTTTGATTTCCTATGCCTGCTCCTGTTTTTGTTTTGTTTTGTTCCTCACCTTTAACAGTGACTGAGAATGAAATATGGAGTTTATGGAGTCTATGGGGACTATGCATATGACTATTCTGCCCTCATTTCCTACATGGATTTTATGTTTAATGAACAATTAAAATACAAATATGACTTACAGAATTGTTCAAGGAACTTAAGTTGATTCTCTTCAGATGTGCACTACAAAGTAAACCACTGAAGTTTACCAGCTAAAAAATATTTTGGAGGTTCTGCTAAAAGCTCTTGGAAATTTACTATAATATCATGAAAAGAATTTAATGTTCTGGAATGAAGAACCAACTTAAAAATCATATATATTATTTTCATGAACAATTGACTATATATATATAAATATGTGTATGTATGTATATCAAGCTTCAATCATTATCAAGAATAGAAACAAGTTACAGTATGCTAAATTAATTTATTTGGCCTAGTCATTGTCACAAAATACCACCCTTGGAGACATTGCATTTTGGAGAACATTGATGAAGATAGGCTTATATTGAAAGAAATGTGAAAATTTGTTTGGAAATTTTTACTAGTATCTCCAGGATTTTAAAAATATTACAAATGATTTAAATAATTGAATTGTTTCTTTCATAAAATCGATAGCTCATTAAGCACTTCTGTATGCCAGCATACCATTAGATCACAGAAGACATATGAAAAATATGAGATCTCAAAATCCAGTAGATATGATTTTTATTAATATTTTATGTTTTTCTTACAGACACAGAATGGAGAAAATACATAAGGATCAGTTTTGTGAGTAGAATTCAAGAAGATATTTGGGTTCATGCTATGGAATCATACACATTTTCATATTGGAATCTTTCTTCTCATCACTTGGACCCTGACCTTGAGTTTTATCAGGTACACTTAACTCCCTTTTGTGATGTTCTCTAAAAGTATGTTATACTTGCCCAAGTTCCCTGAATTGAAGCCCAGATGAAAGAAGTGCATAAGAAGCTTTTGACTGTTATCTCAGGATCCTGACCAAGAGCATCTTTATGTCACTGGTAGAAAGTGGCTCTACCTACTAGAATGGGCAATCACACTCGAGTGAGAACATTCTTTCTGTGGGGATTTTCCAGTTTCCCAGACCTGCAGGGTCTACTCTTTGTGGTGATTTTCTTCTCGCATGTGACCATCCTGGCTGCAAATGTGTCCATCATGGTGGCCATCAAGCTCAGTCACAGCCTTCACACCCCCATGTACTTTTTCCTCTTTGGCCTCTCTTTCTCAGAAACTTGCACCACTGTGGTGATCATCCCCCGCATGTTGGTAGATTTGCTATCAGAGAGCAAGACCATATCTCTTCCTGAGTGTGCCACACAGATGCTTTTCTTCTTTGGTTTGTCATCTAATAATTGTTTCATCATGGCTGCTATGTCCTATGACTGTTACACAGCCATCCACAACCCTCTGCACTATCATACACTTATAACACGAAAGATATGCATTCAGCTTATGATGGCCTCTTGTATCATTGGGTTCCTGGTTTCTCTGTGTGTCACCGTCACTGTATTCAACTTGTCTTTCTGTAACGCCAACACTATCGACCATTTCTTCTGTGACATTGCACCTGTGGTCCACCTTGCTTGTGATTACACTCCCCGTCATGAAATGACTATTTTTGTGCTTTCTGCTTTTGTATTGGTCGGCAGCTTTATTTTAATTATGATTTCCTATATCTTCATTTTGTCCATAATTGTGAGGATGTCTTCTGCAAAGGGGAGGTATAAAGCCTTCTCAACTTGTTCCTCTCACCTCACGGTTGTGTTTCTACACTATGGCTTTGCTTGCTTTGTCTATTTGAAGCCCAAGAACAGTGACACATTCTATGAAAACATGATGATGGCTGTGATATATACAGTGCTAACACCACTGCTTAACCCCATCGTTTACAGTCTAAGAAATAAAGAAATGCAGATAGCCCTGAGGAAAGTTCTAGACAATGTCAATAGGTTTATTCCTCAGATGGTAAATAAAAGATCCCAGGATATTAAAAAAAACTTGCCAAGTGTTGATAAATAAAAGTAGATGTAGAATTCTCTAAAATATTTATTATATTATTTATATTACATAAATTCATTATACTTATTACTTAGTGCACAAAGCAATAAAAACATTGTCTTATTTCTGGTGTATCCTGGTCTTAGTCTATTTCTACAACAAAATTCCATGTGGTTTCAAATGTTTTAAATTGGTGGCCTGTGTAATGGCATAGTAGGCTAAACCTCTACCTGCAGTGCCGGCATCCTGTGTGAGTGCTGGTTCATGTCCCAGATGCTCTTCTTCTCATCCAGCTCTCTGCTTATGGCCTGGGAAGGCAGTGAAGGATGGCCTAGGTGCTTGGACCCCTGCACTTGCATTGGAGACCCGGAAGAGGATCCTGGCTTCAGATGGGTCCAGCTCTGGCTATTGTGGCCATTTGGGGAGTGAACCAGCAGATGGAGGACATTTGTTTTACCCTCTCTATCTCTGTGTCTGTAACTCTGCCTCTCAAAAAATATTGAAATTTATTATAGCATATGAAAATATTTCAAAAAGTTCATGGAAAATGGAATTAAAAGATAAGGTTATTTTGGGTATAAAATATTTCTGAAATATTATGGATGGTCTTCAGAAAATTCATAAAATATGTATTATGAGAAAACTGCACAGATTTCAAAAACTATTTTGCACCAAAATGAACTTACCTTTTAACTAACTCTCTTTTTCTATAAAGCTTTTGATGTACCCTTGTATCTATATGTATACCAAACATGCACATATCTATATGTAGTAAACATCAAAACATGCTTTGGAACACCATATTTTTATAACATTGCTTGCCTTTGTGGAAAGGAGAAGTTTATATTAAGAAGGAAAAGAATGAGAAAGAGAGTGAGGAAATTGGGAGAGAACACATAGTGGAGAAAAAAATCACTATTTATTAAAAAAAGGGGAAATCACAAACACACAAATTTAGAGTTTAAATGATGGAACGCAATACATAAAAGTTTCAGAGAATCATCAGAAAATACTTTGTTCAACTCCAACAAATATGGAAATAGAAACAATGTGTTAAAGGAAAAACTTAAGCATAAAAGAAGCAATGCATAATGATTTGGAAAAATTCTTGTCCAATCTAGATTTCTGGTGCTACAGATGCAAGACATATGACTCATGAATCCCTCAACTTCTCAGCAGAATTAAGAAATGGAGATGGGATTGTCTAGAGATAACATGTGAAAGACCCTCTTTAATGGTGTGAATACCCTTAGCATACATGGCAGACCCAAAAGGTTCTCAGGAATTGTGCATCTTCAAAAATACCACAAGCTTAGACTTAAAGAAACAGAACAAAATGAAGGATGTCTGTCAGATTCTCAAAATTCTACAGGCAGGAAACAGACTGGTGAAACTACTCATATGTGCCACCTTTAAGGAAAAGAAAATAAAACTCCAAGGTTGAACCTTTCATCTAAAAATGGTACCTTGCATCTAGAGTCCATGGCTGTGGGCAGATAGGCTGGAGTTTACATACACAGATCTCAGGACAGGCCCCAAAGAAGGAGCCACAGCACCTGAGAGAGGAGCATGAAGCCAAAGTAGTATTTCCAGAACATTTAGAAGTTATCAAAAAAATAAAAAATACATGGACTACAGAAATCCATGCAGGACATGATAGAAAATCTCTCTCTTGAAAATGAAATCTTTTTTTTTATTTGATAAGAATATTTATTTGTCAAAGCAGTTCATTTACATGTTACTATTCAAAATAAGGTGAAAGCAAAAATAGATTCTACGTCAAAGAGGACAAAATGTTTTTGAAGAAAACAGTCTTTGTCACACAGGATAATTCTGTCACATGAATTCCCTAATACTAGCTGAGGTGATTCCAGCAAAGGACTTTTTCCACACATGACATTTTCAAAGAATTTTCTCTCTGTGATTGTGCTGACATTTGTTTATGTTTGCCTTGCAGCAAAGGTTTTGCTACTTTCATTACATTCATACAGGTTTTCATCTTTCTAAATTATCTGACAGAAAGAAATTACTTATGGTAGAAAATTCTACCTGTGAATGTTTCTCATCTCTGAGCCCTTTGATGTGTGGTGAACACTGCTGGAAAACTATATGTTTTACATACATTATACCAGTAAGACTCCCTCCACTCCTATTTACTTTATCGTCACACTTGTCACATCTAAATTCTGACAAATTCTTTTTTCACATTAATTTTATTCAAAATGTTTCTCTGCTTTGTAAATTCTATGCTTTTTTGAGGCTCAAATTTCTGGAAAACATTTTTCACATTCACTAGATTCATGTTTCTCCTTGTAATGTCTATGATGCATAATCAAGATTTACCTTAGGAAAAGACTTTTCCATATTCAATACATTAATAAAGTTTCTCTTTGTGAACTCTTTGATGTGATATCAGGTGTGACTTCTGGGAAAAGGCTTTCCCACACTCATTCCATTCATAAGGATTCTCCCCTGTGCGAATTCTCTGATGTCTTATGAGGTGTGACTTCCGGAAAAAAGCTTTTCTACACTCATCACATTCATATGGCTTCTCCCCTGTGTGAATTGCCTGATGCCTAATGAGGTGTTCTTTCCGGCTAAATGGTTTTCCACATTCATTACATTTGAAACATTTTCCACCTTTGTGAATTTGCTGATGTTTCACAAGATCTGATGGACACCAAAAGACTTTTCCACACTCATTAAATTCTTGAAGTTTCACTGGTCTGTGAGTTTTCTGATGTGCAATGAGGTGTGTCTTCTGGCCAAAGGCTTTTCCACACTCGTTACATTCCTAAGGTTTCTCCCCTGTGTGAATTCTCTGATGTCTGATAAGGAATGCTTTCTGGTGAAAGGCTTTTTCACACCTGATGCATTCATAAGGTTTCTCCCCTGTGTGAATTCTAAGATGTGTTATAAGGGATGCTTGCTGCCGAAAGGCTTTTCCACACTCATTGCATTCATAAGGTTTCTCCCCTGTGTGTGTTCTCTGATGTCTAATAAATACTGATCTCTTCCAAAAGGCTTTTCCACATTCATTACATTCAAATAATTTTTCACCCTTGAGAATTGAAAATTAAATCTTAAGGAGGAATCAAAATGAAATGAGGAATTTAGTAGAACATGAAATTGAGATATTGAAAAGAAATCAAAATGAAATAAAGAATTCAAAAGAACAAATAAAAAACACATTTGAGAGCCTTAAAAACAGAATCAGTGAGGCAGAAGAAAGAGTATCGGACTTAGAAGACAGAGCATAGGAAAGTATACAGTCAAACCAAAGAAAAGAAGAGGGAATTAGAAATCTAAAAAATATTGTTGGGAATCTATAGGATACTATTACAAAACCCAACATTCAGGTTCTAGGAGTTCCTGAATGCATGGAGAGAGAGAAAGGATTAGAAGGCCTTTTTAGTGAGATACTAGCAGAAAACATCCCGGGTTCAGAGAAAGAAAGAGACATCCAAGTACAGGAAGCACACAGAACTCCCAATAAACATTGACCAGAAGAGATCCTCACCACCACACATTGTAATCAAACTCAACTCAGTGAAACATAAAGAAAAGATTCTAAAATGTGCAAAAGAGAAACATCAGATTACTCTCAGAGGATCTCCAATTAGATTCACAGCAGATTCTCATCAGAAACACTACAGGCTAGGAGGGAATGGTGAGATATAGCCCAAGTACTAAGAGAAAAAAACTGCCATCCCAGAATATTATATCCTGCAAAGCTCTCATTTGTGAATGAAGGTGAAATAAAGACCTTTCACAGTAAAAATAAATTGAAAGAATTTGTCACCACTCGTCCAGTCCTGCAAAAAATGTGTTACACACAGAAACACAGAAACAATGACATCAATACGAAAGAAGGTAAACAAAGAAAACCTGCCAGTAAAAGATCACAGGAAGTTCAAAGCATATATTAGAAACATCTTTGGGAAAACGGCAGGGCAAAGTTACTACCTATCAATGGTCACATTGAATGTAAGTGGCCTCAACTCTCCAATTAAAAAACACAGACTGGCTGAATGGATTTAAAAACAAACCCATCTATTTGCTGCTTACTAGAAACACATCTTTCCAACAAAGATGCATGCAGACTGAAAGTGAAAGGTTGGAAAAAGATATTCCATGCCAACAGAAACCAAAAAAGAGCTGGTGTAGCCATCTTAATATCAGACAAAATAAACTTTAACACAAAATCTGTTAAGACAGACAAAGAGGGGCACTATATAATGATTAAGGGATCAATTCAACACATGTAAGTATTATAAATGTATATGCACCTAATTACAGAGCACCAGTTTATTTAAAAGATATCTTAAGGAACTTAAAGGGAGACTTAGATTCCAATACAATAGTAGTGGGGGATTTCAATACTCCACTCTCAGAGATAGACAGATCAACAGGACAGAAGATCAATAATGAAACAGCAGATTTAAACAACACTATAGCCCAAAGGATCTAACAAATACCTACAGAACTTTTAATCCTAAACTTAGGAAAACACATTCTTCTCAGCTGTACATGGAACCTACACTAGGACTGACCACATACTAGGCCATAAAGCAAGTCTCAGCAAATTCAAAAGAATCAAAATCATACCATGCATCTCAGACCACAATGGAATGAAGCTGGAAATTAGCAATGCAGGAATCTCTAGAGCATATGCAAACACATGGAGACTAAACAACATGCTCCTTAATGAACAATGGGTCATAGAAGAAATCAAAAGAGAAATCAAAAACTTTCTGAAAGTAAATGAGGATAACAACACAACATATCAAACTTATGGGATACAGCAAAAGCAGTGTTAAGAGGAAAGTTTATAGCAATAGGTGCCTACATCAAGAAATTGGAAAGGCACCAAACAAATGAGCTATCAATGCTTCTCAAGAATCTAGAAAATCAGCAGCAAACCAGACCCAAATCTAGTAGGAGAAGAGAAATAATTAAAATCAGAGAAGAAATCAACAGGATTGAATTAAAAAAAATTACAAAAAATCAGCCAAACGAAGAGCTGGCTTTTTGAAAAAATAAACAAAATTGATACACCACTGGCCAACTAACTAAAAAAAGGAGAGAGAAGACCCAAATCAATAAAATCAGAGATGAAAAAAGGGAATGTAACAACACATACCACAGAAATAAAAAGAGTTACCAGAAATTACCACAAAGAGTTGTATGCCAGCAAACTGGGAAATCTATCAGAAGTGGATAGATTCCTGGACACATGCAACCTACCTAAATTTAACCATGAAGACATAGAAACCTGAACAGATCCATAACCCAGTCAGAAATTGAATCAGTAATAAAGACCCTCCCAATAAAGAAAAGCCCGGGACCAGATGGATTCACTGCTGAATTATATGAGACATTTAAAGAAGAACTAACGCCAATCCTTCTCAAACTATTCAGAACAATCAAAAAAGGGAATCCTCCCAAATTCTTTCTATGAAGCCAGCATCACCTTAATCCCTAAACCTGAAAAAGATGCAGCAGAGAAAGAGAATTACAGACCAATATCCCTGATGAACATAGATGCAAAAATCCTCAATAAAATTCTGGCCAATAGAATGCAACAACACATCAGAAAGATCATCTACCCAGACCAAGCGGAATTTATCCCTGATATGCAGGGATGGTTCAATGTTCACAAATCAATCAATGTGATACACCACATTAACAAACTGCAGAAGAAAAGCCATATGATTATCTCAATAGATGCAGAGAAAGCATTTGATAAAATACAACACCCTTTCATGATGAAAACTAAGCAAATTGGGTATAGAAGGAACATTCCTCAATACAGTCAAAGCAATTTATGAAAAAAAACCACGGCCAGCATCCTATTGAATGGGGAAAAGTTGGAAGCCATTCCCCTGAGATCTGGTACCAGACATGGATGCCCACTCTCACCATTGCTATTCAATATAGTTCTGGAAGTTTTGGCCAGAGCCATTAGGCAAGAAAAAGAAATTAAAGGGATACAAATGGGGAAGGAAGAAGTCAAACTATCACTCTTTATACAGATGAGGTTCTTTCTTTAGAGGATCCAAAGAACTCTACTAAGAGACTATTGGAACTCATAGAAGAGTTTGGCAAAGTAGCAGGATATAAAATCAATGCACAAAAATCAACAGCCTTTGTATACACAGGCAATGCCAAGGCTGAGAAAGAACTGCTATGATCAATTTCATATACAAAAGCTACAAAAACAATCAAATACCTTGGAATAAACTTAACCAAGGATGTCAAAGATCTCTACAATGAGAATTACAAAATCTTAAAGAAAGAAACAGAAGAGGATACCAAAAAATGGAAAAATCTTCCATGCTCAGAGTCAATATCATCAAAATGTCCATTTTCTCAAAAGCAATTTATAGATTCAATGCAGTACAAATCAAAATACCAAAGACTTTCTTCTCAGATCTGGAAAAAATGATGCTGAAATTCATATGGAGGCACAGGAGACCTAGAATAGCTAAAGCAATCTTGCAATCTTGTACAACGAAGTTTCTATTTAGTTGATCTAAGGGATGACCTGGGCATTGGAATATATAAAAGCTCTTCTGGTGATTTTAGTATACAGGTACCTTTGTATACCCATGCTTTTGTGAGTTTAGTTTCCATGGATATAAAAATTGCTGGGAAAGTCCCCTCTGTTCTGCTTCAAATGTGTGATAAGTGGAAATCCTGGAGTCACGGATTATTGACCAGTGTTATTACTCCCCCGAGTTTATAGGAGTCACATACCTCTTTTCAATCTTCCATCAATATTGGAGATAAAACTGTGAGAGAATTCAGATATATGTATTGCTCATCTATAACTGAAATGATACTTGACCTAGTCCCTGAAGTAATTTGGGAGGTGGAAATGGCCTTTTTTCTGTTGGTTCATTCATTTAGAAAATGTTTTTTGAACATTAGCTGAGTTTCAGTCTCTCTTTTAGGAATTGTAAAATAATGAATTTCACAGTCAAGGATGCTGCCCTCATGGAGCTCATATTCTAGTAAGCAAGGCAGATGGTAAACTATAAACTAATGTATATTGAGATAATGATCAGCTGCAAGTGCTGTAGAAGAAATGAACAGTGAAATTTCTTGTAGCAGCTAAGTGACATTTCTGCATTCCCTGGGAAACCTGAGCCTCTCATGGTAGGCCATAGTTATCTGTTGAGTTAGCTGCGAACAGTGCTATGGTTTGAATGTTTACAACCTGTAATTCAGATGTTGTCAACATGATACTGTTAAGATATGGACCTTTAGGAAGTGATTAGGCTATGAGGAATCCTTCCTGCATCACTGGGATTAGGTTCTCTCTCACTCTCTCTTTTTTTTTTTTAGAAGACCGATGTTCCAAGTGTTTTTGTTTGTTTCTTTCTTCCTTCCTTTCTTTCTTTTTTTTTTTTTACTTATTTTACAGGTAGAGTTATAGACAGTGAGATAGAGAAAAAGGTCTTCCTTCTGTTGGTTCACTCCTCAAATGGCCGCCACGGCCGGCGCTGCACCGATCCTAAGCCAGGTGCCACGTGCTTCTTCCTGGTCTCCCATGCAAGTTCAGGGGCCTAAGCACTTGGGCCATCCTCCACTGCATTCCCAGGCCACAGCAGAGAGCTGGACTGGAAGAGGAGCAACCGGGACTAGAACCTGGCTCCTACATGGGATGCCAGTGCCTCGGGTGGAGAATTAACCTAATGAGCCATGGCGTCTGCCCTAGGTTCTCTTATAAAAGGAATTGAGGGTGGAGTTCATCTTTTTTGCTTTTCTACCTTCTGCTATGTGGGGACACAGTATTCTTTGTCTCTGGAGAACGCAGTATCAACGTGCCATCTTAGAAGTGGAGAGCAGGATTCACTTGATCTTGGCCTATGTAGTCTGCAAAATTATGAGAAAATAATTTTCTATTCTTAATAAATTAAATATTTTGTTATAGTAGCACAGAGTGAACTAAGAAAGGTAGGCTTGCTTTTCTGAATGAATTGATGTTAGCAGAAGATAAGTATATAAATTCTGTATGTATGTATATGTGTTTGTGTGTGTGTGTGTTATTAATCTACCTGAGACCACAGAGATAATGTTGAGACCAAGATTTAAATACTGTCTTGCAATCTGCTTATGAAGATTGTATTATTTTTTTTTACAAGCAGAGTGGACTGTGAGAGAGAGAGAGAGAGAGAGAGAGAGAGAAAGGTCTTCATTTTCCATTGGTTCACCCCCCCAGTGGCCGCTGCAGCAGGCGCACCATGCTGATCTGAAGCCAGGAGCCAGGTGCTTCTCCTGGTCACTCATGTGGGTGCAGGCGCCCAAGCACTTGGGCCATCCTCCACTGCACTCCCGGGCCATGCAGAGAGCTGGACTGGAAGAGGGGCAACCGGGACAGAATCCGGCGCCCCGACCAGTGGAGGATTAGCCTACTGAGTCATGGCACTGGCTTGAAGACTGTATTCTTAAAACTTTCACCACTTCTTGATTAAATGTAATGTTCATCAATATAAAATATGCTTTCTTAAAACCTTTAATAGTTTTTTCTATATATTACTATGCTTTCTTCTGTTATCATTTTCCTAGTTATAACGTTTTGCAGCCATTTGTTTTTTTTTATTTGACAGGTAGAGTTATAGACAGTGAGGGAGAGACAGAGAGAAAGGTCTTCCTTCAATTGGTTCACTCCCCAAATGGCCTCCACGGCCGGCGCTGTGCCCATCCGAAGCCAAGAGCCAGGTGCCTCTTCCTGGTCTCCCATGTGGATGCAGGAGCCCAAGCACTTGGGCCATCCTCCACTGCCTTCCCGGGCCACAACAGAGAGCTGGACTGGATGAGGAGCAACCATATGGGATGCCGGTGCCTCATGTGGAGGATTAACCAACTGAGCCATGGCACCAGCTACACAGCCATTTGTTTTCACTCTTCTTCTTCCAAGTTCAACCCAACTTGCCAGTTTTCTTTTGTTTCATTTTTTTCTTTCCTTGTAAGTGGTTGAGAAGATATAAAGTGTTCTTCAAAAAGTTCATGGGGAAATGAAGTTAAAAGATAAATTTATTTTCTTGTGAAAATTTTGAAATTCACATATATGGTCCATGGAATGCATATTCTAAAAAACTAATCATGAATTTCCAATTTTGTGTTGAAGATTTATTTATTTATTTGAAAGGCAGAATTAGAGAGAGAATGGGAGAGAGAGAGAGAGATCTTCCATCTGCTAGTTCACTCTCCACATGGCCTGGAGTTGGGCCAGGTTGAAGCCAATAGCCAGGATCTTCTGCATCTCCCATCTGTATGGGAGTACTTGGGCCATCTTGCTACACATTAATAGGGAGCTCTATCAGAAGTAGAGCAGTTAGGACTCAAACCATGGCCCAAATGAGATATTGGCTCTGCAGATGATCAAACTATTTAAAAGTATTTTTCAAATTTTATTTGCATTTTATTTGAAAGAGATCTTCTATCCACTGATTCACTACCAAATGTCCACATCAACAAGGGTTGGGCCATACTGAGACCAATACACTAGAACACCATCTGGGTCTCTCACACTTGAGGTGTTCCTGATGCCTCCTAGGAATGCATTGGCAAGATGCTGAATCAGAAGTGAAGGATGCTAGTATTCAAACCTACAGGCACTTTAATATAGGATGAAGGTGTCCCAGGCAGTGAAAAATGGCGTCAGTAATCTCCCTAGGCTCTAGTCATGAGTTTCCAAGGCTATGGAAGCCTTTTGAGTTCACCAACTTCGATCTTATTCCAGCAGGGTCATAGTCAAAGTGGAAGTTCTCTCCTCCCTTCAGAGAAAGGTACCTCCTTCTTTGATGGCCCTGTTCTTCCACTGGGATCTCACTTGCAGAGATCTTTCATTTAGGTCTTCTTTTTTTTTTTTTTTCCCAGAGTGTCTTGGCTTTCCATGCCTAAAATACTCTCACAGGCCATTGTCTCTACTGTTGAGAAACAATGCTTTTCTTTCTTACTATTTGTTGAATTCTTAATGAAGTTTTAAGCTTATGATTATAAACTAAACTAAAGTGTGTCATTGTAAAAAGTTAAAGAAAGAAGGAAGTGGGAGGGTGAGGTGGGAAGTGTCATTGTTTTTAAATCTGTATATATATAATACATGAGATTTGTTCCCTTATATAAATACAAATTATTAAAAATAAAATATATATCTATTAAATTTACTGAACATGTTGAAAAATAATAATAATAATAAATGGAATGAGATATGAGCCAACATTATGGTGGAGTGGGTTAAGCTGCTGCTTGCAACGATTATATGCCATATCAGAGTGCCGGTTCAATGCCTGGTTTGGCTGCTCCACTTCTGATCCAGCTCACAGCAATTGCTTGGGAACTTAGCAGAGATTGGCCCCAGTAATTGGGCCCATGCCACCTGTATAGGAGACTGAGATTAGTTCATGGAATCTATCTTTGGCATGTCCCAGACCTAGCTGTTGTAGCTACTGAAGAAGTGAATCAGGGGATGGGAGATAGCTTTCTCTGTCTCTCCCTTTTGCTCCATCACTGTGCCTTTCAAATAAATAAATCTTTAAAAATAGGTTAAATATTTCATGTATAATTGGAAACCTTGGAACTCCTAGAAGCAAACATTTGGTGAAAGCTCCATGACATTGGTTTGGTGAGTGATTACTCAGATATGATACCAAAGCAAGGTAACAAAAGCAAAAGTAAACAAGTGGACTACATCCAACTATGAAATTTCTTCACAGCAAAGGAAATAATCAGTAGAATGAAAGGCATCTTATGAAATGTTAGATAATATATGAATATCATATATGTCATATATATGATAAAATATAAATATATGTTAATTTCCAAAATGTGTAAGGAAATATTTTAACCAAAACATAATAACCTTATTACAAAATAAGCTAAGAAACTGAATAGACATTTCTCAAAAAAAATACAAATGATCAGCAAGTACATTAAAGATTGCTCAGTGCCACTTATCATGACGCGAAATGCAAATCAAAAGCAAAATGTGTATCATCTCACACTTGGAAGAATGGCTATTGTAAAAATGTAGATGAGGTGTTGTAGAGGATGTGGTGATTTATAATTCTTGTACACTGTTGGTGGAAACACAAGATGGTACAGCTGGTATGGAAAACAGTATAGAGATGGGGCCAGCTCTGTGGCGCAGTGGGTTAATCTGCCTGTGGTGCAGGCGTCCCATATGGGTATCAGTTCTAGTCCCAGCTGCTCCACTTCCAATCACACTCCCTGTTAATGTGCCTGGGAAAGCAGTGGAAGATGGCCCAAGTACTTGGGTCCCTACACCATGTGGGAGACCTGGAAGAAGATCCTGGCTCCTGGCTTTAGATTGGCTCAGCTTCAGCTGTTGCAGCCATTTAGGGAGTGAACCAGTGGATGGAAGACATTCCTCTCTGCCTCTGCCTCTCACTGTTTGTAATTCTACCTCTCAAATAAATAAAATATTTTTATAAAGTATAGATCTTTTTTCAAAAAAGTAAATATGTAAAATTTGTAATCCAGCACTCCCATTTCCAAAAAAAATGAAGTCAGTATTTCAAAGAGATAATAGCACTCCAATATTCATTGCAACACTAATCACAGTGATCAAGATGTAAAAACAATCTAATGTGCATTGACGGATGAGTGGATAAATAAAATGTGGTATGTACATGTGATGGAAAACTATTCAGCCTTACAAAGAAGAAAATTCTGCAGTGAGTACAAAGTTTGTTAGCAAAACAAACAAATTCTAGATAACAGCTATACAATATTGTATTTACAGTTAACAATATTTTATCGTAATAAAAATTTTGTTAAGAAAGATCACATGTTGTGTACTCTTACCACAACAAAATAATTCTTAAAATTTATTAATTAATTTGATACTATGTACCCATCCCTTGTAGAGTTCTATGAATAGAGTGCTGAGCTAGGCAAATGAGATCCCTCCCTTATGGTAGTTGTAGGGCAGTAGGTAGGAATGACCTTAGTCAATTATTTAAACTAGTTCCTATTTAATTTAAAGTGTTGTAAGTGTAAGATGTATTTTAGGCTTTTCTGAAACTGTTACCAGCAGAATATGACTTAGTCCAGACTGTCAGGGCAACCTTCAATTCCAAAGCAAATTTAAACCTGAGACCTAAGACTCCTATGACTAGGAGTTACATTTCCATCAGGAGGGTAGTAGTGAGATATGTGAGAAATCATAATACCATTTGGCCATAGCACAGTGACTGTTACATAAAATATTTATTTTAGTCATTCAACACTAATTCAACAAATATATGTTTTAGCACATCCTGTATTTATAATATTAGACCATTAAATATGTATCCAAAACTAGTCATAACACTGAACCTTTATACCAGGGAAAGAAAAAGATCTTCCACTATAATGAGTACCGATCAAGTGGCTTGGGCAAATGTTTTTTTTTTTAATTTAATGAATGTAAATTTCCAAAGTGCAGCTTATGGATTACAATGGCTTCCCCCTCCCATAACTTCCCTCCCACCCGCAACCCTCCCCTTTCCCGCTCCCTCTCCCCTTCCATTCGCATCAAGATTCATTTCCAATTCTCTTTATATACAGAAGATCAATTTAGTATATATTAAGTAAAGATTTCAACAGTTTACACCCACACAGAAACATAAAGTGAAACATACTGTTTGAGTACTAGTTATAGCATTAAATCACAATGTATAGCACATTAAGGACAGAGATCCCACATGAGGAGCAAGTGCACAGTGACTCCTTTTGTTGACCCAACAAATTGACACTCTAGTTTATGGCGCCAGTAACCACCCTAGGCTCCCGTCCTAGCTTGCCAAGGCTATGGAAGCCTTCCAAGTTCGCCGACTCTGATCATATTTAGACAAGATCATAGTCAAAGTGGAAGTTCTCTCCTCCCTTCAGAGAAAGGCACCTCCCTCTTTTTTTTTTTTAAGAGAAAGCTTTATTGGGGAACACCCAACAGACCAGAAAGCTGATTCCAGCCAAGACTGGGAGAAAAGTCACTCATCTTTTGTAGGTAGAGGGGTTTGTCTGTAGAGAAATTTTGAACAATTATACAGCATTAAGTGGGTAAGAGTACCATCAGTACACACAGGTGGGAAGTAGAGCCATTGGTGGTAGAGTAGAGGTTATGATTACAAAGAAATGAGGCCCAAGTGCGCTAGGCAGGGTCTAGAACAAAGGACAGAGTCATTATTATAATGAGGAGCTAAAAAAGGTGCTGTCTAAGCTACAATTAAGTTTTGTGATTGAGAGGCAAATAGAACCTCACAGAAGGGGCTTGATAATAATCTGTTGGGCTTTAGGCCCTGTAAGTTAAGAGGCCCAGACCTATCTATCTCTTCACATGGGGTGCATCCTAAGGGAGGTGTGAACCTCCTGGGGGAAGGCACTCTGTTGACTTTCATTACTTAGCTGACCTAGGAGGAGAGCTGGCCAGGTAAAGGAGAGCTGGCATCTCTAACAAGAAATTTACAGTTCTGCCTGCAATGTTGCTGACCCTACTTGACCATACCCTCAGCTGCGGTGGTCACTTTGGAAGCTGGGCTGAGTGAAGAGGTCCATTTCCAGTGATCCAACTCTTGGCAGAGCTGCCAGGGCTCTTCACAAGCTGACTTCTGCTGAAGCCCAGGCTTACCACATTGAAAGCCACTGCAGTGGTCTCATTGAGGGCAGATCACTGTACAGAACAGCCATTAATAGGCCTGCCACCCATTGCTTCTGATGCCTAGCTTTCTTTTCCTCCTGGTTTTGTTAAAGCAGACCAGAGGATGCAAGTCAAGGGAGTGCCCAAGTCCCATCTCTAATCTTCGGGGGCCTGAACTACAAGTCTATAGTCACAGGCATGTTCTGTAGTAGTTTTTCTAAGGTAGACAATGCCCATGAGGAAAATTATATTCTCACTTTAAAAATTCCTTTCCCTTTGGTCTGAAAGGGAGGTTTTTTTCTACTTACTGTATACTTCACTGATGGTGAAGTGAATCTAGATATGAAATTATAATTTAAGCTCTTATTTTGGCTATGCTATTACAGAAACATGTTAGCCATCTCTTTTATAAGGTTTAAAGATTAAATTGTGCGTCCTACAGATTCCTTCATAATGAATTAGTTTCCTACCTTGAAGAGAATAGAGAAATGTAAGAACAAGTTGGGCTTAGAATAGAGAAATGAGGGAGCAAGTCCTAGATCGCTTGCTTACAATAGCAATATCACATGAAAACTTAGCAAACAGTTTCAACCATTAGATAACAACTTAAGAAAACATTTACCATATAAATTTTAAGAATTATGTATTTGGAAACACCTCTTAAATATCTAACATGGTGTAGTTTGTTTAACCAGTAAACTTAAGCACAAGCATCTAAAACGTTTTTAGTTTCTTTCTACCAACAAGTTTTAAACATACGATACAGAGTTTCAGGTCACACGAATTAAAACACATCTTTGATTAATTTTAGCAGCTTAAATTTATGGACAATCTTATCTATAAGCCAATTAAAATAAAACTCTTAATAAAATTTCCCCATGTGGACATACAATATGTACACACATATAACATAACATAATAGACCAATATAGGAATTTTAATAATAGCTTTTAAAGTCTTTAAACTCTTTTTGTGAATTGCCAATTGATTTGAATTGCTTTTTGTTTTTAGTAACCTCAGTTAACCATACTTTCTCGGCCATTAACATTCAATGTGACTATTGATAAGTAGTAACTTTGCCCTGCCATTTGCCAAAGATATTTTCTTTTTTTTAAGATTTATTTTTTTAACTTTTATTTAATGAATATAAATTTCCAAAGTATAGCTTATGGATTACAATGGCATCCCCCCCCATAACTTCCCTCCCACCCGCAACCCTCCCCTTTCCAGCTCCTTCTCCCCTTCCATTCACATCAAGATTCATTTTCAATTCTCTTTATATACAGAAGATCAGTTTAGTGTATATTAAGTAAAGATTTCAACAGTTTGCACCCAAATAGCAACACAAAGTGAAAAATACTGTTGGAATACTAGTTATAGCATTAAATAACAGTGTACAGCATATTAAAGACAGAGATCCTACATGATATTTTTTAAAAATTTATTAATTTTCCATGCAATTTCCAATTTAAAACCAAGTTTTTCTTTTTTCATTTTCAATTATCTTTATATACAAAAGACCGATTCCGTATATACTAAGTAAAGATTTCATCAGTTTGCACCCACACAGAAACACAAAGTGCAAAAATATTGTTTTAGTAGCCAAAGATATTTTCTAATATATGGTTTGAATTCCTTGTGATCTTTTGCTGTGAGGTTTCCTTCATTTACCTTCTTTCATATTAATGACTGTGTTTCTGTGTATAACACATCTTTAAGCATGTTTTGCAGGGCTAGACGAGTGGCGACAAATTTTTCAATTTCTGTTTGCTATGAAAGGTCTTTATTTCACCTTCATTCACAAATGAGAGCTTTGCAGGATATAATATTCTGGGATGGCAGTTTTTCTCTCTTAGTACTTGGGCTATGTCTCGCCATTCCCTTCTAGCTTGTAGGGTTTCTGATCAGAAGTCTGCTGTGAGTCTAATTGGAGATCCTCTGAGAGTAATCTGATGTTTCTCTCTTGCACATTTAGAATCTTTTCTTTATGTTTCACTGTGGTGAGTTTGATTACAACATGTCGTGGTGAGGATCTCTTTTGGTCATGTTTACTAGGGGTTCTATGAGCTTCCTGTACTAGGATGTCTCTGTCCTTCTCCAAACCCGGGAAGTTCTCTGCAAGTATCTCACTAAAAAGGCCTTCTAATCCTTTCTCCCTTTCCATGCCTTCAGGAACTCCTAGAACCCGAATGTTGGTTTTTTATAATAGTATCCTGTAGATTCCCAACAATATTTTTTAGATTTCTAGTTTCCTCTTCTTTTCTTTGGTTTGCCTGTTTCCTTTCCTGTTCTCTGTCTTCTAAGTCAGATATTCTCTCTTCTGCTTCACTGACTCTGCTTTTAAGGCTCTCTAATGTGTTTGTCCTTTGATCTATTGAGTTCTGCATTTCATTTTGATTTCTCTTCACTATCACACTTTCCTGTTCTACTAGTTTCTGCGTTTCATTTTGATTCCTCCTTAAGATTTCATTTTCTCGAAGGAGATTGTCTATCCTGTCCAGTAAGGTTTTCCATGCCTCAAGCATTTGTTTTTGAACACTTCTAATTGTTGTTTTCATAAATTTTTTGAAATCCATATCTTGAATTTCTTCCATCTCATCATTTTCATATTCTTGGCTTGGGGTGTCTTGTTCATCTGGGGGTGTCATAATATCTTTCTTATTCTTGTTTCCTCGATTTTTGTGTTTGTTGCTTGGCATTGTGGAAATATCTTTGGATTTTCTGCCCTTACTGTGGTGTTTTTTCTTATTATACTATGACTGTATTATGTGGACTGTCTGCTTTTGATGGAGCCTTAGAGGCTTAGATGGGTGTGGTCTGAGAGCTCTGTTTGGTTCCTCAGGGTTAAGGGTGTGCCAAAGGTGACACTCCCAGGTTAGGCATGGTAAATCTCTCTCTCTTTCTTTCTTTCTTTTTTTGATTCAGAAGGGAAGTAATTCCACACAGCTGAATGGAATTGGAGGTAGTTAGCAGGCGAATGACATACCCACAGGAGCCAGAGATCGAAAGCTCTTTCCCAAGGACCACACAGGGAATCTGTGCTGCCCTCAGTGTGGGCTCCAATTCTCTTGCAGTCTCCCACTGGGTTGCCAAGGTTACCGAATTGCAGCGTCTCTGGAGAGTACTCACGTGAATTCCGTGAGTTCTCTCCCCCACCGTCTCTTTTTTCACATTCTCAGTTCATTAGCACCACACATTCACTATTTCCTAATCTCCTGTTATTTCACCCCCACCAGAGTCAGGTTTTTCTGCTAGGCTAAGGGCCGGTGCAGACTTGCTTATGACATATGTCCAAAATGGTGCCTGCTCTTTGTTTTGCTTGCCTTTGAGAGGTGAGCAGAGAGAGAGAAACTCGTGTCCGTATCGGTCACTTTTTTTTTCCTCTCTCTTCTAGTTAGCTTGGTGAACTTTTCCCCACCGGGTTTCAAGCCTCGTTCCCTCTAGTCTCCTCTTTCTGCTTTCCCGCCAGTGTCTCGGGCTATTGAGTTTCGGCTCACCTCGCGTTCCAGCGTTGGTGTGTTGATTCTGCCGCTGGTGTCCCGAATTATGGGATCCCACGCTCTCCACGCAGGTCCACTGTGAATCACTAGTTCCTGAAGAGTTTCCTCTGCTGTTTCTTCCCCTACTCTTCCTTGAACCTGCAGTATCTCCACTTTTATTAAACTGTCTCTTCCCGGACTATCAGTGTGCTCCCTTCCTATTCCGCCATCTTGAAAGTTTACATTTGGGGCAAATGTTTTGTGCAATATGTGGTGAAAGGAATTATATTCTCTCAGATATAATCTGGAATACTTTTATGGAATCAGCAGCCTCCTGTTTATATCATTCATCAGCCACAGTATTGCTTTATCACAACCTAAATGAGTTTTTTTTTTTTCCTAGGACAGATGGAATTTCACATCATGTCTGTTTATTCATTTGTTGTGGTTTAGGTGTATGAGTTATAAGATTCTCTTAGCATGGATCATCAGACTTAGCTCTGTTATGGAGAAGGTTGACCTATGTGAGTTCTTCAAGCATGGGACCAAAGGAACCTGATGTTCAACCTCAGGAGTGTTCTGCTATGAAGCCACAGTTCAGTAATGCCACATGAGTCAGTCATGGCCATGACAACCTGCTAGTCAGTATGGCGGGTGTGTGTCACAGGGTAATGTTTAAAATGTGAGTGTAAGTTTCATTGTTCTGTGAAAATCATATGTGTTAATGAATCAGAGTAGGCAATGGGAGGAAGGAAGAGTTTTTGTGTGAAAGAGAAATGCCTTACACAAACAAGGGTGGTGTTCCTAGAAAACATAAGATGTGAAAATACCATTTTAAAAAGTGTATTTGTCATTTATCATGTTGAAATTAATACTGCAGTCATATTGGGTGAATGTTTTGAAACTAAATTTCTTTGGAATGAACCATAAGAGCAAAATCCAAAAGCCCCAAACATAAAGATATGAGGAGGTGGAAATACTAATTACCATGATTTTATCAGTATACATTATATACATATGTTGAAATACCAAACTATACCACATAAATATGTATAATTGTTGGGTTACTAAAAATTTAACTTAAATACTAAACAAACTCTTCCAGAAAACCCAATTTGTCTCTGAATATAGGTTACATGAAAACCTGGTCCACAACAAATTGTCATATTTCAGAAATGTCACAGATTTCTGCAGCCACACCGGTCATTTTGATCTAAAAATCAATTTCATTGAAGAAAACTGTTGTAATTTTGTTTCAAATCATTTACTTCAAAGACAAAATTGAGCCCTTGAGTATTTAGGAAAATTTCATTCATATACCTTCACATAATCGTGTATATTTTATTTCTGTCCCAATAGATATGTACATGTAATTTCTCTGTCCTAGGGGATCATTAGTGCAATTTTTAAAAACAAGTGAAGTAATTAATTTGTAATTTCAAGTGAAGTAAGTAATTTGAGGCTATGTCCCAAATGACCAAAACGTCACTTAAATAAGGCTTTGCTGTACAGCAACAATTCCTTGGAGCCTGTCCCCAGTCTTGCAGCTAGATGTATCACTTGTTTGTACTTATTTTTAAGGATACAGAAATATTTGAATCTCCTCCATATACTAGAAGTAACAAATTGACTATTTCAAGAAAAATTATAGAAGTTGAGAAAATATTACTTATATAAGTAGTGCTTGGTGTTTTCATCCACATCATCTAAATAAACACAACAATTGAGGTATGTATTATTATTATCTCCTTTTTGCAGGAGAGGAAATGGAAGATCAGAGAACTTTTGTTAAGTTGCCTGAGATTCCATAGACATAGTAAGAGGCAGAGCTGGAAACTGATTCTAGTTTTAGATGGCTGAAAGGTCCATGGTATTTCTGCACGCTACTTTGCCTTCCAAGAGAACAACAACCAACTTGGAGAACATTTTTGTCTTACATCTATTTTCTTTAAAAATATAAAATTCATTTCTGGCTTGGGCCTTAGAGAATTCTGACATGTACTCCTGTACTATTCATACCATAGTGTACCATTGCCATGATTCACATGTAACTTTAAACAGTTTTATACAATAGTGGCAAAGAGCATGGCTGCTAATAATGATTCTTCAAAGTTTTTTAAAGAAACAGCACATTATTTTGAAGAATATGTGGTCTTTAGAGCTATGGGAAAGGATGAATACGACTGACATGTTCTTGTCCTTCATCATGTGCTGTATTTTGAACAAAGGGATCATTATTCTGAAATGCAGATTAATTTATTTTTCAGTGTAATTTGCTGGCTTCTCTGGACTGGCTACTTCCATCCTGGCCATCCTAAGCCTCTCCCCTGTGTAAACTCTCCCAATTCTTATATCCCTATGGATGTTTACTAGAACTTTTATAACTAAAGCTAACCTGATCCAAATCCCAATTGCTCTTTGAATTATTGAATCCTAGTTCATAATGATTTTTATTGCCTCACAAAATTCCATAAGTATAGAAAGGTTTGGTGTAGGAGATACATCATAGGGTACTTTGGAAAATAGCTAGGATATTTGTCTGTAAAACAGTAAAATTGTCCTCTTCATCTTAAATATAGACACTGGAAAGCTCTTGGTATCAATATTATAACTAATGATGTGGTATATTTTATTCCAAGAAAAGGAGAAAGAGAAAAAAGCGAGGGAAGGAGCCATGGAGAGAGGGAATGAGAGTAAAACTGTATATCTGTTTCTTGTTCTAATTAACTATATAAATGGAAATACCATTTATTAAGATAGAGAATACTGAGAAAGCATCATATTCAGAATAATAATGAAGATAATCAAGATCTGACCTTTCTATGAATGTTTAAGTTACCTTTTATATTATTATAGTCAACGTTGTTATAAATCACCTATTTATATCTCATGTGCACGTGAGGATTAGACTCATTATGTGGCAACAAGTAGGAATACAATAGTTGGGTCCTAAGATAATTGAGCCTTCAATTTTAATACTCTGTGAAAAGAAAATTTGCGTGCACAGAGTATTCTAGAAATAAGGCAAAGTTATTTAAAAGTTAATTACAAGATTATGTTTAGATATATATGTTAATAGTGGTATCATTTCTACCAATTTAATCTTCTCCGATTCTAGTTTCAACAGGCACCATTAAATGGATAGATGGAGAATGAAAATGACACAGCAGTGACAGAGTTCATTATTTTGGGATTGACTGATAACCCTACACTATGTGCCATCTTCTTTGTGGTTTTTCTAGCAGTTTATGTAGTTACTCTAGTGGGAAATATCAGCATAATTGTGTTAATCCGTTGCAGCCCACAGCTTCACACCCCAATGTATCTTTTCCTCAGCCATTTGGCCTTTGTGGACATTGGGTATTCCACATCTGTCACACCAATCATGCTCATCAGTTTCTTAAGAGAAAAAACTACTATCCCTGTCACTGGCTGTATAGCCCAGCTTGGCTCTGACGTCACTTTTGGTACTACAGAGTGCTTCTTGCTGGCCACCATGGCCTATGATCGCTATGTGGCCATCTGCTCGCCCCTACTCTACTCCACCCACATGTCCTCAACTATATGTTTCCTCCTGTTGGGGACTTCCTACTTGGGTGGGTGCATGAACGCATCATCATTTACAGGCTGTTTCATGAACCTGTCCTTCTGTGGCCCAAATAAAATCAACCATTTTTTCTGTGACCTCTTCCCACTGTTGAAGCTTTCTTGTGGCCATGTTTATATCGCTGAAATATCTCCTTCCATCTCTTCTGGGTCAGTCCTTATAAGCACATTGTCTACCATTATTGTGTCCTACATCTACATTCTCCACGCAATTATGAAGATGCGCTCAACTGAGGGAAGGAACAAAGCTTTCTCTACCTGCACTTCCCACCTCACTGCAGTCACTCTGTTTTATGGGACAGTTTTGTTTGTTTATGTGATGCCCAAGTCAAGCTACTCAGCTGATCAAGTTAAAGTGGCATCTGTGATTTACACAGTGGTGATTCCCATGTTGAACCCTCTCATCTACAGTCTGAGGAACAAGGAGGTGAAAGAGGCATTGAAAAAGTTGGTGGCTAGAACACATTGGTTTTCCTGAATTAAATCAGACAGACATAACTCCATAACTCCGTATTTGAGAAACATTTGTGCTTGATATTTTAATGATATTTATGATTAATTTTATTATTTTAAATTTTTATACCTTTTTAATTTTTTAAAATTTTAATGTTTACAAACTTCATGTATTTTATATATACAGATTCAGGAACATGGTGATACTTTCCACCCTACCCTATAGTGCAAAGCTCTTATAATAACTCCAATGTTTGCTTTGATTTATAAAGTTGTATCATTTATAGGACACATGCCAGATTCAAATTAAATATGGATTTTTAAGATAAAAATATTTCAGAAAATAGTTTCTAACTTCCCTTATTCAAAAATTACAGAGTCCAATTTCAATAAAAGATTTAATAGGGCATCTGGCTCAGTGATTGGGATGTCACTTGGAATATCCACATCCATTATCACAGTACTGGAGTTTGAGTCCCAATTCTGCTTCCAATTCTTTTTCTGCTTATGTGCACCCTGGGAGGCAACAGGTGATGGCTTGAATGCTTAGGTCCCTGCCACCTATATATTAGACCTAGTTTGAGCTCCTGGCTTCTGGCATCAGCCTGCCCTAGTCCCAGCTGTTGTGGCCATTTGGGGAATGAAACAATATAAGACTGATACCCATTTGTATATCCCTCTGTCTCTCTCCCTTTCAAAAAAATCAAATAGAGACATATTTTTTATCAAAAATCCAATTCCTATAAATACTCTCTTGTAAAATAACATTTAGTAAATAAATTTTCAATTGATGTATATAATTGATAATGTTGACATGTCAGATAATTTGGGTTACTTTTTCTACCACTGAACCACCAATACACCTGTTAGGGTTACTTTTTCTAAAGATACTACCCTGCAGTAGTCAACTTTTAATTAAACTTTTGGAAACAATAATGTTAGTATCTCAGAAAAACTTCTATTTTTTAATCATTTTATTTAAGCCAAGGCAAAAATCCTGATTCCCTCTCTTGGCCATTAAGATTTTCAACCAAGATAACACAGAAAAACTCTGAATAAATCTCAACTGACTCTTCTCATCACTGAAGTCTTAGAGTAAGACTTTGGAAGCAGACATTTCTTTGATTTGACTGGGATAGTATGACTTCTTTGAACAATAGCTTATGAATAGGAGAAATTATGGTTCAGGCAAAGATTTAAGTGCCACATATTTTTGTAATGTCTTTCAAGGAGATGTCCATCATTGCTGCCTCTCCCACAGCCTGGTTATTGCTTTTGCCTCCAAATTCATTCATTGACTACTACTGGCACACCTCCTCATCCTGCCATCCACACTTCACTCTTCTATAGGGTCCATCCTCAGCTCTCTGACTTTCCTCCTGCCTCCAAACAGCACCCTTGGATGACCTCATTTTCTCTTAGGAGGTCAGCTGCCACTTGTGTGTTGGTAGTATCCCTGTCTCCAGATAGAACTTTCCTTGGAGGACAGATGACTTCTTCATCAGCCTTTTCCCCAAGACTCTCAATTGTCCTAACTGAATCTATTGTATTTTTGCAGAAATATACCTTCTCCTCGATCTTCTTTCCAAATAAATGCCACCTCTTTGTGAAGTCTGGTTTGCTAACAGTTAGGATGGTCTTCACTGTACATACATCTAAATGGTCAGCCTCCTTTCTTCCTTTTACTTCTCTCAAAAGGAAGAAACATCACAAACTGGCTTCATTTTATCTAAATCCCTTTAGTTTACAGGCTAAAGTGGTCGCCCAAAGACTGTGATATGTCCTGGAAAATATCTCTCCTGTGTATTTCAACTCGAAGGAATTCAAGTAATTTAGTCATCATTTGTACAGGGTATGGTTGTGGCTGATGTTGTTAGTATTTTTGGGGTAGGACATATGTTTACACTAATTTTCTTCTCCGAAGTTCTGAATCAACTAGAGAATGACAAAAGGAGAAGGTGCATGGAAGAAAAAATATTACCTATAGAAATTAAAGATCTGAGAAAATGCAGTATATAGCTGTGAACACATGTGTTTTCATGTTCTGGATCTTAGAATATGATGTTCTTTGCTTCTCTATCACTGGCAGTACTATGCCTTTACCCATCAGCATACAGTACACCAGGGCAGTCAGGAGTACCAAGAGAAGGCTGATTTCCAAGAAACAGGAGGAAGGAGAAGAGTTAGGATGCTTTTGGGGGGTGAATTGTATCCCCCATATTATTATCCTAACTTTTAATCCCCAATACCTCATATGGTGACTTTATTTGGGAATAGGTTCATTGCAGATATAGTTTGTTAAAATGAAGTGATACTAGAGTGGCCCCTGATCCAATGACGGATATCCAGTTGAAAGGGGAATCATGGACACAGACAACACAGAAAAATGTCACGTAAAGATAAAGACAGAGATCTGGAATATACTGCAAAATGCTAAAGGGTGCCAAGGATTGCCAGCAAACCTCCAGAAGCAGGGTAAAAGACATGAAACAAATTCTGTCTCGCTACCCTCAGAAGGAACTAAAGTGCCAAAACTTCGGCCTTGGACTTCGAGCCTACAGAACTGTGAGACAATTCATTTTTGTTGTATAATCCACCCAGTTTTGGCCCTTTGTTATTATAATCCTAGCAAAATAATATATCTGTATGTCTAGTTTTTCCTTTGAAACTCACTTTGAGTTAATTACTCCTTCCAAGAGAGGAGGGAGTGAAGACTTGGAAAGAAGCCACATGTGAGTTGTGCTAGCGAATGTCTCTCCAAAAGAGGGGGAAAAATATTAAGAATGGTACAAAGCATGTTATTCAAAGAAAAAGAGCCAGTAAGTAAAGATCGATGATAATAATAATATCCACATTGGGAACAACCAGAAACCCGTTTCATCAGTTATTTTCAAGTCTTTGATTTACTGAGGAGTACAGATTGTTGCCTAGAAAGCAGGGATTTGAACTAGAATGATTTTTTTAAAAGATTCTGCCCTGCTATGTTATTAAGAGCTTCTTAGTCTGAAACATTTTGTGGAAACTGTTCTCTTCTGAAATGGATTGGTACTTCTGGAGTTGTAGACATTTCTTATGATTCTGTGAAACACTTTGTGTAATGGGATATTGGAGGTTAAAAGCAAAGGAGCAAGGGGTGAGTTCTTGGGGATAATAAAATCACGTGTATATTATGATTGGTGGTGGTTATTCAGGTATATATATATATATAATAGATAGATACACACACAAATATATTTATATATATATATATTTGTCAAAAATCATCAACCTATAAATATGTTTGAGTTCAGTGTGTGGAAATTATATATCAATAAAATTATTTTTTAAAAGGGTTCTACAAGAGAATTCTTTGTTTTCCCTTTTATTTTTCCTCCCTTTTCTTTTTATTTATAAAAAAGGAAGAAATGCCATGTATTTTATTAAAAGATTTTTATTTATTTATTTATTTGACAAGTAGAGTTACAGACAGTGAGAGAGAGAGACAAAGATCTTCTTCCGTTGGTTCACTCCCCAATGGCCGCAATGGCCGGAGCTGTGCCAATCTGAAATCAGGAGCCAGGTGCTTCTTCCTGGTCTCTCATGTGGGTGCAGGAGCCCAAGCACTTGGGCCATCCTCCACTGCCTTCCCAGTCCATAGCAGAGAGCTGGAATGGAAAAGGAGCAATCGGGACTAGAACCGGCACCCATATGGGATGCCGGCACCGCAGGTGGAGGATTAACCTACTGTGCCACGGCACCGGCCCCAATGCCATGTTTTTTTAAGAACACTTTTATGGCCAGTGCTGTGGCTCAACAGGCTAATCCTCCGCCTAGCGGCGCCAGCACAACAGGTTCTAGTCCCGGTCGGGGCGCCGGATTCTGGCCCGGTTGCCCCTCTTCCAGGCCAGCTCTCTGCTGTGGCCAGGGAGTGCAGTGGAGGATGGCCCAAGTGCTTGGGCCCTGCACCCCATGGGAGACCAGGAGAAGCACCTGGCTCCTGGCTTCACAGCGGCCATTGGAGGGTGAACCAACGGCAAAGGAAGACCTTTCTCTCTGTCTCTCTCTCTCTCGCTATCCACTCTGCCTGTCAAAAAAAAAAAAAAAGAACACTTTTATTTAATGAATACAAATTTCATAGGTACAACTTTAGGAATATAGTGGTTCTTCCCCTCATACACGCCCTCCAACCCCCCACTTCTCTCATCCCATTCTTCATCAAGATTCATGTTTAATTAACTTTATATACAGAAGACCAGCTCTATACTAGGTAAAGATATCCACAATTTGTACCCACACAAACAAAGTATAAAGTACTGTTTGAGAATAAGTTTTACATTTAATTCTCATACTACAACTCACTAAGGATTGAGACCCTACATGGGGAATAAGTGCACAGTGACTCCTGTTGTTGATTTAATAATTGACATTCTTATTTATGATGTCAGTGATCACCTGAGGCTCTTGTCATGAGCTTCCAAGGCCATGGAAGCCTTTTGAGTCCACAAACTCTGTCAGTATTTAAATAGGGCCATAAGCAACGTGGAAGTTCTCCCTTCAGAGAAAGGTGGACCTCTGTCTGATGACCCCTTCTTTCCACTGGGGTTTTACTCACTGAGATCCTTCATGTAGATCATTTTTTGCCATAGTCTCTTGGCTTTCCATGCCTGAAATGTTCTCATGGGCTTTTCAGCGGGATCCAAAACCCTAAGAGCTGTTTCTGAGGTCAAAGTGCTGTTCAGGGTGTTTGTCATTGTATCAGTCTGCTCTGTGGACTGATTGCCATGTTGTAACATTCTCTCCTTTTTATTCTATCTATTGTTACTACCAGAAACTTGGTCTTATTTATATGATTCCGTTGATATTTAATCCTATCTGTATGATCAATTATACACTTAGTATGATCACTTTAACACATAAGATGGCATTATTAACACCCAGCTTACCGAATTTGCAGTCCCATGGTAAGCTTTTAGTTTTACTCTTCGGGGTTAGTCTGTGGGACTATGTGCAGAACTGTACAGCTCCTCCCTTTCTTATCCCCGTTCTTACTTTTTACTGAGAACTATTTTCAATTTACTTTATACATCTATGACTTTTTCTATGTTAAGAGTTCAACCAAAAGTATTAAGTAGACATAAAAGAATAATAATAAAAAATAAAATAATAAACTGATCCTCGACAGTCAAGACAAGGGCTGTTCAAGTCATTCCTTCTCATGTTGTCAATTTCACTTCTACAGGTTTTCTTTTAGGTGCTCTGTTAGTTATCACAGATCAGGGAGAACATATGGTATTTGTCCCTTTGGGGCTGGCTTATTTCACTAAATATGATGTTTTACAGATTTCCCCATTTTGTTACAAATGACTGGATTTCATTGTTTTTACTGCTTTATAGTATTCCATAGAGTACATATATCATAATTTCTTTATCCAGGCTTCAGTTGACAGGTATTTGGGTTGATTCCATGTCTTAGCTATTGTGAATTGAGCTGCAATAAACTTGGGGGTGCAGATAACTCTTTTCTTTGCTGATTCCATTTCCTTTGGGTAAATTCCAAGGAGTGGGATGGCTAGGTTGTATGGTAGAACTATATTCAGATTTCTGAGATATCTCCAAACTATCTTCCATAGGGGTTTTACCAGTTTACATTCCCACAAAGAGTGGAGTAGGGTACTTTTTCCCCACATCCTCACCAGCATGTGTTATTTTTTGATTTTTGTATGAAAGCCATTCTTTCTTGGATGAGGTAAAACCTCCTGTGATTTTGATTTGCAATTCCCTGACAGCTAGTGATCCTGAGCATTTTTTCATGTGTCTGTTGGCCATTTTGATTTCCTCTTTTGAGAAATGTCTGTTTAAGTCCTTTGCCCATTTCTTGACTGGGTTGTTTGTTTTGTTGTTGAGCTTTTTTGATCACTTTATATATTTTGGTTATTAATCTTTTATCAGTTGTGTGGTTTGCAAATAATTTCTCCCAATCTATTGATCACCTTTTTACTTTCCTGTTTCTTTTGCTGTACAGAAGCTTCTCAATTTGATGTAATCACATTTGTTAATTTGGCTTTTATTGCCTGTGCCTCTGGGGTCTTTTCCAGGAACCTTTGCCTTTGGCAATGTCTTACAGGGTTTCTCCAATGTTCTCTAGTAATTTGATGGTATTGGGTCATAGATTTAGGTCTTTAATGCATTTCGAATGGGTTTCTGTGTAAGGTGTAAGGTAGGGGTCCTGCTTCATATTTCTGCATGTGGAAATCCAGTTTTTCCAGCACCATTATTGCTCCAGTGAATGGTTTTAGCTCCTTGGTCGAATATGAGTTGATGGTAGATGCTTGGATTGATTTCTAGTATTTCTATTCTGTTCCATTGGTCTATCCAATGGAACCAGTACCTGTTTTGTTTTGTTTTTATTATAACTGTGCTGTAGTATGTCTTAAAATCTGGTATTGTGATGCCTCTGGCTTTGTTTTTGTTATATAAGATTGCTTCAGCTATTCAGGGTCTTCTGTGTTTCCAAATGAATTTCAGCATAATTTTTTCTTGATCTGAGAAGAGTGTCTTTGGTATTTTCATTGGTATTGTATTGGATCTGTAAATTATTTTTGGAAGAATGGACAGTTTGATGATATTGATTCTTCCAATCCATGAAAATGAAAGTTTTTTTTTTCCATTTTTGTTTCTTCTTTTATTTTTCTCTTTCATGTTTTGTAATTCTCATGGTAGAGATCTTTGAAATTCTTGGTTAAATTTATTCCAAGGTATTTGATATTTTGTTTTTATTGTGAATGTGATTAATCTTAGAAGTTTTCTCTCGTAGAATTTTATGTGTATAAGAAGCTTGTTGATTTTTGTGTGTTGAATTTATATCCTGTTATTTTACGAAGCTCTTCTATGAGTTTCAGTAGTCTCTTAGTGGAGTCTTTTGGGTCCCCTAGATATTGCACCATGTCACCTGCAGATATGGAGAGTTTGGCTTCATCTTTACCTAATTGAATCACTTTTATTTCTTTTTCTTGCCTTATGGCTCTGGCTAGAACTTCCAGAACTATATTGAATAACAGTGGTGAGAGAGAGTATCCTTGTCTGGTTCTGGATTTCAGTGGGAATGCTTCCAGCTTTCCCCAATCAATGGGAAGCTGGCCATGGGCTTGTCATAAATTGCCTTGATTGTGTTGAAGAATGTTCCATCTAAACCCAATTTGCTTAGCGTTTTCATCATAAAAGAGTGTTGTATTTTATTAAATGCTTTCTCTGCATCTATTGAGATAATCAGATGGTTTTTGTTCTCAATTTGTTAATGTGAAGTATCACATTGATTGATTTGTGAATGTTGGACCATCCATGCATACAGGTATAAATCCCACTTGGTCCAGGCAAATGATCTTCCTGATGTGTTTTTTGGATTATATTGGCAAGAATTTTGTTGAGATTTTTGTGTCTTATGTTCATCACAGAAATGGGGGGAGGGCTGTAGTTCTCTTTCTCTGTTGTATCTTTTTCAGGTTTAGGAATTAAGGTAATGCTCGCTTCATAGAAAGAATTTGTGAGTATCCCCTTCATTCAATTGTTTTGAATTACTTGAGAAGAATTGGAGTTAGTTCTTCTTTAAATGTCTGGTAGAATTCAGCAGTGAATCCATCTGGTCCTGGGCTTTTCTTTGTTGTGAGGACCTTTATTACTGATTCAATTTCTGACTGGGTTATCGGTCTGTTCAGGTTTCTATGTCTTCATGGTTCAATTTAGGTACCTTGTGTGTGTCTAGGAAGCTACCCATTTCTTCTAGGCTTCGCAGTTTGTTGACATGCAGCTCTTTGTTGTAATTTCTGATACCTCTTTTTATTTCTGTGGTGTCTGTTGTTACATTCCTTTTTCATCTCTAATTTTATTTTTTGGGTCTTCTCTCTCCTTTTTTTGTTTAGTTGGGCCAATGGTGTGTCAGTTTTGTTTGTTTTTTCAAAAAATAGCTCTTCATTTTGCTGATCTTTTTTTTTTTTTGGTTTCAATTCTGTTGATTTCTTCTCTAATTATTTATTTTCTTCTACTGGTTTTGAGTTTGGTTTACTGTTGTTTTTCTAGATCTTTGAGTTGCACAGATTGTTCATTTATTTGATACCTTTCTAGTTTCTTGATGCATGCACCAATTGCTATAAACTTTCCTCTTTACACAGCTTTTGCTGTATCCCACAAATGTTATGTTGTATTGTCATCTTCATTTGTTTCCAGAAATTTTTTAATTTCTCTTTTGATTTCTTCTATGACCCACTGTTCATTCAGAACACATTGTTCATTCTCCACATGTTTGCATATTTTGTAGAGATTCTTGAGTTGTTGATTTCCAGCTTCATTGCATGTTGGTTCAAGAAGATGTATGTTATGATTTTCATTTTTTTGAATTTGCTGAGACTTGCTTTATAGCCTAGCATGTTTTCAATCCTATAGAAAGTTCCATATATTGGAGAGAAAAATGTGTACTCTGTGGCTGTAGAGTGGAAGGCTCTGTAGATATCTGCTAGCTCTATGTTGCCAATTAACTCTGTTGTTTCCTTGTTGATTTCTGTCTCATTGATCTGGCATTGCTGAAAATGGGGTATTGAAGTCACTCATCGCTATTGTATTTCAGTCTATAGCTCTCTTTAAATCCCTTAACATTTCTTTTAAATAGCCAGGTGCCTTGTAATTAGGTGCATATGCACTTTAATAGTCACATATCCCTGTTGAATTGATCCTTTAATCACTTTTATTTATGTATTTCCTGGCTTTTTCATTTTGTTCATCTCTGGCATCCATTGTCATTTTCTTCACTGGGTGATGGGCAATAAGGATAAAAATTTGTACACACTCTAGATGAGAATATCTTCTTCCAAAATATTTTTTGTTTCCTTCTGTCAGGAAAATATATCATTGGATTGATGCCTTTGAGAAAATGGAAATATTGTGCCAAAATAGATCCTTCACATAAAGAAACAACTTAGGTCACTTTATACAATGTAACTCCCTAACTTGCATCCTAATAGAATGGAGGTAGTATTTCCAGTGTGGACTGGATATTGTGATTTTGGAGAATGATCTTTTACTATCTTGGTATAATATACACATAAGGTACAGCCTTTTGAGTAATTGAGTAATTTGAATATGAAAGTTGCTAATATACAATGGAGGCATTCCTGACAGACCCAGACAAGTAGAGCCCGGAGGTCATGAAGGGAAGGGTTTCCAGGGTCGGAGGACTAACTCACATTTGTTTGCCTGACATAAGGAACACAAGACCTTCTGAAACCCAGATGAAATTCTTTCACATCCCAGTCATGTGTTATGTGCCTTAAACACCTTCTTGTCCTTCATGTCTTCTCATATTTCTGTTACAAGGTTTATTCAAGACCACAGAAGTTCAAATAAGAAACTTGTCCAGAAATATCTGTCTCTATCAGTGAGCTAACACCAGCTCCTTCAGTGGCTTCTGTGATCAGTGAACCTGGATTCAGAGAAGCTTAGATGGACTTCTCTCTTTTGCCTTTAAAAGCTTCCTGTTACTGGGGTGAGAACTATAGAGTAGAAGGTTAAGCCTCTGCCTGCAGTGTCGGCATCCTGTAAGGGCACAAAATCCAATCCCAGCAGCTCCACTTCTGATCCATCAACCTGCTGAAATGCCTGTGGAAGCAGTAGAAGATGGCTTCTGGCTCCTGGCTTTGGCCTGGCCCAGCCCTGCTGAAGCAGCCATTGGAGTGAACCAGTAGATAGAAGATTGGTTCGTTCTCTCTCTCTCTCTCTCTCTCCCCTTTCCCCCCTCCCTCCCCACTGTGTATTAAAAATACACACATAAATAAAAATAACAACTTCCTGTTACGCCAGTCTCTCCAGATGGACCTAATGGCTTGACACAGCCTTGCACTCTGGATTATAATCTCCTGTCACTCACTCAGAAATGAATTCAATTCCTCTAAGAGCCTGACCTATAAAAACTGTGTCAACAAGACTTATTTGCCTGTGACTTGTGGGAACCAGAAGTCTAAAGCATGAGCAAATATTTCTATTGAGAGGCAAATAGAAACTGACAGAAGGGGCCTGATAATAATCAGGTGGGCTTTAAGGCCTGGCCAGATATGAGGCCCAGACCTATCTATTTCTTCACAAGGGGTACCAGAAGAAACATCATAAGGAGGTGTGAACCTCTTTAGGGAAGGCACCCTGTTGACTTCCATTACCTAGCTGGCCTGGGAGGAGAGCTGGCCTGATTAGAAGAAATTTTCTCTGAAAGAAAATTTACAGTTCTGCCTGCAAAGTTACTAACCCTACTTGGCCGTCCCTTCAGCAGTGGTGGTTACTTTGGTAGCTGGGCCAAATCTAGGGCTTCTCAGCTTAGAGCCAACAAGGTCTGTTGTTCTGACCTGGGAGTCCTTTGACTCCAGGGCAGTTTTGTTTCCAGTGACAACTATTGGCTGGAAGAGCTGCCAGGGCTCTCCAAAAGCTGACTTTGGTGTCCATGTGAAGCCCTGGCTTTCCACATCAAAAACCAATGCCATTTGTAGTGGACTAACCTGGCAGATCACCGGATAAAGCAGCCATTAATTGGTGTGCCACCAATTTCACATGCTACTGCTGCCCAGCGAGCTCCTCTTTCCTCCTGGTTTCTGGTAAAGGAGACCACAGAGGCAGCCTTTAAGAGGGCAAGTCAAGGGGGTGTTCAGTCCCATTCCTATTCTTTGGTGGACTGAGATAGAAATCTCGTCACAGACATGTTCTGATAGTAGTTTCTCCGTGAGGCAGACAGGACCCACGAGGAAAGCTATGTCCTCAAATTCTTAAAAATTTTTGGAAAGTATATTTTTCATTTTATACAAATAAGTCATACTATAAGCATATATACTCATATATGTAATTTTATCAATACATTATGAAAAGCAGATGGGACTTAGTCTGTTCATGTTTAAGACTAAATTACTTTTCCAGTATAAACATGTTTTCCAGAGAACTCTCTTTTCTCTTATACTTATCCAGTGACCCAGTGAAAGTGAGTGACTTGAAATATCCTCCCCACTTTGCTGCCTCATGGCCTAACCTTTTGCTGAAATTCTTTTTCCCGTATTAGTTACTTATTGAGTACATTTCCTATCATCATTATAAAATTGGCTAAATCACATACAGTCACTATGTTATCATATCACAGAAACATTAAGCAAGTACCTACTCTCTCCCTCCTTGAATCATAAATATAAGGAGAAGGAATAGGACCTCAGGAGTTAAAGGTAAAAAAATAAAAGATCCCTACTTGCAAATGTCTGTTATGATGAATAAGTGGTGTAAGAAGGGGCAGGATATCAGGAAATGTACGATTGAATTGAAAATTAGAGAAGAGCAGCCTGTGTGACTTAAAAGAGTTTTTCTCCTTTAGCTGGGCTTTGAATCTAACAGGGTTTGCTCTTGGGAGAGCAGTGGACATAGTGTGAATGATAACACATTTTACAAATACTTGAATCTAGTTTCTTTCCTTTCTAGTCTACCCTGGGACTTCAGCTGGGGGACTGCTGCCAGTGACAGCACCTACTCAACTAAATTGGAACTGTAGGAGTCGCTCTGGGATATTCCTTCTTCCTAATATCCCACGTCTTACAATCAACAATTTCTGCCAGTTCTCTCCCAAATTTTCCTCAAAGCTTTTCTCTCCATATTTTCTATCAAACTGCTTAAAACATTTATCTTCTGTCTCCTGGAGGACTTTCTCTTAGCCCAGTTATCCGTAGAAATAAACTTCACTCTGTTGTTACAATGATCTGAACACATTAACCATTTTGCTTCCTTGCATGAAGCCTTTTAATAGTTCTTCACTGGATAAAATGAACCTTAAAATGTAATTTATGGCTCTTGTGAACTGCTTCTATTTGACATCCATCACCATTACTCCTCAATCCATTATTAAAACTTCATAAATGTTAAAAGACTTGCAATTCCTCCAACTATCCTACCCTTTCATTCTTACATGCCATTTCTCACGTTACCTCTTAAACACAGGGCACTTTTCTGATGCCATTATCTTACTTTATCTAATTATATTATACAACTAAGTTTTAGTGCTCTATTCTGCAGAAAGTGTTATTTTATAGTCATATTCCTATCAACAGTGCATTAGGGTACCTTTTTCTCCACCATTTTCTACGTTTTAATTTATCTTCTTATCTTTCAATACTTGTTCTATATTTTCCACTAAAAATATTAAACTCTATAGTTTCCTCATATTTCTCACCCTTTTATACTCACATGAGGACAATTGGATTCTAAGACTTTCATTCAGATTCCATAAGCTGTTGTCTCAGTATTTGCTTTAGATTCCTGTTTGCCAGATAATCTGTCCTCTTTCCAGTTTTTTGATGATGATGTAAATGAAAACAGGTTATTATCGTAAGAAAAAAAACCAGAGTGATTTGTAACAAAGTTTCTGGCTTTTTAAAAACAGGTTTTGGTTTCTTTATAGGTCCAGATTTATGGAATTAAAATTATTGTTAGCATATTAATTGCAAGCTTAGATTTTAAGATCTCTTTTTAGATCCACAAGAAAAGATTATTTTATGCCAACGTGAGATTGTATGTTTTATGAATGTTTAAATATGAACAGAATTTCAACCAAATCATGTGTCCAGATTGTCCATGGGTTGATTGTTCATGGTGTCCAGATTGATTTCCTAAAGATGAGAATCAATAGGTTTCCCCACCCTTTCTCTTGTTTGTACTACCTTGGCTCTTGGTAGGTAAAATTTGTTTAAGAGATTTATGCAACATACCAGATTAGGCTGGATTACCCTGCTCAGATCTTTTCATCATTACCAATGCTAACATCATTGGACTGATTGTGGCAGTACGGTATAGATTAATTACATGGACTATAGGAAGAAAAGACTAAAATATATACCTATCTTGACAAGGTGTTTGATCTCTGTAAGACTCAAGTTTTTCATCTGTTAATTAAGGGGAACTTATAATGCCTACATCACAGAATTATTGTGAAAATTAAATAGAGAATCAGGGTGGCTTTAGAACCAGACTGTCTGGATTCAAATATAATTCCACATCTGCATAACTGGGGTTGTCTTAATATTTCTATGCCCATATGATTTAGTTGTAAAACACAAATAATGGTTCACCTTTGGGGGAGGTTGTGAAGAATAAATGAGTTCATTACATAATGCACTTAGAATGGGACCTGGCACATAGGAAGCACAAATTATTGTTTGCTAAATAAAATAAAGGAAAAATGTTTGGTATCCTTAGGAATTCAACAATAGTGGTAATTATTACTACCTTTAATACTGATGCTAAGCTGCCTTTTAATTGAAACACAAATTTATTAAGATTATTTAGCACAAAGAAATATCATTAAAATTAAAGCAGTCAGTTAAGCAAGCCTCTGAGTACGTACTAAGTGTGACATGGGTAGATGAAAACTATACAGTTCATCTTAAATACAAAGAATGGATCCTAGAATACATATTTTGACAATTTTCTTTCTCAGAGCCTCCTTTACATCTCTGTTCCTCAGACTATAAATAAGGGGGTTCAACATGGGGATCACCACCGTGTAGAACACAGAAATCACCTTGTTCTGGTCAAGTGAGTAGCTGGACTTGGGCATCACATAAATGAAGGTAATCGTTCCATAGTAGAGAGTGACTGCAGTGAGGTGAGAGGTACAGGTAGAGAAAGCTTTGCGGCGCCCTTCTGTGGAGCGCATCTTCAAGATGGTGATGAGGATGTAGATGTAGGAGACAGCTATGACAAACACGGTGACCACAATGATAGAGCCAGAAGAGATGGAAGGGATAATTTCAGTAATGGAGACATCTGAGCAGGAAACTTTCAACAAAGGGGAGAAATCACAAAAAAAGTGATCTATCTGATTTGGTCCACAGAAGAAAATGCTCAATGAAGAACTAGTAAACATGGAAGCATTCACACAGCCACCCAGATAGGAGGCCGCCATGAAGACAGTGCAGACTCCAAGGGACATGTGGGTGGAGTAGAACAGGGGTGAGCAGATGGCCACGTAACGATCATAGGCCATGGCAGCCAGCAGGAAGCACTCAGCTGTCCCAAACATCACCATAGAAGAGAGCTGGGCTTCACAGCCAATGACAGGAAGAACTATTCCATGACCAAGGAATCCCATAAGCATTATAGGTGTGACTGATGTGGTAATTCCAATGTCCACAAAAGCCAAATGGCTGAGAAAGAGGTACATGGGGGCGTGAAGGTGGGAGCAGCTTCTTATTAAAGTGATTATGCTGGCATTGCCTACTAAAGTGACAACATAGATTCCTAGAAACATCACAAAGAAGATGACACAAAGTGTAGGGTCCTCTGTCAACCCCATGAGGATGAATTCTGTCACAGTGCTGTGGTTTCCAACCTCCATCTCCTCTGTGACTTGCTCCTGTTGAGGGAGATGCAGATATTTTTTAATACGTTCATTACACACATTCCTAGTTTTTGTTTGTTATTTCTGTCATTTATTTGCTGTGACTGTGACTTCATCTTCTGCCCAATCTGTAAACAAAGGCGGTTTATAGGATTGAGGCTTTTTTTCTTGTGGTTGCTCATTCCTCTTTGTATAAAATGCAAATCATTCAAACTCAGTCTCTGGGACCTCAGTTAAATATTTTCCATCTCTAATATTTATGTAAAAATTCATTTGAAACCATGACTCCTGGGTGAATCTCTGCACTAAGGTCTAGATCTATATTTCAGTTACATACCAGGGCCCTCCTTTTGGAAATTCCACCAATGTCTCAATCCCAGGCTCATTCATATCAACCTCATCTTTTTCCTTGACAACTACTCTTACATTTTGTATCTGGGAAATGACACCGCCGTCCACCTAGTCTCTCCTGTCTGCTACATGGTATTACTTTTAGCCTTCTTCCTCTAATCATACCACATCTAATAAAATTTTATTGATTCTGTCATCGATTGAGCTCCCAGTGTTGTGTCTTTATCACTTGTTTCCATTTGCTACATGATCCAGCAAAACTACTCCTAGGTATTAATTCTGAAAAAATGAAGACTTATATTACTTAAATGCCTATACATGAATGTCTATAGCACCTCTATTCATAATTGCCACATACTTGAGGAATTGCAAATATCATCCAACAAGTATACTAATAAACAGACTATTATATCCATGCAATAAGATACTACTTAACAAAAAAGGAAATATATCATTTGTATAAATTTCCAAGTCATGTCAAATGAAAGAAACAATTCTCAAAACATTACACACTATCTGATTCAATTAATATGATATTCTTGAAAAAATATATTTGTGGAGACAGATAAGTGTTTTTCAGAAGTTTGAAGTGGACAGAGATGAATTCTAAAGGGATAGATCAAGGAAGTTTTGGTAGTTTGTGCATCTCTTTTGTATCCTGATTGCATTGATGGTTATACACAAGTCTGAAAGTGGGTTAAAATGCTTGGAGATATTTACCAAACCATGATATTTGCTGTATGTTACTTTTAAAATAAAAAGGAGGGCTAATATTCCTACAAATTAGATCAAACACCAGAAGATAGTATCCAAAATATGATGGATTAAAAAGAATAATCCCATTACCAGTTATTTTAAAGCAGTAATTTTTAAAAAGTATACTCTTTTCCAAAGAAGGATATGCTCATGGTTTGCAATAATGAAAATACTAAACTCAAGTATTCCCTACTGGGCTTTGCTTTCTTGAATTCCTGCATGTATTTCCATTAAAGAGTTTAATACTGGCCAGCACCATGGCTCAATAGGCTAATCCTCTGCCTTTCGGCGCCGGCACACCAGGTTCTAGTCCCGGTTGGGGAGCTGGATTCTGTCCCGGTTGCCCCTCTTCCAGGCCAGCGCTCTGCCGTGGCCCAGGAGTGCAGTGGAGGATGGCCCAAGTCCTTGGGCCCTGCACCCCATGAGAGACCAGGAGGAAGCACCTGGCTCCTGCCTTCAGATCAGCGCGGTGCGCCGGCTGCAGCGCGCCAGCTGCGGCGGCCATTGGAGGGTGAACCAATGGAAAAGGAAGACCTTTCTCTCTGTCTCTCTCTCTCACTGTCCACTCTGCCTGTCAAAAAAAAAAAGAAAGAAAGAAAGAAAAAAGAAGACTTCTTTCTCTCTACCTCTATCCCTCTCTGTAACTCAACCTTTCAAAAAAATAAATAAATTGTTAATAATAATAATAATAATAAATTTAAACTGGGATTTATTTCAGACCTAAAAAAGTTCACTTGTACACCTTTTTCATTCCATTAACTTCAGCTAAATAACATCTCTTTAAGTAAGTGCTATTGATTTACATTTTTTGCATGCATTTTTAAAAAATATTTCCACATTATTTAACTGAAAATCCCACATAATCCATTTTGATTTCTCTTAATATTCAGGTATATGTATGTAGAATTTACGTACTTGTAATCCTATTGAATGTTCTATTTTGTAATTGACATTTTTACTTAGTATTATCTGTAAAATATTACATGTTTTTAAGTAATCTTCATAACCAAAATATATCAAACTCAGGATGGTATTCATGGAACTCCAGAGTCCATCTTCAATCACTTTTTTACACTTCTCTCTACGTATACTTCCTTGCAAATTTTCTACTTTTTGAAAGTCCTGTGAACAGTCACTGAGGTTTACTATTCAATGTTATTGGCTCTACTTTTTACAGAAACACAATTTTCTGTGAACAATATTTTTGCTATTCTTAAGGTCTTGGATATTTACTGTAAATGACTAATAGCTGCAATTACTGTCTTAAAATGTCTGAATTTGTTTTTAAAAAAAACTCTAAATTTACTTCAGAATGGATGGGCATTTAGTTTTCCCAATGATGAGACCTAGAGTTATTTGAGTGAATTGTGAGGCATGATGAATCAATAGTTAAGAACCTGCAGCTCATTAAAAATATATTCTCTTCTTTAGGTGTGATTAAATTACTCTAATGGCAGGCATCTTACTGCCTTTGCTGTTAACTCTATCATTTTAAAAATTTAGTAATTTATTTCAAAGAGTTACAGAGAGAGGCAGAGGGAGACAGATCTTCATCTGTTGGTTCACTCCACAAAAGGCTGAAATGTCCGGGCCTGGGTCAGGCCAAAGCCAGGAGCCAGGAACTTCATCCAGGTCTCCCATGTGAGTGTCAGGGGATCAAACCCATGGATCATCCTCGCTTTTCCCAGGCCTTTAGTAGGGAGCTGGATTGGAAGTGGAGCAGCCAGAAATCAAACCGGTGCCCATGTGGGATCATGGTGTCACAGATGGCAACTTCATGCACCACACTGCAACACCCGGCCCTAGCTCTATCACTGAAAAAAAAAATGATTTTTAGGGGTGGGTCTTCTGGCACACCAAGTTAAGCCACCACTTGGGATACCAATGCCCTGTAATGGTATGCCTTTTTCAAGGCTTGGCTACTCCTCATTTCCTATCTATCTCCCTGCTAATATGCCTGGGAGGTAGTAGATGGTGCCCAACTGCTTGGGTTCCACTTGGGAGACCAGGGTGGAGATCCTGGCTTCTGATTTCAGCCTAGCCTGGCCCTGGCTTTTGTGGGGTTGTGGGGAGTGAACCAGCAGGTAGAACATCTCTTTCTCTCTCTATCACTCTGCCTTTAAAATGAGTAAATCTTTTAAAAACGTGGCTGATAATCTTATCAGTTGTTCCCACGTGGGTTCAATGGTACAGTGCATCTACTTTCTATATAAAATTGCTGAAATATTTTAATACAGCGATCATACATCCATTGACTTCACTTTTCTTAAATTAAGCATCCATGGTTCCACTGGCTGTCTCACCTGTAGCATACTTGTCACCTTCTCCTCCATTCTCTTTGTCAGCATCTAAAAATACTCTGAGGAATAAGGCCAAACCCTGAGTAGCATAAGTGCATTTTTACTATTGGACTCGAACAGATGTCAGTGGGGGCAACATTGCTTTCATTTCTGAGCCTTAATCTGTGATGGCAGCAGAGTCATGGAGACTGGAGTCAGTAATTGCACTTCTCCCTTTGACCATCTGTATTAGTGCGCATAAATCTCTGACTCATCTTTTGCATTAGTAAAATGAGATTATATTCCCCTATAGTGAAGGTTTGTTTGAAATTAAAAGAAATATCTATGAAGTCCCCAGAGGTGTTTGGTCATGTGTGAGGGTTTAGTAACTAATTTTCACTAAATAAAAATGAAGTATTCATATAGTTTCAATTACTCATTTTTTATAAGAAGTATAACCGTCCTTTAACACATGTCAGGAGATTTCAACGAATTCCAAAATAAAGCAGGAAGTACAGCATCTGTTCGCTTCTTGGTTCTAGACTATGCCATTCATATATATATATATATATATACACACATATGTATGTGTATATATGTATGTGTGTATATATATATATATATATATATGCCAACTGGTATTTGTCCTTCCCCTCCTCTCCTCTGTTCACCTACAGCTGTTCTAGAGTTCTCCATTTTGGCATCACTTTTATACTTGTCCACCCACATCAGGCACTTTGACATTTAAATGTCCTTTCTCTCAATGCATTGTTCATCTTTGATGATGAATGACAGTCTGAGTTTCATCCAACACAAATATCAGGTTGTTTCTTTCTGATTTCCTTTTCATATTTTAATTAACATAAGCTTATTAATGGTTTTGGCTGCTGCAGACTATCTACACTGTCCGAAGGAATGAAGGCCAGGCTGCTTTGTGTGTTCTCAGTGTAACTATTCCATGATCCATGTTTGTGGAAACCTCACAATTTCTATCAGAATCAAGAGCTAAGATTGGGGGTAGTTCTTTTATTTTAATCTTATTTTAGTAAAATTGAATGTTGAATATTATACTCACCTTCAGAGCCAGAATTATTGATTGTGAATTCTAAAAATAACTTCAGAAAGCAAGGTTTTCTACTTAGTTTTATGGATGGTGAAGGGGTGAAGACTTACAATATGAAATGTTGACGTCCCATCTTGGATAAAGAATGCAGTTACATTTGGATTTCCTCTTTCGAAAAATGTCAATTGAGGTCCTTGGCCCATTCTTAAGTGGGCTGTTTGTTTTGTTGTGGATTTTCGTGATTTCTTTGTAGATTCTGGTTATCAACCCTTTATCTGTAGTATAGTTTGCAAATATTTTTTCCCATTCTGTTGTTGCCTCTTCACTTTCCTGACTGTTTCTTTTGAAGTACAGAAACTTCTCAATTTGATGCAATCCCAAATGTTAATTTTGGTTTTGACTGCCTGTGCTGCTGGAGTATTTTCCAAGAAGTCTTTGCCTGTGCCTATATCTTGCAGGGTTTCTCCAATGCTCTCTAATAATTTGATGGTTTCAGGTCGTAGATTTAAGTCTTTAATCAATGTTGAGTGAATTTTTGTGTAAGGTGATAGGTATGGGTCTTGCTTCAAGCTTCTGCACGTGGAAATCCAATTTTCCCAGCACCATTTATTGAATAGACTGTCCTATTCCAGGGATTAGATTTGGATCTTTGGTCAAATATAAGTTGGCTGTAGATGTTTGGATTGATTTCTGGTGTTTCTATTCTGTTCCATTGGTCTATCCATCTGTTTCTATACCAGTACCATGCTGTTTTGATAACAACTGCCCTGTAGTATGTCCTGAAATCTGGTATTGTGATGCCTCCGGCTTTGTTTTTGTTGTACAAGATTGCTTTTCCAAATGGCCAACAGACACATGAAAAAATGTTCAAGATCACTAGCAATCATAGAAATGCAAATCAAAACCACAATGAGGTTCTATCTCACCCCGGTGAGAATGGCTCACATTCAGAAATCTACCAGCAGCAGATGCTGGAGAGGATGTGGGGAAAAAGGGACACTAACCCACTGTTGGTGGGAATGCAAACTGGTTAAGCTACTATGGAAGTCTGTCTGGAGATTCCTCAGAAACCTGAACATAACCCTACCATACATCCCAGCCATCCCACTCCTTGGAATTTACCCAAAGGAAATTAATTTGGCAAATAAAGAAGCCATCTGCACATTAATGTTTATTGCAGCTCAATTCACAATAGCTAAGACCTGGAACCAACCCAAATGCCCATCAACAGTAGACTGGATAAAGAAATTATGGGACATGTACTCCATAGAATACTATACAGCAGTAAGAAACAACGAAACCTGGTCATTTGCAACAAGATGGAGGAATCTGGAAAACATCATGCTGAATGAATTAAGCCAGGCCCAAAGAGACAAATATCATTTGTTATCCCTGATCCGCGACAAATAACTGAGCACCAAAGGGGAAACCTGTTGAAGTGAAATGGACACTATAAGAAACAATGACCTGATCAGCTCTTGTCCTAACTCTAGATGTACAATGTAATACTTTTTCCTTTTTAGTATTTGTTGTTGTTGTTGTTGTTCTAGTACTAGTGGTTGAACTCTGTAATTAACACACAATTATTCTTAGGTGTTTAAATTTTAACTGAAAAGTGATCCCTGTTAAATTTAAGAGTGGAAAAAGAGAGGGAGGAGATGTACAATTTGGGACATGCTCAATCGGACTTGCCCCAAATGGTGGAGTTAGAAATGTGCCAGGGGATTCCAACAAAATCCCATCAAGGTGGCATGTACCAATGCCATCTCACTAGTCCAAGTGATCAATTTCAGTTCACAATTGATGGCTCTGATAGGTCTAAGATTCAAAGGGATCACACAAACAAGACTAGTGTCTGCTAATACTGATAGAATCAAAAAGGGAGAGAAGAATCCAACCTGGGAAGCGGGATACACAGCAGACTCATAGAATGGCAGATGTCCTAAATAGCACTCTGGCCTCAGAATCAGCCCTTAAGGCATTCAGATCTGGCTGAAGAGCCCATGAGAGTATTTAGGCATGGAAAGCCAAGATACCATGGAAAAAAATAAAGACCTAAATGAAAGATCTCTGTCAGTGAGATCCCAGTGGAAAGAAGGGGGCCATCAAAGAAGGAGGTACCTTTCTTAGAAGGGAAGAGAGAACTTCCACTTTGACTATGACCCTATCGGAATAAGATCAAAGTCAGCGAACTCTAAAGGCTTCCATAGCCCTGACAACTCATGAATAGAACCTAGGGAGATTAGTGACGCCATGAACAGGAGTGTCAAATTGTTAAGTCAGCAACAGGAGTCACTGTGTACTTACACCCCATGTGGGATCTGTCCTTATCTGTCTAATGTGAAGTGATGCTATAACTAGTACTGAAACAGTATTTTTTTTGTACTTTTTTTTAACTTTTATTTAATGAATATAAATTTCTAGTATACAGCTTATGGATTACAATGGCTTCCCCCTCCCATAACTTCCCTCCCATCCGCAACCCTCCCCGCTCCTGCTCCCTCTTCCCTTCCATTTGCATCAAGATTCATTTTCAACTCTCTTTATATACAGAAGATCAATTTAGTATAAAGATTTCAACAGTTTGCACCCACATAGAAACACAAAGTGAAACATACTGTTTGAGTACTGGTTATAGCATTAAATCAAAATGTACAGCACATTAAGGACAGAGATCCCACATGAGGAGCAAGTGCACAGTGGCTCCTGTTGTTGTCCCAACAAATTGACACTCTAGTTTATGGTGCCAGTAACCACCCTAGGCTGTCGTCATGAGTTGCCAAGGCTATGGAAGCCTTCCAAGTTTGCCGACTCTGATCATATTTAGACAAGGTCATAAAAGACTGAGTGAGGATAGTAACCAATGATCCTAAGAGTGGCATTTACCAGGTTTGAACAATTATACAGCATTAAGTGGGGAAGAGGACCATCAGTACACACAGGTTGGGAGTAGAGCCATTGGTGGTAGAGTAGAGGTTATGATTACAAAGGAATGAGGCCCAAGTGCACTAGACAGGGCCTAGAACAAAGGACAGAGTCATTATTAGAGGAGCTAAGAAAGGTGCTGTCTAAGCTACAAGTAATTTTTCTGATTGAGAGGCAAATTGAACCTGATAGAAGGGGCTTGATAATAATCTGTTGGGCTTTAGGCCTTGTAAATTCAGAGGCCCAGGCCTATCTATCTCTTCACATGGGGTATATCCTAAGGGAGGTGTGAACCTCCTAGGGGAAGGCACTCTGTTGACTTTCATTACTTGGCTGGCCTGGGAGGAGAGCTGGCCAGGTAAAGGCAGGGGGCATCTCTAACAAGAAATTTACAGTTCTGCCTACAATGTTGCTGACCCCACTTGACCATACCCTCCGCTGCAGTGGTCACTTTGGAAGTTGGGCTGAGTGAAGGGCTTTTCAGCTTAGAGCCAATAAGATCTGTGGCTCTGACCTGGGCATCCTTCGACTCCAGGGCAGGTCCATTTCCAGTGATCCAACTCTTGGCAGAGCTGCCAGGGCTCTTCACAAGCTGACTTCTGCTGAAGCCCAGGCTTACCATTTTGAAAGCCACTGCAGTGGACTGGCCTGTTGGGTCTCCTTGAGGGCAGATCACTGTACAGATCAGCCATTAATAGGCCTGCCACCCATTGCTTCTGATGCCTAGCTTTCTTTTCCTCCTGGTTTTGTTAAAGCAGACCAGAGGATGCAAGTCAAGGGAGTGCCCAAGTCCCATCTCTAATCTTCGGTGGCCTGAACTACAAGTCTATAGTCACAGGCATGTTCTGTAGTAGTTTTTCTAGGGTAGACAATGCCCATGAGGAAAATTATATTCTCACTTTAAAACTTTCTTTCCCTTTGGTCTGAAAGGGAGGTTTTTTCTACTTACTGTATACTTCGCTGATGGCAAAGTGAATCTAGCTATGAGATTATTATTTAAGTTCTTATTTTGGCTATGCTATTGCAGAAAAATGTTAGCCATCTCTTTTATAAGGTCTAAAGATTAAATTGTGCATCCTACAGATTCCTTCATAATAGAATTAGTTTCCTACCTTGAAGAGAATAGAGAAATGAAAGAACAAGTTGGGCTTAGAATAGAGAAATGAGGGAGCAAGTCCTAGATCGCTTGCTGACAATAGCAATATTACATGAATACTTAGCAAACCGTTTCAACCATTAGATAACAACTTAAGAAAACATTTACCAGAAGGTCCAATGCCTTCTATAAATTTTAAGAATCATGTATTTGAAAACACCTCTTAAATATCTAACATGGTGTAGTTTGTTTAGCCAGTAAACTTAAGCACAACCATCTAAAATGTTTTTAGTTTCTTTCTACCAACATGTTTAACATGATACACAGATTCAGGTCACACAAATTAAAATGTATCTTTGATTGATTTTAGCAGCTTAAATTTATGGACAATCTTATCTATAAGCCAATTAAAATAAAACTCTTAATAAAATTTCCCCATGTGGACATACAATATGTACACACATATAACATAGCATAATAGACCAATATAGCAATTTTAATAATAGCTTTTAAAATCTTTAACTCTTTTTGTAGATTACCAATTGATTTGAATTGGTTTTTGTTTTTAGTAACCTCAGTTAACCATACTTTCTCTCAGTTGGTACTGTTAATACATTATTGGCTTCATCTGTTTACAGAGCCATCCCAAAGTACTGAATACAATAAAAGTGGCTGGAAAAGTCCATAGGAACCTATAGGAGGACAGCTAAACCAACAACACTTTAGTTTTATGAGCAGCAAATCATATATAACTGTGGATGACAAAAGACTTTAAGTCGCCATGTTTAAAATTATAAACTCATCAACCAACAAGAGGCACTTGCTTACTTCACAGTATTTTTGAAAGCCCCCGTAGGATTTTACAAGTATTTAACCCTTTAGGCCTCTGGGGCTTTCTCATTAATATAACTATCATGTCTAGTAACACAAGATCATTAGACTTTTTAATTCTCAAACATTTGTATTAATAGCATTTTCCATTATAGAAACTTAAAGTCTGGTACCACATCACATCTTGACAGTCCTTCTAATATAATCCAAATAGACTGATTAGTTGGTGTCTCTATAAGATGAGAGACATAGCTTCCTTCGATTTTTTCAGTTGGGCCCAAACTGGAAAAACCAAAGTCCAGGATTTACTGGAAATTTTTAGAGACCAGATTGTTTGAAACTTTGATATTTTGAATGCCTGTCAAGAATGCCAAGAAGGCTCAAAATCCAAAATATCTGGTTGAAATAAGATTTCTTAAAATCATGACATAACATAGACCAAATCTGATCATTGTTACAAGGTGATTATTCAAATCTTTGAAAATAAGCACATATTTAAATAACCCATAGCTCTTAATAAAAATTCAGCAGTTTTTGAACAATTAGAATTTAACAGACATCAAGAGAACATAATAGATTACTTTAACACATTGCTTTAACAGAGCATCAGAGTTTAATTCTATGTCAAAGAGAAATTGAGCTTCCTGTGATCTTTTGCTGTGAGGTTTCCTTCCTTTACCTTCTTTCATATTGGTGACCATGTTTCTGTGTTTCTGTGTGTAACATATCTTTAAGCATCTTTTGCAGGGCAGGATGAGTGGCAACAAATTTTTTTCAGTTTCTGTTTGCTATGAAAAGTCTTAATTTCACCTTCATTCACAAATGAGAGCTTTGCAGGATATAATATTCTGGGCTGGCAGTTTTTCTCTCTTAGTACCTGGGCTATGTCTCGCCATTCCCTTCTAGCTTGTAGGGTTTCTGATGAGAAGTCAGCTGTGAGTCTAATTGGAGATCCCCTAAGAGTAATCTGACATTTCTCTCTTGCACATTTTAGGATCTTTTCTTTATGTTTCACTGTGGTGAGTTTGATTACAACATGTCGTGGTGAGGATCTCTTTTGGTCATGTTTATTAGGGGTTCTATAAGCTTCCTGTACTAAGATGCCTTTGTCCTTCTCCACACCTGGGAAATTTTCTGCTAGTATCTCACTGAAAATGCCTTCTAATCCTTTCTCCCTCTCCATGCCTTCAGGGACTCCTAGAACCCGAATGTTCGGTTTTTTAATAGTATCCTGTAGATTCCCGACAATATTTTTTAGATTTCTAATTTCCTCTTCTTTTCTTTGGTTTGCCTGTTTCTTTTCCTGTTCTCTGTCTTCTAAGTCTGATATTCTCTCTTCTGCTTTGCCCATTCTGTTTTTAAGGCTCTCTAATGTGTTTGTCATTTGATCTATTGAATTCTTCATTTCATTATCATTTCTCGTCACTATCACAGTTTCTTGTTCCACTAGTTTTTTCATTTCATTTTGATTCCTCAATATTTCATTTTCACGAGAGAGATTTTCTATCTTCTCCATTAAGGATTTCTGTAGTTCAAGAATTTGTTTTTGAGAACTTCTTAATGTTCTTATCAATTTTTTGAGATCTGCTTCTTGCATTTCTTCGATCTCATCATCTTCATAATCTTGAATTGGGGTGTCTTTTTCATTTGGGGGCGTCATAGTGTCTTCCTTGTTCTTGTTACCTCGGTTTTTGCATTTGTTGTTTGGCATGTTGAAGATATTTGGTTTCTTCACTGTGGTGTTTTTTCTTGTTACACTATGGCTCTATATTAAGTGGACTGTCTGCTTTCGGTGGAGCCTTAGAGGCTTGAGATGAGTGTGGACTGAGAGCTGTGTTTGGTTCCTCAGGGTTGAGGGTGTGTCAAAGATGACACTCCCAGGTTAGGTGTGGTAAATCTCTCTTTCTTTCTTTCTTTTTTTGATTCAAAAGGGAAGTAATTCCGCACAGCTGAACGTAATTGGAGGTAGTTAGGCAAATGATATACCCACAGGAGCCAGAGATTGGAAGCTCTTTCCCAAGGACCACACAGGGAATCTGTGCTGCCCTCAGTGTGGGCTCCAATTCTCCTGCAGTCTCCCACTGGGTTGCCAAGTTAGATGCTAATCTCCTGTTATTTCACCCCTCCCCCCAGAGTCAGGTTTTTCTGCTAGGCTCAGGGCCGGTGTAGATCTGAGGTCGCCCTGCTTATGACGTATGTCCAAAATGGCACCTGCTCTGTCTTGCGCGCCTTTGAGAGGTGAGCGGAGAGAGAGAAACTTGTGTCCGTATCGGTCACTTTTTTTATTTTTTTCCTCTCTCTCTTCTAGTTAGCCTGGTGAATTTTTCCCCACGGAGTTTCAAGCCTCGTTCCCTCTAGCCTCCTCTTTCCGCTTGCCCGCTGGTGTCTCGGGCTATTGAGTGAAACAGTATTTTTATACTTTGTGTTTCTGTGTGGGTACAAACTGATGAGGTCTTTACTAATTATATACTGAATTGATCTTCTGTATATAAAGATAATTGGAAATAAAAAAAACAACCTGGTGTTAAATTGGAAATGGCATCGAAAATTAATTAATTTAAAAAAATATTATGTAGGATCTCTGTCTTTAATGTGCTGTACACTATTATTTAATGCTATAACTAGTACTCCAACAGTAGTTTTTTCACTTTGTGTTGCTATATGGGGCAAACTGTTGAAATCTTTACCTAATATATACTAAACTGATCTTCTGTATATAAAGAGAATTGAAAATGAATCTTGATGTGAATGGAAGGGGAGAGGGAGCGGGAAAGGGGAGGGTTGCAGGCGGGAGGGAAGTTATGGGAGGGGGGAAGCCATTGTAACCCATAAGCTGTAATTTGGAAATTTATATTCATTAAATAAAAGTTTAATAAATGAAAAAAAAAGAATGCAGTTACATTGTACATGCTGGGAGGATAGAGGTGGACATCTTTGTATGTCTGGAAGGAAATAAAGGAAACCTCTAATAGAGTGTAGCAAAGCCCCTAAGGCTATTGTTGCTTGCCCCCTTTGTTGTACAGAAATAACATAGGGAGCCAGGTGACTAATTAAAATCTTGGCTGGCCCTCCCCAAAGGGGTATCAATATGCCAGGGTATACTTTATATTTTGTCTTGTCCCCCTGTCTCATGATTATAAAGGAGAGAGTTTTTGGTTTCCCAGAAGCCTACCCTATGTTTAGAACAATTATCTGCTAAAATGGGGTCAGTGTGGTGATGTAAGACTTTTTCAATTGAAGTAACCTTTGAACTAAATTGAAAAGGAATAAAGGAAGAAATAGAAATGAAGAAATTTGTTACTGAGTTGATGGCCATTTAACTGCAGGGCAAAACCCCAAGATGATTCTTTTTGGAAGTTTGTATACTCAGACTTATATATCTTATACTCAGACTATATATATCTCTTATTTAAGTGTCTTGCAACTCTTTCTTCCCACTCCTCAAAAAAACAGAACAATTCAAGAAATTCTGTGCACCTAAACACCCATACTCCATGGAGGAAGAGGTAAAAACTCATGCATATTAGATATTTGACTCAATTCACACCCCAAGTGCTTCATCTTTCTTTACATGTCTGAAGGGTCAACACTGGTATCCACCATTCCTACAACTCCTTAGACAAACCCCATTAAGCAGAGACTTCTCCAAATTATTTGTTTTGCTTTATATAACTATATCTACCCTCTACTTCTCAGGGACAAATTCCTTTGTCTCTTGCATGATACATTTATCTCTTTGCTCTGTCTAGGATTGTCTGACCCCACTCAGAAATATGTCTTTCAACTAAAACCATCAAAATATTTTTGTAATGTGTCAGCCTCCTTAGTTCACCATTCCTATCCAAAAGTACTTAAATTATCATGAGTAGTATGAGTTGCGGCATTAGAGTAAGAAGTTATCAAATCCCCAGAACTGTTTTTGTCAGTAGATCTGTCTCCTGCTCAATCCTTTTTCAACCCTAAGTTGAATTATTGGTCTCTATGGGCAGTGTAGGTCATGAGGTGTTAAGCACAAACCCATCATTCATTTAGCCATTCATTTATTCACCCACATCAATCCATCTAATTCAAGTCTCTGAACTCCAGAACACAAAAGAAATTAAAACAAACTACAGCCTGGATGGAATATATCTCACAATATGATCAGTATTACATAATTGGAAAAAGTATGACTTTCTTTGACTCTAAGAGGGAGTAATTAAGGACAGCAGCATAAATATACACCCTTGATGCTAACAGGTGGCATAATTTCAAGATTACTGAAGGAAACATTGTCCAGAAACTTACACAAAGAACTGTTGAAATGGAAAGTTGCCTGGGGAAAGAACCAGAAGCAATGCTACTAGGGCAGTAACTTCATTGATGGAAACAAATAAGTCCCCTTAGGTAATGTGTAGAAAGCCAGGAAGAGCGATGGAGTTGAAATTAAATGGCAGTCATTGATGATGAAAAGTTAGTACACAAAATAGTGCTAGTTGGTAAACTGTTTATTATCAGTCCATGATGTAATAAACATTGAGAATAAGTACTTAAAGTCTTATAGTAATTATAAAGAGTAATTTTTAAAGATTATTAACTACCTTGGAATACATTTAACCAAGGAGGTGAATGATCTCTAATGAAGATTACAAATCATTAAAGAAAGAAATAGAAGAAGACAAAAAAAATGGAAAAATCTTCCATGTTCATGAACTGGAAGAATTAATATCAAAATGTCCATACTACCAAAAGCAATTTACAGAATCAATGTAATCCCAATCAAAATAAAAGCAAAGTTCGAGGCATCACTATACCAGATGTCAGGACATACTATAGGGGATTATAAACAAAACAACCTGGTCCCAGCAAAAAATAGGCATGTAGACAGACCAATGGAACAGAATAGAAACTCCAATAAATTGATCCACACATCTACAACCAACTAATCTTCTGCAAAGGAGCTGAAATCAATCCCTGGAGCAAGGACAGTCTCTTTAACAAATGGTGCTGGAAAAATTGGGTCTCTTCATGCAGAAGTAGGAAATAGGTCCCCTATCCTATACTTTATTAAAACATTCACTCAAAATGGATGAAGGATCTGAATCTATGACCTGATATGGTCAAATTATTAGAGAACTTTGTGGAAACTCTGCAAGACATTTGTATAAGTGAAGACTTCTTAGAAAAGACCCCAGAAGCACAGGCAGTCAAAACCAAATAGACAAATGGGATTACATCAAGCTGAGAAGCTTCTGCAATGCAAACAAAAACAAAAACAAAAAACATTCAGCAAAGTGAAGAGGCAACCAACAGAATGGGAGGAAATGTTTGTAAACTATGCAACTGATAAAGGATTTTTATCAAGAATCTATAAAGAGCTCAATAAACTAAATAACAAAACAAACAACCCAGTTAAGAAATGGGCAAAGGACTTGAACAGGCATTTTTCAAATAAGGAAGTTCAAATGGCCAACTGGCATGACAGGACACATGAAAAATGCTCAAGATTAGTAGCCATCAGGGAAATACAAATCAAAACCACAATGAGATTTCACTTCACACCAGTCAGAATGGCCCTCATACAGAAATCAACAAATAATAAATGCTGACAAGAATGTGGAGAAAAAGGTACCCTAATCTATTGTTGGTGGGAATGTAAAGACAATGGTGGAAGACATTATGGAGATACCACAGAAAGCTGAAAATATATATACCATTTGACTTAACCATCCCACTCCTGGGAATTTTCCCAAATGAAATGAAATCAGCATATGAAAGAATTATCTGTAACCCTATGTATATTGCAGCTCAATTCACAATAGCTAAGATAGGGAACCTATCTGTATATCCAACACCTGATGATTGTATAAAGAAATTATGGAATATATACACTATGGAATACTACACAATGGTAAAAATAAAATGAAATCCTGTCTTTTGCAACAAAGTGAATGCAACTGGAAACCATTATACTTAATGAAATAAGCCAGTCCCAAAAAGACAAGTGTCATATGTATTCCCTGATCTGTGGTAACTAATAGAGTGCCAAAAATGTAATGTATGGAGTGAAATGGACATTTTGAGATTCAATTATTATTTACAGCCCTGTCTCTACTGTTGAGGAACAGTTTTTTTTTCTTCTTACTATTTGTTTAACTCTTAGTATAAGGTTAATCTTGTGAATGTAAAATAAACTGAAAGTAGGTCACTGTAACCTTAAGAGAAGGAATAAGATATGAAGGAGGAGGAAGGGTGGGAGCATGGCAGCAGGGTTGGAAGGGTGGGAAGTATCACTATGTTCCTAAATCTGTATATATGAAATTTGTATACTTTAAGTAAAATTTTTTAAAATATTTTTTATTTGAAATGCAGAGTTACAGGGAGAGGCTTGGGAGACAGAAAGAGAGAGCTTATATCTGCTTTTTCAATGCCCGAATAGCTACAATAATGCCAAGAGCCTTGCACTTCATCCATGTCTCCCATGTGGGTGCAGGTTCCCAAGTACATGGGCCATCTTACACTGTTTCACAGGTGCATTAGCAGGAACTAGATAGGAAGTGGAGCAGCTAGGACTCAAGCTGGCACCCATTTGGGATCTCAGCACTCCCAGAGGCAGCTTTACTAGCTACACCACAGTGCCAGCCCCAAAAGAGTAATTTTAAATGTATAGAACCTAATAAAAATAGGTTTCTTTTAGCAAATAAGGTTTTATCACCTTCCTAAAAGTTGCTGATCCATGGAGGCTTGGGTAAAAAATAATTCTTCATGTAAATAGTGGCCTTTGGAACCAAGAAATCTAGGTTCAGTTTGAGGTAGATGTGCTTAGTAAAATTATTCACATTATTTGAGATGCAAGTTCATGATCAGTGGATAACTTTATTAACACTGAGCTAACAATTTCTATCTCATAAAATGGTCATAGGTTTTAAATAGGATAGCATGTATAAGATGTGGGAAAATTAACTAATGCTGTCTATTTGTCTTAAACATACATGACAGAAAGAATACAGTGACTTACCAGTGTATTGACTCTGACAATTCACAGTCATCAGATTCAGGAGGGACCTTGTTAAATTTTACAAACTTTTCTGTTTGATCCTCAGTGCTAAACACATTCTTCTTTGAGATTTATGACATGCCAACCATCACACTTCCTTCCTGCCCCTTTGATCTTCCTGCCACTGCTCATTCACTGAGAACTTTTGTATTCACATTACAAATGTATTCCTTATAGCTGTTTTTGACGGCAATTTCAAAACCTAAAAGGCTCAACTGACAATGTAATCTCAAATTTGCTCTACTTTCTTAACTCCAAAAAACTCTGTTCATCCATACTCTACATATGAAACCTTCTATGATGTTCATACCATAAATTTCATCAATTATCAATTGTATTCAATCACTCAAACATCTGAGATTATGGTCATAAACCATCAGGAACTTGCCTACTGTCATTCAGAAGTAAGGGTATTAGCTCAATATAGACAGGAGGCTCTATAGGACCCTCACATACTTCTCACAATGAAGAGGAGGCAAATACCTATTGAAAGATTGAGAGGAGTCATACAGAAGGATTCTGAGAAGGAAATTAGGGATGTGAGTATGATCTTGGGGCAGACTTCTGTTTTTGAAGTGATGTTAGGAGAAGTAGGGATTGGGACCTGTCTTAAGGTGATGATCACAGTTAAACATTTGGGTACCGCTGGTAATCTGTGGGAATAGATAATCAGACCTGGGTACATTATTAGTAAGATAGCAGTGGATACTCCAAAATGGGATAATGATGGCAATTATAGTGACTTATCTGCATTTGTCTTCCCAGTCTGATGAATGACAGGGATATTTTTTAGTTCCAAAAAGGTATATTTTTTTCTGGAAATATTCATTTCTTATTGCTTATCAAACTTGTTGGTATAAAGCTGTTCATAATTTTTGAGTTTTTGTTATTTGAAAGAGATATAGAGATTATCTATCTGCTATTAACAGTCTCCAAATTCCCACAACAGCTGGGGCTGAACCTGGCTGAAGCCAGCTACGCAGAACTCAATCCAGGTCTCCCATGTGTGAGGCAAAGATATAAAAACTTGAGTCATCACCAGCTGCCTAGCTGAGTATGCATTAGCAGGAACCTGAATCAGAAGACACACTGATATGAGATGTAGGCATCATAAGCACTATTTTAATTTCTGTACTACAAAGACCACCTCTACAATAAATGTTTATATTTTTTAGATTTTATTATTTTGTTTTTATAATAATTTACTACTGTATTTTTATTTATGACAAGTGTTTGTAAAATGATGTGCATAATGCGCATGTAAATATGGGGTCAGACTCACATACTTTGACATAGAATGACAAACCTAAACACTTATGAGGCCCATCAGTTACTTTTTTTGAAATATTATAATGAATATTTATTATATTTATTATTTTATTTGAAAGAAAGAGCATCAGAAAGACAGTTAGAAAGAAAGATAGATCCCCTGTCTGCTAGTTCACTCCCTAAATGGCTGCAACAGCCATGACTGGAGCAGGCTGAAACCAGGAGCCTGGAACACTATATGGGTCTCCTACATGGGTGTCAGGGGTTCAAGAACTTGGGCCATCACCTGGTGACTTTTCAGGCTTATAAGCAGAAAACTGGATTGGAAGCAGAGCAACCAGGACTTGAATCTGTACTCTGATCTGAAGTCCTGACATCAGGTAATACAACCATGGCCCCGTCTACAATGTTTTTTTAAACCTTCATTATCCCTACAAAATGGATATTTAGGTCTCCATTTGTATGTCTTATTTATATAATTAATACCACTGAGTTTTTCTTTATTAATATCCTATGGTTTTTTGATTTTTAATAAGGCTTAGAGTGGGAGGCAGATTAGGGGAGGGAGACACATGAAGAGAAGTCTTCCTTCCCCAAGTGCGGGCATCAGCTGTGACTAGGCCAGATGGAAGCCAGGAGCCAGGAATTCCATCCAGTACTCCCACATGGGTGACAGAGACCCAGAGCGTGAACCATCATCTGCTTCCTCCAAAGGTACACATTCGCCAGAAGCTGGATCAGAAGCAGGCACTCTGATGTACAATGTGGGCATCCCAAGCAGTAGTGTCATTAGCTGTGCCACCACACTCATCCCTGTGGTTTTCGATTTTACTAATATTGTTGAACGAAAAAGCCCTAGACTTCTTTATTTTCTTTATTAGACATGTTCTTTTTCTTTATGTTCTCCTTTTTCCTATTGTTTATTAATATAAAGAAAACAGATTTCATGCATTCCATAGGTACATTTCCAAGAAGACAACCACACCTCCTTCCCTCCTCCCTCCCTTTGTGCCTCCCTCTCTCCCTCCTTTCATCATTTTTTGCAAAGATATAATTTTAATCCACGTTATATTCACAGGCTTAATTCACCACCAGCCATAATATTCAACAAGTAAAAAGTAGGAAGACCACATTTCCACAGTCTTTCTTGGCCTTCTTGAATTGAAAAATGCAAATTGAAGGTGATGTCATTGTTTTCAGTTTTTCCTTTAAGTTACTTTCTAGCAATTTATCTTGAATCCACGTCATATTTCCTTTTTCCTACTATGATAATAATTTTGAATGATATCATGGGCATTGTGAAAGATAGATTTAAGAGATGGGATTGTGTTATAGCCCTTCAAAATATATTTATTATATTAATATACTAAAATTTTTTCATTCAGTTATGGACATTTGGGTTCATTCTGGTTTTTGGCTTCTATTGAAAAAAGCTTCTATAAGTATCTGCATACAGGTCATTGCGTAGACAAATGTTTATTTCTCTTGAATAAACACATAGTGTTGGGATTGCTGGTTGTTATGATTAGTGTATGTTTAAATTTTATGACAATTTGCAGAACAGTTTTTCAAAATGCAGGACCATTTTCCATTTCCACCTACATTGCATTTAAGTTCTGTTTGCTGTGTGTACTAGCACTTGATATTTTCAATTTTTTAAAAAGTAAAAATTCTAATATGTGTGTAGTATTAGCACCTTTGTTCTTTAATTTGCATTTGCCTAGTGACTGGTTGCATCAGTTTCAAGTACTTATTTGCCAATCGTGTCTCTTTTGTGAAGTGTCTATTCAAATATTTTACCCATTTAAAAAGTTGAGTTATTTTTCTTTGTCATTGATTTGTAAGAACTCTTTATGTGTTAGGATACAAGTCCTTTAATTGAAATATATTCTGTAAATATTTTATTAGTCTGTTTTTTTAAAGATTTATTTATTTATTTATTTGAAAGTCAGAGTTAAACAGAGAGAAAAGGAGAAGCAGAGAGAGAGAGACAGAGAGAGAGAGAGAGGTCTTCCATCTGCTAGTTCACTCTCCAATTGGCTGCAATGGCTGGAGATGCACCAATCCAAAGCCAGGAGCCAGGAGCTACCTCCAGGTCTCCCACATGGGTGCAGGGGCCCAAGAATTTGGGCCATCTTCTACTGCTTTCCCAAGCCATAGCAGAGAGCTGGAATGGAAGAGGAGCAGCTGGGACTAAAACCAGCACCAACATGGGATGCCAGTGCTTCAGGCCAGGGCATTAACCCACTGCACCTCAGCGCCGGCCCCTTAAATTTTAATTTTTTTTGACAGGCAGAGTGGACAGTGAGAGAGAAACAGAGAGAGAAAGGTCTTCCTTTTTCCGTTGGTTTACCCTCCAATGGCCGCTGCGGCTGGTGCACCGTGCTGATCCGAAGGCAGGAGCCATGTGCTTCTCCTGGTCTCCCATGCGGGTGCAGGGCCCAAGCACTTGGGCCATCCTCCACTGCCTTCGCGGGCCACAGCAGAGAGCTGGACTGGAAGAAGAGCAACCGGGACAGAATCCGGCACCCTGACCAGGTCTAAAACCCGGTTTGCCGGCGCCTCAGGTGGAGGATTAGCCTATTGAGCCGTGGTGCCAGCTTAATTTTTTATTTTACTTGAAATGTAGAAAGAGGTGTCCCATCTACTGGTTCAATCCCCAAAATGCCTGCAATAGCCTGGAAAACAGAACTCCATCTGGGTCTCCAACAATGGTGGCAGGAACCCAGTTACTTGAATCATCACCTGCTGCCACCCATGGTACACATGAGCAGGAAAATGGAATCAGGAATTGAGCTGGGACTCAAACCCAGGTACTCTGATATGGGATGCGAACATCCCAAACTGCTTCTTAACCATTAGCACCAAATACCAACCCCACCATTTTCATTTTTAAAAAGTGTCTTTCAAAGTTCTTAAATCATTCATTTTTATGAAGTCCTGTACATCATTTCATTTTTTTTTTCATGGTTTATGTATTTGCTGTCATATTTAAGAAATTTTATCCTCACCTCATTCAGTAACATTTTCTCTATACTGTTTTTCTTGTTTTATTTCCTGGATATTCTATTGTATTGTTTTACATTAGTTATAGCATCTTTATTTGTTTTTAGATTATTTATTTATGTTTATATTTATTTATTTATTTGAGAGGTCTTCCATCTGCTGGTTCACTCCCCCAGTAGCTGCAATAGTCAGGACTGTGCCAAGCTGAAGCCAGGAGCCTGGAACTCATTGGGGTCTCCGACATGGGTGGCAGGGGCCCAAGGGCTTGGCTGTGTTCCCCTGCTTTCCCAGACACATTAGCAAGGAATTGGATGAGAAGGGAGCTGGAGCAGCTGTCATGTGACCTGGCACCCATATGGGATGCCGGCATCGCAGGAACCTGCTATGCTGCAAGGCTGGTCCGTAAGATGTATTTTAAGTTTGCCTTTGTATTACATTTGAGGTGAGTGTTGAGATTTTACTTAAATTTGATGTTTAATTGTCCCAGCGCATTTTCTTGAAAAATCGTTTTTCTGAATTTCATTTTCATTTCTGTAAAAAAAATCAATTATAGATGTGTGGATATATTTTTGGAGCCTTTAAAAATTCCATCAACCAGTCCCAGCTGCTCCTCTGCCGATCCAGCTCTCTGCTGTGGTCTGGGAGAGCAGTAGAAGATGGCCCAAGTCCTTGGGCCCCTACACCCACGTGGGAGACCCTGGAAGAAGCTCCTGGCTCCTGGCTTCAGATCGGTGCAGCTCCAGCCATTGCAGCCATCTGGGGAGTGAACCAGCGGATGGAAGACCTCTCTCTCTGTCTCTACCTCTCTCTCTGTAACTCTGTCTTTCAAATAAATAAAAATAAATCTTAAAAAAAATTCCATTAAGCTATATGTTTATCCTACCACAATCTTTTGATTACTGCTGCTTTATAGTAAGACTTAAAATTAGGTCATCTGAGCCTCTCATATTTGGTTCCCTTTTCCAAAATTGTTTTGTCTTTTTCCAAATAAATTTTAGAATATTTATAAAATTTTTTTTGATAGGCAGAGAGGACAGTGAAAGAGAGAGACAGAGAGAAAGGTCTTCCTTTGCCATTGGTTCACCCTCCAATGGCCGCTGCGGCCGAAGCACTGCGCTGATCTGAAGCCAGGAGCCAGGTGCTTATCCTGGTCTCCCATGGGGTGCAGGGCCCAAGCACTTGGGCCATCTTCCACTGCATTCTCGGGCCACAGCAGAGAGCTGGCCTGGAAGAGGGGCAACTGGGACAGAATCCAGCTCCCCAACCGGGACTAGAACCCGGTGTGCCGGTGCCGCAGGTGGAGGATTAGCCTATTCAGCCGCAGCGCCGACCAGAATATTTATCAAATTGTATTTTAAAATTTACTGAAAATTTTATTGTTAATGCATTGAATTCATAAATCATTTTAGGAAAGAATTGATGCAATGATATTGAAAATATGAAATATTGTGAATTTCTCAATCTAATAGGATTTTCTTTTATTTTATCATCCATAGTTATTTGTTTTCAGTGTACTTATCTGGCATATATAAAATATTTGATTTATCTCTAAGCATTTCATATTTTTGGTGTTATTTTTAATAGTATTGGTTATATTTTAACGTGAATTTGTTTTAATTTTCAAGTGTTTTTTTTAGTATGTAATTTTGCATTTTGACCCTGTGTTCTGTGAATTGGTTAATTTAAATTAAAAATTAAAGTAGATTTTAAAAAATTGACTTTTGGCTGTCTGGCCTCATAGTCACAGGCACACAGGTATGTTCATTCATCCTCTGTCCTTGTGCCCCATTTCCTACACTTTCCTCTTTCTGACCGCAGGAGTTGCTGTCTGCAGCCCGCCGCCAGAGTCTGCTGAGGGGAGCGAGAAGAGACCCGCGGCCTGGATAACCTGCCAGAGACCCCAGCCACGAGAGAGGAGTCCACTCCCCTGCCACTGCTGCCAGCGCGCCCCGCCCACCTGCTCCCCTTTCCCTCAGCTCCATTCACAACGCAGCCAGCTTCTCCAAAGTGGTGTGATTGAAGGGACCTGATTTCATTGAATTTTATGTTGAAGACTGTAAATATGTTCATATAAGTGTTGCACAATCCAAACACATTCAGTTGTCTTGGAAGAAGGGATATTTTAAACACTTAAATGAAATTAATCTTTTCCACTGTATTGATCCAAATGATTCAAAGCACAAAACAGATTAATTTTATGTTGTTAACTGAAAGGAGAATCTGACCAGTCATGAGCAGGGTTAACAACAACAACAAAAAGAGCAAAGCTTAATTGGCTTAGTGTGGGCTTCAGTGATTAGAAAGACTGGGAAGATGATTCAGATGAAGGCAGGTCTGAATTTGATCATTCCTCTGAATTGATGAACAACATGGGTGGACCTGAGGATGTCGATTTAACAGAAGGAGATGGAGCAGACGACAAATCACAAGATGACGATGATGACAAAATGTCAGATTTGGAGTAAGGAATACTGTCATCACCTGCATTTTGAGAAACTTCTCTGCAAAGTTTTGAATTGAGAGAATTCATGAGTTGATAGCTCTAAAGGCAGATGCTGTATTGGCTTCCTTTAGCCCATTTTTCAACCTGTTTTTAAAGGATTCAATTCACTAAGGGTTGATAACATACAATTTTATGGGGCAATTTTAAGTAGCAACTTTGTGCATAAACATTTTCCAGACTTCCATGAAGCTATTGAGGTCCTAGATAATTGACACAGCAGTTGTGATCAATAAAAACAGTTCATCTAAGTCTCCTTTACTTCCTAACATACTGACAGGATGGGAAACTCTCAGCTTAGGGAGAGATGTAAATAAATTTTAGGACATGCACACAGAGTGACTGCCACCTTACACGTAAGTTGCTGGTGCTCTGGTGTGTCCTTCAGGATTGCTCCACTGTTTATTTTTCAAAACACATACTGCACATTATTATATGTAAGTTATCTCTTGTCAGTGCTCCAGCTGTATCTAAGCCAAAACTACTGAATGCCCTAACTTAGAAGGTTTTTGAAGCCTTTTCATTTGGTATTGTTTGGCCCTAAAACTTTTACACCTCTTAGCATGGAGGACAAAGAAAGCTGTGCATTGCTGCTTGATAGTCTATACAGATTTATATTTGCACTGTTAGTATGGCAAATTTTTGAAAAGGTGTTAACACATTATGGGAATTTTCCTTATTTCTTATTTCTTATTTTGATTCAGATTATACCAGGGTTTAAAAACCCTGGTTTTTCATGACATATTAATGACAGTAGCGATTTTTGAAAAATGTCTACATTCTTTCTAATAAACTGTTGGAAGGCCTAAAAAAAAAAAATCCCTGACTTTTTTTTGAATTTCCTACATTCATTTACAAATTCCCTCACCATGTATAGATTTTTAAGTTATACTACTCAGAACCTACAGTAGGGTCAAAAGTTAGAGTGAGAGTGTACTTTCTAATCTTATTAATTTTTTTTGAAGAAAAGTCTATACAACTAGTGTGATAATGAAATAGCAGTATATGATGAAAAAAACAACAAAATAGTAATGAAAGAAGTAAAATAACTGAACGAGTCAAAAGGAATATTGTGTCCATGGACTGGATGACAACATTTCAATGATACAAATTCTCATATTGATATATATCTATATAGTGTTAATGCAATTCTTGTCTTAAATTACAAAAAGTTACTTACTAATGAAAAACAATCTGACTCTAAAATTTATATGGAAAGAAAAATAATTGCTAAAAAACAAAAAAGAAACACAACCCAAATTAAAGATTGACTGTGTGGCAACAGTTCTCAAGATAGTATGAGCTGGTACCACAGCTTACTAGGCTAATCCTCCGCCTGTGGCACCGGCACCCCAGGTTCTAGTCCCAGTTGGGGTGCCGGTTCTGTCCCGGTTGCTTCTCTTCCTGTCCAGCTCTCTGCTGTGGCCTGGGAGTGCAGTGGAGGATGGCCCAAGTACTTGGGCCCTTCACCCACATGGGAGACCAGGAGAAGCACCTGGCTCCTGGCTTTGGATCGGTGCAGCGCGCCGGCCACAAGGTGCCAGCCAGAGTCTTGAGGGGTGAACTAACGAAAAAAGGAAGACCTTTCTCTCTGTCTCTCTCTCTCTCAGTGTCTAACTCTGCCTGTCAAAAAAAAAAAAAAAAAAAAAGGATTCTCTCTCTCTCATTCCCCTTCTCTTAAAAAAAAATTAAAAAAAAAAAAGAAGACAGTGTGGTATTAGTGGAGAGACAGACATACATCTATGGAAAGGAATAGAGAATTTGGAAATGTGTTCACACAAGTACAACCAAGTGATCATAAGTTACAAAAGCAATTCAAATGGTAGTCTTTTCAACAAATGATGTTGGAATAATAGGACTTTGATAAGCAAAAGTAAGTGCACAAATGATCCTGACTCAAAACTGAAACCTCACACCTAATAACAAAAATTAACTTAAAATGGACCATAGACCAAAATGTAAAGTTTAAGACTATAAAACAACACCTTAAATTTTTTAAAGATTTACTCATTTATTTGAAAGGTGAAGTTACAGAGAGGCAGAGGCAAAGGCAGGGAGAGAAAGAGAGAGAGAGATCTTCCATCCTCTGGTTCGTTACCCAAATGTCCACAAAGGCCAGAGCTCTTGGCCAGATAGAAGCCAAAAGCTAAGAGCTTCATCTGGGTATCCCATGTGGGTACAGGGACCCGAGCACTTGAGTCATCTTCTGCTGCTATCCCAGGAGATTAGCAGGGAGCTGGATCAAAGTGGAGCAGCTGGGATGTGACCCGGGCCCATATGGTATGCTGGGGGTGCAGGCAGCAGCTTAACCCACTATACCACAGCTCCAAACTTGACTATAAACCTCATACAGGAAGACATAAAAATCTTTATGACTAGGGTGACAATACAAAAATCCAATTGATAAATTTAAAGAATGAAGCACTATAGCAAAAATTAAGACTTTTGCTTCCTGAAAGGCCTTGTTGACAAGATTAAAATACAAGCCATGTAATGGGAGAATGAATCTGTAAATCACTAACTGGACGGAGTACTCATATATGGAACATTGTCAATAGTCACTCCAAGGAAACAAACCAAGAAGAAAATAGACAAACAGGCCGATTTGAACAGGCGCTTTATTAAGACATCTGACAGTAAGTAAGTGCATGGAAACATGTTCAAAATCATTAATCATTAGAAAAGCAAAATTAAAGCCATAAAAAAGAGCCCACTTAATACCTACTAGCATAGCTAAAACAAAAAACGGTGAAAACACTAACGCAGGGAAGGATATGCAGAAATTGGATCACTAATACAAGGCGTATGACACCGAATCTGCTAGAGCCTTGTTCCTGGACTTCGCAGGCACCAGGAATATGAAAAACATATTTTGTTTATAATATACCTGGTTTAGTGTGTTTTTTCAAGAGAAGACTGAACAGATTAAGACAATATTAATTGGAATAATTGAGTCATGGCCTATCCACACCACGGAACACTAGTGGGCAAAACGAGGAAGGAAATATTAATGTAGGTAGCTTGAGTGGGTGGCAATGTTCACCTACAATAAGAGAAAAGCCAGTATCTAAAGGGTCATGCGCTGTATGATTCTACTTACCCAGGATTCTCAGAGAGGCATATCAGTTGGTGCCAATATTTACAGTTGGTGAGAGTGAGTTACAATTAAAGAGAACACAGGTGAATTTCCAATCGTTTTCACTTCTCTGGCCGAGGCCTGGGCCTGGCGCATGCGTAATAAAGCCCGAAGGGGCCCCAACTTCCGTCAGGCGCCTTTGAGGCCTGGAGGCGGAGCGTCAGGGCCTACGTGGGCTTGGCAGCTGGTGAGGACTTCTGACTGGAGTGAAAATGGAACTGGAAGCTGAACCTGCGGGACTTCCCGAACCTGTGAGGCCGGGGCCCGGCTGATTTCGCTGCTATGTTCTCTGGACATAGGGCGTTCGAGTGTCCCAAGGTCCTGGGCCCTCCAGTGGAATATCTGCCCAGGCCCAGGGTGGTGGGCTTCCACGCCATCCCTAACGTGAGCTAAGGAGTCGCCAGAGGCACCCCCTCGCCAACGCCAAGGACGAAAACCCCTCAGGGTGAGTAGCGGGACCGCTCTGGTCAGGTCTGGGTCTGGGTCTGGGTCTGGGCTGGGACTTGGCTCCCCTAACTCCTTCTCGTCTCCAGCATCTACCCTGGCAGAGGCTTCATGCTGATTTGGAAGGGGGGCGAGGCACGTGGCTTTGAGGCCCAGTTCCTACCTGGGAGGAGGGCAGTGTTTGGTGCGGCTCTGATAAAAGCCACCTGTGTTTTGGGTAGAGGGTAGTGAGTAGTGGGTATAGGAACCTGAAAGGAGATTCCGACGATAAAGTTGCCTGTCTGAAAATCACTCTCGGCAAAGTTAGGCTTGTGTTCTGGGCAGATTGAGTCAGCTTTAACACTTAGACTGGTCAAATCCCAGCGCTTTCTGAGTGCACAGTACAAAGACCTAGGTCATGACTTGCATGTCTCCAGCTGCAACAAATATATATAAATCAGCCTAACCTAATTAAGGCACACCCTCCCTTCATGTTTGGAGCCTACCAACTTTACTCTCCAGTTTTTTATTTAGCATTGTTCTGATTATAACAGCCCTGTAATATTTCTTGAAATAAGGTATTGTGATGCCTCTGGCTTTGCTTTTGTTGTTTAAGATTGCATTAGCTATTCGGGGTCTCTTGTGTTTCCTTTTGAATTTTGGCATTGTTTTTTCTAGATCTGAGAAGAATGTCATTGGTATTTTGATTGGGATTCCATTGTATCTGTAAATTGCTTTGGGTAGTATGGACATTTGACGATATTACTTCTTCCAGTCCCCAAATGTGGAAGATTTTTCCATTTTGGGATGTCGTCTTCTGTTTTTTCCCTTAATGTTTTGTAATTCTCATTGTAGAGATCTTTCACATCCTTGATTAAATTTATTACAAAGTATTTTAATTTTTTGTAGTTATTGTGAATGGGACTGATCTTATAAATTTTTCTCAGCATTGCATCACATATACAAATGCTATTAATTTTTTGTGTTGACTTTATATCCTGCAACTTTGCCAAACTCTCATTAGTTTCAGTGGTCTCTTAGTGTTGTCTTTTTGTTCCTCTCTATATAAAATCATGTTATCTGCAAACAGGGGTAATTTGATTTCATCCTTTCCAATTTCTATCCTTTTGATTTCTTTTTCTTGCCTAGTGGCTCTGTCTAAAACCAGAACTATATTAAATGGCAATGGTGAAAGTGGTCATCCTTGTCTGGTTCCAGATCTTTTTTTTTTTTTTAACTTTTATTTAATGAATATAAATTTCCAGTGTACAGCTTATGGATTACAATGGCTTCCCCCTCCCATAACTTCCCTCCCTCCCACAACCCTCCCCTCTCCCGCTCCCTCTTCCCTTCCATTTGCATCAAGATTCATTTTCAATTCTCTTTATATACAGAAGATCAATTTAGTATAAAGATTTCAACAGTTTGCACCCACATAGAAACACAAAGTGAAACATACTGTTTGAGTACTAGTTATAGCATTAAATCACAATGTACAGCACATTAAGGACAGAGATCCCACATGAGGAGCAAGTGCACAGTGGCTCCTGTTGTTGACCCAACAAATTGACACTCTAGTTTATGGAGCCAGTAACCATCCTAGGCTGTCGTCATGAGTTGCCAAGGCTATGGAAGCCTTCCAAGTTTACCGACTCTGATCATATTTAGACAAGGTCATAAAAGACAGAGTGAGGATAGTAACCAATGATCCTAAGAGTGGCATTTACCAGGTTTGAACAATTATACAGCATTAAGTGGGGAAGAGGACCATCAGTACACACAGGTTGGGAGTAGAGCCATTGGTGGTAGAGTAGAGGTTATGATTACAAAGGAATGAGGCCCAAGTGCACTAGACAGGGCCTAGAACAAAGGACAGAGTCATTATTAGAGGAGCTAAGAAAGGTGCTGTCTAAGCTACAAGTAATTTTTCTGATTTAGAGGCAAATAGAACCTGATAGAAGGGGCTTGATAATAATCTGTTGGGCTTTAGGCCTTGTAAATTCAGAGGCCCAGGCCTATCTATCTCTTCACATGGGGTATATCCTAAGGGAGGTGATACTTTTTAAATGTACTTTTTAAATTATTCAATTAAGTGAGTATTGTCTATCTGAAATTATATATTATGATATATATTTTTCTATGTTTCCTTTATTGATTGGTTAATGATTAATTTAACTGTTTAAAAAGCCAAGTTACAGAGAGAAAAGGAGAGACAGAGATACCTTTCACTTTCTGGTTCTTCCCTGCAAATAGTCATAACAGCAAGGGCTGGGCCAGGCCAAAGCTGAAAGCCAGGAATTCCACCTGGGTCTACTACGTGGGTAGCAGGGCTCAAGTAGTTGGGCTGTCTTCCGCTGCTTCCTCAGGCACGTTAGCAAGCAGATGGCTCAGAAATGAAGCAGCTGAAACTCAAACCAGTGATCATATGAGATGCCATCATCACAGGTAGTTGCTTAACATGCTGAATCACTAAGCCAGCCCCTGGATTCATTTATTTTTGAGAACAAAGATTTAGTAGAAGTTCAAGTTTCTTACTTGACTGTTCCTTTTGCTCTTTTAGCTACAGCAAAGCTGAGAAAAAGAAAGGGAAATGGGGAAATTGTTACTGAGGTTCCATAGAAAAGAGTTAATGAGGGAAGACCTAACATAAGATATCATAGAAAAGGATTCCAAGTAGTATATGGAATTGTCTATTTTTAAGATTCTTTGAAGTAAATTCAACTGAATTTGAATCATTATATTTTTCTCCATTAATTTTAGTTTAATGTAAAATTATGATATCCTTACTTCCAGGGTTTATAATAAATTCATTAATAATATTCAAGGTTGTTTTTTAAAAAATAGATTTACCTGCCTTAAAAAGATGTGCAACAGGTAGTTCGGATGCTTTCAGTGGGAGTCTTAATTTTCTAAAGCGAAGTTCCTGTGAAAGCAGAGGAAATTCTCAGTTGCTCCATTCCCACCTCATAGATTGCATTCCTTGGAGAGCACCAGCCAGTGGACAGAGGATGCCTCCAAAGGACACAGGGCCTAGGGGAGGACCTGGGTTCAACAGCAGGAAGCAGGAGAAAGAATAGGATGAGTTGAGTTTCAGCCGTGTCCCATTTGAATCACCTGATAAGCATCTACAGGGAGGAGTCCAGGGGGCAGTTGTTATATGGGTCTGAAAAACAGGAGAGAAGCAATTACAGCAGACAAATTTCGAAGATAATATTTTTCTTAATGGAGTGAAGACATTGACCACATATTAAGCTAATATTTCAAATACAGATCCAGGAGTAATGGATCTCTAGTCAGGTCCTCGATTTGTGTCATCATTTCTTTGGACATCTTTTCCCCTTATCATTATACACTTGGATTTCTTATTACAGTCTCTGCAAAAGGCAAAATCCAAATAATATTTTTAAGCTCTAATGTTGTATAGTCCTTCACAGTTTACTAAAGTTCTTTTCAATATAGCTTTGGACAAAGTGTCAAGTTTGTGAGCTGGCATTAGAGAAGCAGCCTAGGGCCAGGAAACGAGGATAGACCCACAGACCAGCAGTTCTAATGAGGTTGCTGCAAGTATTTATTCTGGGGTCATGGCCAGTGTTCAGAACCAGAAGTCACAGAGTTAACCAAGCCAAGGCCCAAATTTGAAGCCAAGAGTCAAAGCCAAGGCTATGGGCAAAGCCAAGAAGCAGTCACAGGATTAGCACATCAGAACAAGCCCCAGAACTGCTGGTTCCAGATCTTAATGGAAATGCTTCCAGCTTTTCCCCATTTCTTTTTTTTTTCCCTCTTTTTTTGACAGGCAGAGTTAGACAGTGAGAGAGAGAGAGAAGAAAGGTCTTCCTTCCGTTGGTTCACCCCCCACATGGCCGCTACGGCCAGAGCGCTGCGGCCTGCACACCGCACCGATACAAAGCCAGGAGCCAGGTGCTTCCTCCTGGTCTCCCATTCGGGTGCAGAGGCCTAATCACTTGGGCCATCCTCCACTGCCTTCCCGAGCCACAGCAGAGAGCTGGACTGGAAGAGGAGCGACTGGGACAGAGTCTGGCGCCCCAACCGGGACTAGAACCCAGGGTGCTGGCGCTGCAGGCAGAGGATTAGCCTAGTGAGCTGCAGAGCCAGCCAGCTTTTCCCCATTAAATATGATGCTGGATGTGGGTTTGTCATATATTGTCGTGATTGTGTTGAGATATGTTCCTTGTATACCCAATTTGCTTAAGATTTTTTTCATGAAAGGATGTGGTATTTTATGAAATGCTTTCTCTGCATGTATTGAGATAATCATATGGTTTTTATTCTTCAGTGTTTTAAAGTGATGTATCTCTTCATTATTTGTTTATGTTCAACCATCCCTGCATCCCTGGAATAAATGCCACTTGGTCTGGGTGATCTTTTTGATGTGTTCTTGGATTTGGTGATTATTTTGTTGAGGATTTTTGCATCTGTGTTCATCAGGTATATTGGTCTGCAGTTCTATTTCTTGTATCTTTTTTTCTGGTTTTGGAATTAAGGCACTGCTAGTCTCATAGAAGGAGTTTGAGAGGGGTTCCCTCACTTTGAATTACTTTTGAATCATTTAAGATGAATTGACATTAACTCTTAAAATGTTTGGTAGAATTCATCAGGGAAGCCATCTAGTCCTGGGTGTTTCTTTATTGCAAGCATCTTTAATGCTGATCCAATCTCAGTCTTGGTTATTGGCTTATGTAGGTACTCTGTGTCTTTGTACCTATATTTGATTAAATCATATGTGCCCCTATATCTTCTAGATTTTGCAATTTGTTGACACATAACTGTTTTTAGTTATTCCTGATGATTCTTTTTATTTCTGTAACATCTCTTTTTCATCTCTGATTTCATTAATTTTGATCTCCCTTTTTTGGTTGGTTTGGGCATTGGTTTACCGATTCTGTTAATTTTCTAAAAATTACATTTTTACTGATCTCTGGGATTTTTATTTTAATTTTCTAGTTCTTAATATTTCTTTCCTCCTCCTAATTTTGGGATTGTTTTACTTTGGGTCTCTCGGTCCTTGAGATGCATTATTGGATAGTTCTTTGATACCTTTCCAATTTCTTGACATAGGCACTAATTGCTAGAATCTTTCCTCTTAAAACTGCTTTTGCTGTATTCCTTAAGTTTTCATATGCTTTGTTGTCATCATCATTTTTTTCCAGGAAATTTTCAGGTCTTTTTAAATTTTCCTTTTGTTCTGTAACACACTGTTCATTCAGAAGCCGGTTGTTCAGTCTCAGTGTTTTTGTTTTCTACAGTTTTTGTATGCTGTAGATTTTCAGCTTTATTCCATTTTGATCAGGAAACATACATGGGATGATTTCAGTTTTTTTTTAATTCACAGATGTAGGATAAAATGTTCTATAGATAGCAGATCCATTTGGTCCATAGTGTAGATGAGCTCTATTGTTTTTGTCTCATTGATCTGTCACCTGGTCAAAGTGGGATGATGAAGTCCCCATTATTATTGTATTGGAGCATTTGCCTCCCTTTAGAGCCATTAATATTTGTTTTAAAATGTATTTGAATGGAGAATGTTAGAGCTCTGCATTGCTGTCTCTGAGGTATATGAAATCAATCAAGAAGCCCAAAAGAATCAATACTCGCTTTACTGTTCCTCATTCCAGAAGTCCCTAAGCGGTGCTCCTTTCTTTAGTCAAAGTCTTCCTCCCCTTGTTAGTTGTGTACATCCAGGGTTTCTTTTTGGTTATATGGGGGAGGTCTTAAGAGGAATGGTTTTACCTCATCTCCTATGGAACTAGAAACATATTTTAAAACATTTAAAAAAAACTTACTCAGTGGCTTATTGATTTTATTTGAAATAATTAAGACAAGTTTAATTACCATATTCACATGTAGACGCCTCTATATTTTGAACAGAAAGTCTTTTCTTTTTTTAATTTTATTTTTTAAAGATTTTATTTATTTATTTGAGAGGTAGAGTTACAGTGAGAGGGAGAGGGAGAGAGACAAAAAGGTCTTCCACCCATTGGTTCACTCCCCAAGTGGCCGCAATGGCCAGAGTTGAGCTGATCCAAAGCCAGGAGCTTCCTCTGGGTCTCCCACGTGGGTGCTGGGACCCAAGCACTCGGGCCATCTTCTACTGCTTTCCCAGGCAACTGCAGAGAGTTGGATTGGAAGGGGAGCAATTGGGACTAGAACTGGCACCCATATGGGATGCCAGTGCCTCAGATTAACCTACTGCGCCTCAGCATCGGTCCCAGAAAGTGTTTTCTAAAAAGAAATGCACCAGAGACAAAGTCCTCTTGTGGGACAATATTCTCAAATAGTTCCTTACTCTACCCCTCGCCACAGTATGTAACTTAAAAGAAGTCAAATTGTAAAGAAGGTATTGTAATCTTTATCTTTTGTGTAACTGTTATGTTATCTCATTTACATCCTATTTAAAATGAACATGGGGGAAGAAACATAATAGGGTTATTCTGAGGATTTACTGAATTCATTCTTGTAAATCCCTAACAACAGTACCTAGAATGGAGTCAACAATCTGGTATTGTCAACTGCTGTTGCTAATACATTTACTTCTGTATTCCACTACTAACATTTGACATTAAGCTCTACTGTCCAACTTTGCAAATATATAATTCAGGGTATTGTGATTCCACATTTTTTCACTTAAGTAGACAGGAATACTAGTTGCTAATCTGGGTTAAAACATTTTGAGGTAGGGTCAAGCTTGGTGGCATATCATATTAGGCTGCCACTTGTGACTCCAGCCTCTCATATCAGAGGGCTGGTGCTAGTCCCAGCTGGTCTGCTTCCACCCAGCTCCCTGCTAATGTGCTTTGCCAGGCAGCAGAACATAGCCCAAGTAATCAGGTTCCCGCCACCCATGTGGGAGACCCAGATGCAGTTCCTGACTCCTGAGTTCAGCCTGGTCCATACCTGGCTATTGAGAACATTTGGAGAATGAACCAGGGGATGGAAGATCACTGTTTCTCCCACTCTGCCTTTCAAATCTGTAAAGAAATAAAATCTTTTTTTGTGTGCAGAAAAATTTTGAGGTAGTGGTGTAAATATGGTAAATATGAGTTTTTGTAAAAGTCACAGACGTAGCAGAATTGGATCCAAACATTCAGTAACTCTAATCATGAAGAAATGTTCAACTGATCAGTAGTAAGAATCCAGTTAGGAAAAACAGTGGCTTCAGCAAGAGCAAAAGTTTAACTCAGCCTTCCATTAATTTATTAGTTTTTCATTCATTCATATCAAATACACATTTAAACTCATTTTTCTGTAGTAACTGTGTGAAAATTAGAAACTTGAGGAAGAAGTAGCTATTAACTATCTATATGAAGCTTCCATTATTGTAGGGATAACAAACACAGAATATGTGACTACCAGTTCATTGTGGGTTTGAAGAATATGCTCCCACAGCTCTATAAGGAGATGACGGCGTCCTTACTTTAATCTAGAGCTTTTGTTCCCCTAAGATACTGCATTTGAAAGAGTTGAGAGAGAATCTTCCATCTGCTGATTCACTCCCCAGATGGCCACAATGCCCAGGGCAAGCCAAAAACAGGATCCAGGAGCTCCTTCCAGGTCTCCCATGTGGGTGGCAGGGGGCCAAGCACTTGGGCCATCTTCTGCTGCTTTTCCCTGGTGCATGAGCAGGGAGCTGGATCAGAAGTGGAGCAGCCATGAAGTGAACTGGTGTACATATGGGACACCAGTGTTGTGGGCAGTGGCATTACTTGCTACGGTACAACACCGCTCCTGATCTAGAGCTTTAAAGAGGCTTTTTGGAACATGGGAAAAATATTTTGCTCCGTACCTGCAGTGTAAGAGGTTTTGCCCTGCCTGGTGCAGGGAAAAATATTTCCAATAAAGTACTACATATTAGAGGGTCGTGAGGCAGCAACAAACATGGGCCTCCCTCTCGCATCCACCCTCCTTTTTCCTTCCTTTATTTTTCTTTTAATGTTTGCAGTGACATACTTTCAATTTACTTTATAGCTACAAGCTTAATCCTCCATTAAATAAAGAATCCAACAAGTAGTAAATAGAAAGACTACTGGCCGGCACCGTGGCTCACTAGGCTAATCCTCCGCCTTGCGGCGCCGGCACACCGGGTTCTAGTCCAGGTCGGGGCACCGATCCTGTCCCAGTTGCCCCTCTTCCAGGCCAGCTCTCTGCTGTGGCCAGGGAGTGCAGTGGAGGATGGCCCAAGTGCTTGGACCCTGCACCCCATGGGAGACCAGGAGAAGCACCTGGCTCCTGCCATCGGATCAGCGCGGTGGCCATTGGAGGGTGAACCAACGGCAAAGGAAGACCTTTCTCTCTGTCTCTCTCTCTACTGTCCACTCTGCCTGTCAAAAAAAATTAAAAAAAAAAAAAGACTATTGTTCCTCAGGAGGGTAGATGAGGGGTTTAAACAGTAATCATATCTCAAGATGTCCATTTTGCTAATATATACATTATATTTTTGCACTTTTTTCTCCACATCCTTGCTGGCATTTGCTGATTTTTGATTTTTGGATGATAGCCCTCTAATGGATGAGGTGAAAACCGATTGTGGGTTTTCTTTACATTTCTCTGCTGGCTAATGTTCCTGAGCATCTTTTCATATGTCTGTTATTTTTGAAAACAACAAATCTTTACAATTATGGCTGTGGTTGGTGTAAGGACAATGAAATGGAAGACAGCAACAGAAGAAGCAAGTTGATTAAGATTGTATTTATCAGACTTCTCTAGAGAAATGATTCATATCCATTTCTTTCTCTCCCCCCCCCCCACTGTCTCTTTTCCTCTCCTTCTCCCTCTCTTTCTGCCTCTGTCTCTCCTTTCCCTTCTCTCCATATCTGAGATTTTAAGGGTTTTGCTCATGCAGTTGTGAGAGCTAGTATGTCCAAAATCTGTAGGGTAAGTAAGTTGAAAAAAACATGAGCCAGAATTGATGTTGCATCTGACAGCAGAATTTCTTCCTCTTGTAAGGATCTCAGTCTTTTCTTTGAGGCCTTCAAATGATTGGACAAGGCCCACCAGTATTCTGGAGGACAGTAGGCTTTACTTAATGTCTGCTGATTTAAATGTTAATCACAACCACAAAAACACCATGTGAATAACATTTAGACTCATGCTGGACTAAACAACAGGACACCATAGCCTGGTCAATTAGACACGTAAAATTAACCATCACGGGGATAATATTTAAACAAAATGTTAAGAGAAGCAGCTGGAAGTATAAGTGGTGACAGGGAAGGTGGAGATAAGTGGTAGATAACTGTTGGCATCAGGCCTCAAATTATAAGACTCATCTAATATAGGAGTGTGGGTGAAGATGAATGAAATTATTCTCATGCTTCTGAATCCATGAATTGATTGATTAATGGTGCCTATTACCAGAGACTAAGACGTGGGTATAGAAAAGTGATAGGGAAAGATAAACAAACATTCTGGTTTTCAGCATAAATCAAGATTCTCCGGGGAACTAAGTCCCTTTACTATTCTTTGCTGAATGTGGATGGGAACATGCTGAAGTCACTCCAGAAATTTGTTCTGATCATTCCCTGAGGAGTCCAAGAAGCCTTCTACTTCTTCAGAGGATGTGACTTCTTGTGATCTGACCGAGGCATGCATGTTAGTCAGGGGCATTGCCTCTTTTTCCCATATATCCAAGGCTGGAGTTCAATGCCAAGAACATAGAATCTGACAGATTTAAAGCCCATTATTGTCAGATAACCTTATTGAAACGAAAACACCTCCAAAGTATAGTCAGTTATACTTTGTCATGTCATTTCAGAATTTATATCCATATTTAACTATAGTTATGCACACTTAGCATAAGATGCTATTGAAAATAGATATAACCTTAAAGAACTGGAAGTATAACATGAAAATTCCACAACTTATTAAGTTTGGAAAATAGCAATAGTTAAATAATTTTCCTACATTTTATGTAAAACAGTATGTTTTTAAATTATGAATTAAAGATATCTTACCATGAGATTCTGATTTACTATTTGATATTTGAAAATCCACTCCCTATGTTGATTGAAAAGTTTCACTCTGGATACAGATACATTCCAACTGTAGTTACTCAATTTCCTTTTATTATCATATTCATGGGATATTATATCAAAATCTACAAAAACAGCAACAGTCACCAAGACAATACTTTCCTTCCAAGCTCCCTTTTCAGAGCCTCTTTAATCTCATTATTCCTGAGACTGTAGATGAGGGGGTTCAACATGGGGTTCACCACCATGTAGAACACAGACACTACCTTGTTCTGGTCAGTTGAGTAGCTGGACTTAGGCATCACATAAATGAATGTAACAGTCCCATAGAACAGAGTGACTGCTGTGAGATGGGAGGTGCAGGTGGAGAAGGCCTTGTGCCGCCCCTCAGTGGAGTGCATATTCAGGATTGTGATGAGGATGTAGATGTAGGAGACAGCTATGACAAGCACAGCAACCACAATGATGGAGCCCGCAGTAAGTGAGGGAACAAGAACAGGGACACTGACATCAGAACAGGAGAGTTCAACTAAAGGAGCAAAATCACAGAAGAAATGGTTGACTCTGTTTGACCCACAGAAGAGTAAGGAATGGAAGCATATGGCAAACGGCCAGGTATTGAGAAAACCAACTGCATAAGTTATTATGAGTAACTGGACACAGACATGTGTTGACATTTTGGTTGAATAAAGCAGGGGGTTGCAGATTGCCACAAAGCGATCATACGCCATGACAGCCAGGAGGAAGCCCTCAGCTGTACCAAAGAAAGCAGCCGAGCCAAGCTGAATGGCACATCCAAAATAGGAGATTGTGCATCTCTGTCTTAAGAAGTTTACAAGCATGTTGGGTGTAACAGAAGATGACATACCCATATCAACAAAAGCCAGTTGGCTCAGAAAAAAGTACATGGGATGATGGAGCTGAGAAGAGATTCTGATAAGAACGATTGTGCTGAGATTGCCAGATATGGTCACCAGGTAGATGCATAGGATGATCATGAAGAGGACGACTCGTAGCACGGGATCATCTGTTAAGCCCAATAAAATGAACCCTGACACTGCAGTGTGGTTCCCATCTATCAGGGAATCCATGAGCCAACGTAACTGTTGTAAAATCAACCTGTGATGAAAAGAGTTCTTCAAAGATTGTATAACTGTGAAGGTTTCCTTTCATTAATGCATACAAGTATGTTATTATAAACAAAAATGATTCATGCAAATTTTATATTAAATATGCTTTATATTCTGGATTCCCAGAGTGTATATACTCATACTAAGGTATATTGAGTCTTCCTATATTTAAATTTCTATTTGTAGGAACTTCCAAAATTCGTTTGAAGTAATGTCTGTCTCTGTCACTGTGTGTGTATGTGTGTGTATTTATTGTTATTTGAAAGAGATAAAGAAGGGCTGGTGTCATGGCACACTAGGTTATTCCTCTGCCTGCAGCACCGGCATCCCATATGGGCGCCGGTTCTAGTCCCAGTTGCTCCTCTTCTGGTCCAGCTCTCTGCTGTGGCCTGGGAAAGCAGTGGAGGATGGCCCAAGTGCTTGGGCCTCTGCACTCCATGGGAGACCAGGAGGAAGCACCTGGCTCCTGGCTTCAGATCGGTGCAGCTCCGGCCATTGCGGCCACTTGAGGAGTGAACCAACGGAAGGAAGACCTTTCTGTCTCTCACATGCTGTCTGTAACTCTGCCTGTCAAATAAATAAATAAAATCTTGAAAAAAGAGAGAGAGAAAGAAATCTTCCATCCACTGGTTGACTTCCAAATGCACGGAACAGCTGGGGTTGGAGACTCAAGCGAGGAGCCTGAATTTCAGTCTGGGTTTCTTATGAGTGGCGGGGATCCAAGTCCTTGAACCATCCTCTGCTGCTTCCTAGGGTGCACATTAACAGAAAGCTGGGATTGGACAAGGAGTTAGGACTCACACCCATTGTCTCTACTATGGGATGCAGATACCCCAGGCAGCATCTTAATTACTACACCAAATGCCTGCCTCTGCATTTGTATTCATAAAATATACCTAAGTTTCAAAGTTTTAAATCTTTAGGTTAAAATCCACTTAAAAATACAAAGAGGAATCAGAAGTATACCAGAAGGAATTAAAATGTTTAACTATAGGATTAGATAATGGAGTAATAGCTAATATTTATTGAGTAATTACTAAGCTCCTGGCATAGAATTCAAAATTTTATATACAGTTCTTTATAAATGTCAATGTAATAACATTTAATACTTTTACTATTCCCATTTTATAGATGAATAATTTGGGCTTGAAAATATTAAATAACTTACCTAAACTTACATGGGAAATAGTGAATCACATTATGAACTTCAGACTGACTGCAGTCTCTTCCTTTAATAGTTATAATAATTAGATATTTATTAATTGAATTTAATAATTATTTATTAAGAATTACATTGAATTTGACTACGCTTGTAATTTGGGGATAACAGATGTGCCATTTACTTTTTTGAGAGCTAATGCATAAATGAGGTGCCTAGTTCCACATTTAAAAATTTCTGTCAGTTAAACAAGTTAAACAATTTAAATTTTTTTTAACTTTTATTGATGTAAGGATTTCATAAATACAATTCTAAGAAGATAAAAATTTTTCTCTGAGTGCAGTGGAGGATGGCCCAAGTGCTTGGGCCCTGCACCCCATGGGAGACCAGGAGAAGCACCTGGCTCCTGCCATCGGAACAGCGCGGTGCGCCGGCCGCAGCGCGCTACCGCGGCGGCCATTGGAGGGTGAACCAACGGCAAAAGGAAGACCTTTCTCTCTGTCTCTCTCTCTCTCACTGTCCTCTCTGCCTGTCAAAAATAAAAAAATAAAAAATAAAAAAATAAAAAAATAAAATTTTTCTCTTCCTCCCTTTCTCAATCTCCCCTTCTTTCCTTTTTTCCCTTTAATTTTTGCAATAACATTCTTTCAATTTACTGTATTATCACAGGCATAATTTTCAACAAGTAAAAAGTAGAAAGACTGTTCCACAGGAAAGTAGACAGGGGCTATAAACAATAATCAGATTATAATCTATCAATTTCATTCTCTGACATTTTTTGTATTCTATATGAACTACCACATATCAGAAAACATATTTGGCTTTTGGGAACTGGCTTATTTCACTAAGCATTAAATTTATTTTGAATTTGAGAAGCAGGGAGAAAAAGACAGAGAGAGATCACCCATTCACTAGTTCACTTTCCAAATGCTTGCAGTGGCCACTGCTGATGCCGCCAGCCAGGAACTGAATCCAGGTCTCCTGCATGGTTGACAGAAACCCAAATATTTGAACTGTCACCACTGCCTCCTAGGTTCTGATTCAGAACGGAGATGAAGTTAGGGAATAGAACCCAAATACTATGGTGTGGGACACAGCATCTTAAATACTAGGCTGACCTCCCACCCAAGACCATTTTTTAAAAAGGAGAACATTATTTCTTGAAGGGATAAGGAAGAAATAGAAAAAAATTAGAAATTAAGGCTAGGTTATGAATGAGGTTGCCTATTGTAAGGTTATAAAATATTTTTGCTGTTTCCTATGAAAATCTTGCTTTGAAAGTAGTTTCAGTTAACAATATAATTATATGCAAATGATTATGTGATTAATATTTAGAACATAAATGAAGAATGCTTATTTAAATACATCGAACATTACAATGTTTTCTAATCAGAGTATTAAAGAATGAAATAATATTGCTTTCAGCCTAGTATACTTGTAGAGCTGAATAAAGTTTCAGCCTAAAACATTAAGTTTACCCAGGTTCACCCAGCTAGTGGCCAGGTTGATGTTCATACCTCATGTTTTATGGATTTATATCCTTCTTAGTTCTAAGCATCTGATGATGTAATGCTAGAGCTTTCAACCTATACACAAAGTATGTATTCCACTAGATACTTAGTAACAGTATGTAGCAAAAGTACTTTATATCTGGAGAATATTTTAGTGTTATGGCTAAATGCTAAGTTTAAACAGCATCAAAGGCATGTAAGGTTCTGTTCTTGGTGGGGTAAATGAGAAATCTTGGTCAAGTGAATTACATCTGTCTACTTATAATACTTTGAATGTGGAAACTTAAGTTAATTCACACAGTCACTTGCTAGCCAACTGCCAAATTATGTTTACTCAGTTTCTTAACTATGGCTTGTGAATACAGATATAACTTTTAAAAATGCGCTCTTTGGGGCTGGTGCTGTGGTGCGATAGATTAAAGCTCCAGCCTGCAGCGCTAGCATCCCATATGGGTGCCAGTTCAAGTCCCAGCTGCTCCACTTCTGATCCAGCTCCCTGCTAAAGCACCTGGGAAAGCAGCAGAGGATGGCCAAAGTATTTGTGCCCCTGCACTCACATGGGATACCTGGAAGAAGCTCCTGGCTCCTGCCTTCGGATTGCCTCAGCTCCAGCTGTTATGGCCATTTGAGGAGTGAACCAGTGGTTGGAAGACCTTGCTCTCTCTCTGTCTTGACCTCTTTCCATAACTCTGTCTTTCAAATAAATCTTTAGATGGATGGATGGATGGATGGATAGATAGATAGATAGATAGATAGATATAGATGAATGGATGGATGGATGGATGCCAGGGGTAGCACTATAATAACTAACCTTAAAAAAAAGTACTCTCAGATAGTAAATGGAAATCATTATACCACAGTGACTCACAAAAGCAAACTCTTACCACTGGAAATAAGAATTCACTCAACATAGCAGTATTAAAATCAAAGCCATATGTTATATAGCACCCATGTTTTCTTTCATTGTTTTCCTTTGAGAACAAGTCTCTGAAGATTCTAAAAATTCTAGTGTGATTTCTAAAGCACCGCAGATCATTATCACATTCTCCAGTGCATATTGAGCAGTTCAGTTCACACAAACACAACTAATCTTCAGGGGTCCTGTCAATTCTCAAGTGATTTTTTTTTTATCGTTATGGGTTTTTTTATGTTGTCGGTATACTTTAATTTGATAGTTATTGAGAGTATAATGTAATAAATAATCTCATAGCTAAATATTGTTACTAAGTTTAATGTTTCAGGCTAAAGAATACTAAGCTGCAAACAAAGTGGCAACCTTCATTTTATTCATTTGGTATGTGTTCATTTTTTATAATAGTGATAAATGTAAGACAGTCCATTAATTATCTTGGGAAATTTGGGCTACGATGCCATGTCAAGTTGAATTTTAAATAATACATTTATGACTCCTAAGTAACAGTTATTTAAGATATGTACATAATTTTAATTTCAAAAGAGAAACCAAATACTTTTAATGTTGAATAGAGACTTGTGAAGCAAAAACAAGTTTGATGACTTCCAGGTTAGACTAATTCCCTTGAACTATGTGCCTCAAAGGGATAATGATAATTTAGTAGCTGGTAGTAGAAATCAATTTCCACTTGAAGACTCATTCTAGTTCTCCCGCTAATCCCAATTTTAGGAATTCCTGTGACATCCTGCTGATGCCTCCTTGGCATAAGTGTTTCATCACTGGTGGTACTAACCAACCTTCATTCAGAGCTTATGCTTCGCCAAGCCCTATGCTTAATATTTTGCAAACATTACCTCAGTTAATCTTTAAGGTGACTGTGAAGTAATCACATTATCTTGTCTTACAGATGAGGAAGCCTAGGCTTAGTATATCTATTTGCACAAATATACTTAATTGATAAAATTAAATCTAAGTTTAAAATTCAGGACAGTCTGAATTTTAGAATGTGTACACTGAACTACTGTGAGTAACACTTCAGTGCATCAGTAACCACTGAAGGCTCCCTGATTTGTGGGTTTGCCTCCCACCTTCAATACCATACCTAATGACCTAAATGTTTGCTAGTCCCACGGTCTGGTCCTGAGCGCCAGACCAATGATTAGGATCCTAATTTCCTTTCATGTGCTCACCAGAGCAAATGCTGCTCACCTTTGATCCTAAATTCTATTTATATAGGAGTTTTAGAGTAACAAAGTTGAGTGATACAGAGCGAATTAGTGATTGTCGGGAATTGAGGAGGTAGACAAATATGACAATTAAAAGCAATCCTGATTTTAACTCTTGTTGATATTCCTATGGAACTGTGGTCCTGTACTTTTTACTTGTTGAATATTATGGTTAGTAGTGCATCAAGCCTGTGATTTTAGAGTGGACTGAAATTATGCTTATGCAAAAATTAAGGAAGGAAGGTGAGTAGAGGACATTATCATTATCTTCTTAGAATTGTACCTATGAAATCTATTCTCTTACTATTAATAAAATTTTTGAGAAGACAAATTCTGTGTGGTAAATAGCAAAAATTGCTGTCTCCATTTTGGAGTTAATTATTTGAGTGCATATATGTGACAAATTTCATAGACCTCTATAGATGTACCTACATAAAAATTAATACTATGAGGGAAAATATGATGAACAGATTTGGATATCATGAGAGGTAATGTGGGTGAGAAGGCGGGAGCCACATTTTTATAATCCTGGAGGTGAGGGTAAACACTGCTGAGCTGTAACTGAATGCCCAGAAGTAATACAGTTCAAAATTGCATGCAAAATAAAAAATTTTTAGACCACCAAAAGCTGAAAGAATTCATCATCAGTATGTAAACGTTATAAGAAATGTTGAAAGTTGTACTTTAGGCAGAAAGCAAATACCAAGAGGAAAAACTCAGGTTTCTATTGATAGAAGAATGGTGAAATGTCTTGGAATATTCACATAATAGAATACATTTTAGTTACAATAGGAAACAAACAATTGGTATACATGACCATATAAATAAATATTAAAAATGCAATGACAAATTAGTCTTATAAAGAGCACACTTTTTACTCTACTCATATAGACATTTAGAATGAAGCCATACTGGGAAAATGATCAGAACAATGGGTGCCTATGGGGCAAGAGCTATGTCAGCTAGAGAGGGTTATGGGGGAATTTTCTGTTACCTGGTAATGTTCTGTATCATGATAGGTGTTTGAGTTACACAAGTTTATGCATTTCTTACACTTAATAGCTGCAAACTTGAGATTTTTACATTTTACTTTAATAAAGTCTTATACTTTCTATATTTTTATTTTATATTAGATACTGGTTGGCAGAAGAGGAAAGATTTCTGGTATCTTTAGTTTTTGGAGAATAAAATATCCTTCCGTGAGTAGGACAGGCACAGTAAGGCTCACCCCTCCACACACACATACACAAAGATTCCACATCTAATCACAGAAACTGAAGTATGCTAGGTTGCTTAGCAAAGAAAAAATTGAAGTTGCATATTATATTAATTGCCATTTACTGTTTATGAAATAGATTATCCTGCATTATCAGAGTAAAGCCAATATCATTATAAGTGTGCTTAAAAGGAGAAGAAATTGGTGGCTAAAGAGTTTAAGTCAGGGAAAGATGAGACCACAAAACAGGGATACAGCAGATGGGCACAAGTGGAAAAAATGCAGGTGTCCATAGAATCTGGAAAAACTAAGAAAATAGATGCTACCTTGACTTCAGCCCAGTGAGACTCATATTGGCCTTCCAACCTCCAGAACTGTAAGATAACACATTTGTATTGCTTTAAGACACTAAGTTGTAGTAATTTGTTAGAGCGACAATACAAAAATAACATATTATTTAGTATAATAGTTAGCAATCAGATCCTACCTCCACCCCTTGGTACATAGAACCACACATCCTGGCTCATATTTTGTTTACGGCACCTTTGTAATTCTGTAGGCAACAATCCAAACACAGATGTTTCTTAGATGGCTCCATAACCAAGCCTCCAATATGCCAGATCAGCCTGCTACCAGATGGCTAGCTGAACCTGTGAGTAGTGGAGCAACACCAGGGTCTAATTGAAATACTCTGCTGTCAGGTTGGACTCTGCAATGGTGATAGCCATATCAATTTTGACAAAGGGACATCCAAAGAGAAGTTAATCTGGAGACCCATATGGATCACATATAGCATAAGACAGAGTATTTGTAGTTAGCCAATATGGAGCCAGATAAGATCTTTACTTCTTTGCCTCCATAGCATCTTTTATGCTTCTACTACACTTGTTAGCCTATATTAATTTTTTCCTGACCACTTCTGGAATTTTCCTTTTGAGGATCTGGGCTAAGTCATTCCATTCAATAACACCTGTACCTTTATATCAGTTTTTATGCTTAACCATGTATATTAGATGTATAGATAGGTGGGTAAGTGGATGGATGGATAGGTGAAAGACAGGTATTATATCTGCATCACAAAGGCCATAGAACACTGATAATTTGTATCCCAAAGACTTTCAGAAATTAAGATTCAGGAAGCTATTATAGAGGGGTTGAGTAGGAGGTTTACCTTATAACATTTAATTTTGGGACCTTGGAACCTGAATTCACAGCTTTACTACAATGCGAGAATCATTTAATCCTACTAGGAACTCCAGTCTGTTGATCCCACCATCTTTTTACTACTCATCGTGCACATAGCCTCACTTCCATCCTTATGAGACAACATTCCATAATCATCCATGTCTTACATAAACTCCCCAAACCCTTGACCTTTCCTCTCATCACACTATCCTATAAGAATCCTAACCCCAGATAAATCCTGTTCTCTGCCTTCTCTACAACTATGGAAATAGCTAAATGTGTGTGGAGAACAAGACATATCTATGGTGAAAAGACTTACCCAATTTTAACATGCTGATCAAAGATGAAGTTGCTTGGGAAGACAATACAAAATAGGTGATGGATGATAGGAAAGAATTGGAGTCAGGATTTCATGAGTCAGATACATTATCTTCCTCACCACTTATTAGCACCTTGAAATGTATCACATGCAGCTTTCTTAGGAGTCAGCTTGGTTTATTACCTTTTGGTGACAGCAGGACATGGACTCCAAACCACTTATTAAGGACAAATTGAGTTTGACTTCTAGAGCCAATTACGTGTGGAAAGAATCCTCTGTATAATTTTAGTTAGAAATTTTTAATTTTCAAACACAAATTTAGGCTTATCATTTTTTCTTCCCTGCTGCTCTACCCCTAAACTCTAGAGTAGATACATATTCATCATATGCAGTCACGTATGTCAGCAGTTTTCCCTGAATGTTGTACAAGCCTCCAGGAGGCCCTGTTCACCTCTTCTTGAAACAGGTAAAGTATTCCCAGAGGATATCATTGCATTCTTGAACTATTTGGGTATGAAGTGCTTGACTTTAAAGGAAGCCTGTGATGTACATCAGTTATAGTTAGTTCAGGAAAACAAAACAACTCCTAGTCATTTTGAGCAGAAAGTAGTAAAATTCAAGGAGTCTGGGAGTTTTGTTTGCGTTTTTTTTTCTCCCAATTTATATTTCTTTTTAAATTTATTAACAATAATTATCCTTATTTATTGGCTAGAAAGTGGCATTTATTTTTTAAAAGATTTATTTTATTTATTTGAAAGAGTTACAGAGAGGTAGAGACAGAGAGAGAGGTCTTCCATCCACTTGTTCACTCCCCAGATGGCTGCAACGGCCAGAGCTGCACCGATCTGAAGCCAGCAGCCAGGAGCTTCTTCTGGGTCTTCTGCATGGGTGCAGGGGCCCAAGATGTTGGGCCATTTTCCACTGCTATCCCAGGCTATAGCAGAGAGCTGGATTGGAAGAGGAGCAGCGGGACTAGAACCGGTGCCGATATGGGATGCCAGCACTTCAGGCCAGGGCTTTAGCCCATTATGCCACAGTGCTGGCCCCAATTTTTTCATTTTTTACAACAATGTGACATTTTAATTCAAGTATACAGTGTGTCCTGACCAAATCAACGAAATGAACATTTCTCCTTTTTTTTTTTCTATTTGACTTGGTTGTCGCCCCCCCCATAATTTCCTTCCCACTCGCAACCCTCCCATCTCCTGCTCCCTCTCCCATTCCATTCACATCAAGATTCATTTTCATCTCTTTATATACAGAAGATTGATTTAGTATATATTGAGTAAAGATTGCATCAGTTTGCACCCACACAGAAACACAAAGTGTAAAATACTGTTTCAGTACTAGTTATAGCATTACTTCACATTGGACAACACGTTAAGGACAGATCTCACATGAGAAATAAGTACACAGTGACTCCTGTTGTTGACTTAACAATTTGACACTCTTGTTTATGGCGTCAGTAATCTCCCTAGGTGCTACTCATGAGTTGCCAAGGGTATGGAAGCCTTTTGAGTTCACCAACTTCGATCTTATTCCAACAGGGTCATAGTCAAAGTGGAAGTTCTCCCCTCCCTTCAGAGAAAGGTACCTCTTTCTTTGATGGCCCCCTTCTTTCCACAGGGATCTCACTCGCAGAGATCTTTCATTTAGGTCTTCTTTTTTTTTTTTTTTCTTTTCCATGGTGTCTTGGCTTTCCATGCCTACAATACTCTCATGGGCTCTTCAGCCAGATCTGAATGCCTTAAGGGCTGATTCTGAGGCCAGAGTGTTGTTTAGGACATCTGCCATTCTATGAGTCTGCTGTGTATCCCACTTCCCATGATGGATTATTCTCTCCCTTTTTGATTCTATCAGTTAGTATTAGCAGACACTAGTCTTGTTTGTGTGATCCCTTTGACTCTTAGACCTATCAGTGTGATCAATTGTGAACTGAAGATGGTCACTTGGACTAGTGAGATGGCATTGGTACATGCCACCTTGATGGGATTGTATTGGAATCCCCTGGCACGTTTCTAACTCCACCATTTGGGGCAAATCCGATTGAGCATGTCCCAAATTGTACATCTCCTCCCTCTCTTATTCCCACTCTTATATTTAACAGGGATCACTTTTCAGTTAAAATTTAAACACCTAAGAATAATTGTGTGTTGATTACAGAGTTCAACCACTAGTACTAGAACAAAACAAAACAAAAATACTAAAATGGATAAAGTATTACATTGTACATCAACAGTCAGGACAAGAGCTGTTTCTCATAGTGTCCATTTCACTTCAACAGGTTTCCCCTTTGTTATATATTTTATGAATAAATAGATTGTAATTTGAGAATAAATTTTTATGAATAGATTGTAAATTGTAATTTGAGAATTTCCTTTATTCATAAAATATATAATAGATTTTTATGTATTATAGTCATGCCAACTGTGCTTGTAACTCTAGGAACCTGTTCCTTCTCTCTAAATCTTGTCTTAGAACCTGTTATCCAAAATTCCTTTATCCTCCTCTACATCCCTTGCAGCATCTAGTAATCAGTATTCTGGGTTCAGATTGAGTTACTTTGCTTTCCATATATGAGCAAGAACACGTGGTATTTGTCTCTCTATATCTGGCTTATTTTGCCTAACATATATTTGATGTTTAAATGTTACTGGTTAAAACTTAAAGAAGAAGAATTCAGGGGACTCCCTCCAAATTTTAAGTTTCAAAATTTCACCACTATATCTGAAATATAGAGACTAGGAAATGTGGGTGTTCTTTCAGAGCTTAAAGATATTGAACTTAATCTCGAAGACCGAAAAATCATTCCTCATGAATAAAGAGAAAATTGTATGATGGAACGTGTTATAAGATTGACCTAGTCTTTAAATTTTTATTAACGAAAAAATATTCCTAAAAATATTATACTTTTTATTTTATAATATGCAAATAGAAAAGTCAGTTGATGAACAAACACAAAGGGATTCTTTAACAATGTAAACAAACTTAAATTCCAAAAAATTAAAATTAATATGGTTCAAGAAGAGCATTTTTAGGACTATTTGTAGTCTATTTTTAGGACTATTTGTAACAGTTTCAGTGAGATTATACATAAATTATCAAGAATTTTCAGTACTAGAAGCAATGGGAATATTCAAGAAAAATTGGTTCAACAGACATTATGAGGAGTGGAACATATAATTCTGAAGATTGAAACAGCCTTATAAAAACAGTACACTTCTTTATTGCCACAGGAGCCAGTTCATCTATGTTAACCCCTAGGAGGCTGTCATTTAGAGATTTCTTAAGGTATTTGATGGAATAAATTGCTAAAAACGGAAGAACTGTAGCTCAGGGACAACTTCTGGGATCTTCTCAGTTGACTAGCTTATGCTCATCTGCAGAGATACTGCAAGAGGAATCCTTTTGGTCAGGCTTAGTTCACAGGATAATGGAAGCTTTTCAACTACCTGCATCACTGGTTTCAACCCTTAGAGCACTGTTGTGTGTAAGGACCACCTATATCAGAAGAAGAGCTCTTAAATCACAACATTATTCTATTTCCCATTATGGGAGATTGAAATGAGTCCTTACCTGTTTAATTCCAATGACTGCATTCAGAGATCACAGAACTTAATGTAAAAAGACTTGTGCTTATATATGCAATAAGTATAATGTGGGTTTATTTTTTGCAAGATGTTCCTATCTTAGTGAATCCTCTTTTTATTTTTTTTACACTGAAAATTTTGATAACAAGACATTGATATTTATGAGTCTAGGATACTATAAAAACAAACTGAAATTTACTTAGTACATTATCCTTGAACCTTCAATGGGGTAATTATTATATATATATTTATTATGAAAGTCAGATTTCTTATGATCTCCAGTGGGTCCTAGCCATCAGTTTCCTCACAGCCTCTTTAACCTCCTTGTTCCTGAGACTGTAGATGAGGGGGTTCAACATGGGGATCACTACTGTGTAGAACACAGATACCACTTTGTTCTGGTCAGTTGAGTAGCTGGATTTGGGCATCACATAAATGAATGTAATGGTCCCATAGAACAGAGTGACTGCAGTGAGGTGGGAGGTGCAGGTGGAGAAGGCCTTGTGCCGCCCCTCTCTAGAGCGCATCTTCAGGATTGAAAAAAGGATGTAGACATAAGAGAGAGCAATGATAAACACTGTGATCACGATGATGGAGCCCGATGAGATGGCTGGAACAATTTCAGAAATAAAATCGTGAGAACAAGAAATCTTTAAAAGTGGTGAATAGTCGCAGAAAAAGTGATTGACTTTATTTGGCCCACAGAAGGACAGACTTAACAGACAGCCAGTGAATGTCCAAGCATTCCCACACCCACCTAGGTAGGACATGCCCACTAAGAAAATGCAGATTCTAGGGGACATGTGGGTGTTGTAGAGCAGGGGTGAGCAGATGGCTACATAGCGATCATAGGCCATGGCAGCTAGCAAGAAGCACTCAGCTGTCCCAAATGTCACCACAGAACAGAGTTGGGCTACACAACCAGCAACAGGGATTAAAGTTCCTTTCCTGAGGAAACCCATAAGCATGACTGGTGTGACTGATGAAGAGTACCCAATGTCTACAAAGGCCAGATGGCTGAGGAAAAGGTACATTGGAGTATGAAGCTGAGGGCTGCTTCTGATTAACATGATTATGCTGACATTGCCCAGTAAGGTGACCACATAGATCCCAAGAAACACAATAAATAAAATTGCACAAACTGTGGTATCTTCTGTTAACCCCAATAGAATGAACTCTGTCATTGTTGTGTAGTTTCCAGTCCCCATCTCTATTGAGAATGAGGTTCACTGAAAGCAAAACAAGTGGTGTTAAAATTGAGTAAAACAGTATTACTTGCATACTAGCAAGACAATAAAAATCACAAAACATAAGGCACACATTTGCAAATTTGAGGAGAAATACTTTCATATAATACCTCATGTAAGAACTGTATAATATAGATGTTCTGTGATGGATAGGCAGGAATATTACAAAAACTACTTTTTAAAATTTGATACAGTCAACTCATGTTTGAAACATGTTAGGTGAGGTAAATTTTGAGGAATAGATAAAATCTAAAATGTGAGACAGTTTTTTTCCCTTCAAGAATGTGGTGTCAAATACACTGAACATACACACACCCAGTTATTGACATCCCTGTGCTCAGCTAGCCACATTGTTAAATTTTAATTCTTAACAGCCAAGCTTCAATAATGCTATATGTGAGTTAACTGAGCAATAACACTATTATAAACATCATGAATTAAGGTGTTGAACTTAAGATTCTAGCTTCCTTATCTTTGTATGGTACAGAGATAAGAACATTGTTAAATAGGCATGGACTGCAGGCTGAATGAATATATAAACTTGTAAAGCAAATACAAGTATATGGCACAAAATCAGAATGGGTATGAGCATCATTATGGCATGCAGTCAACATGCTGAACAGAAATTCCATGACCTTTGAGCTATACAGGCCTGTAATGAGATTCTAGCTTTGTCAGGGGTGATCTTTAGTATCTTACACAATTAACAAAAGCCGTTCATTCCTTTAGAAGCAATCTCAAATTATCTTGTTTTAAATCACATAATGTACATAATAATACCAGCCATTCATAGAAGTAAATGGATGTAGAACAATTGATTTGAAATAACTTCAATATAAATATGAGAAGCAAGCTTTCTTAGATCATTGTAAGGAAAATTTTTACCTGTAGGTGCATGTACTTGAACATTAAGGACAAATGCCAGATAAGTGTCAGTGTAAGGTATGGCTATGTTTATAAGACATACAGTCTTTTGGGATATAGCCCCTTGAGTGCATCACTTGTTTACAAAGACTGAAAGCCCTTCAGGACAGTGAAAATTATGGGTACACTTGGTCAAATAATACACATTGTCTAAGAACATTTTTGAGTATGCTTTTGTGTGTATAATAAGAGTGTTTTAAATAAAAACCTTTAATGGATTGCTAGAACATTCTAAGTGTATTGGAATTCACAAGAGTACACAAGTGTACAGTATACTAAGTATAATTTCAGTTGAAAAGCAAATCTTCCTCAAAAAAGTGATACTTGTGTTTTTGAATATTTCTAGATAGTGCCACCTTTAATTAAATCTTTTTGAGATAATTTTAGATTCACATGCAATTGTAGGTAATAATACAAAGTGATCCCACTTTACCTGGATTTTCCTAATGGTAATATCTTGCCAAAATAAAGTATAATTTTATGTCTAGTATGTACTTTTTAAAGATTTGTTTATTTAAAAGGCACAGTTATAGAGGGGAAGAGAGAAAAGTGAGAGAAAGAGAGATCTTCCATCTGCTGGTTTACTCCCCAAATGGCCACAACAGCCAGGGATGAGCCAAGCCAAAACCAGGAACTAGAAACTTAACCCAGGACTCCTACATGGGTGACCAGGGGCCCAAGCACTGGGACCATCTTCTGCTGCTTTCCCAGATCCATTAGTGGAGGTGTACAGGAAGTGGAGCATCCAGGACTCCCAGCCAGCTCATATGGGATTCTGGCATCACAGTGGCAGCTTACCTACTGAACCATAATGATGGCCTCTACAGCCAGTATATTGACAGATACAGAACATTTACATCATGACAAGGATGTGCCCTTTTAATGTTAACCTTTTAAATTATTCTAAATTGACAGACAATAATTGCATCTATCTATATGAGGTAAAGCATGATATTTTAGTACATGTATACATGTTCCCCCCCCCCCTTTTTTTTTTATTTGACAGAGTTATAGACAGAGAGAGAGAAAGAAAGGTCTTCCTTCCGTTGGTTCACTCGCCAAATGGCCGCCACGGCCGGCGCTGTGCAGATCCAAAGCCAGGAGCCAGGTGCTTCTTCCTGGTCTCCCATGCGGGTGCAGAGCCCAAGCACCTGGGCCATCCTCCACTGCCCTCCCGGGCCACAGCAGAGAGCTGGACTGGAAAAGGAGCAACCGGGACTAGAACCCGATGCCCATATGGGATACCGGCACCTCAAGGCAGAGGATTAACCAAGTGACCCACGGTGCCGGCCCCACATGTTACCCGTTTATAACCACTACTTCCCACTCATCTTCATTCTCTCCTCAACTTCTAGCAACATCTAGTATGATCTCCATTTCTATAGTTCATCATTTCAGGAATTTTTTTAAAAGGTTTATTAATTTATTTTAAGGTCAGCTATAGAGAGGGAGGGAGAGACAAAGGTAGAGAGCAAAATTTTTCATCTACTGGTTCAATACCCAGATGGATACAGTGACCAAGGCTGGGCCTGGCCAAAGTCAGGATCCAGGAACTTCTTCCAGGTCTTCTATGTGAGTACACTGGCCCAAGCACGTGGGCCATCTTCCATTGCTTTTCCCAGACTACATGCAGTGAGCTGGGTCAGCTGTAGAGCAGCTGGGACACAAACCAGTGCCCATATGAGATACTAGCCTTGCAGCTGGCAGCTTTGCCTACTACACCACAACACAGGTCTGCATTTTAGGAATTTTATCATTGCATAATGTCCCTTGGTATTTCTAGTAATTTCCTTTGCTTAAAGCTACTCTGATACAGACACTCCTATTCTTTGATTACTATGTATGTGCTATATATTTTCTTTTCTTACCTTAAACCTATCTATATCATATTTTCTTAATTTTGTAAGGTATAAAAATTTCATGTATTTCATTTGTACAGATTTAGGAATATAGTTATACATCCCACCCTACCCTCTCTATGGCTACACTCCCACCTTTTATTCTCCTCCATCTCCTATTCCCACTCTTAATTTTTACAAATATCTATTTTCAGTTTACTTTATACTCATAAGATTAACCCTACACTAAGTAAAGAGCTCAACAAAAAGTATGAAGAAAAAAAAACTATTTTATTCAACACTGGAGACAAGGGCTGTAAACAATCATCAGATCTCAAAATGTCAGTTTCACTCCAACTCATTACATTTTAAGTACCCTATTAGTTACTGCAGATCAGGGAAAACATATGATATCTGACTTTTTAGGACTGGTTTAGTTCACTAAGTATAATGGCTTCCACTTACATGCATGGTGAATGGTCTTTCTGAGGTGCTGTTGTGTTCAATTAGCTAGCATTTTGTTTGCATCTATGTTCATCAGAGTTATTGGTCTATATTCTCTTTCTCTGTTTTTTCTCTTTCTAGTTTAGGAATTAGGATGATTCTGGCTTCATGAAAGGAGTTTTGAGGATTCTCTTCCGTTCACATGTTCTGAATAGCTTGAGAAGAATTATAATTAGTTCTTCAAAAGTTTGGTAGAATTCAGCAGTACAGCCACCTAGTCGTGGGATTTTCTGTGTTGGGAGGGTCTTTCTTACAGATTAAATCTCATCTTGGTTATTGGTCTGTGTAGGTTTTCTATATATTCATGACTCAATTTTGGTAAATTTTCTGTGTCCAGAAATCTTTCCATTTCTTCTAGATTTTTTGATTTGTTCGCATATAACTCTTGGTAGTAATTCCTGAGGATTCCTTATTTCTGTTGTATATGTTGTTACATTTCCATTTTTATCTCTGATTCTACTGATGTATGTCTTCTCCCTCTTTCTTTGTTAGTTGGACCATTAGTGTATCAATTTGTTTATTTTTTCAAAAAAAAAACAACTTCATTTTACTGATCTTTTGTATTTTTATTTAAATTTTGTTTATTTCTAATTTTAATTATTTCTTTCTTCCTACTAATTTTGGGATTGGTTTGTGGTTGTTTTTCTAGGTCCTTGAGATGCATTGATCACTCAAAAATTTGGTGCCTTTCCAATTTCTTGATGTAGGCCCCAACTGGTATAAAATTCCCTCTTAACACTGTTTTTCTGTATCCCTTACATTTTGATAGGTTGTATTGTTGTATTCATTTGAATACAACAGAAATATTTTTACTTCTCTTTGATTTCTTCTATGATTCACTGTTTATTCAAGAGTATGTTGTTCAGTCTTCATGTTTTTGCATATGTTCTTGAGATTCTTGAGTTGTTAATTCTGGTTTCATTCCATTCTCATCAGAAAAAAATGAATGGTATGATTTTTTTTAATTTGCTGAGACTTGCTTTATGGCCTAGCATATGGTCTGTCCTAGAGAAAGTTCTGTGAACTGTGAGAAGAATATGTATCCTATTAACTGTGAGATGAAAGGTTCTGTAGGTATCAGTTAGGTCCATTTGGTTCATAGTGTTTATTAGCTCCTTTATTTTTTTGTTGATTTTCTATATAGTTGATCTTTCCATTTATGAAATTGGATTCTGCAAGTCTCCCATTACTATTGTATTGGAGTGTATGTCTCTTTTTGGATCCATTAATATTTGTTTTAAATAGCCAAGCACCCTGGCATTGGGTGCATATACATGTATTATAGTCTATCTTCCTGTGGAATGGATCCTTTAATCATTACATACTGCCCTTCTTCATCTCTTTTAACAGTTTTTGGGTTATGCCTTTCATTTTTGCTTTCCAATAGCATGTAATAACTTTTTCTGTGCTTTCATTTTTAGACTTCATGTTTCTTTGTTGGTGAGGTGTGTTTCTTGTAGGCAACAAATTCATGGGTCTTCTTTTTAATCCATTCAGCCAGCCAAATAAGTAACGACTTGACCCTGCCATTTTTCCATAAATATTCCTATTACTTTGGATTTCTTTTGTACTTTTACTGGGGAATTTTCTGTGTTCACATTCTTCCATAATGATAGCTGTCTTTCTGTGTTTCTGTGCGTAGCACATCCTTAAGAATCTTTTGTAAGGCTGGACAAGTGGTAACAAATTCTTTCAATTTAAATCCTGCACTTGGTAGATTTCTCTATATGTTCAGCTTTTAAAGCAAGCCCATAATGTATTCTTATGTTTTTCATTTCCAATGTCTCCAGTTTTCTAATAACTTTGTGTTAATGTTTCATAATAACCATTTGTTCTTGCTTTGTTTATATAGCACTTTCTTTTGAATCACTAAAAGTATTAATTATATATCTTTAAATTTACAGCCTCTTGTGATATCTCTGCAGATTTATTTCTTTGGGTTTATGTTCTGCTGTCTTTTGATATTTTTCTGTTTTTCATTATTCTGATGACCCTGAAATATTTTGTAACTCTTTACAATAAGGGCATCTTTACCATTGCAATTTTCTGTTAAACTGCACACTGTTTCTGTTTGTACATCCAACATGATAGAGGCGCAGAGGTTGAAATGTTGCTTCAGTTTTCATTTAGAGAAGTAAATGTGCAGGATGTCAAGTCAGGCAAGGTATCTCAGTCCCTTGTCTTCTTGGCTTCATGGCCTTCTCCTGAGTCTGCCCCAGGTACTGTTCCTTTACTCTTTGAAACTTCAGATCCCTCTCTTTCAGTTCTTCATGAACTATAAACTGTGTTAAAGATGCACTATAGCCATCCCTCTGTGCTATGGAACACTCAAAGTTATTCCTTCTGTCAATGTTTTGGTACCCAATATCAAACCCTCCTCTTTCCCCTCTCATACCTACCCTTTCTAGCCTCTAGAATCACTACTCTACATTCAGGTAAATTTTTCTTAGCTTCCAATCATAGGGGATAACATGCAGCTTTTTACTTTGTGTGTTTAGCTAATTTCACTTAACACAGTGTTACCCAGTTCCTTTTATTTTGCTATCATCTAAGAAATAAAATAGTATTGGCATTTTAGCTAACCCTCCATATGTTTTTGGTACCTGCTAAACTTTGAGAATCACTCTCGTGTTATTTTCAACATTGGCTGAACATCACACTTACTTGGAAACTGAAAACTACAGTTGAGTGAGTCCAATTTCAAGGATTCTTCGTCACATATGTGTGCCAGTTCAAGTCCTGGCTGTTTCACTTCCAATCCAGCTCTCTGCTATGGGATGGGAAAGCATTAGAGGATGCCTCAAGTCCTTGGGCCCCTACACCTGCATGGAGACCCAGAAGAAGCTCCTGACTCCTGGCTTAGAATTGGCCCAGCTCAAGCCAGTGTGGCCTTTGGGGAGTGAACTAGCAGATGGAAGACATCTTTCTTTCTCTTTCTCTCTCCCTCCCTCTCTCTCTCTAACCACCTCTCTGTAACTCTGCCTTTGAAATAAAATAAATAAATCTTTTAAAAAATGATGAGTCTCCAAATTTTTGCATCAAATAAGCTTATCTTTTAATTGCATTTTCAAGACCTTTGAGACATTTTTCAAATTTTATTCTCATTTCATTTGAAAGTTTGAGATTTTCTATCCACTGGTTCACTCCCCAGTGTTGAGCAACAACCAGGGCTGTGCCAAATTAAAACCAGTACACCAGAACAATATTTGAATTTGCTTCAGTGCAAAGCATCCAGCCACTTGAGCCATTACCTAATGCCTGCCGGGATATGCATTAGTAGGAAGCAGAATCAGAAATGGAGTGGAGGGGCAACCTTGTGGCATAGCAGGTAATTCTGTCCTGGGCACTCCACTTCTGATCCAGCTCCCTGCTAGTGCTCTGAGAAAAGCAGCTAATGATGGCACACATGCTTTGGCTCCCAGATATTACGGCCATCTGGGGAGTGAACCAGCAAATGGAGACCTCACTCTCTGTCTCTTCCTCTCTATATATAGCTCTGACTTTCAAATAGATAGATAGATAGATCTAACTAACTAAAACAAAGAGTGGAGGATTCGGGCCAGTGGTGTGGCAGAGCAGGTTAAGCTGCCATCTTCAGTGCCAGCATCCCATATGGGCAACGATTCAAGTCACAGCTGCTGCACTTCTGATCCAGCTCCCTGCTAATGTGCCTGGGAAAGCAGCAGAGGATGGCCCAAGTTCTAGGAAACCTGGATAATGTTCCTGAATGCTGGCTTCAGCCTAGCATATCTGTGGCCATTTAGGCCATTTGGAGAGTGAACCAGTGGATGGAAGATATCCCTCTCTTCTTCTCTCCTTTTGAACTGTTTTAAGTACATTGTATATCCTCTAGCTAGTATTGTGTAGTTACATTATGGCAAAGGTGTCTGTGAAGTTAACATAATCCCTGGGCAAAATTTTAAATTTACCTATTATCTGTTCCACATGACTCCTTTCTGATAGGAATGGAGGAGTAATGGGAGTAATGTCAAAAATTATACAGAAAGAAGTCTCAGTCCTTAGTTTCCCACAGAATCATCTATGTAAAAGTATATGGATCAAAATGTCTTTATGAGAAATCCAGAATCCACTTAAGTTACAGTACCCTAGACATGCAAAAGCCAAGAACACCTGATTGAAACACAAGGAGAGAAATTTCACTTTACCCTGTTGGCCCTTCTCCCAGTCCAGCACATCTCAGTTTGACAAAGATCATCACATCCTGTAACTTCTTGCTCGGGGGTACAGAGATTGCAGCATGCATGCAACCTCCTGTTCTTTAAGTGAGCTGCTTGAGGGGCCAGTTTCTGTCCTACACTATCCAGAACACTAATGGACATACCATACACTTGCAGGAGACATTAAGAATGGAGAAAGTGTACAGATTTGTATGCAATTAAAGTTAAGTTATTATCAGCTTAAAATAGATTTATAACTTTAGGATGTTGTATGTAAACCTCGTGGAAAACACCTATGAAGATACACAAAAGTAGAAGAAACAGGAATGAAAGAATATCACTACAAAAACACAACATATACAAAGAAATACAGCACCAGAGGAAAAGAGGGACAAAAAATCATGAAAGAGAAAATAATTAACAAAATGACAATAACAAATTATCATCAATTACTGCAAACATAAATGAATAAAAATCTCAAAAGGCCTAGAGTTACTGAAATAATTTTTTTAAAAAAATAACCGTATGCTTTCCTCAGTAGATTTGCTTTATGTTTTAAAGGCACAAACAGACTGAAAATGAAGGAATGGAAAACAATATTCCATGCAAATAGTAACCAAAAGAAAGCAGGGATAGCTGCATTTGCATGAAACTTTAAATTGAAAACTGTTACAAGAAACAAAACAGGTCCGTATGTACTGATAAAAGGGTACATTCATCAGGAATATATTATAAATATATGTGCTCAGAAAATCGCAGTCTTGAAGAACATTACAGACCAAGTATTCCTAACAGCCATATGCAGAAAATTCCACAAAAATATGTATTTTCAAGTGCATATGGAAGTTTCTACTGAATAAATCATGTTGAATCACAGCAAGTAACATAAGTAAAACTGGAGCTGGCACTGTGGCTCACTTGGTTAATCCTCCGCCTGGGGCGCCGGCATCCCATATGGGCACCAGTTCTAGTCCTGGTTGCTCCTCTTCCAGTCCAGCTCTCTGCTGTGGCCCCTCTGTGTAGAAGGCAGTGGAAGATAGCCCAGGTCCTTGGGCCCCTGTGGCCACGTGGGAAACCAGGAGGAAGCTCCTGGCTCCTGGCTTTGGATCGGCACAGGTCCAGCTGTTGCAGCCATTTGGGGAGTGAACCAATGGAAGACCTTTCTCTCTGTCTCTCGCTTTCTCACTGTCTGTAATTCTACCTATCAAATAAATAAATAAAATCTTTAAAAAAAGAAGTAAAACTGGGAAACCCACAATTATATGGAAGTTATTATTAAATAAACTGATCAAAGCAGGAATCAAGAAAAGAATTCAGAAAATATCCCAAGAAAAATGAAAACAAAAAATAACATACCAAAGCTTATAGGATGCAGTAAAAGCAATACTAAGAGGTAAATTTATGACAATAAATACCTACATTTAAAAAGAAGAGAGAATTTAGGATCTAGTGAAAGTGTGTGGAACTAACGAACTGAGACTGTGAAAATCTGAGGGGGAACGAGAGAACTCACCGAGTACACAAACGGTATCCTTGGCAACCCAGTGAGAGACAATCTAGGTGAGTCACCTGTGGCACACCCTTAACCCTGAAGAACCAAACAGAGCTCTCAGGCCACACCCATCTCAAGCCTCTAAGGCTCCACCGAAAGCAGACAGTCCACTTAATCTAGAGTCATAGTATTACGAGAAAAAGCACCACAGTGAAGGAACCAAAGAATATCTCCAATATGCCAAATAAATGTAGAAATCGAGGTAACAAGAGCAAGGAAGACACTATGATATCCCCAAATGAAAAAGACACCCCAATTCAAGATTATGAAGATGATGTGATAGAAGAAATGCAAGAGGTGGATCTCAATTGATAAGAACATTAAGAAGTTCTCAAAAAAAAATTCTTGAACTACAGAAATCCTTAATGGACAAGATAGAAAATTTCTGTCGCAAAAATGAAATATTAAGGAGGAATCAAAATGAAATGAAACAACTAGTAGAACATGAAACTGTGATAGTGACGAGAAATCATAATGAGAAATCAAATGAAGAATTCAATAGATCAAATGACAAACACATTAGAGAGCCTTAAAAACAGAATGGGTGAAGCAGAAGAGAGAATATCGGACTTAGAAGACAGAGAACAGGAAAGGAAACAGGCAAACCAAAGAAAAGAAGAGGAAATCAGAAATCTAAAAAATATTGTTGGGAATCTACAGGATACTATTAAAAAACCCAACCTTCGGGTTCTAGGAGTTCCTGAAGGCATGGAGAGGGAGAAAGGATTAGAAGGCATTTTCAGTGAGATACTAGCAGAAAATTTCCCAGGTGTGGAGAAGGACAGAGACATCCTTTTCAGGAAGCTTATAGAACCCCTAATAAACATGACCAAAAGAGATCCTCACCACGACACGTCGTAATCAAACTCACCACAGTGAAACATAAAGAAAATATTCTAAAATGTGCAAGAGAGAAACACCAGATTACTCTCAGAGGATCTCCAATTAGACTCACAGCAGACTTCTCATCAGAAACCCTACAAGCTAGAAGGGAATGGTGAGACATAGCCCAGGTACTAAGAGAGAAAAACTGCCAGCCCAGAATATTATATCCTGCAAAGCTCTCATTTGTGAATGAAGGAGAAATAAAGACCTTTCACAGCAAACAGAAATTGAAAGAATTTGTCGCCACTCGTCCAGCCCTGCAAAAGATGCTTAAAGATGTGTTACACACAGAAACATGGTCATCAATATGAAAGAAGGTAAAGGAAGGAAACCTAACAGCAAAAGATCACAGGAAGCTCAAAGCATATATTAGAAAATATCTTTGACAAATGGCAGGGCAAAGTTACTCCTTCTCAATAGTCACATTGAACGTTAATGGCCTGAACTGTCCAGTTAAAAGACACCGATTGACTGATTGGGTTGAGGAACAAAACCCATCTATTTGCTGCTTACAAGAAACACATCTTTCTAACAAAGATGCATACAGACTGAAAGTGAAAGGCTGGAAAAAGATATACCATGCCAACAGAAATGAAAAAAGAGCAGGCGTAGCCATCCTAATATCAGATAACATAAACTTTACCACAAAAACTGTTAGGAGAGACAAAGAGGGGCACTATTTAATGATTAAGGGATCCATTCAACAGGAAGATTTAATGATTATCAATGTATATGCACCTAATTACAAGGCACTGGTTTATTTAAAAGGCTTGTTAAGGGACTTAAAGGGAGACTTAGACCCCAATACAACAGTACTGGGGGACTTCAATACTCCACTCTCAGAGTTAGATCAACAGGACAGAAGATCAACAAGGAGACAGTAGATTTAAATGACACTATAGCCCAAATGGATCTAACAGATATCTACAGAACTTTTCATCCTACACAAAAAGAATTTACATTCCTCTCAGCAGTACATGGAACCTTCTATAGGATTGACCACATACTAGGCCATAAAGCAAGTCTCAGCAAATTCAAAAGAATTAGAATCATGCCATGCAGCTTCTCAGACCATAAAGGAATGAAATTGGAAATTAGCAACTCGGGAATCCCCAGAGCACGTGCAAACACAAGGAGATTGAACAACATGCTCCTGAATGAACAATGGGTCATAGAAGAAATCAAAAGAGAATTCAAAAATTTTCTGGAAGTAAATAAAGATAACAGCACAACATACCGAAACCTATATGATACAGCAAAAGCAGTGTTAAGAGGAAAGTTTATATCAATAGGTGCCTACATCAAGAAATTGGAGAGGCACCAAATAGATGAGCTTTCAAGTCATCTCAAGGATCCAGAAAATCTGCAGCAAACCAGATCCAAATCTATTAGAGAAGAGAAATAATTAAAATCAGAGAAGAAATCAACAGGATTGAATCCAAAAAAATAATTACAAAAAATCAGCCAAACAAGGAGCTGGTTTTTTGAAAAAATAAAATTGACACCCCATTGGCCCAACTAACTAAAAAAAGAAAAGACCCAAATCAATAGGATCAGAAATGAAAATGGAAATGTAACAACAGACACCACAGAAATAAAAAGAATTATCAGAAATTACTACAAGGACTTGCATGCCAACAAACAGGGAAATCTAGCAGAAATGGACAGATTCCTGGACACATACAACCTCCCTAAATTGAGCCAGGAAGACATAGAAAACCTAAACAGACCCATAACTGACACAGAAATTGAAACAGTAATAAAGGCCCTCCCAACAAAGAAAAGCCCAGGACCAGATGGATTCACTGCTGAGTTCTACCAGACATTTAGAGAAGAACTAACTCCAATTCTTCTCAAACTATTCAGAACAATCGAAAAAGAGGGAATCCTCCCAAATTCTATGAAGCCAGCATCACCTTAATTCCTAAGCCGGAAAAAGATGCAGCATTGAAAGAGAATTACAGACCAATATCCCTGATGAACATAGATGCAAAAATCCTCAATAAAATTCCGGCCAATAGAATGCAACAACACATCAGAAAGATCATCCACCCAGACCAAGTGGGATTTATCCCTGGTATGCAGGGATGGTTCAGTGTTTGCAAAACAATCAACGTGATACACCACATTAACAGACTGCAGAAGAAAAACCATATGATTCTCTCAATAGACACAGAGAAAGCATTTGATAAAATACAACACTCTTTCATGATGAAAACTAAGCAAACTGGGTATGGAAGGAACATTCCTCAATACAATCAAAGCAATATATAAAAAACCCACGGCCAACATCCTATTGAATGTGGAAAAGTTGGAAGCATTTCCGCTGAGATCTGGTACCAGACAGGGATGCCCACTCTCACTACTGCTATTCAATATAGTTCTGGAAGTTTTGGCCAGAGGTATTAGGCAAGAAAAAGAAATTAAAGGGATACAAATCGGGAAGGACGAACTCAAACTATCCCTCTTTGCAGATGATATGGTTCTTTATTTAGAGGATCCAAAGAACTCTACTAAGAGACTGCTGGGGGCCGGCGCCGCGGCTCACTAGGCTAATCCTCCGCCTTGCGGCGCCGGCACACCGGGTTCTAGTCCCGGTCGGGGCACCGATCCTGTCCCGGTTGCCCCTCTTCCAGGCCAGCTCTCTGCTGTGGCTAGGGAGTGCAGTGGAGGATGGCCCAAGTGCTTGGGTCCTGCACCCCATGGGAGACCAGGAGAAGCACCTGGCTCCTGCCATCGGAACAGCGTGGTGCGCCGGCCGCAGCGCGCTACCGCGGCGGCCATTGGAGGGTGAACCAACGGCAAAAGGAAGACCTTTCTCTCTCTCTCTCTCTCACTGTCCACTCTGCCTGTCAAAAAAAAAAAAAAAAAGAGACTGCTGGAACTCATCGAAGAGTTTGGCAAAGTAGCAGGATATAAAATCAATGCACAAAAAAATCAACAGCCTTTGTATACACAGGCAATGCCATGGCTGAGAAAGAACTTCTAAGATCAATCCCATTCACAATAGCTACAAAAACAATCAAATACCTTGGAATAAACTTAACCAAGGACATTAAAAATCTCTCCAATGAAAATTACAAAACCTTACAGAAAGAAATAGAAGAGGATACCAAAAAATGGAGAAATCTTCCATGCTCATGGATTGGAAGAATCAACATGATCAAAATGTCCATTCTCCCAAAAGCAATTTATACATTCAATGCAATACCAATCAAGATACCAAAGACCTTCTTCTCAGATCTCAAAAAAATGATGCTGAAATTCATATGGAGACACAGGAGACCACGAATAGCTAACCAATCTTGTACAACAAAAACAAAGCCAGAGGCATCATAATACCAGATTTCAGGATATACTACAGGACAATTGTTATCAAAACAGCATGGTACTGGTACAGAAACAGATGGATCGACCAATGGAACAGAATAGAAACACCAGAAATCAATCCAAATATCTACAGCCAACTTATATTTGATCAAGGATCCAAAACTAATGCAGAAGCATGAAGCAAGACCCCTCCTTTCACCTTACACAAAAATTCACTCAACATGGATTAAGGACTTGAATCTACAACCTGACACCATCAAATTATTAGAGAGCATTGGAGAAACCCTGCAAGATATAGGTACTGGCAAAGACTTCTTGGAAAATACCCCAGAAGCACAGGCAGTCAAAACCAGAATTAACATTTGGGATTGCATCAAATTGAGAAGTTTCTGTACTTCAAAAGAAACAGTCAGGAAAGTGAAGAGGCAACCAACAGAATGGGAAAAAGTATTTGCAAACTATGCAACAGATAAAGGGTTGATAACAAAAATCTACAAAGAAATCAAGAAACTCCACAACAACAAAACAAACAACCCACTTAAGAATGGGCCAAGGACCTCAATAGACATTTTTCAAAAGAGGAAATCCAAATGGCCAACAGACCCATGAAAAAATGTTCGAGATCACTAGCAATCAGAGAAATGCAAATCAAAACCACAGTGAGGTTTCACCTCACCCCGGTGAGAATGGCTCACATTCAGAAATCTACCAACAATAGATGCTGGAGAGAATGAGGGGAGAAAGGGACACTAACCCACTGTTGGTGGGAATGCAAACTGGTTAAGCCACTATGGAAATCAGTCTGGAGATTCCTCAGAAACCTGAACATAACCCTACCATACAACCCAGCCATCCCACTCCTTGGAATTTACCCAAAGGAAATTAAATTGGCAAACAAAAAAAGCCATCTGGGCCGGCGCTACGGCTCAAAAGGCAAATCCTCCGCCTTGCGGCGCCAGCACCCTGGGTTCTAGTCCCGGTTGGGGTGCCGTATCCTGTCCCAGTTGCCCCTCTTCCAGGCCAGCTCTCTGCTCTGGCCAGGGAGTGCAGTGGAGGATGGCCCAAGTCCTTGGGCCCTGCACTTCTTGGGAGACCAGGATAAGCACCTGGCTCCTGCCATCGGATCAGCGCTTTGCACCGGCCGCAGCGCACTGCCCGCGGTGGCCATTAGAGAGTAAACCAATGGCAAAAGGAAGGCCTTTCTCTCTCTCTCACTGTCCACTCTGCCTGTCAAAATAAATAAATAAATTAATTAATTAATTAAAAAGCCATCTGCACATTAATGTTTATTGCAGCTCAATTCACAATAGCTAAGACCTGGAACCAACCCAAATGCCCATCAACAGTAGACTGGATAAAGAAATTAAGGGACATGTACTCTATAGAATAATGTACAGCAGTCAAAAACAGTGAAATCCGGTCATTTGCAACAAGATGGAGGAATCATGCTGAGTGAATTAAGCCAGTCCCAAAGAGAAAAATATCATTTCTTTGCCCTGATCGGTGACAACTAACTGAGCACCAAAGGGGAAACCTGTTGAAGTGAAATGGATACTATGAGAAAAAATTACTTGGTCAGCTCTTGTCCTGACTGTTGATGTACAATGCAATACTTTATCCATTTTAGTATTTTTGTTTTGTTTTGTTCTAGTACTAGTGGTTGAACTCTGTAATTAACACACAATTATTCTTAGGTGTTTAAATTTTAACTGAAAAGTGATCCCTGTTAAATATAAGAGTGGGAATAAGAGAGGGAGGAGATGTACAATTTGGGACATGATCAATTGGACTTGCCCCAAATGGTGGAGTTAGAAATGTGCCAGGGGATTCCAGTTCAATCCCATCAAGGTGGCATGTACCAATGCCATCTCACTAGTCCAAGTGACCATCTTCAGTTCACAATTGATCACACTGATAGGTCTAAGAGTCAAAGGAATCTCACAAACAAGACTAGTGTCTTCTAATACTAACTGATAGAATTAAAAAGGGAGAGAATAATCCAGCATGGGAAGTGGGATACACAGCAGACTCATAGAATGGCAGATGTCCTAAACAACACTCTGGCCTCAGAATCAGCCCTTAAGGCATTCGGATATGGCTCAAGAGCCCATTAGAGTATTGTAGGCATGGAAAGCCAAGACACTCTGGGGAAAAAAAAAAAAAGACCTAAATGAAAGATCTCTGTGAGTGAGATCCCAGTGGAAAGAACGGGCCATCAAAGAAGGAGGTACCTTTCTCTGAAGGAGAAGCGAACTTCCACTTTGACTATGACCCTATCGGAATAAGATCAAAGTCGGCAAACTCAAAAGGCTTCCATAGCCTTGGCAACTCATGACTAGAGCCTAGGGAGATTACTGACGCCATAAAAAAAACTTGATTTAAATTGGAAATTGCATAGAAAATTAATCAATTTTTTAAAAAAATATCCTGTAGGATCTCTGTGCTTAATGTACAGTTCAATGTGATTTAATGCTATAACTAGTACTCCAACAGTATTTTGCACTTTGTGTTGCTATGTGGGGGCAAACTGTTGAAATCTTTACTTAATATATACTAAACTGATCTGTATATAAAGAGAATTGAAAATGAATCTTGATGTGAATGGAAGGGGAGAGGGAGTGGGAAAGGGGAGTGTTGCGGGTGGGAGGGAAGTTATGGGTGGGGGGAGCCATTGTAATCCATAAGCTGTACTTTGGAAATTTATATTCATTAAATAAAAGTTTAAAAACAAAAAACGTGACTACTCTACAAAGAGCAGTGCTTTGTTAGACTCACCAGACACAGTATTTTGATGGGTAATGTGGCTAAGCCATAATTTCTGTGATCTTGTTGTTGGCCTAACTAAGGTGTGTTAGACTACAGCACATCTCTAGTCCACTGATTTCTTCTATTGCATTGTCTGTATATCATGGCTATGTTTAAGGAAAATGTTAGAGCATTTTGAAGAAAAACAGGAACCAAGGTCAAATCATCATTAGAAAAATCAGACAACAGCTTAAAGAAGTAGTATATGCCCAATATTGGATAAACACACTAAATCTTGAATTATTTTTTATATTAAAATTGTATTCTATATGAAATTATAATTGTTCTATTAAAAAAGGCATAGCTTTTGAGCGTGCTTGGTTATATCACTGGAAAAAATAAAATGAAACTAAATTCCTTGGCAAGAACTACAAGTGCAAAGCTCAAAGACCCCATTCATAAAGAATTAAGGAGGTTGAAATGCTGGTTACCATGATTTGATCAGTATATATTATATACATATGTTAAAAATCACACTATACTACATAAATCTTTATAATTGTGTTAATCAAAAATTAACTTAAAAATAAATGATAAACTCTTCCACAAAACCCAAATTATCTCTGAAGGTAAGGTGATGTGAAAAGCTAGGTCACCACAAATAGCCACATTTAGAAATGCCACAGATTTCTGCAACCACACAAGTCATTGTTTTATGACTTATTTATTTATTTGAAAGGCAGAGTTCTGGAGAGGCAGAAAAAGAGAAATGTTTTCCAACCTCTGGTTCACTCCTTAAATGGCCGTAATGACCGGAGCTGCGCCGATCCAAAGCCAGGAGCCAGGAGTTTTTCTGGGTCTCTCACTTGGGTGCAGGGGCTCAAGGACTTGGGTCGTCTTCCACTGCTTTCCCAGGCCATAGCAGAGAGCTGGATTGGAAGTGGAGCAACCAGGACTCGAACCAGTGTCCATATGGGATACTGGCACTGCAGACTGAGGCTTTAACCCACTGTGCCAGCTCCCACACCAGTCATTTTGATCTAAATATCAATTTCAGTGAAAGTAAAATGTTATAATTTCTTTTTTCAATCATTTAATTGAAAGACAAAATGGAGCCCTTAAGTATTTAGGAAAATTTCATTCATACACCTTCACATAATCATGTGTGTATTTTATATCTGTCCCAATGTACATGTACATGTAATTTCTCTATCCCAATGGATCATCAGTACATTTTTTCAAGACAAGTAAAGTAGATAATTTGAGGTTATATCCCAAATGACCAAAACTTCACTTAAATAAGGCTTTGCTGTACAGCAACAATTCCTTGGAGCCCGTCCTAAGTCTTTCAGCTAGATGTATCGCTGGTTTGTGATTATTTTTAAGGATACAGAATTATTTGAATCTCCTATATAAACTAGAAGTAACAAATTGATTATTTCAAGAAAACTTCTAGGAATTGAGAAAATATTTCTTATATAATTAGTGCTTGTTGTTTTCATCCACATCATGTGAATTAGCACAAGAATTGTTGTATGTATTATTGTCATCTCCTATTTGAAGGAAAGGAAATGGAAGATCAGAGAGCTTTTGTTAAGTTGCCTGAGATTCCATAGATGTAGTAAGAGGCAGAGCTGGAAACTGATTCCAGTCTTAGATGCTGCACGGTCCATGGTATTTCTTTCTGTACACCACTTTGCCTTCCATTTGAACAACCATATCCAACTTGGAAAACATTTGTGTCTTTCTTACATCTATTTTCTTTAAAACAAAATTCATTTCTGGCTTGGGCCTTGGAGAATTCTTCTTTTTTTTTTTTTTTTTTTTGACAGGCAGAGTTAGAGAGAGAGAGAAGAAAGATCTTCCTTCCGTTGGTTCACCCCCCAAATGGCCGCTACAGCCGGTGCGCTGTGCCGATCCGAAGCCAGGAGCCTGGTGCTTCCTTCTGGTATCACATGTGGGTGCAGGGCCCAAGCACTTGGGCCATCCTCCACTGCCTTCCCGGGCCACAGCAGAGAGCTGGACTGGAAGAGGAGCAGCCGGGACAAAACTGGCACCCCAACTGGGACTAGAACCTGGGGTGCTGGTGCCACAGGTGGAGAATTAGCCTAGTGAGCTGTGGCGCCGACCGGGCCTTGAATTCTGACATGTACTTCTGTACTAGTCACACCATGGTGTACCATCGTCATGATTCACATGTAACTTTGAACACCATTTGATCGAATGTTGGCAAACATCATGGCTGCTGATAATGACTCTTCAAAGTTTCTTAAAGAAACAGCACATTATATTGAAGAATACATTGGTCTCCAGAGCGATGAGAAAGGATGAATATAACTACCATATTGTCCCTGTCCTTCATCATATGCTGTATTTAGAACATAGGGATCATTATTCTGAAATGCAAATTAGTATTATTTTCAATGTGATTTGCTGGCTTTCCTAAGGTGGATACTGCCATGCTGACCAGTTGCTCTGTGACTTAATCTTAGTTCACAGTGATTCTTATTACTTCAAAAAACTCATGATTGTAGAAAGGTATGGTGTAGGAGATAAGTCATAAGATCCTTTGTAAAATAGCTTGCATGCTGGTCCATGATAACAGTAAAAATGTGGTTTTTTGTATTCCAAGAAAAGGAAAAACAGAGAGGAACGGAGGGAGAGAGATAACGAAGTCAATTATATATCTGTTTCCTGTTCTAATCAACTGTATAAATGGAGATACTAATTAATAATAAAACACTGAGAAGTCAAAATATTTTGGATGGAAAGGAAAATCAAGAGCTTTCTATAAATGTTTAAGTTACATTTTATATTGTAGTCAATATTGTTATAAATAAGCTTTTATTTATATCTCCTTTCACATGAGGATTAGACTTCTGTGGCAGCAAGTAGGGGTACAATAGCTGGGTCCTAATAAAATTCAGTCTTCAATTTATTTTTTTATAATTATTATTTATTTTTTGCATGCATTTCATAAATAAACTTTAGGAACATATTAATTATTCCCACTATACCCACCCACACTCCCACTCCTCCTCCTCTTCTTTCTCAAATTCCCCATCTTGCTTTTTACTAAGATGTGTTTTCATTTAACTTTATACACAGAAGGTTAGCTCTATTCTAGGTAAAGAGTTCAAAAAAAAAGTATGAGAAAGGAAAAGAAAAAAATAAAACTATTCCTCAACAGTCCAGACAAGGGCTGTTCAAAATCATTGCATTGTGAAGGGAGTTTTGCCTTTTTTTTTTTAGAAACTTAATTATCTTTAAAGAAGAACCCAAAAATGATGCATATTTTGCGAGTGTTTAGACTTAATTATCACTTATGAGATATAAGAATATCCCCCACTTACTACACTTAAATGAAGTAAATCCTTGAGATCAAGTTTTACTATTAAGTCTCATAATATAACGCTTTGAGAACAGAGGTCCTGCATGGAAAGTTAGTGCACTCCACAACAGTGACTCCTGTTGTTTATTTAACAACTAACACTCTTATTTATGAAGTCAGTGATCACCCAGGCTCTTGACATGAGCTGTCTAGGCTATGTCTTAGCTATCGTGAATTGAGCTGCAGTAAATATGGACTTACAGATGTCTCTTTCATATGCTGATTTCATTTTCTTTAGATTCCCAGGAGTGGGGCTGGCGCTGCTGCTCAGTAGGCTAATCCTCTGCCTTGCGGCACCGGCACACCAGGTTCTAGTCCTGGTCGGGGCACCGAATTCTGTCCCGGTTGCCCCTCTTCCAGTCTAGCTCTCTGCTGTGGCCCAGGAGTGCAGTGGAAGATGGCCCAAGTCCTTGGGCCCTGCACCCACATGGGAGACCAGGAGAAGCACCTGGCTCCCGGCTTTGGATTGGCGTGGTGCGCCGGCCGCAGCACGCTGGCCACAGCGGCTATTGAAGGGTGAACCAACTGAAAAAGAAGACCTTTCTCTCTGTCTCTCTCTCTCTCTCACTGTCCACTCTGCCTGTCAAAAATTAAAAAAAATAAAAAATAGATTCCCAGGAGTGGGATGGCTGGGTCATACAATAGGTCTATATTCAGATTTCTGGGGTATCGCCATACCGTCTTCCATAGTGGTTTTACCAGCTTACATTCCCACGGACAGTGGATTAGGATACCTTTCCCCCTACATCCTCACCAGCATTTGTTATTTGTTGATTTCTGTATGAAGGTCATTCTGATGGGTGTGAAGTGAAACTTCATTTTGGTTTTGATTTGCATTTCTCTGACAGCTAGTGATCCTGAACATTTTTTCATGTGTCTGCTGGCCATTTGGATTTCCTCTTTTGAAAAATGCTCGTTTAAGTCCTTAACCACTTCTAAACTGGGTTGTTTGCTTTATTGTTGTTGGGTTACTTGATCCCTTTGTATATTCTGGTAATTCTTTATCCACTGTATTGTTTCTAAATACTTTCTCCCATTCTCTCAGTTGCCTCATCACTTTGCTGATTCTTTCTTTACAGTACAGAAGCTTCTCAATTTGATGTAATCCCATTTTTTAATTTTGGCTTTGATTGCCTGTGCCTCTCAGATCTTTTCCAAGAACTCCTTGTCTATGCTGATGTCTTGTGGGGTTTCCCCAATGTTCTCTCTCTATTTATTTTGTGGTATCGAGTCATAGAGAGGTCTTTAGTCCATTTTGAGTAGATTTTAGTGACAGCGGTAAGGTAGGGTTCTTGCTTCATGCTTCATGCTTCCTTTGTAGTTTTACTAGAAGATTTGCTGCCTTCACCTCATTTCATAGTGATGACCTTGTTTCTGTGTGGAGCATATCCTTAAGCATCTTTTGTAAGGCTGGATGAGTGGCAACAAATTCTTTCAGTTTCTGTTTGTTACGGATGGTCTTTATTTCACTTCATTCATAAGTGAGAGTTTTGCAGGGTACAGTATTCTGGGTTGAATTGTTTTTCTTTTAAGACTTGGACTATATCTCGCCATTCCCTTCTAGACTGTAGGGTTTCTGATGAGATATCAAATGCAAGTCTAATTGGAGATTCTCTAAAAGTAGCCTGGCATTTCTCTCATGCATATTTTAGAAACCTTTATGTTTTATTGTGCAGACTTTGACTATAATGTGTCATGATGAAGTCCTTTTATGATCATGTCTGTTAGGAGATCAATGTGCTTCCTATAATTGGACATCCTTTTCTTTCTCCAAATTGGGGGAGTTTTCTGTAATTATTTCACTAAATAGGCCTTCTATTCCATTCTCTCTCCACAGCTTTAGGAACTCCTAAAACCTGTATGTTGGGTCATTTGATGGTATCCCATAAATCTGCTACACTGATTTTAAGTTTTCTATTTTTCTCTTGTGTTTTTTGGTCTGACCGTTGGATTTCCAAAGATTCGTCTTCTAGTTCGGATATTTTTCTTCTAGTTTGGATATTTTTCTTCTGCTTCACTGAGTCTGCTGTTAAGGCTTTTTACTACATTTTTACTTGATCTATTGAGTTCTTCATTTCTAATATTTCATTCTGTTTTCTCCTTAAAATCTCAATGAGAAAAATTTTCATTCATGTCATGATGGTTTTCTTTTTTTTTAAAGATTTATTTATTTATTTATTTGAAAGTCAGAGTTACACAGAGAGAGGAGAGAGAGGAAGCAAGAAAGCAAGAGTTCACTCCCCAGATGGCCTCAACGGCCAGAGCTGCGCGATCTGAAGCCAGGAGCCAGGAACCTCTTCCAGGTCTCCTACTCGGGTGCAGGGGCCTAAGGACTTGGGCCATGATCCATTGCTTTCCCACGCAATAGCAGAGCCAGGATTTGAAATGGAGAAGCTGGGTCTTGAACTGGTGCCCATATGGGATGCTGGCACTTCAGGCCAGGGCGTTAATCCACTGTGCTACAGTGCCATCTCCACGATGGTTTTCTTTAGTTCATGGATTTCCTTCTGATTGCTTCTGAGTAGTCCTATTATTAATCTTTTGAATTCTGTTTCTGGCATTTCATCAGCCTCTTCATCTTCCCATTCTAGTATTGAAGTGTTATGTTTCTTTGGAGGCATCATGTTGGCTTCTTTATTTTTCCTTCTTTGATTGTTGCATTTATTTTTAGGCATTTGTGAAGATATTTGTTCTCCTCCCCATCACCCCCACTCCCATGATGGCTTTTATCTTTGTACTGTGCCTCTGTGGCTTGGTGGAGTATCTGTTCTTTCAATGACTACCAAGAAGCAGGTGCTGGGTGTCAGCAGGGAGCTCTGTTCAATGCTCCAGGGTGGGGTGAGTACCAGGATATCACCTGAGTTGGGAATGGTAGCTCTCCTCTTATTAACAGAAGCGGGGATGGAGGGGGATGTTCACATCTGCTGGTGTTATCACTTCCTCCGTTCCTCTCCTTTAAATTGTGTAATGTCTGGATGTTAGTCCCTAGCGTGTTCAACACTTATCTGCATGAGTGATCTGTGCAGAGCTCCCTGTGCCCAGGGTTCTAGCTACAGTGAGCTGCCCCAGTGAATGAGGAGTTCCAAGAGTTTGGCTCTGCACCCAGAGCTTCCCAGAACCTCAGCTACACCCTATCCCCTCTCATGCAGTCTCAGTGTTTTCAGTCTCAACAACTAGGGCTCCCACACACATAAGGAGTGCAGGAGAGTCCACTCTGTCCCACTAGACTGTCCTTTCCACAGAGAGGCTGAGGGGTTCCCAGAGCCATTGCCTGTATGTGTTCCACCCTGTGTAGATTGAGTCTAATTCCCCCAGCCAGACTCAAGATCCATGGGGAACTCTCTGGGAGCCTGTTGGCCTCTGAGGAGCCTTGAGGTGGGTGCAGCCATAGTGGGAAGGTACATGTGAGTGGCCATCCCAGGGCAATGGCCAGGGGAGCAACCAGCCTAGAGCGCTTTGGAGCTTTTCGGGAGTCTGGGCACCCCTGGGGAGCCTTGGGATGGGTGTGGCCGGCATGGGGAGCGTGCAAGTGAGATTTTTTTCCCCTGGTAGAATCCATGGGTAGGCAAGCAGGCACAATTCCCACCAGCCCTAGTGCTTTCAGAATTGTGCAGGGCAGGTACAAGTATCTGCAGGCGGCACTTCCCTTCGTTAGGGATGTCTCCCCATCCCTGTCCATTATGGGGTGTGTGCAGCAGGGCTGGTGTTGTTCTCCTGATTACAAGGTGGGGACAGGCAAACACACACCCACTGATTTATACTGCTGTGGTTGCCCAGCTGGTGAGGGCTGGGTACGCTCAGAGAATGTGGGGCCACTGCCCCTGTTTATGTCCAAAATGGAACCAGCTCTATCCCAGCTGGTTAGCTGTAGGGCACTGGTGTGGTGAGGGAAGAAGTGGAGAGAGAGGTGTGCCACCTCTGTTCCCCTCTGGGCAGGCAGTCACCCAGCTACCCTGAGGGTTCTGGGCTGGATCCAAACATGAGGTAATCTACTAGACTCTCCAGCTGTATCAACAGTGAGGTGGGCTGGTGTAGTCTGAACCTCACCTTGCAAACCTGGGTGGATTCTTGTGATTCCGGGCTGCTGGCTCTTTTTTGCTGTGTTCCTGCTCCACACTCCGTATTTACTGTGCATCCTAGCTGCTTTCACTGCTTTCACAAGATCTTCCACTGCAGTTTTCCCTGTAATTTTTCCCTGAGAGTGTAACTTCTCCAATTTTTTTTATCCACCAAGCTCACAGAGCATAGGGAAGACCTCCCTGTTGCTGTTCCACCATCTTGATCCCCCAGCATTAACTTCTCCAGTCTTCAATTCAAATAAATTATGAAAAAAATTTGTGTGCATAAAGTATTCTAGAAATAAGGCAAAACAGGGGCTGGAGCTGTGGCGCAGTGGGTTAACGCCCTGGCCTGAAGCGTCGGCATCCTATACAGGCGCTGGTTCGAGTCCCAGCTGCTCTACTTCTGATCCAGCTCTCTGCTATGGCCTTGGAAAGGAGTAGAAGATGGCCCAAGTGCTTGGACCCCTGTACCCACGTGGGAGACCTGGAAAAAGCTCCTGACTCCTGGCTACAGATCAGCACAGCTCCAGCCATTGCGGCCAGTTGGGAAGTGAACCATCAGATGGAAGACCTCTTTCTCTCTGTCTCTCCCTCTCCTCTGTCTGTGTAACTCTGACTTTAAAATAAATAAATAAGGGCCGGCACCACGGCTCACTAGGCTAATCCTCCACCTTGTGGCGCCGGCACACCGGGTTCTAGTCCCGGTCGGGGCATCGATCCTGTCCCAGTTGCCCCTCTTCCAGGCCAGCTCTCTGCTGTGGCCAGGGAGTGCAGTGGAGGATGGCCCAAGTCCTTGGGCCCTGCACCCCATGGGAGACCAGGAAAAGCACCTGGCTCCTGCCATCGGATCAGCGCAGTGCGCCGGCCGCAGCGCGCCTACCGCAGCAGCCATTGGAGGGTGAACCAATGGTAAAAAGGAAGACCTTTCTCTCTCTCTCTCTCTCACTGTCCACTCTGCCTGTCAAAAAAATAAATAAATAAATAAATAAATCTAAAAAAAAAAAAAGAAATAAGGCAGAGCTACCATTTAAAATTTAATTACAAGATTATGTTAAGATCTTTATATTAATTGTAAGATAATTTAATAGCCAATTTAATATTCTCTGATCTGGTTTCAATAGGCACCATTAAATATATAGATGGAGACTAAAAATGATACAACAGTGAGAGAGTTCATTATTTTTCATTGACTAATAACTATACACTGTGTCGTATTTGTGGTTTGTCTAGCAGTTTATGTAGCTACAATAGTAGGAAATATCAGCATAGTTGTATTAATCTGGAGCTTATGTGCACTCTGAGAGGCAGCAGGTGATGGCTTGAATGCTGGGGTCCCTGCCACCTCCATGTTAGACCCAGATTGAGTTCGTGGCTCCTGGCTTCATGCTGACCCATCCCCAAATGTGTGGGCATTTGAAATGCGATCCATTGGATGGAAGACTTATATTGCTTTTTCACTCTCTGTATCTTTCTTTTTTTAAAAAAAAGATTTATTTTATTTATAAAGAAATTATGGAACACATACTCTATAGAATACTATACAGCAGTAAAAAACAATGAAATCCGGTCATTTGCAAAAAAATGGAGGAATCTGGAACACATCACACTGAGTGAATTAAGCCAGTCCCAGAGGGACAAATATCATATGTTCTCCCTGATTGGTGACAACTAACCGAGCACCAAAAAGGAAACCTGTTGAAGTGAAATGGACACTATGAGAAACAGTTGATGTACAACGTAATACTTTATCCTTTTTAGTATTTTCTTTTTTGTTCTACTTAATACTATTGGTTGAACTCTGTAATTAACACACAATTATTCTTAGGTGTTTAAATTTTAACTGAAAAGTGATCTCTGTCAAATATGAGTGGGAATAAGAGAGGGAGGAGAGGCCGGCACCGCGGCTCACTAGGCTAATCCTCCGCCTTGCGGCGCCGGCACACCGGGTTCTAGTCCCGGTCAGGGCACCGATCCTGTCCCGGTTGCCCCTCTTCCAGGCCAGCTCTCTGCTGTGGCCAGGGAGTGCAGTGGAGGATGGCCCAAGTCCTTGGGCCCTGCACCCCATGGGAGACCAGGAGAAGCACCTGGCTCCTGCCATCGGATCAGCGCGGTGCGCCGGCCGCAGCGCGCTACCGCGGCGGCCATTGGAGAGTGAACCAACGGCAAAAGGAAGACCTTTCTCTCTGTCTCTCTCTCACTGTCCACTCTGCCTGTCAAAAAAAATAAAAAAAAAATAAGAGAGGGAGGAGATGTACAATTTGGGACATGCTCAATTGGACTTGCCCCAAATGGTGGAGTTAGAAATGTGCCAGGGGATTCCAGTTCAATCCCATCAAGGTGGCTTGTACCAATGCCATCTCACTAGTCTGAGTGATCAATTTCAGTTCACAATTGATGGCTCTGATAGGTCTAAGAGTCAAAGGGATCTCACAAACAAGACTAGTGTCTGCTAATACTAACTGATAGAATCAAAAAGGGAGAGAACGATCCAACATGGGAAGCGGGATACACAGCAGACTCATAGAATGGCAGATGCCCTAAACAGCACTGTGGCCTCAGAATTAGCCCTTGAGGCATTCGAATCTGGTTGAAGAGCCCATAAGAGTATTTTAGGCATGGAAAGCCAAGACACTCTGGCAAGAAAAAAAAAAAACCTAAATGAAAGATCTCTGTGAGTGAGATCCCAGTGGAAAGAACAGGGCCATCAAAGAAGGTACCTTTTCAGAAGGGAGGAGAGAACTTCCACTTTGACTATGACCTTGTCTAAATAAGATCGGAGTTGGCGAACCCTAAAAGCTTCCATAGCCTTGGCAACTCATGACTAGAGCCTAGGGAGATTACTGACGCCATAAACAAGAGTGTCAATTTGTTAAATCAACAACAGGAGTCACTGTGCACTTACTCCTCATGTAGGATCGCTGTCCTTAATGTGCTGTACATTGTGAATTAATGCTATAACTAGTACTGAAACAGTATTTTACACTTTATGTTCTGTGTGGGTGCAAACTGATGAAATCTCTACTTAGTATATACTGAATCGATCTTCTGTATATAAAGATAACTGAAAATGAATCTTGATGTGAATGGAATGGGAGAGGGAGAGGGAAAGGGGAGGGTTGCAGGTAGGAGGGAAGTTATGGGGTGGGGAAGCCATTGTAATCCATAAGCTGTAATTTGGAAATTTGTATTTACTAAATAAAAGTTTAAAAAAAAAGAAAGAAAGACATTTACAGAGAGAGGTAGAGACAGAGAAGTCTTCCATCCATTGGTTCACTCCCCAGATGGCTGCAGCAGCCGGAGCTGCGCTGATCTGAAGCCAGGAGCCAGGACCTTCTTCCAAGACCTCCACATGGGTGCAAGGGGCCCAAGGACTTGGGCTATCCTCTGCTGCTATCCCAGGCCATAGCAAAGAGCTGGATTGGAAGAGGAGCAGCCAAGACTAGAACCGGCACCCATATGGGATGTCGGCGCTTCAGGCCAGGGCTTTAACCTGCTGCACCACAGCACCGGCCACCTCTGTAACTTTTAAATAAAAAAAAAAAAGAGACATATTTTGATGAAAAATCCAGTTCTTTTAAATACTCTCCTGGAACGAAATGGAGGAGATGTCAAGTGGAAACTTACAGCAACTAATATTTTCAGAAGCCAAAAACAATACAAGCTAATACTTTCTCAGCCATTTAGCTTCATTAAATTGACATCCTGGTTGTGTAACTATTTCAATGCCTACCACAAAAATAAGAATTGCTTGCTTTAGGGTCAGTGTTATGGGACTGCAGGCTAAGCAGCCACAGATGTGGGTTTGAGACCCAACTGCTCTGCTTTTAATCCAGCTCCCTGCTAAGGTGCTTGAGAAAGCAGTTGAAGATCACCCAAGTCCTCAATCCCCTGCCAACCAATTGGAAGTACCAGATGGAATTCCTGGCTCCTTGCTTTGTGGCCCTTTGAGAAGTAAATCCCTGGATGGACAATTTCTCTCTTTCTCTGTCTCTGTCACTCTGCCTTTCAAATAAAGAAATAAATATATTTTTAAAAGGAAAAAATACTCTCTTGTAAAATAACATTTAGGAAATAGTTTTCAGTAGATGTCTAATAATTGATAATGTTGACATGTCAGATAATTTGAGTCACTTTTTCTAAAGGTACTACCCTGCTGTGGTCAACAGATAATTAAACTTTTAGAAACAGTAATGTTCATATCTCAGAAAAACTTCTATTTATTATCATTTTATTTATTTTATCATTTATTTAAGCCAAGGCAAAAATCCTGATTCCTTTATTTGGTCATTAGGATTCCCAATCCATTGACACAGAAGAAATTCTGAGTAAAATGTCAATTGACTCTTCTCATCACTGAAGCCTTAGAGTAAGATTTTTGGAAGCAGACATTTCTTTGAGTTAAAAAACCAGCAAGGTAAGACTTTTTGAACAATAGCTTATAATAGGAGAAATTATGGTTCAGGGAAAGATGTAAGTGCACATATTTTTGTAATGTTTCTCAAGGAGACAGCCATCATCTCTGCTTCTCCCATTGCTCTGTCTATAGGCAATGATTATCCAGACTGGTTATTTCTCTTTCCTCCAAATTGATTCGAGGTTCTCATTGACTACTTCTGGCACTCCTCCTCATCCTGCCGTCCACACTTCACTCTTCCATAGGGTTCATATTCATTTCTGTGGCCTTCTCCTGCCTCCAAACAATACCCTTGGATGACCTCATCTTCTCCTTTCTTTCTTTTTCTTCTCTCAAAAGGAAGAAACATCACAAAATAGCTTAATTTTTATCTAAGTCCTTTTTGTTTACAGGCTTAAGTGGTCGCCTAATGACTGTGATATGTCCTGGAAAATATCTCTCCTGTGTATTTCAACTCAAAGGAATTCAAGTAATTTAGTCATCATTTGTACAGGGTATGGTTGTAACTGATGTTGTTATAGTACTTTTTGGGTTGGATATATGTTTACATTAATTTTCTTCTCCCAAGTTCTGAATCAGCTGGAGAATGACCAAAGGAGAGGTTACATGGAAGAGCAAAATATTACCTATAGAAATGAAAGATCTGAGAGAATGTAGCATATAGCTGTGAACACATAGGTTTTCATGTTCTGAATCCCAGAATATGATGTTCTGTGCTTCTCTATCACTGGCAGTATTATGCCTTTACCCATCAGCATACAGTATGCCCAGGGCAGTCAGGTGTACTGAGAGAAGGCTTATTTCCAAGACACAGGAGGTGGGAGAAGGAATGGGATGCTTTGGGGGGGGAGTGAATTGTATCCCCCCGTATTAATATCCTAACTTTGAATCCCCAGTATCTCAGAATGTGATTTTATTTGGGAATAGGTTCAATCACACATTCCTGGTTTGCATTTCTTTCTGCTTTCATCTTTGCTGGAGGTTGCAGCTCCACCAGACCTTAAAGGATGGAATATACCAAGGCTTTTCCTAGATAGCTTTGTTACAACCACTTTTGATTGCATGCAATTTCATAAGTTTAGATCCTACTTTTCTTAGTCTATTTTCTGTTGCTGTCACAGAATACCATAGACTGGGAAATCTATGAAGAATAAATATTTAATAGTTCTGGAGGCTTCAAGTCCAAGATCAGGTCACCAGCACCTGGTATCCAGCAAGGCCTGCATCCTCTGGCAGGAAAGAACCCTGTGTCTTTACATGATGGAAAGTTCAAGAACAAGGCTGTGAAGCCTTTTATAAGGGGGACACCTAATCACCTCTTAAAGGCTTGATCTCAAGATTGTCAAACTGGCAATACTTGAATTTTGACGGGGACACAGTCAAGTAAATCATAGCACCTCTTCAATGTTGTTCACTCCCAAAATTATGTGCCCAATCTCAATTCCTCTGGGAAATAATAGACTTCTACATTCAACAGTAATAGATAGTGAGGGTTTAAGGAAAACATTTAAGAACTGAGAAAAGGAAGACAGTTACTGAATACTGATGAAAAGTTTGACAATGTTGTCACCTGTGATAATGGAAAGTAGAAAGGCTCTCTAATATTCTTTTGGATCTAGATGGGAAGGTTCTCGGGAAGATTGTAGAAAGTGTTTCCAGACTTCTTACCAGCTATGTGCCTATTATAAAATATAACAAGAGAGCAATGAACTAAAGAAGAATTTGTTTGGTTTTTGTTTTTGTTTTTTTTTAACTTTTATGTAATGAATATAAATTTCCAAAGTACAGCTTATGGATTACAATGGCTCCCCCCCCCCATAACTTCCCTCCCACCCACAACCCTCCCCTTTCCCGCTCCCTCTCCCCTTCCATTCACATCATGATTCATTTTCAATTCTCTTTATATACAGAAGATCAGTTTAGTATATATTAAGTAAAGATTTCAACAGTTTGCCTCCACATAGTAACAGAAAGTGAAAAAAATACTGTTGGAGTACTAGTTATAGCATTAAATAACAGTGTACAGCACATTAAAGACAGAGATCCTACATGATATATTTTTTTAAAGTTAATTAATTTTCTATGCAATTTCCAATTTAACACCAGGGTTTTTTTTTCATTTCCAATTATCTTTATATACAGATCGATTCAATATATACTAAGTAAAGATTGCATCAGTTTGCACCCACACAGAAACACAAAGTGTAAAAATACTGTTTCAGTGCTAGTTATAGCATCACTTCACATTGGACAACACATTAAGGACAGATCCCACATGAGATGTAAGTACACAGTGACTCCTGTTGTTGACTTAACAATTTGACACTCTTGTTTATGGCATCAGTAATCTCCCTAGGCTCTAGTCATAAGTTGCCAAGGCTATGGAACCCTATAGGGTTCGCTGACTTTGATCTTATTCTGATAGGGTCTTAGTCAAAGTGGAAGTTCTCTCCTCCCTTCGGAGAAAGGTACCTCCTTCTTTGATGGCCCCGTTCTTTCCACTGGGATCTCACTCACAGAGATCTTTCATTTAGGTCGTCTTCTTCTTTTTTTTTTTTGCCAGAGTGTCTTGGCTTTCCATGCCTACAATACTCTCATTGGCTCTTGAGCCAAATCTGAATGCCTTAAGGGCTGATTCTGAGGCCAGAGTGCTATTTAGGACATCTGCCATTCTATGAGTCTGCCGTGTATCCCACTTCCCATGTTGGATTGTTCTCTTCCTTTTTGATTCTAAAAAATATAGAAAACAAATCTATAGAAGCTAGATCTTGCTGTATTTGAAAATAAGGCTATTTTCATCCTCAGTCTCTTCCAGAAAATAAGATTCTCTAGGTACAAAATGGCTTCAGATCAAATGTCAACTCCAGATTGATGTTGTGAGATCATTTGCTTAGACCCTGAAAAGATTTAAGGCTTCATTCATCCCTTCAACTAGACTACATGCTTTTAATAAACCTAATGGCATGTCTCAATGAGCCTCTCTTTAAAAAAAAAAGTTAATAAAATCTCAAGGGGTTCTCACAATAACCTCATGAGCCTCCAGAAAAAAAGAATTATCTAAATAGATTTACAGGAATGGATTTAGGGTTTTCTTTGTTTGATTCAATAGATTATGATATGATACACAGGAAGCCCCAAAATATTTTTAATAGCTCTGTTGAGATACAATTTACATATCATTACAGTTCACACATTTATGTTATACAATTCAGTGGATTTTAGTATATCCACAGGTGTTTGTGAGATTCTCCACAATATTAGAATATTTTTAGAACCTCATAAAAGGAGTTGTGTATCCTTTTATTATCAACTCACATGCACCCATTTCCCTAGTCACTAATGACCACTAATGTACTTTTTGTCTCTCACTATATGGGCATTTCATATGAATGACCTAAAACAATTTGTGATCTTTTGGTGTGACATATTTTTATTTCTCTTGGGCATATATCTAGGAGTGAAATTTCTAGGTCAAAGGATATTACTATAGTTAATAGTTTAGAAATGTCACTGATGAATCCCATGTTTTTGGAGAAATTATAGAGTGTTGTTTAAAGGAGTTACGGATAGTGTGAATTAAAAAGAGATCTTTCAACTTTCAATCTACAATGATTAGTAAATAGACAAGAAAGCTACTCAAGTATAACATGGCCTTTTTTTCTGGAAATGGAAGGCTTTTTCAAAGGATGGAACCAACAACCCAGAAGGCAGAGCCAAGAGACACAGAGATTTACAAAAAGGGAGCAAGACTGGGCCCTGATCAATGAAATAGCAATGTGTATCAAGTTAGATTTTGGAATTGCTATGAACCAATGATTGCTGTGTAATTTCTATATTCCCCCTTATGAATGTGACTATTTACTGCAGATTTCATACCCTTGTCTCAATGGTTGTCAGTTATATAAGAGCAAATGACTTTTCTCTTTATTTCACTTGACCTCAGATCAAGTGACTATTTTCAAGGAGTTGTGCTCAAACGATCTTGCTTGAACTTAATTTCAATCCCATGATGATAGACTCCGTATTGATTCTTAATAGCATGTTTTATGGAATTGTAAGAGACTGTAAATGCATTTTGGCACATGAGAAGCATATAAATAATTGTGGCCAGAGAAATTGCAGCAGGCTGGAGATGGCTACAACATCTTTGCTAATTCTCCCATTGAGAAATACAATCTAATGTCCTTCTCCTTAAATCTGAACTGGAGTTAGTAATTTAGGTTACCAGTAGATGAGGGTAGAAAAGATGTTCTGGGCTTCCTGAAGCTAGGTAATATGAAATACCTTCAGTTTTTTTTTTATTCACTTGAAATACTTGTTATTGGCGTACTGAGCCATAGAATAAATTCAACTACCTTGCTGATGCGACCTTTTGGAAAGAGTCTAAGAGAGTGGGGATTGCCTTAAAGTTATCTATGGAATTGGGCATTTGAATGAAACCAAAGTGGACTCTCTAGATATACCCATGTGCCATCTTTATATCACTAAGTGACCCAATAATAATTCCTTTGGTTTGTTTCTTCCACAGTGCTTATCATGTTCTGCATTTGTGATGTTTAGTTAATCTCTAGTGTGTATTCCACAAAAATCTAAATTGCATGAGGGTTCTGTTCTACTCATAAAAGTGTCTTTTTTTTAAAAAAAAGCTTTATTATTTGAGAGGCATAGTTATAGACAGAGGGAGAGACATAGAGGTCTTACATCCACTGGTTCACTACCCAGATGGCCATAATGGTAGAGCTGGGCCTATCCAGGGCCAGGAGCCAGGAGCTTCTTCTGAGTCTCCTGTGTGAGTGCAGGGACCCAAGCACTTGGGCCATCTTCCTCTGCTTTCCCTGGCCATTAGCAGGGAGGTGTATCAGAAGTGGAGCAGCCAACCTGAACCAGCACATATATGGATGCCAGTGCTGCTGCAGAGATTTAACCCTCTAGACCACAGCACTGGCCCCTCATAGAAGCACTTTAAATGTTTGCTCAGTTCCCAGGATGCAATGAAAGCTCAAGAATTTTTTGAGAATCAGAAAGAGAGAGCTTGCTTCCATATTTCTGATTCATTTCCCAAATGCCTACAATAGTCAGGGCTGGGCCAGGCTGAAGTCAGGGAACTCATAGATGGTAGGCATCCAAACTCTTGAGCCATCATCACTGTCCCCCAGGGTATTCATTAGCAGGAAGTTGGTGTCAGAAGCTGAAGCAGAGTGTCAGTTCCAGGCACTGTGATATGGCAGGTGAAAATCAACCATGAGACCACATGCCTGACTCTGAAATGGATGGATACGTGATTGTTCCTTGTTGGCCTATAGAACAACTTATGAGACTTGATAAAATGTTCCTCATAGAATTTGAGGCAGAAATCACTTATGTTTGAAACCTACTTCACCACTTTCTTTCTAAATTATTCATAAACATACCAAGAAGGAGATACTACTCTTAACACATCTGGAAATAAGTCTTTGTCTCTGGTCTTTGACTTGAGTTAATTTTCCACTATCAGAGCCAATACCTGAGTCAAAGTACAGGAGACCCTTGAAAGCTCTGATCTCCAAGATATGAGTCTAAAATGTCCATAGGAAGGCTGATCTTTATATCCAGGACCGAAGAGTTCACATAACTCAAGTTTATGTAACTAAGATGTCAAAGGAGTCAGGGTGCATCTGAAATTTTTAGCTGACAGTAGATGATACTTACCAAAAGTACCCAGAATAGGACCTCAGGAGAGAAAGGTAAAAAGATCCCCACTTGTGAATGTCTGTTATGAGGGAGAAGCAGGGTAGGAAATGTAGGATTGAATTAAAAGATTACAGAATAGCAACCTGTGGATTTAAGCAGTTTTTTTTTTCTTTTAGCTGGGCTCTGCGTCTCACAGTGTCTGCTCTTAGGATAGCAGTGGGCACAGTGTGAGTGATAACAGATTTTACAGCTACCCTAGTGTAGTCTCTTTTTTCCCTAATGTACCTCAGGACTTCTAATACTGGACTGCTGCCAGTAACAGCACCTACTCACTTGAATTGGAATTGTAGGAGTCACCCTGGAATATTCCTTCTTTATGATTTCTCACATCTTACAATCAACAGTTTCTGCCAATTCTCTCTCCTAAGTTTTCCTCAAAGCTGCGCTCTCTCTCTCTCTCTCTCTCTCTCTCTCGCTCTCTCTCTCTCTCTTTATTTTTCTATTAAATTGATTTGGATATTTATCCTCTGGCAAACTTCACTTTGTCATCAAAGTGATCTGAACACATCTAACCATTTTACTTCTTTGCTAAAACCAATGTATAGTTCTTCATGGAATAAAACACACCTTAACGTGAAACTTATGGTTCTTCATGAACTGCTTCCGTTTGACAGCATCTATCACTACTTCTCAGTCCATTTTTAAGGCTTCATAAATGTTGAAAGACTTCAATTCCTCAAATATCCTATCTTTTCATTCTTACACACCATTTCTTGTGTTGCCTCTTATCTTGGAATACTTTTCTGATGCCCTTGCCTTGCTTCATTTAGTTGTAAGACTAAGCTTTAGTGCTTTATTCTCCAGAAAGTGTTATACTGTAATCCTGGCTGAGAAAAATACTACTCTCTCCCTACCTTTGGAATACTGTTCCTCGTTGCATTTGTAAGTACTGAGTTACTCTGAGATTATCTATGGTGAATACATAGATTTTATGCAATAAAGTAAGTGTTGAGAGGTCAGACAGTGGTTTTGTGTTTTGTATCAGCACAGTGTCTAGCACAAAAATACTCAGTAAACTATTATATTAAACTGAACTATATCCAACAAAACTGAAAGAACATCTTCCTGGGTTCTGTATCCCTCTCAATGCCATGTTCATAGAGAAAAAAGAGAAAAAAGCCCTGGAAAGGTCGTGGGGATTTACTATGTGACTGCACCTCTATGGACCATAAGTGGAAAGTAAACTGTAATCTCTCAGTATGCAAAGGGGAAATTCAGACATCTGTTCTGCCTGTTTTTAGGATAGCTGCATTGTCTTGAATGTCTAGTATTTATAAACTATTTCTCTCTCTCTCTCTCTCCCTCTCTCTCTCTCTCTACTGTTCCTTCTCTCTCTGTGTAACTCTGACTTTTAAATAAATAAATAAATCTTTAAAAAAAAAAAAGGGACCTGGCACATGGTAAGTGCAAATTACTATTTGCTAAATAAAGGAAAAGTGTTTGGTATCCTTAGGAATTCAACAATAGTGGTAATTATTACTGTCATGTTTCAGATGTCACAACATCTCCTAATTGAAATACAAATTTATTAAGGTGAATTAGCACAAACAAATATTATAATTTAAGCAATTAGTTAAGCAGCATGCGGTAGGAACTAAGTGTGATACAGGTAAATGAAAACTTTATATAGAAGCCATCCTGCACCGCGCCTCCACCAACGCACAGGTTTATATCTGGGTGTTGACACCTAGCCACTTCTCTGCCAATGAAGTACATCCTGGTCACTGGTGGGGTCATCTCTGGCATTGGTAAAGGGATCATTGCCAGCAGCATTGGGATGATTCTAAAATCATGTGGACTCCGAGTCACTGCTATCAAGATAGACCCTTATGTTAACATTGATGCTGGTACTTTTTCACCGTATGAACATGGTGAAGTGTTTGTCTTGAACGATGGTGGGGAAGTTGATTTAGACCTTGGGAATTATGAAAGATTCTTGGATATTAACCTGTATAAAGACAATAACATCACCACTGGGAAGATCTGTCAGCATGTGATCAATAAAGAGAGGCGTGGTGACTACCTGGGGAAAACAGTGCAAGTTGTTCCACACATTACAGATGCTGTCCAGGAATGGGTTATGAATCAAGCCAAGGTGCCTGTGGACGGTCATAAGGAAGAGCCCCAGATATGTGTTATTGAGCTGGGAGGTACCATTGGAGACATTGAAGGAATGCCATTTGTGGAAGCATTCAGACAATTCCAGTTTAAAGCAAAAAGAGAGAATTTCTGTAATATCCATGTTAGCCTTGTCCCTCAGCCCAGTAATACTGGAGAACAAAAAACCAAACCCGCCCAGAACAGTGTCCGCGCACTGAGGGGGTTAGGCCTATCTCCGGATCTGATCGTCTGCCGAAGTTCAACGCCCATTGAGATGCCAGTAAAGGAGAAGATTTCTATGTTTTGTCACATGAAGCCCGAATTGGTCATCTGCATCCATGATGTTTCTTCTACATACCGAGTGCCTGTGCTTCTGGAGGGACAAGGCATTGTCAAATATTTTAAAGAGAGATTGAACTTGCCCATTGGAGATTCTGCAAGTCATTTGCTTTTCAAATGGAGAAATATGGCTGACAGATATGAACGGTTACAGAAAACGTGCTCCATAGCTCTGGTTGGCAAATACACTAAGCTCAGGGATTGCTATGCCTCTGTGTTCAAAGCCCTGGAGCATTCAGCCTTGGCCATCAACCACAAGCTGAATCTGATGTACATAGACTCCCTCGACCTGGAGCAGATCACCAAAACGGAGGACCCAGTAAAATTCCACGAAGCTTGGCAGAAGCTGTGCAAAGCTGATGGTATTCTTGTGCCCAGGGGCTTCGGAATCAGAGGAACATTGGGAAAACTCCAGGCAATTTCTTGGGCAAGGGCAAAGAAGATTCCTTTTCTGGGAATTTGCCTTGGGATGCAACTAGCAGTGATAGAGTTTGCAAGGAACTGCCTTAACTTGAAAGATGCTGATTCCACAGAATTTGAACCAAATGCCGCTGTTCCTCTGGTGATTGATATGCCGGAACACAACCCGGGAGATCTGGGAGGAACGATGAGGCTGGGAATCAGAAGAACTGTCTTAAGAACTGAAAATTCAATATTGAGAAAACTTTACGGTGATGTTCCTTTTATAGAAGAAAGACACAGACATCGGTATGAGGTGAACCCTAACCTGATCAGCCAATTTGAGCAGAAAGGCTTCAGTTTTGTAGGTCAGGATGTTGATGGGGAGAGAATGGAAATCTTTGAACTGGCAAATCATCCCTATTTTGTTGGTGTCCAATTCCATCCTGAGTTTTCTTCTAGGCCGATGAAGCCTTCCCCTCCATACCTGGGGCTATCACTTGCGGCAACTGGGAACCTGAATGCCTACCTGCAACAGGGATGCAAACTGTCCTCCAGTGACAGATACAGTGATGCCAGCAATGACAGCTTTTCAGAGCCGAGGACAGCGGACTTGGAAATGAGCTGAAATGGGTGTGTGACTCAGAAGAATGGCTGCTCCCTGACCAGCTGCTGAAGTAACTGCAGTCAAGACGAAAGAACTATGCGAAGAAATCACGACACTGTTACAGACTCCGTGTGATCTGCACCAGCCATGGGATGTAGAGTCTCGAAGTGAATCTAATACACATACGTCCAGGAGCCAGAGCCAAAGGGGTACTTTTCTTTTCCCTCCAGAGGCAGTCTTTGGTCGTCACAAATTTCTGCAACCAATTAAATTTTCTCCAACAACCTCACGGGGGAGAAAGTGTGTTTGTATTTTGTGCAGGCTGTCATGATGTCGAGATAATGAGCAGGGATCCCGGTAACTGGGCCTTTGCCACACTGAATGGGACGAGTGGCAGGGTACGTGGCTGGGACGAATTTTGAGTCAAAAACGAGTCTTTCTGTTACCTGGAATTCAACCACAGATTTGTGTGTCGCCCATGGTTTTTCCAGTTTCTCACCCTGTTTATTTCTTGTTAAACAGAAAACTTAGCAGGTCCAAGAATGTGGGGTGGTAAATAAGGGCCTTCACCTCAAGCATACAATTAAAGGAAGTTTTAAAAAAAACTCGGGAATCAGGATCAATAATATATCTGTTTTTCTTTGGAGGTGAAATTCACGTAACATCTTTTAACCATTTTAAAGTTCAGTGGCATTCAATGATGCTGTACAAGCACCACCGTTACCTATTTCCCATTCTCAGCACTGTGAAATAAAGCCCTGTACCTATTAGTTGTTATTCCCCGTTCCTTTATCCTTTGGTAACCACCAATCTCCTTTCCATTTCTATGAATTTTCCTATTCTGAATATTTCATATACATGGAATCATACAATATGTGTCACCTTTTGTTTTCTGGTTTCTTTCATGTGGCATAATGTTGTCAAGGTTCATCCTTGTTGTAGTGTGTATCAGAACTTCATTCCTTTTTATGACTGAATAAAATTCCATTGTATGTATTCACCACAAAAAAAAAAAAAAACTTTATAGTTCATCTTAAATTCTGTCCCGTCCCACGGGACGTCAACTAGGGCCAAGTACCTAGAATGGGAATGAAAGGCACAGGAGACACAAAGATGACAGCAAGTCAAGGGTCCTGATTAAGCTGTGTATTTTATTTTTCAGCCACACACTTATATATCATAAAGGCAGGGTGTCAGGCGGGGGAAGGAGGGAGAGTTTATCTTGTAGCTGCAATGCCTGTGAAAGTAGGGGAAAGGTTACAAGTGCAAGTAGGGGAAAGGTTACAAGGTCTTAAGGCACAAGGTCACACAAGGTTGCGTTATCAGTACTCTCTGGTCTGGGCTGTTTTAGCCCTGCCTCAGTAGTTTTCCACTAAGAGGCCACATGCTGCGTGGTCCCTGACAAATTCAAGAAGTGGATCCTATCTCTGTCTTTAATGTGCTGTACACTGTTATTTAATGTTATAACTAGTACTCCAACAGTATTTTTTTCACTTTGTGTTGCTATATGGGGGCAAACTGGTGAAATCGTTACTTAATATATACTAAACTGATCTTCTGTATATAAAGAGAATTGAAAATGAATCATGATATGATTGGAAGGGGAGAGGGAGCGGGAAAGGGGAGGGTTGCGGGTGGGAGGGAAGTTTTGGGAGGGGGAAGCCATTGTAACCATAAGCTGTACTTTGGAAATTTATATTCATTAAATAAAAGTTTAATTAAAAAAAAAAAAGAAGTGGATCCTAAGAATATATTCTGACAATTTTCTTTCTCAGAGCCTCCTTTACATCTCTGTTCCTCAGACTATAAATAAGGGGGTTCAACATGGGGATCACCACCGTGTAGAACACAGAAATCACCTTGTTCTGGTCAAGTGAGTAGCTGGACTTGGGCATCACATAAATGAAGGTAATCGTTCCATAGTAGAGAGTGACTGCAGTGAGGTGAGAGGTACAGGTAGAGAAAGCTTTGTGGCGCCCTTCTGTGGAGCGCATCTTCAAGATGGTGATGAGGATGTAGATGTAGGAGACAGCTATGACAAACACTGTGACCACAATAATAGAGCCAGAAGAGATGGAAGGGATAATTTCAGTAATGGAGACATCTGAGCAGGAAACTTTCAACAAAGGGGAGAAATCACAAAAAAAGTGATCTATCTGATTTGGTCCACAGAAGGAAACGCTCAATAAAGAACTAGTAAACGTGGAAGCATTCACACAGCCACCCAGATAGGAGGCCGCCATGAAGACAGTGCAGACTCCAGGGGACATGTGGGTGGAGTAGAACAGGGGTGAGCAGATGGCCACGTAACGATCATAGGCCATGGCAGCCAGCAGGAAGCACTCAGCTGTCCCAAACATCACCACAGAAGAGAGCTGGGCTTCACAGCCAATGACAGGAAGAACTATTCCATGACCAAGGAATCCCATAAGCATTATAGGTGTGACTGATGTGGTAATTCCAATGTCCACAAAAGCCAAATGGCTGAGAAAGAGGTACATGGGGGTATGAAGGTGGGAGCAGCTTCTTATTAAAGTGATTATGCTGGCATTGCCTACTAAAGTGACAACATAGATTCCTAGAAACATCACAAAGAAGATGACACAAAGTGTAGGGTCCTCTGTCAACCCCATGAGGATGAATTCTGTCACAGTGCTGTGGTTTCCAACCTCCATCTCCTCTGTGACTTGTTCCTGCTGGGGGAAATGTCAATATTCATTTCTTTTATTGCTGGTTTTCATTGGTTATCCCTCATACTTACTTACAGTGGCTACTTTCTTTGCTTAACCTGTAAATATCAGTGTTGCACAGGATTGGGTTTTGCCTCTTTTTCTATGAAAAAACATGGGTGAGCCTCACTTTCTGAGATACTAGTTTTATTCCTCTCTTCATATAATACTTAGACAAAATGCCTCTTAAAACTTGGTTCCTTTGCAGATATCTCCCATTGTCCAGATACATATTTTCAATTAACTGTTGGGATTCTCCAGTTGGAAATCCCCCAAATATCTCAAACAGGCTCCTCCACACCAAACATCATCACTTTTTTAAAATTTAAAAAAAATTTTTTTTTTTGACAGGCAGAGTTAGACAGTGAGAGAGAGAGAGAGAGACAGAGAGAAAGGTCTTCTTTTTTCCATTTGTTCACCCCTCAAATGGCCACTACGGCCTGCGCGATCTGAAGCCAGGAGCCAGGTGCCTCCTCCCAGTCTCCCAAGTGGGTGCAGGGCCCAAGCACTTGGGCCATCCTCCACTGCCTTCCTGGACCACAGCATAGAGCTGGACTGGAAGAGGAGCAACCGGGACAGAATCTGGTGCCCCAACCAGGACCAGAACCTGGGGTTCTGGCGCCACAGGCGGAGGATTAACCAAGTGAGCAGCGGCGCCAGCCCAAACAACATCACTTTAAAAACTGCTATATCTCATATCTGGGAAACAACACCACCATCCACCCAGTCTCTTAGGGCTTAACTTTGGGATCCTCTCAGCTACCTCCTTCCCATTATACTACATCTGATAAAATCCAGTTGAATCCATCTGTAATTCAGCTTCTAATTTTACCTCTCTGTCTCCTCTTTTCACTCACAGTATCCCTTTTTTAGTAGAGGCCCTGATAATTTTGTCTCTTTATTTTAGTTATCTGCTTAACTCTCTGCCATCATTCTTATCCCCTTCTAACTCATAATCATGTGCCAGAGTGATCTGTTCCTAGAGCAAAAGACGGAAGTTCCAGAAGGATTCCTTTAATTCTACCAAGGCTGTCTCAAGCCTTCATGATGAAACTTAATTTCATTAACACAGTGTACAGTATGTTTCCAGGTGTATCCCCTATGTATGGTTGTGCTTGTCTCTCATGATGCAGCCTTCATAGAGAAGAGAGATGATGAAAACTGTATTAGTTCATGAAAAGTGCTGAAATGGTAATATAAGTGATGATTTACTTGGTTCTTAAGTAAAAATTATTTAACATTCTTGGTTAAAAAACACTTGAAAATTCCAAAGAGTAACCCTCTCCAGTCTGGTTGCTGTCACAGATGTCCATGATTAGAAACTTGGGGCAGATGTTGGACATAGCAGCTGAGATGTCTCTTGGGATAACCACATCCCTTATTAAAGTGCCTGGGTTCCTGTCCCAAATATACTCCCGATTTCAGCTTCCTGATAATATGCATCCTGGAAGGGAGCAGATGATAGCTCAAGTGCTTGGGTCACTGCCACCCATGTTGAGACTCAGATTGAGTTCTAGGCTCCTGGTTTTAGTCTAGCCCACTCCTAGATATTAATTGACGTTTGGAAGATGAGCCAGCAGATGTAATAATCTCTCTTCTTCCTTCCCTTCCCCTCTCCTCTCTCTCTTTCTGCCTTTCAAATAAATAAAAATTTAGGGCTGGCGCTGTGGCTCACTGGGTTAATCCTATGCCTGTGGCAACGGCATCCCATATGGGTGCCGGTTCTAGTCCCTGTTGCTCCTCTTCCAGTCCAGCTCTCTGCTGTGGCGCAGGAAGGCAGTGGAGGATGGCCCTGGTGCTTGGGTGCCTGCACCGCATGGGAGACCAGGAAGAAGCACCTGGCTCCTGGCTTCAGATCGGCATAGCTCTGGCCACAGTGGCCATTTCGGGGGTGAACCAATGGGAGGAAGACCTTCCTCTCTCTGTCTCTCTCTCTCTATCTCTGTCAAATAAATAATAAATAAATACATAAATAAAAATTTAGAAATTTGTACACTTCCTTCCATAAACTTTTCCCCTCTGGATATATTATGCTTTTTATCACATTGTAATTAGTTTGTAATATTGCTGTTTTGACTTTATAGTTCAATATAAAAATTTTATCAGATAATTCCTAATACAGTTTTTGAGATCTTCCTGATAATATATTGAGTGAGTAGAACTGAATTTAATTAATTGCCATTATTTTTGAGCATTTAGCCATTCACCAATTTTTGCTATTAAAACTAGTAAGTCCACAAATAGAATGTGACATAAGGAATATAAAATAATAAAATATGACAATTTAATAATTTCATTCCTAGTTATTTTCCTTAAGGCAGTAATTCAAAAGAAGTATGATCTGTGGTCCAAGGGAAGTTTACTTCCATGATTTGTAATTGGGATAATACTAAACTGAAGTGTTCCCTGTGGCTTACTGACCTATTGAAATTTTGTTTGCCTTTTGATTACAGAGTGCCTTCTCCATGTTTTCCTATTCTGAAAGGACAGAGACAAAGTTCCCGTGTTTGTAGCAATTCTAAGAGTGGGAGAGTTAATAAATAATAATCAATAAAAAAGACACAAATTACAGCTATAATAGAGATTCGGTCACAACTAGAAAAGAAACTTATAAGAATCAGAAAATCAAGATATGAAAATTATCTGACATTCTGTCAAATATTATGAAACACTAAGGAATATTTCATGGTCTGAAAATTTCACTTATGTGCATTATTGTTTTCCATTAACTTGTGCTAAATCAGCTAAATAAAAATTCCTCTAGGTAAGGTATACAGATTTACAAAACCTTTTTGTACATATTTTCTCTTACTGTTTTGCATATTCTTTAATAAGTAAAGGTAGTCTCCTGTAATCTTTAACTTTACTAATGCCTCACAATCCATTTTGATTCAAAAGTATTTTAAGTTTGAGGTATACGTATTTACTTATTTGTAATCATTTGCTATATTCTATTTTGTCATTTAAATTTTTACTTAATGTATTAAGTGAAGGATATTTTTATGTCATAAGTTTTAGTTATGCCTAAGTGTCCAACTCCATTGCTTATTTTGTTAGGTGTTTTTTTAATTAAAGATAAAACTTGTTCTCAAGGACTTACTTTCTTAATGTATCAAGTGGAGGGTATTCTTATGTCTCATAAGTTTTAGTTGTGTCTCAGTGCTCACAAAAGATGTATCATCCCTGGGTGCTTCTTTAAAGTCAATTTTCTAAAAAAAAAAAAAAAGTGAAATTAACTTCGAGATGCAATGACTTTAAACAACCTTTGTCTCAACTGTTGAGACAAGGTGGGTGTGTGCAAATTGTTGAGCTCTTTACTTACTATAGAGTTGGTCTTCTGTGTATAAAGTTGATTGAAAATAGATCTTAGTAGAGAATAGGACTGGGGAAGGGTGAGGGAGGAGGAAGACGAGTGGGAGTGTGGGTTGGAGAGTGGGTACAGTGAGAAGAATCTCTGTATTCCTAAAGTTGTAATTATGAAATGCGTGAAGTCTGTATTCCTCAAATAAAAGGTTTCTTTGGAAAAAAATTTTACTTAATATCAATCAAATGTTTCCTATTTTCTGAGTAACATTCCTAATTGAAATACTGTATGAAATATATGTTACAATCTTTAGCATATTTTTCACAGAGCTGGGAAAACCATCTATAATAACTTTTCTAAATACATCTCCTTATTACATATGCTTCCTTACAATTTTCATACTTTTCATGAGTCATGTTAGCATTTTCTTCTCAAGATTTGTTACTTATAATTTTCATTGAACACAATTTTTTACTGACTTATTCTCTTCTCTTTTTAAAGTTTTAAATATTTATCAGAAATGATAGGTAACAGTATTAAATGCCTTTAAAATATCTAATTCCTTAAAAGGTTTAGAAATTTCTTTATACTATGTAATCACTTAGTTTCTCTAATGGTGGAACTGATTTATTTGATTAAATGAATTGTGAGGCATAATGAACCAATAGTTAAAAATATATCCCATCTCTTCTTTATTTTATCTGCTTTGTATTTAAATTCCTCTGGTGCTAGGGGCCTTACTGCCTTTATTACTAATTCTGTCATTAAAATCTCTCTTTGATCTTAACAATTGTTTCATCATTATTTAAAGTAAAAATAATCTTACTATATAAACATATCAAAGTGTTTTAACACAGCTATTGTATGTCCACTGTCTCTCCATTTCTAAAATTCAGCATCCATTGTTCCTTTGGCCATTCTACCTATGGTATACTTTTCAGTGCCTTGTAGTTCTCTTTTTCAGCTTCGAAATATACCCTGGTTTAAGGAATGGTGCAAACCATTAAGCAATATTTGTGTGCTTCAACTTCTGATTCAAGTAGAGTATGGTGGGGCAACCCTGTTGTCATTGTGACGCTATATAAACTTCAACCTGTGCTGTAGCAGAGTCATAGAGACTTAAGTCAGAAAATTCAGACCGTTGGGCCTCCCATTGGTCTGCTGTATGAACTTGCTCATAAGCTCTGACTCTCCATTTTAGCACTGATAAAATGGAAATAATTATCCCTACAATGCAACTTTGTTACGATTTTTGAAAATGATATATGTAAAGTACCCAGAAATATTTGGTCATACATTAGGATTATATAACTTTTAAAATAAAGTTTTAAAATAAAAGTCAACTATGGGCAGATTTTTTTTATTAAAAATGAGAAATATAATTTTCCGTTCAACACCTGTCAGAGTATTTTCAGCACAAATCCAAAGTAAGACAGGAAGTATAGTATCTCATGTCTTCTTAGTTCTGGACTAAGCCATTCAGGTATATAACATGCTGACTGATTGTCATCTTTCTCCTCCTCTCCACTTACTACCCAAGGTCCTTTCTAGAGCTCTCCATTTTAACATATTACTAATATTGTCCACCTGGACCAAGGACTCTGACTCTTCAAATATCCTTTCCATCAATACATTTGACACTTTGAAGAGAGGCATGGGGCTGTGAGCCTCATCCAACCTGAGAATCAGAGTGTTTTCTATGCTCAGTTACTCACGTTGAACAATAGCATTGGTGGTTGCAGATCATCCACACTTCCCTGACATCTCTTGAGAAGTCTGGAATAGATGTGCCCAGAATGACCACTGTGTAGTATATGTCATGCTGAAGGCAGACTTTCCAGGAGTCAAGAGCTAAAATTGGTGAAAGTAGTTGCTTTATTTTGAATTTCTTGTTAAATGAATAGAATTTAACTTATTTTAACAAAATTCATGAACCTTGCACTCACCTTTTGGAACCATAATTATTGATGCTAAATTCCAAAGAGAACATCATAAAGTGGATGTTTTCCATTTACTTGTATAGGTATTTGGGACCAAGTAGTCATGATTGTGAACCACTGATTACATCCATCAGTCTAGGAACATAGTCAGCGTACTGTGAGGATGCACATGGATATCTTTGCATGGTGGGGGAGAAAATAAGACCCTAATAGAATATGTAAAACCCTCTAGAGGCATTGTTCCTTGCCCCTTTGAGAGAAAGGTCCTTGGGTTTTTTGTGCAGTAATAACTTGTGGAACCAGGTGACTCATTAAGGCCTGGCTGGCCCTCCCTAAAGGGACATCTGTGTGCCATGGTGTCTTTGGAATTCTTTCTCCCTTTTTTAATGAAATAGAAGGTTTCCCAGAAGTATGATGTTGAGAACAAATAACTTACCTACTTAATTGGAGTTAGTATGATGATGCCAAGGTTACTCCCAACTATAATATTCTTTGATTCAAGTTGGAAAGGAGTATTGAAGTTGAAGGAGGGAATAGTAAGGCAGGAGATTATTGCTTGATTCAGTGACCATTTTACTGTGCAGAAAAATTTGGATGATTCTTTCAAGAATTCTGCACACGTGACGCCCCTTTTTATGTGTCTTGGTATTATTTTCTTCCCATCCCTCAACAAAACAATTAAAGAAGCTTTTCTGACGTATGTAAGTTCCTACAGTGCATTGAGATACAAGACAATAAACCAAGTACATAGTTGACTCAATTCATAGCCCAAATACCCCACCTTCCTTTAAATTCCATAAGGGTTAACATTGAGATCCATCACTCCTACAGCTCTTTTGACAACTTCAGTCAGCAGAGACATCTCAAAGTGTTTTCTTTTGTAATATGTGGCTATCAGTGCCCACCTTCAAGTTCTGTTCAGAGCCAAACTCCTTGACTTCTTGCATCATGCATTTCCTCTATGCCACTTCTAGGAGTCTAAAACCATCAAACTATTTTTTTTTTTGCCCCTGCTAGTTGAACACTAAACTAGATGCCACTGTGGATATTGAAATGGTCTTTCAAATCAGCTTCAGCTCCTCAATATTACAGTCTAAGAGCGTGATCAAGAACTCTTTAGGAAACACATACATTTGTGACCTCGGTAACAGACTTGGAGACGTTATTCTCAGCTACCATGAAATATCCCTGTGACTCAGTCCCAGTACCTCTTAGCCACATGCTGCAGCAGCACTAACTGCCCAGAGACTTACTCAGTGATTCAGCAGGAATCTTCCACTGACCCAAAGGAAGCCAGTTCTGTCCATAAATGTGATAACAGACCCACTATCTGCAGACCCACAAGAAATTACAAGAAATGCTAAATGGAGTTCTTCCAGTAGAACCAAAGGACCCTAAGTAAAAATATGAAAACATATGAAAGAATAAAACTCATGAGTAGTGGTAAATATATAGGTAAACTCAGAATACTATGATACATTAATGGTGTTATATAAATCTCGAATTTTAACTTAAAAGATAAAGGTATGGGGCTGGCATTGTGGTGTAGCAGGTAAAGCCTGTGATGCTGTTATCCCATGTGAAGCTCCTGGCTTCAGAATGGGCCACTTTTGACTATTTCAGCCATTTGGGGAGTGAACCAGCGGATGGAAGATCTCTGCTGCTGTCTCTCCCTCTACCCATTTAACTCTGCATTTGAAATAATTAAGTAAATCTTTTTTAAAAAGTAATAAAATGGACAAAGATGTGGGTGGACACTTAGTACAAGGGTTAAGATACTATTTGAGGGGCTGGCGCCATAACGCAGTAGGTTAATCCAGCAGTGCCGGCATCCCATATGGGCGCCGGTTCTAGTCCTGACTGCTCCTCTTCCAATCCAGCTCTCTGCTATGGCCCGGGGAAGGCAGTGGAGGATATTGCAGGTGCTTGGGCCCCTGCACCCACGTGGGAGACCGGGAGGAAGCACCTGGCTCCTGGCTTTGGATCGGCGCAGCATCAGGTGTTGCGGTCATACCCAAGTGCCTGGTTTGAATCCCAGATCTGCTTCCAATTCCAACTTCTTGCTAATGTGCACAACCTTGGAAGCAGCCAGTGATGGCTCAAGTACTTAGGTCCCTGTCAGCCATGAGGGAGACCCAGATTGAATTCTATACTTTTGGCTTCAGCCTGGCCCAGCTCTAGCAGTTGTGGGGATTTGGGGAATAAATCAACAGATGCAACAGATGGGAGATCTCGCTCTCTCTCCCTCTCTCTCCTTCACTCTCTCCCCATTTCAAATAAAATGAAAATACATAAATCAGTAAAATTGTTAAATACACCACTGAATTTTTTAAGATCAGAAAGGAAAAATTAAAAATATATCTATTTTACAAGGAGCAAAAAAGTTTACAGGGAAAATTCTGAGTGACTTCAAAAACATAGACTAGAACTAATTTAGCAAAGTTGGTGGAGATAGAGTTAATATGTAAAAAATGAATTCTGTTTTAGCTGAGCACATGATTGAAAATTTTAAAAAGAAAAGTCTGTTATAGCCGGCACCGCTGTAGCTCAATAGGCTAATCCTCCACCGGGTTCTAGTCCTGGTCAGGGCGCCGGATTCTGTCCCGGTTGCTCCTCTTCCAGTCCAGCTCTCTGCTATGGCCTGGGAGTGCAGTGGAGGATGGCCCAAGTGCTTGGGCCCTGCACCCGCATGGGAGACCAGGGGAAGCACCTGGCTCCTGGCTTCGGATCAGCGCAGTGCGCCGGCAGCAGTGCGCTGGCCGCAGCAGCCATTTGGGGGTGAACCAAAGGAAAAGGAAGACCTTTCTGTCTGTCTCTCTCACTGTCCACTCTGCCTGTCAAAAAAAAAAAAAAAAAAAAGAAAAAAGAAAAGAAAAGTCTATTATAACAGAACAAAAACTGCAAAATACTTAATGAATAATTTTGTCAAAGTGGTGGAAGATGTCTTTGTTAAAATCTGTGGAGCCCAAATGTTCCCAGTGGAGCAGTTGGGACTCGAACCAGTGCTCACATGGGATGCCGGCATTGCAGGCAGTGGCTTAACACGCTGAGCCACAATGAATCTTGATGTGAATGGAAGGGGAGAGGGAGTGGGAGAGGGGAGGGTTGCGGGTGGGAGGGAAGTTATGGGAGGGGGAAGTGATTGTAATCCATAAGCTGTGCATTGGAAATTTATATCATTAAATAAAAGTTTAAAAAATTTTAAAAAAGTCTGTGGAGCCCTAGAGATCTAGGATGGATGGCTAAATAGTGAAAACCCACACTGCCCTCAGCCGCAGAAAGATATCAGAGAAAAGAAGGAAACATCATATTCCCAGGGGATTGATGGACAGAAATTTTCAGTGGAGAAGTGACAAAGCAAAAGAGAGACTCCATGGTACTGCAAGGAAAGATGATAGACTACCACCTAGGCCAGCCAAACTGCCAACCAAACCCTGTATCTACACGGTAAATAGGAGTATTACACCAGATGCACAGATGTCATTGTAGGGACACAGAAAACATGAAGAAACAAGGTAGACTGACATCTCCAAAAGAACACAGTAGGTCGCAGAAATAGAAATAGCCTAACATATTTCTCACTGGTCTTCAAAAAAATGCTGCCAAGCATTGATTGAGAATGTATAAAAAGCACTAAAAAGCAACACAGCCAAACTTAGAAATACATTAGAACAGACACATAGGTAACTAATATTTTTCTGTATGCCAACTACAAATTGCAGTTAAACCTCTCTAGTAAGCTGCTTAGTGCTGTGAATATTTTCTAGTTGTAGAATTTCCACTTTTTTAGATATAATTTATTTATCTGATTAGATTCTATGTTCATTTGTTCAACTCTTTGAACATATTTATCATACCTTCTTTGAAGTAAATCCAAAAGTTGTTATATGGAGTCCATTTTAATTGACCACTGTTTTCCCCTTGACAAATATTCTGCTGGCTGAGGTACACAGGGCAACCAAAGTTGGATTAGCATTAATTTATTGGCTGAGTTTTACTTTAAAGGGAAAGGTTTAAGAAGAAACAGCCCCAGGGGCCAGCTTTGTGGCCTAGCAGGCACCAGTTTGTGTCCCAGTTACTCCACTTCCAACCCAGTTCCCTGCTAATGACCTGAGAAAGCAGTGGAAGGCGATCCAAGTGTTTGGGACCCTTCTATCCATGTGGGAGACCTGGATGAAGCTCCTGACTCCTAGTTTTGACCTGGCCCAGGGCTGGCCATTGTAGCCATCTGGGGAGTAAACCAGCAGATTGAAGATATGTCTCTCCCTCTCTGTCATTCTGACTTTGAAAATAAACAAATAAATCTTTAAAAAAGAAGAGGAGGAGGAAGAGAAATGAAGGAGGAGGAGATAGTGGAAAGGGTTGGAGGAAGTGGAGGAGGAGGAGCAGAATAAACAGCCTAGGCTTTACTTCACAGGAGGACTGTGAAGGGCTGTGCCTCAAGAAGCAACAGCTCTGTGAGGCTGCATCTCAAGAAGCGGCAGATGCTAAGGGGCTGGGAGGATGTGTTTAAATGCTTTTTCTCCTGGGGACTTACAGTTGCCTGTATCAACCAGGCAGGAAGCACACTGGGTAACCAGGTGTGAAGACTTCCTGTGAAAGATGCCTCAGAGGGAAGGGAGGGAAAAAAAAACTTAGCTGAATGTGTATTTAATTCTGTGCCAAAGAAAGTATGGGGGTGGTCTTTTCTCCCTAACATCCCTGATATGGATTACAGTTCCCATTTTCTTAGCATTTATAGCTATTTTGGGGGGTTGAAAGTGGAGCGTTGAAGGTAACATTGTGCTGACTCTGCAATCTATTATGTTCTTCTGAAGATGGTTGGTTTTATGTTGTAGTAGACATTATGTAAATGTTCTGCATTTAAACTGTAAGTGCTGTTCCCTCCATGTTCATAGCAGATGAGAGCTGTTCTTTCAGCCTCCAGATGCTGACCTTTAAATCGGGCTCAGAGGGGCTCTGTGATTGTGAACGTGTCAGCTAATAATTTGGAATGTTCAATCTCAGTTTGGGGACAGTGGGGTTCATACTCTGCAGTTTCCTTACATTTAGATACCCACTGGATTTCCAGCTGTTCTTCTGTTCCCAAGCTCTGTCCTCTGACTGTTCAAGTCATTTAATATTTATTCTTTCTGCACTTGATACCTGGATTTAAGAATTCATTAAGTCAAAAGAGCAGTAAACTCATAAAATTTATCCTAGATAGTCTGGCCATTCATAGGTAGGTTCTTCTTTGCTGCCTTTCCTCCAAAGCTCTTAATATAGTTCATACTTAAAATAATTTTATTGTAAGCCTGAAGTTTGTAAGACAGAGTCTATAGCGTCTTCAGAGTTAGATGTCCATCCTTTTGCCTCTCTGTCTTCTTTCCTGGATGTCCCTCTAAATTTCCAAACAAGTTGCCAGACCTGAACACTGTCTTGCTGCCTCTGGCTTATAAACCTGGATTTGTCATTTTATTTTTACTTTCCACTGGAGCTGTGGAATCTTAGGAGTGTCCTTAGAAACAAACATTACAAACTCAAAGTTCTTACCCATCGCCATTGGCATCTTTAAGTAAAAACATTATGAGGCTTCTGCTTGTTTGCGTTTATTATACAGTTTCATCTAAATGTGTTTTCAAAATACTGTGTTTTTTATCATTTTTATCTGAAGAGGGTTTGTCCAAACAATTGACAATACTCCAACCAAAATCCAGAATGTATCATTGAGTTCTCAATTTGAACTCTATATTCTTATGCTTGTTTACTGGTTAAACTAATTTGTTCTGTGATGAAATTCTTTGCCTAAGTTTCTTTTTAATCTTCTTTCCTTCCTATTGATATATATGAATTTTTATAACTAATATAAGCCATTTTAATTAAATATGTTGCCAATATTTTCTATTATCTGTTTTTTGATTTCCCTAATTTTAATTAAATTCTTAATTTGACTTTATTCAAATATATCTTCTCCTCCTCCCTCCTCCTCTTCCTCCCTCCTCCCTCCTCCCTTCTCCCTCCTCCCTTCTCCCTTCTCCCTCCTCCCTTCTCCCTCCTCCCTCCTCCTCCTCCCTCTTCCTCCCTTCTCCTCCCTCCTCCTCCCTCCTCCTCCTTGGTCTTTTAGTGTTTATGCTGTCTCTACTAGCCCCCATTTTTGTATCTTGTTTAGGAATAATTGCTGCTTGTGTTATTTATTTATTTCTTCACTTCACTTTGAGATATTATTTCTTTTTATTTTCATTTATTTTATCTTTTTGCACATTAACAAAGGTTTTATTTTCTTCTTTTCTTTAAGTTACACAAGCTTCAGATATTTCATATATACAGATTTAGGAACAAAGTGATATATCCCACCTTACCTTCCCTCCCGCCCATGCTCCAACAAGTCTTCTTCCTCCCTCTCCTATTCCCACTCTTGATTTTTACATAGATCTACCTTCTATTTACTTAATACTTGTAAGGTTAACTCTACACTAAGAAAAGAGTTCAACAAATAGTTTGAAGAAAAAAAAAACGTAGCTCCTCAACAGAAGAGACTACTTCTTCTTGATCAAGCTTTGAGACTTACATGACTTCCATGGCTACAAATCTGAAATGACTGCTTACTTCACATTTCTCTTCTTCCTTGTGTTATGTGTCAGGCATATCAATCCAGTTTCTCACCAGATCATGTTTTGTTTTTGTTTTGATTTGTTTTTGATAAGCCACATAGGTCAAATTAGTAACACTTTGTTCAGACTTGGCAAATTCTCTCAAGGCAAAATAATATTTAAGTGTTAAGTGTAGTTCCCTGGGTCTTCAACCTTTCTTATCATGAAGCTTCCATTTAATGCCACAAGATCTATTTGATATTTTTTGATTATGTGTGTTCTTACTATTTGTTTTACATGTGCTCACCATGAGACTGATTAAAATGACAAACCCTGCCATTGTTGGAATAGAAACCTCAAAAAAATTACATGTATCTGAATGAAATATTAGACTCACGTAACTTCACAGGCAACACCAAATTCAGTATGAGCTGTTGTCACTTCCTGAGATCCTTCCACAGGTATTATATTCATGTTGAGATATGCACTGGCCACTTCCTGCTTCTTGCACATCACTCTATACTGAGCTATATTTATCCTTTCTCTGTAGTACTCGACCTTTTCTATTGGTCTATGTTACTTGTTAGTTTTATTGTCTGAGTTCTGGACAAGAAGATAAATTCATGAGGGGAGACATTTTGACTATCACTCATATCCTCAATAGACTAGGACAGTACGTGGAATATAATTATTACTCAATATAATTTTTAAGTGTTCCTTATTCTGTTAAGGGAAAAATGGATTTTCTGTCTGAAACATTAAAGAGGGACAAGAAATAGGAATAAATGTGGTCGTTTTCAGCACATGGATATTGAATAATTCTCTCCTGCGGGCATTCAAGTTTCAGGAGAAAAAGTACCTTTGGGTTTTCTGAGCAGGATATGGGTCTGGCCATTAACAAGTAGTTGCAAAAGTCTATTTCTTTCAAGCTCAGTGTCATGCTATGAGCTATATTCTCTTTTTGGAAATTAGCTTGTTTATTTTTCACTAAGTCTTTAGGAGTTCAGGAACCTTGCTCATTCCAGCAGAGGAAGTCACCTGTTCTTGACCTAACAGAAAAATTCACAGATTAATTACGGGCATCTCATCCTGTTCTTGGTAACTAAGCCAGAGCTAGAAAATAGCAACACAGACTAGAATTTTATGAACCCACAAACTCATCCCGAGCAGATCACCTTTCTACAAGAATGTTTCCAGCAAGTTTCCTATCTGGCTCCACTGTGTCATTTCTTCTCCAAATGTACTCAATCATAACTGTAGTTATCAGACTTATCTCAGAATTAGCAAATGTTGAAGTGGACACAGTCTAAAAGATTGAAGTGTAATAACCTTAACTTAGATAAGAGAACAACTTTTAAAAATGTAACTATAATTTAAAAAGGATTTGTAGCAGATTATTTTCCTCTAAATAATTTATATTCTCAATTCTAAATTTAACTTGTTTTATCAAGGTAACTCACTAAGGGTCTCTGATTTACTATTTTTGTCTAAAAATCAAATCCTACATTTATCAAAAAGTCCAATACCTACTAATGATATAGGAACTATATTTTATAGTTTATAGGAACTATATTTTAACTACAATCACTCAGTTACTCAGCTTCCTGTTACTGTACTCATAGGATATTTTTATATCAAAATATATTAAAAATAGCAAAGGTCACTAATATTCTACTACCAATCTCTCTCTTCAGAGCCCCTTTAATCTCATTATTCCTGAGACTGTAGATGAGGGGGTTCAACATGGGGATCACCACCATGTAGAACACAGATACTATCTTGTTCTGGTCAGTGGAGTAGCTGGACTTGGGCATCACATAAATGAATGTAATGGTCCCATAGAACAGAGTGACTGCAGTGAGGTGGGAGGTACAAGTAGAGAAGGCCTTGTGGCGCCCCTCAGTGGAGCGCATCTTCATGATGGTGATGAGGATGTAGATGTAGGAGACAGCTATGACAAACACTGTGATGGCAATGATGGAACCAGCGGAAAATGAGGGAACAACTGCAGGGACACTGACATCAGAACAGGAGAGTTCAAGTAAAGGAGCAAAGTCACAGAAAAAATGGTTGACTCTGTTTGGTCCACAGAAGAGTAAAGAAAAGAAAGTAATTGTAAAAGTAGAAGCATTAAGAAAACCACCTACATAAGCCACTACAAATAACTGGATACAGACTTGTGTAGACATTTTGGTTGAATAAAGCAGTGGATCGCAAATTGCCACAAAGCGGTCATATGCCATGGAAGCCAGAATGAAGCATTCAACTGTCCCAAAGAAAACTGCTGAGCCGAGCTGGATGGCACATCCAAGGTAGGAGATTGTGCTTCTCTCCACCAGGAAGTTTACGAGCATGTTAGGTGTGACAGAAGATGAATAGCCTATGTCAGCAAAAGCTAGGTGGCTCAGAAAAAAGTACATGGGATGATGGAGCTGAGAAGAGATTCTGATAAGAACGATTGTGCTGAGATTGCCAGATATAGTCACCAGGTAGATGCATAGGATGATCATGAAGAGGATGACTCGTAGCATGGGATCATCTGTTAAGCCCAGGAGAATGAACTCTGACACTGCAGTGTGGTTTCCATCCACCAGGGAATCCATAGGACAATGTAACTACTGACAAAATGAATCTGTGATGAAAACAGTACATTTTAGAAGTTAACCAATATGGTGTCTGGCTCTGTGGTACAGCGTGTTAAAGCCCTGTCCTAAAGCACCAGCATCCTATATGGGTGCCAGCTCTAGTCCAGGCTGCTCCTCTTCCGATCCAGCTCTCTGCTCTGGCCTGGGAAAGCAGTGGAAGATGGCCCAAGTTTTTGTCCCCGCACCCATGTGAGAGACCCGGAAGAAGCTCCTGGCTCCTGACTCCTGGATCCTGGCTCCCGGCTTTGGATCAGCTCAGCCCTGGCCATTGTAGCCAGCTGGGGAGTGAACCAGCAAATGCAAGACTCTCCCTCTCTCTCTCTACCTCTCTCTCTCTGTCTTTCAAAGAAATCTTTAACAAAAAAAAAAAAAAGCGTGGGAGACAAAGACAAGTAATAAACTTAAAAAAAATTAACCAATACGATGGTTTTATTTTCATTATATAGCATGTTATTATTAAGATATCCAAGCACCAATACATTTCATAAGACATCTATCTGAAATTTTAAAAATTTTTGGCAGAAACCCCAGAAAAATACCTTCATGTAATATATCCTTTTCTTTTTCTATTACATTGTTTCAAAAAAATACATGAAAATGTCTTTAAAACAAAAGAATAAAACTATAAGACTAAGGAAAATAACAAGAATGGTTGCTGAGTATAATGAAAAATAAAAACATACATAGAATTTTGTGGTAAAGAATTCAATAATAGCTAACATTTTACATGCTGCCTAAAAGATAAGCAGATAGATAAGAATTATGTGTATATATTATATAATTACATAAATTATATATGCATACATATAATTATATATCATGCCTTTTCATAGTGATTTCATTACTATTTCAAAGTACTTGGTAAAACAATATTTTCAATTTCAAATTTTTTAAAAATACCCAGTAAATTTATAATAAATGATCTAATTCATAATCATGTTTTATCTCATTACATGATTATACATATATATGTACAGTACAGTAATTTTCTGTAAAATACTATTACCTTAGTTATTATTTTATATATTAATAAACAGAGTCAGAAAGAGACTGTAGAACTTGCCCAAGATGACACAGCAAATGGTGGATTCAGAATATGGGCTCTGAGAAATCAGACTGCCCATGCCTTTAGTGACCATGCAATAAATGAAGTTAAATAACAGCTACAATAAAGCCAACACACCTGAAAACAATGTAAACAGCAGACCCTTTTAAGCCTTCTGACAGCAAATGTATAAAAGTCACCTAGGTTGTTACATGTTTCACAATGTCTATCAGTTGAATACAATTGATATTATAACTGGGATTATCAATGAGATCACCTACTATGAATTTATGGTATATCTTAAAATATTTGAAAATCATAATGTTATTTTACCAAATACTCTAAAATCAGTATAATCTCATGAAAACAGGCATAATTAATACCTAACACATAATTTAAATAGGTTCTTTCAAACAAATTAATTCATTTTACTGAACAGCATTTTCTATTTGGGGTTTTACAGAATGAAATAATAGCATTTCCAGTATAATAAGTGGTTGTATATAGTATTGCCGAAAAAGTTATGAGAGATCACTGAGCTTGTGAGCAGGTTGACTTTATCTCCAGATTTTCCAGGCATATATACCAAGCTTTTCTAACTCATAATTGCCTTGATTATAATTCATTCAGACCCGTTAGAACCATAAACAAAGTAAATATATCTACAAATATATTCACAACATATTTTTAAATCTTCATTGTAAACCTGTAAACATCAAAAATTGCAGTTTTGGCACTTCCACCAAGTGCCAGTTTTGGGCGCTGTTTAAAGACCAGGAGTTCTGTCTTATAGGTGGATTAACAGGGAATGCTAATAACTTATATTAAGTTTATTTATTCACATAAAATTAATGATGGATACCAAACAATTCAGCCCAAGTTGCTCAGTACAGATTGATTGGTTCCATCTGCCCTGTGTCCTCAGTATGGCTTGTGAGTGCAGATAACTAACTTAGTAAAGTGTCTTCAAATGGTGAATGAAAACCAATACCTCTGGGAATGTCTTGGCAAGCCTTACCTCTTGGAATGAGAACTCATTCATCTTTTAGTAACAAACCAAAGTGATAGTGGCTATATAACTATCTTTTAGTTTTGTTTTCCTTTGAGGATAAACCTCAGAGGACGCTGGGGAATCTGATTTGAAGTCAAAAGCATCATGGAGTGTCATATTTTCTGGAGTAAATGTTTAGCAGTTGAACTCATATACAAAACAACTAATTTTTCAAGAGACTCAATTCTCAAGTGGTCAATTATTCTTTTCTTTCTATCTTGTTATTTATTCCTAGTTCCATAACCTTTGTTTAGTCACTTTAGAGAGTATGATATAACAAAGCATATTATCAATATTGACTCCAAGTTTGCTTTGATATTCTGATTAAAAATTACCTAGCAATAAATTCCAGATATCAAAATTAACCTTAGCTTTATCCATTCATTATGTGTTTATTCAACAGTATTTTGTCTCAATATCTGTAACACATGTGATTAAGTAACTTAGGGGTACAAAGGAAGCAAGTACCACATGGCCTGTTGATAAAATTCAGTCTGTATGATTCTGTGACTATGACGATTGAAGATTACAGGTTGTAGGCCGGCATTTAGAACTTGATGCTTATACTTCTTTTTATTTTAAATTTTAAATGTGATGGGTCCGGCGCTGTGGCTCACTTAGTTAATCCTCTGCCTGCAGCGCCGGCAACCCATATGGGCGCCAGTTCTAATCCCAGTTGCTCCTCTTCCAGTCCAGCTCTCTGCTGTGGTCTGGGAAAGCAGTGGAGGATGGCGCAAGTCCTTGGGCCCCTGCACCCACATGGGAGACCACAAAAAAGCACCTGGCTCCTGGCTTCGGATAGGCACAGTGCCGGCCATAGCAGCTATTTGGGGAGTGAACCAACGGAAGGAAGACCTTTCTCTCTGTCTCTCTGTCTCACTGTCTATAACTCTACCTGTCCAAAAAAATAATATGCACAATAAAGTATATGAAGTCCTCATTCTGTGACTTCATTGAAACTTTGTATAATGACAAGTTCTCCAAAATCAAAACCTTAGAAACTCCTGTATAAGTGATTTATAGTAAAGAATGATCTCAGGGAAAACAGTTCAATGTGAGAGAGAATTCAGGACAAAATTTTGTAAACATCAGATAAAGATGTACAATTAGTAGCCTCTGGCGTGGCTCAGGATGCCCTTGGAAGTTCTTGGCACACTGAGTCATGGCCAGTCCAATGCAGCATGGTGGGGCCAGGTCTCTGGACCTGCTCCCGTCTTTGCTGCCTCTGAACTTGACCAATTTAAATCCCAATCCCTGCTCCAGGATACCACTTCAGATACCAGTGTCAGCCTTTGAGATTCAATAGACTGCAGTCTCTTACTGATTTGAGAAGAGTTGACCCTACACAGCCTATTGACTTAACTCAGCTTATCAGTGGGAGAGGTGCGACCATCCAGCCACTAAAGGGGTTATGGTGTCCTACTGGTAGAGGGTGCTGACACCTTTAAGATGAAAGTTAATATTGAAGAACAGCTGGCTTCAGAACTAGCTTTGCTGCAACTGAGAAAAATGGTAATGTTGTCACTGTAGATTCTATGACCCAAGAAGTCTGGAGATTCTGTGAAAACCTGTTGCATTCTTTCTGTGTAGACAATCAGTGCCAAAGTGAATGCCTCCACCTGAAGCACTGGTGCCTTGTTACACCAATGCTAAGTATGTGGTCACCTGGGGGAAAACCTGCCAGATTTCCTAAAGCAAAACTTGAACTGTCCAGAAAGTGTGGTTAATTTTTACCCACTACCTATAAAAAGGAAGTCTTCAAAATGCCCAGTTCTCAAGAGGATACAGAGCAGACAAAGCAGAGTTTCTTTGGTCTTATTCCAGGATGGGTGGTGAAAATGGCAGGTGAGAAAATCTTAAAATGTACAGATGAGATCTCCTCAGGTATTGCAGCTTGTAGGGCCAGCATTATGGTGCAGCAGGTTGGGCTGCCACCTGCAATGCTGGCATCCCAGCTGACCATCGGTTTGAGTCCCAGCAGCTCAGCTTCTGATCTGGCTCCCTGCTAATGCACCTTGGAAAGCAGCAGAGGATGACCCAAGTGCTTGGGCCCCTGCCATCCACATGGAAGACCCAGGTGGAATTCCAGGATCCTGGCTTCAGCTTGGCCTAGCCCTAGCTGTTGTGGCCATCGAGGGAATGAACCAGGAGATGGAAGATCTCTCTGTGTCTCTATATGTAACTTGGCCTTTCAAGTAAATAAATCTTTACAATTAAACAAGTAAGCTAAACATCTTTTTTCTGAAAAAAATATTATATCTCATGAATTTCTTCTACAAAAAAGGAGTATTGAAAGAATACCAGAATATTGCTAATAGAGGCCACAGCATCACATGAGGAGTGCCTGCAGCCTCCCCCACAACACCTCCTTGCTTGCCTACCATGGCTGGAAAGGAAGCAGTCATTGATGATGCAGTGAAAGAAGGAGTGATCAGTGAGGATTACAAAATATGGAAAAAGAACACCTTTTTCTTTATGATTTGATGATGACTCATACACTGGAGTTTCCCAGCCTAACAGCATGTGGCTTTAAGATGTAACCAGACCAGAAGGTAGAGATTTCAGCATTCATCATCTTGTCCTGGGGACATATGCATCAGCTGAACAAAAGCCACCTATTGAAATAGCAGCTCCCTGATGATGATGCTCACTTTGATAATTCACACTACAACAGTAAGAAAAATTCTGGTTCTATTAGTGGAAAAATTTAAGTAGAAATCAAGATCAACCATGGAGGAGAAGTAAACAGGGGTCATTATATGCCCCAGCACCTTTGTGTCAATGCATCGTTCTTGTTTCTGACTATACGAAATATCCTTCTAAACCAGACCTTTCTGGAGAGTGCCACCCAGACTTACATCCCTGTGGACATCAGAAAGAGGTATGTGGGCTTTCTTGGACATCAGTGCTGTTCCATGGGAAGGATAAGTGGTGGATGTGAAGATTATCTTTACAGGGCATACAGCAGTAGTAGAAGATGTTTCTTGGCATCTGACCCATGAATCTTTGGATCAGTTGCTGAAGACCAAAATCTTAGATCCTTGTTACTAGTTCAAACAATGCCTCCAAACCAAGCCACTCATTTGATGCTCACACTGCTGATGTAAACTCTCTCTTTCAACCATATATTGACTTGTTTAGTCATGATGTTTACACTGCTAAGATACCTGGTTACTTTTGAAATCTCAATTAAATTTAGGTGATTTACTCTGTGTCAGAAGACAATATCTTACAAGTGTGGCAATGGCAAAGAACATTTGCAATGAGAGTTCCCTGACAGAAGCGTGGATCCAGAAGGACAAGGATCCTAGATATGTCTGCACTTCTTGTGATTTTATATCCGTTATTTCCCCTCTCAACCCTGAGATTGACTTAACACTAGTTTTGAGGCCCACAGACTTCCTTCTGCTATACTCTGCAATAGGTAATCACCAACAATGCTATTAGCACAAGCAGTAGATGTTTTCTAAGCATTAACTGGGGAGTTTGAGTCAGCAAAGCCACTGAATTTATATGTAACTTCAAGGACTTTTTCGTACCAAACCAGGTCTAATGTAGCCATATAAACGGGAATATTATGTATGTTTATTTTTCTCCTTGTATCCCAAGTTTTTCAGATGCATTTAAGGTTATAGTGAGGAAGGAATAGAGCAAGCTGAAGTAGGTTTCTGCACTATGAATTTTGAATATTATAAAATATCATTTTTATTCAGGAAATAGAAGAGATTTAAGTCATATATATTCCTACTCTAAAATCGTAATACCTGACTCTCCAGTATGTACATTTCCCTATATAGATCAATCTTATCTTCATTTTTCCAGTTAAGGCAAAATTACATGTCCTTCTTTCGAGAGATATTTTTGCTCATTAATGTATTTCTTGAGTTGTATTCCTTTCTGTGAATTTTTTTAACTTGGAACTACCAATATATAAAGATGTATATTTTTAAGTGGTAGTTATAATACAGGTAGCCTGTCAACATGGAAGAGCGAATCAGTAGCTTGTATTTGTTTTTAAAATTGAATTGTTGATTTTAAAAAAAGAAAGAGTACCAGAAAAGAGGTCAAAACATACAGATTTCTGATTGCATTTTTAATATATATTCTCCATATGCTGGGGCTGGCATTGTAGTGCAGCAGGTTAAGGCACATGCGACACCATAGTCCTGTGTAGAGTGATTGTCCAAGTCCCAGCTGCTCTGCTTCTGATCAGCTTCTTGCTAATGTGCCTGGGAAGCCAACAGAAGATGGTCTGCATACTTGGGACCCTACCGTGGAGACCCAAATGGAGTTCTCTGCTCCTAGATTCGGCCTGGCACAGCTCTGACTGTTGTGGTCATCTTGGAAGTAAACAAGCATATTGGAGATCTTTGTTTTTCACTCTCTCTTTTTTAGTAACTGTCTTTCAAATAAATATGTGTTTTTTAACTTTTATTTAATAAATATAACTTTCCAAAGTACAGCTTATGGATTACAATGGCTTTTTCCCCCACATAACTTCCCTCCTACCCACAACCCTCCCCTCTCCTGCTCCCTCACCCATTCCATTCACATCAAGATTCATTTTCAATTATCTTTATACACAGAAGATCAATTTAGCATATATTAAGTAAAGCTCTCAACAGTTTGCACCCACACAGAAACACAAAGTGTAAAATACTGTTTGAATACTAATTATAGCATTAATTCACAATGTACAAAACATTAAGGACAGAGATCCTACATGAGGAGTAAGTGCACAGTGACTCCTGTTGTTGATTTAACAAATTGACACTCTTGTTTATGGTGTCAGTAATCACCTTAGGCTCTTGTCATGAGTTGCCAAGGCTATGGAAGCCTTTTGAGTTCGTTGACTCTGATTATATTTTTTTTAACTTTTATTTAATGCATATAAATTTCCAAAGTATAGCTTATGGATTACAATGGCTTCCCCCCCCATAACTTCCCTCCCACCCACAACCCTCCCCTTTCCCGCTCCCTCTCCCCTTCCATTCACATCAAGATTCATTATGAAGTCAAAATTTATCATTATAGACAACAACCTAGACTGCTGCACTACATCTGTGTTGATATTCTGGTACCTACTGGAAGTATTCAAAATAAATGCTCCCACATTCCTTTATAATGACTGTACTGTCTGTCTTGCTTTCATATTTTAGGCAGGCAAGGGGCTGCTTCGGTGAGATTGCATTTGTACTGAACTTTCAAATATGGACAAAATTGTGCATGGATTAAGTCAATAAAAGACCTTTTTGATAGAAAAAGAATCATAATGTAGAATGTTGACTAGTTTGCCATAGAAATTAAGATTATGAGGGCAAATATTGGAGGTGAATTTGATAGTTCAGATGGTAAGGAATTTGGCAGGAAGATGAAAGGGCAGTTATCGCTTGTGTATATCAAGAATGTGAGTGAAGTAACAACATTTAGTCATAAATGTATATTTTTTAAGTAAGGACCTGTACAACAGAGTTTTCTCCCATAAGAAAGCAGTTATGGTGATCATACTGCATATTTATTTTCTTCCTACCAAACTTATTTTTCATCCCCAGGCAATTGCTTCTCAGATCACCACAATTCCTTGTCCTGTAAATAAGGTAGAAGGGACCTGGGAGACTTGGAAAACTTTCAAAATTATAAAATAAGTTGTATGATGAAATAAAGGATGCCCAGGGGAATAATCTACATTCCAACATAATACTTTAAAAAGTAGACTTTCAATCATTTCTACTGTTATGCAAAATAATATGGGCAAACATACCAGTAAGTCTCTGTCATGTGTCACGATTTTAAAAGCATTTTTGTGGATATCACCTTGAAGCAAGATCTGAATGCAGAAGATTTCTAGTATCTAAAGCAGAGGTTTCAAGACAATTATCTTCTTGGCCCCAGGACTCCAATTAAAATCTTCATGGGTTTGTACTCTACCTTTTAAGGTATGGAGAAGACAGGACCTGCCATGAGACTCTCATTTCAGAGGGAACTCATCAGACATTGAAAAGGAGAATACTGTCTTAAAACTTAACCCTGGATTATAAGGAGTGGAAAATCACAAGACGAACTGCAAAAAGCTACTCCTGAGTTATAGGATTGTAACTTCATCCTATAATTTAATTACCCCATAATTTTAAGAGACTGAAAGGTGGCTCTCCTTCTATTTATTTATGCATCTATCTATAATTTATTTATTTATTTTTATTTAGCAAAATTAGAGGCAGATAGACAGAAGGAGACAGTGCTCCCACCCACTAGCTCAGAGAGAAAAGGTAGTAATGGAGAGAGGCTTCACTCCCAAATGCCTGTAATGGCCAGAATTTGGCCAGAGGCAAAGCAGAATTTGGCAAGGTAATCAAGGTCCCCCACATGGGTGGCGGGAACCCAATACTTGACCCATCACAGCTGCCTGCCAGCATCTGCATTAGCAGAAATTTGAGTGAGGATCCAGAGTCAGGAAACACTAATGGGGAAAGCAAGTGTAAATGTCTGCCTTCCTTCTTGTTTTAAAGGTGGAAACATTCAATGTTTATTTCAACTTTAAAATGAACACTCTTTATCTTCTGATAATCAAGTACCTGTAAATTCTTATAGCTTGTTAGAAGTTCCTGAAGAAACTATGGACATAGGTAAGCTGGAAATTAAGAATGTTGTCAATGTCTTAAGTTGAGAGGGAGGGAAGCTCAAGAACTACGTGAGTAAGATCGGAGGGCAGAGATTAGGATGGCAAACTCAAGGCAGAAGCCAGGTTTTAAAAAAGGATAAGGCTTGAGCAAAACAAGCATCTGGGTTGGCACAATGTTATAGGCATCTTGTTGTCTGGTAGCTGCCAGATTTGTTGGATAGAATAGAAAAAAAAATGTTCTGATATTTTTTCTTTGATTACTGTACTTGAATGATATAAGAAAGCAGAGTTTACTATCAACATGTATGAAAACATTATAAAAATCAAGTTCTTAATCAAAATCACTAATGAAGATTATGTAAACTCTACATATGTAGTATCCTGCAGATTTCTCTCCTTGGAGAGACTTGCCAGAGTTTGAGGTTTTTGTGGATGTATATAAATTGTTTAGGTTAACACTCTCCTGACAATTCTGATGTGCCCCTTAAGAGAAGACCATTTATAGGGGAAGTATGATTTGATACTACAAAAAATATGGGTAGTGTCTAAATGCAAAAATGTTACTTTTTATTCTCCTAGAATCAAAGTAACCACTATTGGTGTTTTTTATAACTTCTACTACCTTTTATGTTTGCTTATTTCTTTATTATTTGTGTATTTGATAAGCACAAATGAGGAAAGCACCTATGCATTCGCTCACATCGCTAAGCAACATTATTCTTAAAATCTATTTAGAGAATAGTTAACTATCTTCGGTGCATATGGAAGTAAAATAAAAGCAAAATAGATTAAAGAATATTTTGGAGAGGACTTAGTAAATGAACTCAGATAATAATCATAGAAGGCTTTCTGGAAAGTGTAAGATTCTCTTTTTTCTTATAATCATTTCACTAATCTAGTAAAGATTTATTTTTATTAGGTTAGGCCATAAGATGTTGAGTCAGTAACTTAAAACATGTGTTTGGCCGGCGCTGCGGCTCAGTAGGCTAATCCTCCGTCTTGCGGCGCCGGCACACCGGGTTCTAGTCCCGGTCGGGGCACCGATCCTGTCCCGGTTGCCCCTCTTCCAGGCCAGCTCTCTGCTGTGGCCAGGGAGTGCAGTGGAGGATGGCCCAAGTGCTTGGGCCCTGCACCCCATGGGAGGCCAGGATAAGCACCTGGCTCCTGCCATCGGATCAGCGCAGTGCGCCGGCTGCAGCGCGCCTACCGTGGCAGCCATTGGAGGGTGAACCAACGGCAAAAGGAAGACCTTTCTCTCTGTCTCCCTCTACTGTCCACTCTGCCTGTCAAAAAAAAAAAACAAAACAAAACAAAAAACAAAAAAAAAAAACATGTGTTTGCCCTGTCTCTTATAGGAATCAAGCTTGTTTCAAACAGCAACAATAGACTACTTTAAAATTTATTGTACATGGATGTAATGGTCATTTTCCATTCAATTATTGTTATAGCCATTGTAGATATTCCCACTAAAATAGCGTCTCACAACATAGTCTTGGGTGTATTACAAAGTCATTGCTGTGGCATTGCAGTGTGTCATCCAGCACATTATCATTGTTGAGTAGCTGCTCCTTAGCTGGAGTAACTCCTCTTCTATTTTGTGCCAAAGACTACAATGCAAATAGAAAACAGTCACTCTTCAACTGACAACAGAGTTTTATTTTTTATTTTTTTCTTTAGTATTTGCAAATACTACAGAGTAATTGTCAGCCAGTGTTTCTGTTTCTTCCCTAGCACTTCATTATCCATCCCTGCTTTCTTTCTTTCTTTTCAGCAGTGACTGAAGTAAAAATCAAAATTCTGTGGTAAGTCTACATACAAATTTTCTGCCTTCATCTCCCACATGGGTTGAATGCTTGATGAATAATTGAAATAGAAATGTAATTTGCCAAATTGATATAAAGAACTTTAGTGGAAACGTTTCAATCCATAATGCAAAAAAAAAAAAATAAATAAAAAGTATCCTAGCTGGAAAATGTCCTAGAGTTTCTGCTAAAAACTCAAAATTGAAATGAATATGAATAGAAAAATGCTATTCTGAAATTAATATCTTCAAAATCATTTGATTTCAAACTATTTTTAGGCAAATTTTAAAAGAATTTCAATGAGTTGTTATAAACTAAAAATATTGACATATATTAACAACTTATTTAGTATTATATTATAAGCATCAATCATGAGCATTATTCAGAAAATATGTGGAAAATGGAATGTGAAGTAATGCTATAACTAGTACTGAAACAGTATTTTACACTTTGTGTTTCTGTGTGGGTGCAAACTGATGCAATCTTTACTTAATATATACTAAATCGATCTTCTGTATATAAAGATAATTGAAAATGAATCTTGATGTGAATGGAATGGGAGAGGGAGCAGGAGATGGGAGGGGCACAAGTGGGAGGGAAATTATGGGCGGGAAAAGCCATTGTAATCTGTAAACTGTACTTTGGAAATTAATATTTACTAAATAAAAAAAGATAAGTTATGTTGGCACAAAATATTTTGAAAATGCATAATTTTTCATATACATATTCCATTTTTTTTTAGTACTCTTTTATTGCTTCTCAGCGTTTTGGCTAAGATCAAGTGTAGCCCGGCACTGCAGCTCAATAGGCTAATCCTCCACCTGCAGCACCTACACACTGGGCTCTAGTCCCATCTGGGCCCTGGATTCTGTCCCGGTTGCTCCTCCTCCAGTCTAGCTCTCTGCTGTGGCCCAGGAGTGCAGTGGAGGATGGCCCAAGTGCTTGGGCCCTGCACCCGCATGGGAGACCAGGAGGAAGCACCTGGCTCCTGGCTTTGGATCGGCGCAGCGTGCCAGCCGTAGCGGCCATTTTGGGGGTGAACCAACAGAAAAAGGAGGACCTTTCTCTCTGTCTCTCTCTCTCACTGTCCACTCTGCCTGTCAAAAAAAAAAAAAAAAGGTCAAGTGTAATACTCTTTTATTTCTATACATCTTAACCCAGCAAAATCACATGTCAAATTCATTCATCTAGTCCAGTCCTTTTCACAGATATCACCCTTGGGACCACTACATGGTCAGGAGCTCTGACGTAAAGAGATCTACGAGAAAAATATCAGCTCTTTTGGAAATTTTCACTGATCTCTCCAAAATATTTAAATGTCAAAAAATAGTTAAACTCATTTTAAATTATTTAAATGATTCATAAACATTTTTATTCAGTTAGTTGATCAAAGAAATCATTTCAAACATGTGGCATTAGGGGCCAGTGCTGTGGCGCAGTGGGTTAACACCCTGACCTGAAGCACCGACATCTCATATGGGCACCGGCTCAAATCCTGGCTGCTCCACTTCCGATCATGCTCTCTGCTATAGCCTGGAAAAGTAGTAAAGGGTGACCCAATTCCTTGGGCCCCTGTACCCGCGTGGGAGACCCAGAAGCTGCTCCTGGCTCCTGGCTTGGGATCGGTGCAGCTCTGGACATTGCAGCCAATTGGGGAGTTAACCATCAAATGGAAGGTCTCTCTCTCTCTCTCTCTCTCTCTCTCTCTCTCTCTCTCTCTCTCCCCCCCCCCCCATCCTCTCTCTATAACTGTGACTTTCAAATAAATAAATAAATCTTTTTTAAAAAATGTGACAATAAAAAATCCAGGGAGGCCAGCGTTGTGGCACAACAGGTTAAGCTGCCGTCCAGGACATTAGTATCCTATGTGAGGGCCTTGTTCAAGTCCCAATTATTCTATTTCCAGTCCAGCTCACTACTAATGTTCTTGGGTAGGCAGCAGGCTACAGTCCAAGTATTTGCACCCCTACACACATGTGGCAGACACTGATGGAGTTTTCTGTTCCTTGCTTTGGTCTGGCCCCACCTTGGCCATTGTGGCCATTTGGGGACTGAGCCAGTGGGTGGAAAATCTCATATTCTTTTGTCTTGTCTTCTCTCTCTTTTTCTCTCTGATCCTGACTTTCAAATAAATATATCATCTTTTAGGAAAGAAAAACAATAGGCCGGCTCCGTGGCTCACTAGGCTACTCTTCCGCCTGCAGCACCGGCACTCCGGGTTCTAGTCCTGGTTGGGGCGCCGGTTCTGTTCCGGTTGCTCATCGTCAGTCCAGCTCTCTGCTGTGGCCCGGAAAGGCAGTGGAGGATGGCCCAAGTGCTTGGGCCCTATACCCGCATGGGAGACCAGGAGGAAGCACTTGGCTCCTGGCTTCAGATTGGCGCAGCACACCGGCGGTAGCAGCCATTTGAGGGGTGAACCAACGGAAGGAAGACTCTGTCTCTCTCACTGTGTAACTCTGCCTGTGAGAGAGAGGGAGGGAGGAAGGGAGGGAGGGAGGGAGGGAATAAATGAGGGGGCGAAGGGGAATTTTGTTAATATTTTCTCTCTTCCTTGAAGATACTGATAGGAGGAGAGATAAAGAACAATTTTTTGGTAGATTCCAAAATTCACCCTATTGCATTTATACAGACTCTCATAGAATCATTCTCATCATTCAACTCCTGACCTTGACTTCTGCCAGGTGCATTTTCTCCCTTTCCTGAGGCTCCTTCACTAAGAATTGCCCTACACTTGTCCTGGGACGCTGTCCAGGTGACATCAAAGCAGAGGCTTTTTACAGTTATTTCAGTCTTGCCCTTAAGCACCTGTGCACCTGTAGGAAAAGGCCCATGGGCACTGGGAGGATGCACAATCACAGCACAGTGAACACGTTCATTCTGTGGGGATTTTCCAGTTTCCCAGACCTTCAGAGGCTACTCTTTGTGGTGATTTTCTTCTCCCATGTGACCATCCTGGCTGCAAATGTGTCCATTATGTTGGCCATCAAGCTCAGTCACAGCCTTCATACCCCCATGTACTTTTTCCTTCTTGGCCTCTCTCTCTCAGAAACTTGCACCACTATGGTGATCATCCCCCGCGTGTTAGTAGATCTGCTGTCAGAGAGCAAGACCATATCTCTTCCTGAGTGTGCCACACAGATGTTTTTCTTCTTTGGCTTGGGGGGCAATAACTGCTTCATCTTGGCTGCTATGTCCTATGACCGTTACACAGCCATCCACAACCCACTGTATTATCCCATCCTGATGACTCATAAGGCATGTTTTCTACTCATGATGGCCTCTTGTATTGTTGGAATCCTAATTTCTTTGTGCATCATCACCATTGTATTCAACTTGTCCTACTGTGGTTCCAACATTATCCAGCATTTCTTCTGTGACATTGCACCTGTGGTTCACCTTGCTTGTGATTACACTTCCTATCATGAAATAGCTATATTTGTGCTCTCTGCCTTTGTATTGTTAGGCAGTGTTGTTTTAATTATGGTTTCCTATGTCTTCATAATTACCGTAATTATGAAGATGCCCTCTACAGAAGGAAGGTATAAGGCCTTCTCAACCTGCTCCTCCCACTTCACTGTGGTGTCCATACACTATGGATTTGCTTGCTTTGTCTATCTGAGGCCCAAAGAGAGTGACACATTCCATGAAGACATGCTGATGGCTGTGACATACACGATGCTAACACCACTGCTTAATCCCATCGTTTATAGCCTTAGAAACAAAGAAATGCGAACAGCTCTAAGGAAAATTCGAGACAATGGCAATCGATTTTTCCTCCAGCTGTCAAGTAAAAGAGGTCAGAACATTTAAAAAGTCTCTAGTTTGTTAAATAAAAGTAGTAAAGTAGAATACTTCTAATAAAAAATTATAACTCGGCTGGCGCCACGGCTCAATAGGTTAATCCTCCGCCTGTGGCGCCGGCACACCAAGATCTAGTCCCGGTCAGGGCGCTGGATTCTGTCCCGGTTGCCCCTCTTCCAGGCCAGCTCTCTGCTGTGGCCAGGGAGTGCAGTGGAGGATGGCCCAAGTGCTTGGGCCCTGCACCCCATGGAAGACCAGGATAAGCACCTGGCTCCTGCCATCGGATCAGCGCGGTGCGCAGGCCGCGGCGGCCATTGGAGGGTGAACCAACAGCAAAAGAAGACCTTTCTCTCTGTCTCTCTCTCACTGTCCAGTCTGCCTGTCAAAAATAAAAATTATAACTCACACAAAGAATTTAACGTATTATCTAAATTACCTGATATATACTTGTTTTGCTATTTTTCTATTGTATACAGTTTTAAAATATTTTTGAATATTAAAAATATGTATATACATTCAGAAATACATCAAACACATTTTGAAACAATAGTTTCATAAAAGTAGTGGCCTGTGGGGAAGGAAGAGAATTATGCTAACGAGATAAAGAGAGAGACAAGTGGGCTGGCATATGGGAAAAGGAAGGTAGGAAAAGAAAGAAAATTAGTTTACTTAATCAGAAACTAGGCAGAAACTTAAGAACGAGGAGGTGAACATCATACAAAGAAAATTGAAAGCAATTTAAGAAGATATTTTGTTCATCGCTTTATTGAAACAAATAAGGATATTAGGATAAAATGGATGGTTAGGGGAAAAAACAATTTACAGATTTGTTTACCCTGATTTGAACATTATACAACATATATGTAGCAAAACATCACATAATATACCACATGTATAATTTTTCAACATTAAATGATGATTTATTTTCCATGTTTAAAAGGTTTCAAAACATTTATAAACAAGTTTAAAAAACTACAGAGAATTAATGTAGAGCAAAATACATAAACATACAGTGCCTATTATAGGATACAAAACCTGTGTCACCAGGCATGGAAAGCCGTGACACAGTGGCAAAAAACCATCTAAATGAAAGATCCTGGTGAACAAGACCCCAGCAGAAGGAACAGGCCATCAAGGAGAGAGGCGCCTTTTTCTGAAGGGAGGAAGGAACCTCCACTGTGACACGGCCTTGACTAAACAAGTTCAGAGTCGGTGAACTCAAGGGGCTTCCATAGCCTAGACAGCTCGTAGCAAGAGTCTCTGGTGATTGCTAACAGGGCACAAACCGATGCCCATATGGGATGCTGGCACCACAGGTGGAGGCTCAACATACTTCACTACAGCACTGGCCCCAGATTTTTCCAATTTTGTGTGGGTGTTTTAGATTTCTTTTATTCAAGTTCTGTAATTTTCATGGTAGAGATTTCACATCCTTGGTTAAATTTTTTTGCAAGGTATTTTTTGTAGTTATTATTGAATGGGACTGATCTTAGAAGTTCTTTCCCAACCAGACCATTGTTGGAATGCTATTGATTTGTATGTATTGATTTTATATCCTGCAACTTTTTATCAGTTCTAATAGTCTCTTTAAAAACAAGATTTTATTTATTTATTTATTTGAGAGAGAGAAAGAAAGAAAGGTCTTCCATCTGCTTTGGTTCACTCCCCTAATGTACTCAACAATGGGAACTGGGCAGATCCAAAGCTAGGATCCAGGGGTTTCTTCTGGATCTCCCACATGAATGTCGGGGTCCAAACACTTGGATCATCTTCTACTGCTATCCCAGGCCATAACAGAGAGCTGGATTGGAAGAAGAACAGCCGGGAAACAAACCCGCACACATATAGGATCCTCTGCACACACGCAGAGACTTAGCTTACTGCACTACACCACTGTCCCCCTAATAGTCTCTTAATGGAGTCTTTTGAGTCCCCGAAATAACACATCATGTCAGGGCCAGCATTGTGCTATAGCAGGTAAAGTCATTAACAGCAATGCCACTATCCCATATGGGTGCTGGTTCACATTCTACTTCTCCAGTTCTGATCCAGTTCCCTGTTAATCACCTGGGAAAACCAGTGGAAGATTGTACTTGGACGCCTACCATCCATGTGGGAAAACTGGATGAAGGTCCTAGTTCCTGACTTAAGCCTGGTTCATTCCTCACGGTTTCAGCCATCCTGAGTAATCAACAGATGGAAGATTTCTCCCTCTTCTTTCTTGGTCCCTCAACTTTGATTTTGAAATAAATAACACTTTTTAAATTTTTCTAATGTTTAGTTAATTTTTAACAGATTCAATATGGTTTGAAGACATAATTCTAAGAACATAGCGATATTTCCTTCCTCCTTCCCTTCCTTCCTCCCTTTTCTCCCTTCCATAGCCCTTTTTTCTCTCCTTCAATCTTTTCTTAGTTTTTGAGATAACATATTGAAGGGAGGAGAGAACTTCCACTTTGACTATGACCCTATCAGAATAAGATCAATGTCGGCGAACCCTAAAGGCTTCCATAGCCTTGGCAACTCATGACTAGAGCCTAGGGAGATTACTGACGCCATAAACAAGAGTGTCAAATTGTTAAGTCAACAACAGGAGTAACTGTGTACTTTCGTCTCATGTGGGTTTTGTCCTTAATGTGTTGTCCAATGTGAAGTAATGCTGTAACTAGTAGTGAAACAGTATTTTTACACTTTGTGTTTCTGTGTGGGTGCAAACTGATGAAAGCCTTACTTAGTATATACTGAAGAAATCTTCTGTATATAAAGATAATTGAAAATGAAAAAAAAAACTTGGTTTTAAATTGGAAATGGCATAGAAAATTAATCAATTTTTAAAAATATCATGTAGGCACTCTGGCCTCAGAATCAGCCCTTAAGGCATTCGGATATGGCTCAAGAGCCCATGAGAGTATTGTAGGCATGGAAAGCCAAGACACCATGGAAAAGAAAAAAAAAGAAGACCTAAATGAAAGATCTCTGTGAGTGAGATCCCAGTGGAAAGAACAGGGCCATCAAAGATGGAAGTACCTTTCTCTGAAGGCAGGAGAGAACTTCCACTTTGACTATGACCCTATCGGAATAAGATCAAAGTCAGCGAACTCTAAAGGCTTCCATAGCCCTGGCAACTCATGACTAGAGCCTAGGGAGATTACTGATGCCATGAACAGGAGTGTCAAATTGTTAAGTCAGCAACAGGAGTCACTGTGTACTTATATCCCATGTGGGATCTGTCCTTAATGTGTTGTCTAATGTGCAGTGATGCTATAACTAGTACTGAAACAGTATTTTTACACTTTGTGTTTCTGTGTGGGTACAAACTGATGTGATCTTTACTAATTATATACTGAATCGATCTTCTGTATATAAAGATAATTGGAAATGAAAAAAAAAAAAACCCTGGTGTTAAATTGGAAATGGCATAGAAAATTAATTAATTTTAAAAAAAAATATTATGTAGGATCTCTGTCTTTAATGTGCTGTACACTCTTATTTAATGCTATAACTAGTACTCCAGCAGTATTTTTTTTTTCACTATGTGTTGCTATATGGGGCAAACTGTTGAAATCTTTACCTAATATATACTAAACTGATCTTCTGTATATAAAGAGAATTGAAAATGAATCATGATGTGATTGGAAGGGGAGAGGGAGTGGGAAAGGGGAGGGCTGTGGGTGGGAGGGAAGTTATGGGAGGGGGAAGCCATTGTAACCCATAAGCTGTACTTTGGAAATTTATATTCATTAAATAAAAGTTTAATTAAAAAAAGCTACTTTGTTCGTCACTTTATTTAAATAAATTAGAAATTAGGATAAAATGGATGGTTTGGGGAAAAAACAAACATAAATATGTTTACCCTGACTTGAACATTCCACCATGTATATATGTATCAAAATATCACATAGTATACCGTATGTATAAGTTTTTTCAACATTAAATGATCATTTATTTTTTATGTTTAAAAGGTTTCAAAATATGTATATACAAGATATACAAAATTCAGAGAATCATTGTAGAGCAGAATACATAAACATACAGGGTCTTTTATAGGATATAAAAACTATGTCACTAAATTAAAAATTTCAAGTGATGTAGGCAAACTAGAACTTCTCAACAAAGAATATATTAACTATAACTAAGATGGACTAGAACAAACCTGCTAAACCTCAAAGTGAAATGTCTTTTCTATGTTTCCTACCTGCATGGTTTCCCTTTTCTGTGTTGAATTGTGTACATCAGAATCATCAACCTCTGGTAGATGATCAAGCACCTCTTACTCTTCATTCTTCTGATTTTGTCCACACCCTGGATTTCTCAAGGAATATTGGCTTATTTAAATTTTGAGGAAATGTCAGCCTTTAGCAGGTCATCAGGGTTGGGTTCTGACATGAGCAGCTGAATAGATGACAACACGGTTGCAATGTTAAGGGATGGTTTCCAGACACATTTTGGTGGCAATTTGAAAACATCTAAACCAATTCTTGGAGCAGAATCAATGTTTGGATGATAGGTTGGAGTAAGAAATCAGATCTGAAGAGGATTAAATGGATACCTCTCAGCAATAATTCCTGCTTGAAAACACCTTTCCCCTAAGGTGTGTTAGATCCACTTAGTATTCCTAGAAGCAAACAGAGCTCGCACATCATCCTTTTCTTGCCAGCACATGATGTCTGGGGATGGTTCTGTGGCTAGCTTCATATGTATAATTTTTACATGAGGTAAAAATTTTTCATAAACATTTAAATAATTGACAAAAATGGTTTAGGTCTATAGATTATAGCATAATGTCTTATAATACATACAGATTGTAGAATGACTAGGTAGAATTATTTAACATGCTACATTACCTCCTGTACTTTTTTTGTGGTGAGAAATCGTAATATCTACTATCTTAACAGTTTTAAAGAATGCTACACATCTTTAGCTATCATCATCATGTTGTACAATAGACCACTTTAAGCATTTTTTCTATATATTGAATTTATTTAAGTTTTCTTTTGTTCTTTCTTACCTTTGAATTAAATATACCTTTTAAGTAACATTTTTTTGATTAACAGTAATTTATATGTGTGTGGAGTACAGTGTGACATTTCAATTTATGTTGGCAGTATACACTGATCAAATCATATTAATTAGTATTTTCTCCTTTTTGTTACTACTTTATGATTGGAGCTTTGGAGATCATCTCTGCCTTTGCTCGGAAAATATGTAATAGATTATTCTAAACTACAGACACTGCACTATGCTATGTAACACTAGGTTCTTACTTGTCTGATTTTGCAATATTACCTGTTAACCAACCTCCAAGTTGCCTTCTATGCCGCCTGGCCTCCAGAAATTACTATTCTATGTTAAGATTCATATTGTTTTTAGCTTCCACATGCAAGGGAGAGCATGTAGTGTTTGTCTTTCTGTATCTGGCTTATGTCACTTAATATAATGTCCCATCCATTTTGTCATGTGTCTGTTGCTCATTTATTTGTATGTATTTGTATTTCACCATTTTAAAACTGCTTATCCAGGCTGGCGCCGTGGCTTAACAGGCTAATCCTCTGCCTTGTGGTGCCGGCACACCAGGTTCTAGTCCCAGTTGGGGCGCCGGATTCTATCCCGGTTGCCCCTCTTCTAGGCCAGCTCTCTGCTATGGCCCAGGAGTGCAGTGGAGGATGGCCCAAGTGCTTGGGCCCTGCACCCGCATTGGAGACCAGGATAAGCACCTGGCTCCTGGCTTCGGATCAGCGAGATGCGCCGGCCGCAGCGGCCATTGGAGGGTGAACCAACGGCAAAAAGGAAGACCTTTCTCTCTGCCTCCCTCTACTGTCCACTCTGCCTGTCAAAAATTAAAAAAAAAAAAAAAAGGAAGACCTTTCTCTCTATCTCTCTCTCTCACTATCCACTCTGCCTGTCAAAAAAACTGCCTATTCATATAATTTTCCCATTTCTTTAATGGATTGTTTGTTGCTGATGAGTTTTGTGAACTTGTTACATATTCTGGATGTTAATTTTTTTATTGGAAATAAAATAAAAATAATAAATAAAAATAATAATAAATAATAAATAAATAAAAATGGAGTCTTTGATTCCCCTAAATAATGGATCATATCAGAGCTGGCATTGTGGCATAGCAGGTAAAGTTACTACCTGCAATGCCACCATCCCTTATGAGTGCTGGTTCATGTCCTGGCTTCTACACTTCTGATCCAGCTCCCTGTTAATTGCCTGGGAAAACCAGTGGAAGATTGTATTTGGACCCCTGCCTTCCACATGGGAGACCTGGATGAAGTTCCTGGCTCCTGATTTAGGCCTGGTTCAGTCCTTGCAGTTGTAGCCATTCTGAGTAAACCAGCAGATGCAAGATTTCTCCCTGTCTCTCTGTCCTTCAACTTTGACTTTCAAATAAATAAATAACACTTTTTAAATTTTTTAATGTTTAGTTTTTAACAAATTCAATATTCTTTGAAGATACAATTCTAAGAACATAGTGATATTTCCTTCCGCTTTCCCTTTCTCCCTCCCTCTTTTTCCTCCTACCCTCATGTTTTCTACCCTTCTGAATTTTCTTAGTTTTTGAGATAACATATTTTACATATATATTACAGTAAAAAGGTTTAAGGCTTCACCAAGTAAGAAGTTTAACAGATAGAAAGGAAAACCACCCTAGTTTCAAGGGAATATAGACAATGGCTATAAACAATAATTGAATGGAAAATGACAACTTCACCCATATACAGTAAATTTTAAAGTAATCACAGATCATTAAAACTATAGTAGTGTAACATTCCTAACTGTTGATTTAACAAAAGTATAAAACAGAGTTTCACAGAACTACACTCGCAGCAATAATGATATACACAGGCATTATTTTCCTTTTTCCTTTTTTTTTAACTTTTACTTAATAAATATAAATTTCCAAAGTACAGCTTTTGGATTACAGTGGCTTTCCTCCCCCCATAACTTCCCTCCCACTTTAACCCTCCTGTCTCCCACTCCCTCTCCCATTCCATTCACATCAAGATTCATTTTCAATTATCTTTGTATACAGACCAATTTAGTATATATTAAGTAAAGATTTCAACAGTTTACACCCACACAGAAACACAAAGTGTAAAAATACTGTTTCACTACTAGTTATAGCATTACTTCACATTGGACAACACATTAAGGATAGAGATCCTACATGGGTAATAAGTGCACAGTGACTACTGTTGTTGACTTAACAATTGACACTCTTGTTTATGGCATCAGTAATCACCCTAGGCTCTTGTCATGAGTTGCCAAGGTTATGGAAACCTTTAGGGTTTGCCAAGTCTGATCTTATTTAGACAAGGTCATAGTGAAAGAGGAAGTTCTCCTCCCTTCAGAGAAAGGTACCTCCTTCTTTGATGGCCCGTTCTTTCCACTGGGATCTCACTTGCAGAGATCTTTCATTTAGGGTTTTTTGTTTGTTTGTTTGTTTGTTTGTTTTGCCAGAGTGTCTTGGCTTTCCATGCCTAAAATACTCTCATGGGCTCTTCAGCCAGATCCAAATGACTTAAGGGCTGATTCTGAGGCCAGAGTGCTATTTAGGATATCTGCCATTCTATGAGTCTGCTGTGTATCCTGCTTCCCACGTTGGATCATTCTCTCCCTTTTTAATTCTGTCAGTTAGTATTAGCAGAAACTAGTCTTGTTTATGTGATCCCTTTGACTCTTAATCCTATCATTATGATCAGTTGTGCCTGAAACTGATCACTTGGACTAGTGAGCTGGCATTGGTACATGCCACCTTGAGGGCATTGAATTGGAATCCGCTGGCATGTTTCTAACTCTACTGTTTGGGGGAAGTTCGATTGAGCGTGTCCCAAACTGTACATCTCCTCCCTCTCTTATTCCCACTCTCATATTTAACAGGGATCACTTTCCAGTTAAATTTAAACACCTAAGAATAATTGTGTGTTAATTAAAGATTGCAACCAATACTGTTAAGTAGAACAAAAAATTTTCTGAAAGGGATAAAGAATTAAGTTGTGCATCGACAGGACAAGGGCTGATCAAGTTACTGTTTCTCATAGTATCCATTTCACTTCAACATGCAACAGATAAAGGATTTATAACCAGAATCTACAAAGAGATCAAGAAATTAACTCTACAACAACAAAACAAGCAACCCACTTAAGAGATGGGCCAAGGACCTCAATAGACATTTTTCAAAAGAGGAAATCCAAATGGCCAACAGACAAATGAAAAAAAATGTTCAAGATCACTAGCAATCAGGGAAATGCAAATCAAAACCACAATGAGGTTTCACCTCACCCCAGTTAGAATGGCTCACATTCAGAAATCTACCAACAATAGATGCTGGAGAGGATGTGGGGAGAAAGAGACACTTACCCACTGTTGGGGGGAATGCAAACTGGTTAAGCCACTATGGAAGTCAGTCTGTAGATTCGCAGAAACCTGAAAATAACCCTACCAGACACCCAGCCATCCCACTCCTTGGAATTTACCCAAAGGAAATTAATTTGGCTAATAAAAAAGCCATCTGCACATTAATGTTTATTGCAGCTCAATTCACAATAGCTAAGACCTGGAACCAACCCAAATGCCCATCAACAGTAGACTGGATAAAGAAATTATGGGACCTGTACTCTATAGAATACTATACAGCAGTAAAACCAATGAGATCTGGTCATTTGCAACAAAATGGAGGAATCTGGAAAACATGCTGAGTGAAATAAGCCAGTCCCAAGGGACAAATATCATATGTTCTTCCTGATTGGTGATAACTAACCGAGTACCAAAAAGGAAACCTGTAGAAGTGAAATGGACACTATGAGAAACAGTGACTTTTTGAATTTTTTAATATTTAGCTTCCACATATAAGGGATAATATGAGGTATTTTTTTCTATGTCTAGCTTATGTCATTCAACATGATGTTCTCCAGTTTCATCCATTTTACTGCAAGTGTTAGAAATTCATTGTTTTTATAGCTAAATAATATTACTGTTGTGTATATATATATATATATACCACATTTTCTTTAGCCATTCGTCTGGTTTTTTTAGAAAACTTTTATTTAATAAATATAAATTTCAAAAGTACAACTTTTGGATTATAGCAGTTTTCCCCCCATACCCACCCTCCCACCCGCAAACCATCCCATCTCATAGTCCCTCTCCCTTGCCATTTTTCATTAAGTTTCATTTTTAATTATTTTTATATACAGAAGATCAACTTAGTATATACTAAAGATAGATTTCAACATATTGCACCCACACAGACACACAAAGTATAAAGTACTGTTTGAATACTAGTTTTACCGTTAATTCACGTAGTGCAACATATTAAGGACAGAGATCCTACTTGGGGAGTACATGCACAGTGACCTCTGTTGTTAAGAATTGACACTCTTATTTATGATTTAAGTAATCACCTGAGGCTCTTGTCATGAGCTACCAAGGCTATGGAAGCCTCTTGAGTTCACCAACTCCAATCTTATTTATTTATTATTTTTTAATATTATTTATTTATTATTATTTATGTATTATTACAATCCATGAGCCAGGAATAGTTCCATTTTTATATATATGTGTCTTTGATGATTTCATTCATCTTGAATTCATTGCATCTTGAAGTTATTTTTTTCATTCCTTTTTTTAGAAACTTAATATACTTTAAATAAGCACCCAATATTGATAGACCTTTTATGAGCACTTAGACATAATTATAATACAACTTTTTGAGGACAGAGGTCCTTCATGGGAAGTCAGTGCACACTGACTCCTGTTGTTAATTTAATAATTAACACTCTTATATATAATGTCAGTGATCACTCAAGGCACTTGATATGAGCTGCTTAGGCTATGCAAGTCTTTTCAATCCACAGACTTCATCAGTATTTATTTTTTTTAACTTTTATTTAATGAATATAAATTTCCAGTGTACAGCTTATGGATTACAATGGCTTCCCCCTCCCATAACTTCCCTCCCACCCACAACCCTCCCCTCTCCCACTCCCTCTCCCCTTCCGTTCACATCAAGATTCATTTTCAATTCTCTTTATATACAGAAGATCAATTTAGTATAAAGATTTCAACAGTTTGCACCCACATAGAAACACAAAGTGAAACATACTGTTTGAGTACTAGTTATAGCATTAAATCAAAATATACAGTACATTAAGGACAGAGATCCCACATGAGGAGCAAGTGCACTGTGGCTCTTGTTGTTGACCCAACAAATTGACATTCTAGTTTATGGAGCCAGTAACCACCCTAGGCTGTCGTCATGAGTTGCCAAGGCTATGGAAGCCTTCCAAGTTTGCCGACTCTGATCATATTTAGACAAGGTCATAAAAGACAGAGTGAGGATAGCAACCAATGATCCTAAGAGTGGCATTTACCAGGTTTGAACAATTATACAGCATTAAGTGGGGAAGAGGACCATCAGTACACACAGGTTGGGAGTAGAGCCATTGGTGGTAGAGCAGAGGTTATGATTACAAAGGAATGAGGCCCAAGTACGTTAGACAGGGTCTAGAACAAAGGACAGAGTCATTATTAGAGGAGCTAAGAAAGGTGCTGTCTAAGCTACAATTAAGTTTTCTGATTGAGAGGCAAATAGAACCTGATAGAAGGGGCTTGATAATAATCTGGTGGGCTTTAGGCCTTGTAAGTTAAGAGGCCCAGACCTATCTATCTCTTCACATGGGGTATATCCTAAGGGAGGTGTGAACCTCCTAGGGGAAGGCACTCTGTTGACTTTCATTACTTGGCTGGCCTGGGAGGAGAGCTGGCCAGGTAAAGGCAGGGGGCATCTCTAACAAGAAATTTACAGTTCTGCCTGCAATGTTGCTGACCCTACTTGACCATCCCCTCAGCTGCAGTGGTCACTTTGGAAGTTGGGCTGAGTGAAGGGCTTTTCAGCTTAGAGCCAATAAGATCTGTGGCTCTGACCTGGGCATCCTTCGACTCCAGGGCAGGTCCATTTCCAGTGATCCAGCTCTTGGCAGAGCTGCCAGGGCACTTCACAAGCTGACTTCTGCTGAAGCCCAGGCTTACCACATTGCAAGCCACTGCAGTGGACTGGCCTGTTGGGTCTCCTTGAGGGCAGATCACTGTACAGATCAGCCATTAATAGGCCTGCCACCCATTGCTTCTGATGCCTAGCTTTCTTTTCCTCCTGGTTTGTGTTAAAGCAGACCAGAGGATGCAAGTCAAGGGAGTGCCCGTATCCCATCTCTAATCTTCGGTGGCCTGAACTACAAGTCTATAGTCACAGGCATGTTCTGTAGTAGTTTTTCTAAGGTAGACAATGCCCGTGAGGAAAATTATATTCTCACTTTAAAACTTTCTTTCCCTTTGGTCTGAAAGGGAGGTTTTTTCTACTTACTGTATACTTCGCTGATGGCGAAGTGCATCTAGCTATGAGATTATTATTTAAGTTCTTATTTTGGCTATGCTATTACAGAAAAATGTTAGCCATCTCTTTTATAAGGTCTAAAGATTAAATTGTGCATCCTACAGATTCCTTCATAATAGAATTAGTTTCCTACCTTGAAGAGAATAGAGAAATGAAAGAATAAGTTGGGCTTAGAATAGAGAAATGAGGGAGCAAGTCCTAGATCGCTTGCTGACAATAGCAATATTACATGAATACTTAGCAAACCGTTTCAACCATTAGATAACAACTTAAGAAAACATTTACCATAAGGTCCAATGCCTTCTATAAATTTTAAGAATCATGTATTTGAAAACATCTCTTAAATATCTAACATGGTGTAGTTTGTTTAACCAGTAAACTTAAGCACAACCATCTAAAATGTTTTTAGTTTCTTTCTACCAACAAGTTTAAAACATATGATACACAGATTCAGGTCACACAAATTAAAATGTATCTTTGATTGATTTTAGCAGCTTAAATTTATGGACAATCTTATCTATAAGCCATTTAAAATAAAACTCTTAATAAAATTTCCTATGTGGACATACAATATGTACACACATATAACATAGCATAATAGACCAATATAGCAATTTTAATAATAGCTTTTAAAATCTTTAACTCTTTTTGTAGATTGCCAATTGATTTAAATTGCTTTTTGTTTTTAGATTACTTTAACACATTGCTTTAACAGAGCATCAGAGTTTCATTCTATGTCAAAGAGAAATTGAGCTTCCTGTGATCTTTTGCTGTGAGGTTTCCTTCCTTTACCTTCTTTCATATTGGTGACCATGTTTCTGTGTTTCTGTGTGTAACACATCTTTAAGCATCTTTTGCAGGGCAGGATGAGTGGCAACAAATGCTTTCAGTTTCTGTTTGCTATGAAAAGTCTTAATTTCACCTTCATTCACAAATGAGAGCTTTGCAGGATATAATATCCTGGGCTGGCAGTTTTTCTCTCTTAGTACCTGGGCTATATCTCGCCATTCCCTTCTAGCTTGTAGGGTTTCTGATGAGAATCTGCTGTGAGTCTAATTGGAGATCCTCTGAGAGTAATCTGGCGTTTCTCTCTTGCACCTTTTAGAATCTTTTCTTTATGTTTCACTGTGGTGAGTTTGATTACAATGTGTCGTGGCGAGGATCTCTTTTGGTCATGTTTATTAGGGGTTCTATAAGCTTCCTGTACTAAGATGCCTCTGTCCTTCTCCAAACCTGGGAAATTTTCTGCTAGTGTCTCACTGAAAATGCCTTCTAATCCTTTCTTCCTATCCATGCCTTCAGGAACTCCCAGAACCCGAATGTTAGGTTTTTTAATAGTATCCTGTAGATTCCCGACAATATTTTTTAGATTTCTAATTTCTTCTTCTTTTCTTTGGTTTGCCTGTTTCCTTTCCTGTTCTCTGTCTTCTAAGTCTGATATTCTCTCTTCTGCTTTGCCCATTCTGTTTTTAAGGCTCTCTAATGTGTTTGTCATTTGATCTATTGAGTTCTTCATTTCATTGTGGTTTTTTGTCACTATCACAGTTTCATGTTCTACTAGTTGTTTCATTTCATTTTGATTCTTCCTTAATATTTCATTTTCACGAGAGAGATTTTCTATCTTGTCCATGAAGGATTTCTGTAGTTCAAGAATTTGTTTTTGAGAACTTCTTAATGTTCTTATCAATTTTTTGAGTTCTGCTTCTTGCATTTCTTCTATCTCATCATCTTCATAATCTTGAATTGGGGTGTCTTTTTCATTTGGGGGCGTCATAGTGTCTTCCTTGTTCTTGTTACCTCGGTTTTTGCATTTGTTGTTTGGCATGTTGGAGATATTTGGTTTCTTCACTGTGGTGTTTTTTCTTGTTACGCTATGGCTCTATATTAAGTGGACTGTCTGCTTTCGGTGGAGCCTTAGAGGCTTGAGATAAGTGTGGACTGAGAGCTGGGTTTGGTTCCTCAGGGTTGAGGGTGTGTCAAAGATGACACTCCCAGGTTAGGTGTGGTAAATCTCTCTCTCTTTTTCTGATTCAAAAGGGAAGTAATTCCGCACAGCTGAACGTAATTGGAGGTAGTTAGCAGGCAAATAATATACCCACAGGAGCCAGAGATCGGAAGCTCTTTCCCAAGGACCACACAGGGAATCTCTGCTGCCCTGGGTGTGGGCTCCAATTCTCCTGCAGTCTCCCATTGGGTTGCCAAGTTAGATGCTAATCTCCTGTTATTTCACCCCTCCCCCCCGAGTCAGGTGTTTCTGCTAGGCTCAGGGCCGGTGCAGACCTGAGGTTGCCCTGCTTATGACGTATGTCCAAAATGGCGCCTGCTCTTTGTCTTGCTCGCCTTTGAGGGGTGAGTGGAGGGAGAGAAACTCGTGTCTGTATCGGTCACTTTTTTTCTTTTTTTTTTTCCTCTCTCTCTTCTAGTTAGCCTGGTGAACTTTTCCCCACGGAGTTTCAAGCCTCGTTCCCTCTAGTCTCCTCTTTCTGCTTGCCTGCTGGTGTCTCGGGCTATTGAGGTTCGGCTCACCTCACGTTCCAGCGCTGGTGCGTTGAGTCTGCCGCTGGTGTCCCGAACTTGGGCTCCCACGCTCTCCACGCAGGTCCACTGTGAATCACTAGTTCCGGAAGAGTTTCTGCTGCTGTTTCTTCCCCTACTCTTCCTTGACCCTGCAGTATCTCCACTTTTATTAACCTGTGTGTCTTGCTGAACTATCAATGTGCTCCCTTCCTATTCCGCCATCTTGCCGCTCCTATGTTGAACATGCCAGACTTCATCAGTATTTAGACAAGGCCATAAGCCAAGTGGAAGTTCTCTCCTCCCTTCAGAGAAAAGAACATCCTTCTGTGATGACAACTTCTTTCCACTGAGGTTTCACCCACAGAGGTCCATTGTGTAGGACATTTTTTTTTTTTTTTGCCACAGTGTCTTGGATTTTCATGCCTGAAATGCTCTCGTGGGCTTTTCAGCGAGACCAGAATGCCTTAAGGGCTGATTCTGATTACAACTTTAGGAACATGGTGATTCTTCTCACCATGACTGTCCTCCCACACATGCTTCAAACCCTATTCCTCCTCCTTCTCTTATACTCACTATTATTATTTACTGAGATCCATCTTCAATTGACTTTGTACACATATGTTTATGCTAAATAAAGAGTTCAACGTGAAAAAAAACTGTTTAAGTCAAGACAAGGGCTGTTCAAATTATTGCTTCTCAAAGTGTCAATTTCACTTTTAGAGACTGCTTTTTAGGTGCTCTATTACTTATCACAGGTCAGGGAGAATATATGTTATTTGTCCCTTTGGAACTGGCTTATTTTGTTGTAAATGACCAGACTTCATTTTATCACTGTGTAGCATTCCTTGGTGTACCTATCCCATAATTTCTTTATCTGTTCTTCAGTTGATGAGCATTTGGGAGGATTCCATATCTTAGCTATTGTGAATTGAGCAGCAGTAGACATGAAGGTGCAGATAACTTTCATATGCTGATTTTGTTTCCTCTGGGTAAATTCTCAGTAGAGGTATTGCTGGGTCTTATGGCAGGTCTATATTCAGATTTCTGAGGTTTTTTCAAATTGTCTTCCATAGTGGCTTTACAGGTTTACATTCCCACCAACAGTGGATTAGGGTACCTTTTTCCAACATCCTCTACAGCATTTGTTGTTTGTTGAAATGTAGGAAAGATATTCTAACAGGGGTGATGTGAAACCTCATTATTGTTTTTGATTTTCATTTCCCTGAAGGCTAGTGATCCTGAGCATATTTTTATGTCTGTGGGCCATTTAATTTCCTCTTTGGAATAATGTTAACATCTTCTGACCATTTCATAACTGGGTTGCTTTGCTGTTGTTGGGTTTCAGGAACTCTTTATATATTCCGGTTATTAATACATTATCAGTTGCATAGCTTGCAAATAATGTCTCTCATTCTGTCCGTTGCCTCTTCACCCTCCTGACTGTTTCTTTTGCACTGCAAAAGCTTCTCAATTTGATGTAATCCCATATGTTAATTTTGGATTTTATTGCTTGTACCTCTGGGGCATTTTCCAAGAACTCTGCCTAAGGCAATGTCTTGCAGGGTTTTCCAATGTGCTCTTCTAATTTGATGGTATCAGGTCATAGATTTAGATCTTTAATCCCTTTTGAGTAGATTTTTGAGTTAAGTGTATGGTGGGGAGTGGCCCTGATTTATACTTCTGCATGTGGAAATCCAGTTTTCCCAGCACCATTTGCCCTTGCTCCAGGGATTCGTTTTAGCTACTTTGTCAAATATAAGTTGGTTATAGACGCTTGGATTGAAGTCCAGCATTTCTATTCTGTTCCTCTGGTCTATTCATCTTTTTTTTCTTTATCAGCATCAGGCTGTTTTGATTATAATTGCCCTGTGGTATGTCTTGTAATCTGGTATTGTGATGTTTCTGCCTTTCTTTTTGTTTTATAAGATTGCTTTAGCTATTTGGGGTATCCTGTGTTTCCATAAAATTTCAGCACCATTTTTTCTCTGAGAAGAATGTCCTTCATATTTTGATTGGTATTGCACTGAATATGTAAATCGCTTTTGGAAGAATGCACATTTTGATGATACTGATGCTTCCAAATCATGAACATGGAAAATTTTCCATTTTTGATATCTTCTTCTATTACTTTCTTTAATATTTTGTAATTCTTATCATAAAGATCTTTGACATCCTTGGTTAAATTTATTCCCAGTGATTTGATTTTGTTTGTAGCTATTATGAATGGAATTGATCTCTGAAGTTTTTTCTCAGCTATGGCATTGTCTGGGTGTGCAAAGGCTGTTGATTTTTGTGTGCTGATTTTATATCCTGCTACATTACTAAACTCTTCTATGAGTTCCAATAGTCTCTTAGTGGAGTTTTTTGGATCCCCTATATATAGAATCATGTCATCTGCATATAGGAATAGTTTGACTTCCTCCTTCCCAATTTGTAGCCCTTTAATTTCTTTTCCTTGCCTAATGGCTCTGGCTAAAACAATGGTGAGAGTGGGCATCCTTCTCTAAATAGGAAAACCTCCAACTTTTCCCTATTCAATAGGATTCTGGCCATGGATTTGTCATAGATGGCCTTGATTCTGTTGAGGAATATTCATTCTCTACTCAATTTGCTTATCGTTTTCATCATAAAAGGGTGCTGTATTTTATCAAATGCTCCCTCTGCATCTATTCAGATAATCATATGGTTTTTGTTAATCATTTGGTTAATGTGATCTGTCACATTGATTGCCCAGGATGTTGAAGTCACACACTGTCATTGTATTGGAGTCCCTCTATCCCTTTTGATCTAATAGTATTTGCTGTGTATATCTGAATGGTCTTGTGTTTGGGATATATAATATGTATAATGTCCTTTATCTCTTTGTACAGCTTTCAATTTAAAATCTGTTTATGTGATATCAGGACAGCTACTGCTGACCATTTTTTGTTTCCATTTGCCTGGAATAACTTTTTCCAGCCCTTCAATTTCAGTCTGTGTGTATGTTTGTGAAGTGAGTTTTTGTAGGCAGCATATAGCAGTGTCTTGGTTTTTTATCCATTCAACCAACCAAACCAAGACTTTTGATTGGACAATTTAATCCATTCACATTCAAGGTTAGTATTGACAGTAGGAACCAAGACCTGTCATTTTGTTGATTGGATACTGATCTACCTTTTCTGTTAGTGAATGTGGTGGTGTCATGTGTTTTCATGTTTACTTCTAATGCAGGATGCCCTTCAGAATTTCTTGTAAGGCTGGTCTGGTGGTCGTGAATTCTCTCAGATTTTACTCATCTGGAAAATACCTTATTTCTCCTTCACTATTAAAGGATAACTTCATTAGACATAATATTCTTGGTTGGAAGATTTTTTAAGACCTTGAATATATCATTCCACTCTCTTGTGTCATGTAGGTTGTCTGCTGAGAAGTTTGATGTTAACCTAATTATTTTCCTTTATATGTATGTAACTTAACACTTTTTTCTTGTCTCCTTGTCTTTAACTTTTGACAATTTGACTACATATGCCTTGGGGAAGATCTTTTTTGGTTGAGTCTGTTTGGTGTTCTTTGAGCTTCTTATATTTGGATGTCCATGTCCTTTTCATTCCTGGGAAATTTCAACTATTATTTCATTTAGCAGGTTCTCAATGACTTTTTCCTTTTCCTTTCCTCCAGGAATACCTATAATACAAAAAATTGATTGTTTGGTGGTATCTCATTTTTCACATAGACTTTGTTCATTCATTTGAATTCTTTTCTCTCTATTTTTGTCTCATTGGGTTATTTCAAAATTCTTGTCCTCTATGTCAGAAATTTTTTCCTCCACCTGATCTATTCTGCTGCTAAAGTTCTAAATCATGTTTTTGAGGTTTATTTTATTTGTTTACAAGAGTTACAGAGAGAGGTAGACACACACAGAGAGAGACACACACACAGAGAGGTCTTCCATCTGCTGGTTCACTCCCTAAATGGTCACAATGGTCAGAGCTGAGCTGATCTGAAGCCAAGAGTCAGGAACTTCATCTGGGTTCCCCAGGTTGGTGCAGGGGCCCATGGACTTGGGCTATTCCCTGCTGCTTTCCCATGTGCATTAGCAGGGAGCTGGAATAGAAGTGGAGCAGCTGGGACTTGAACCGGCACTCATATGGTATGCTGCCACTGTAGGCCAAGGCTTTAACCCACTGTGCCACAGTGCTGGCCCCTCAATCATATTTTTAAAAAGATTCTTTATTTACTTGAAAGGCATAGTTGCACTGAGACAAAGAGAGACAGAGAAATCTTCCATCTGCTGGTTCACTTCCCAAATGGCTCGGGGCTGGGCGAGGTCTAAGCCAGGAGCCCAAAGACTCTTCTGGGTCTCCCACATGAGTGTACTTGGACCATTTCCTGATGCTTTCCCAAGTGCATTAACAGGGAGCTGGTCAGAAGTGGAACAGCTAGGTCTCACCCAGCACCCATATGGGATGCCAGTATCACAGATGGAGGCTTCTCTTTCTGTGCCACACCACCAGCCCCTCAGTAGTAATTTTCCACTGGTTGAAGATTTTGTCTACAATGTTTATATTTGGTTCTTCTTAATGAGTTTTATCTTCTGAATAATATTTCTGCCTTTACATTCTTTCATGATGCTGTTGCCCTTTCTCTGTTCACTTCTAAGACTGGCTAGGGGGTGACAAATTCTTTTGCTTTTAGCTTGCCTTGGAAGGCGTTTATTTCTTTGTCATTTATGAATGAGAGCTTTGCTGTGTAAAGTATTCTGATTCAGCAGATTTTCTCTTTTAGAACTTGAACTATATCTCCATTCTCTCCTGGCCAATAGCATTTCTGTTGAGAAATTTGCTGTCAATCTGATTGCAGTACCTTCCAAAGGGACCTGATATTTCACTATAGCAAATTTTAGGATGTTTTCTTATGTTTTACTTGTGAAAGTTTGACTATAATGTGTTGTAGTGAGGAACTTTTCTAATTGTGCATGTTCTTATAATTAGATATGCATATCTGTCTCCAAATTGGTGTAGTTTTCTGCTATTATTTCATTCAATAGATTTTCCAAACCTTCTGTTTTCCCATTTCTTCAGCAATTCCTAAGACTTGTGTGTTCAGTTTTTGATGGTATCCCATAAATCCTGAACACTGTTTTCAGCCTGTCTAATTTCTCTTCAGTTGTGCTGGCTCTGCAATCTATTATGTTCTTCTGAAGATGGTTGGTTTTATGTTGTAGTAGACATTATGTAAATGTTCTGCATTTTAACTGAAAGTGCTGTTTCCTCCTTGTTCATAGCAGATGATAGCGGTTCTTTCAGCCTCCAGCTGCTGACCTTTTAATTTGCCTCAGAGGGGCTCTCTTTGATTGTGAACTTGGGAAGTTTATTCTCAGTTTGGGAGTAGTGGAGTTCATACTCTGCAGTTTTTTACATTTTGATACCCACTGGATTTCCAGCTGTTTCTCTGTTCCCAAGCTCTGTCCTCTGACTGTTCAAGTCATTTAATATTTATTCTTTCAGCACTTGATACCTGCATTTAAGAATTCATTAAGTCAAATTATACTTTTATTATCATAATTATAATTATGATATGACTATATGATATATGATATATATTATATGATATGACTATAATTCACTTAGAAATAATTTCTACAAGGCAGTTTAAGGTTAGAATCAGTATGTTTTCTTTTATAAAATTACAACATGGTTCTAGGACAAATTGAAAATTCAGAACCATTCCTATTGCTAGATGACTTTTAAGTATGTATTGATTGCATTTTCGCAAGTAGATTTTTAGAGTACTTATTTTTATGGCAATTCTGGATTCTTCATTATTGTTCCTTTCTTAAAAGTTTAGATACCTAATAGATACTTGAGAGAATGAGTCCTTTCTTGCATCCCTATTATTTTGTATTATTTTCCAAATAGTATTAGAATGATCTGTTCAAGTTTCAATCAAAACAAAAATGATGGGATTTTGAATAGAACTACATGAATTATCTATATCAAAAAGAGGAAAATTGGTTCCTTTAAAATAGTGTATCACCTAAGAAATGAATATGGCTTATCTCTCAATTTATTTAGAACTTCCTTAATTTCTCTAAATAATGTCTCAGAAATTTAACTGCATATATTTTGTTTTTTTTTTGTAAGGACTTCATTATTTTATGTTATTATAAATGATACCTACTTTAAAGTTGATTGTCCAATTGTTTATTGCTGATATATACGAAAAGTTTATTTTTACATTGATTTTTCAGTAATTTTTCTAATACTCTCTTTACTTCGATGATTTATTTGCACTTTACCACTTCTCCATGAAAAGTCATCTCTTCATATCATTTTATTTCTTTTTTTCCAATCATTATGCCCTTTATTTCTTTTCTTTGCCATAAAGCATTGGATAGTGCCATATCAATTTTCTGGAAGAAAAGAGATTGATAATCAGCAATCACTTCTCGCCCGCAGACGCAAAGGAAAAGTTTTCAAATATGAGTAGGTTTTCCCTAGATCAAGTATTTTTTTCCTTCTATTTCAGTTTAAAGCTTTTAAACACAAATGCTGAAAATTATCAGTCTTTTTAAACTATATGATAATCATGTTCTTTTTAGTCTATTAGTGTTTGGAGTTTCAAACATTGATTTTCTAATGTCAAATCCTAGAATGAATCCAATCTTATCCTGAAATGTTATCATTTTCGTAGATTGCTGATTACATCTGCTAATATTCTGTAAAAATTTTTCATCTAGTTTTAGTTTAAGAATGTTGAAGTATAATTCCCCTTCCTGTTGTTGTAGCTGTTCAAGGATATTCCAGCTGCTTTTATTGAGTTATAAAGTTTGTGCTCATCCCTATTGTCTCATTGAGGTTGGATTATTTCCATGAATGATTTAAATATTAGCTAAAAATTATTTATATGCATTTTTTATTTGTGGAAATATATATTGATTTTAAAGAGTCTCTAATTATTAAATGATTATTTAAATTGTTTAGTTATATTTAGTGTTTATTTAAATTATTGATTTGTTAATTTTGATTTTTTATTTCTGTTTATATCAGTTTTATTACACTGAGTTCTTTAGTTTCATCTAAGTTATCAAAAATTTTACATAGATTTGTTTATAATTAATCCTATAATCCTCTACCATATCTGAAAAATTTTATGCTGTAGTTCCTTTATCTTCCTTATAGTAGTTGTCTGAACATTTCTTTTTATTTTTTCACACTAAGACCAGCAAAAATCAGCATAACAAAATAGATATTTGGCTGTGTTTCTCCTCTATATTATGTGTCTTCTATTTGATTAAATTATGTTATTATTTTGATTATTATTTTCATTCTATAGCCTGAATTCTAAATTACTATTCTTTTCTGGCTTTGAAGTGAATGCAAATCTTAATTGGTGTTTTAATATTTTCCAGCATGTGAATTTGAATTTTCCTTATAAAAATGTTACCTCTATCACAAGTTTTTATATTTAGCACTGTTCTTTTCATTCAAGTGTTTCCTGATGTCTATTGTAATTGTTTAATTTAGACTACGGATTTTTTTAATGCTGCATTAATTCAATTCCAGTAAATAAGGGTTTTCTAGTTTTTTTCTATCAACTTCTAGTTTTGTAGTACTATCTTTAGAAATGATAATTTGTGTAGCTGAAAACTATTAAAACAAGTTGAAACTTGTGCTATTTCAATTCTAGATCAATTTTTAAAATATACTTGGTTTAATGGATTCTTTATAATAGGTTGCTGTGTTTTAATTATATTCTATGTCTTCAATGTTGTCATTTTATGGTTTGTATTTTTCACCTTATGCTGCTTAGAAAGTGTTAAAATTTATTCTGAAGCATAAATGTTTTTCATTTTATTTAACTGAGAAGTTAGTTTTAGTTTTTCTACAGCTATTACATTTTTTCATAAGAAGATCGATTTGTGCCAATTACATTGATAGACATGCAAAATAGTGTAAAATCTGTTGAGAACCAAGAAAATATAATTTTCAAATTAAGACTTTTCAGTATGAACTTATTAGTAAATAGTTATGTAGTTATGGCAAAAAAATTTTTGAGAATTTTGCCAAAGAAATTGGGAGACTTCAAAGACTATCGTGGTACCACTTTTGTAAAATCTGAATATGTTTCATGATTTCTCTGAAAATCTTGTACTCATTACACAGGGTAGGTGGCTCATTTCTCAAATAACCCTAATCTAGATCCCTTGTTTTGTCTATGATCCAGTACAGAATCTTAAATAATGCATTTGTTCAGATGTCTGCTTGAAACTACATGGTACTGAAGATCGCTGAGGACATGTAGCATACATTTTAGCACAGAGTTAACAAAATATGTTTATTTTTCTGAGGACAAATTAGACCGTGGAAAAACTTCCTGTTTCCCCTAACTTGTACAAAATGAAATAATAGCTCTGTTAATGTAACATTGCTTATAACAAAAACATTGTTTTTAGAGATGTGTTTATGTATTTAAGAAAGAAAGGGAGACTATACCTAGCATAACTATAAGATATATTGGTTCTAGTTAGGGTCATAAGGCTGCCAAGCTAGGATGACTTCTCTGCCTGTGTGGTCACTTGCGATCCTATGTAAAAACCCATGAGGGCTATGCTCACCAAACAAAAATGCCTGGTATAACTGTACTAGCATGGTTAATTTTCATTTACTAAGTTCTATATGATTGTGCTGCATGCTATTATCATTAGTTTTTATTTTCTTTGTGTACATTTCAAGTAGTCTTTTTATTGTTTTAACAAAGAAATATAGTATGTGTCAATTCCCATATTTTAAATCTTGGTCTTTTAGTGTTTCTGATATCTCTACCAGCCCCCATTTTGGTATCTTGTTTAGGAATAATTGCTGCTTATGTTATTTATTTATTTCTTCACTTCACTTTGAGATGTTATTTCTTTTTATTTTCATTTATTTTATTTTCTCCCAAATTAACAAAGGTTTTATTTTCTTATTTTCTTTAAGTTACACAAGCTTCAGATATTTCATATATACAGATTTAGGAACAAAGTGATATATCCCACCTTACCTTCCCTCCCGCCCATGCTCCAACAAGTCTTCTTCCTCCCTCTCCTATTCCCACTCTTAATTTTTGCAAAGATCTCCTTTCTTTTTACTTAACACTCATAAGGTTAACTCTACACTAAGAAAAGAGTTTAACAAATAGTATGAAGGAAAAAAAAAACATAGCTCCTCAACAGAAGAGACTACTTCTTCTTGATCAAGCTTTGAGACTTACATGACTTCCATGGCTACAAATCTGAAATGACTGCTTACTTCACATTTCTCTTCTTCCTTGTGTTATGTGTCAGGCATATCAATCCAGTTTCTCACCAGATCATGTTTTGTTTTTGTTTTGATTTGTTTTTGATAAGCCACATAGGTCAAATGTAGTAACACTTTATTCTGACTTGGCAAATTCTCTCAAGGCAAAATAACATTTAAGTGTTAAGTGTAGTTCCCTGGGTCTTCAACCTTTCTTATCATGAAGCTTCCATTTAATGCCACAAGATCTATTTGATATTTAGAGTATGTGTGTTCTTACTATTTGTTTTACATGTGCTCACCATGGGACTGATTAAAATGACAAACCCTGCCATTGTTGGAATAGAAACCTCAAAAAAATTACATGTATATGAAAAAATATTGGACTCACGTAACTTCACAGGCAACACCAAATTCAGTATGAGCTGTTGTCACTTCCTGAGATCCTTCCACAGGTATTATATTCATGTTGAGATATGCACTGGCCACTTCCTGCTTCTTGCACATCACTCTGTACTGAGCTAATTTTTTCCTTTCTCTGTAGTACTCAACCTTTTCTATTAGTCTATGTTACTTGTTAGTTTTATTGTCTGAGTTCTGGACAAGAAGATAAATTCCATGAGGGGAGACATTTTGACTATCACTCACATCCTCAATAGCCTAGGACAGTACGTGGAATATAAGTATTACTCAATATGATTTTTAAGTGTTCTTTACTCTGTTAGGGGAAAAAATGGATTTTCTGTCTGAAACAATAGAGAGGGACAAGAAATAGGAATAAATGTGGTCATTTTCAGCACATGGATATTGAATAATTCTCTCCTGAGGGCATTCAAGTTTCAGGAGAAAGACAAAGTACCTTTGGGTTTTCTGAGCAAGATATGGGTCTGGCCATAAACAAGTAGTTGCAAAAGTCTGTTTCTTTCAAGCTCAGTGTCATGCTACCAGCTATATTCTCTTTTTGGAAATTAGCTTGTTTATTTTTCACTAAGTCTTTAGGAGTTCAGGAACCTTGCTCATTCCAGCAGAGGAAGTCACCTGTTCTTGACCTAACAGAAAAATTCACAGATTTTTAGGGGCATCTCATCCTGTTCTTCTTGATAACAAAGCCAGAACTAGAAAATAGCAACATATACTAGAATTTTATGAGCCCACGAAACTCATCCCGAGCAGATCACCTTTCTACAAGAATGTTTCCAGCAAGTTTCCTATCTGGCTCCACTGTGTCATTTCTTCTCCAAATGTACTCAATCATAACTGTAGTTATCAGGCTTATCTCAGAATTAGCAAAGGTTGAAGTGGACACAGTCTAAAAGATTGAAGTGTAATAACCTTGATTAGATAAGAGGACAACTTTTTTAAAGTGTCTATAATTTAAAAAGGATTTGTAGCAGATTTTTTCCTGTAAATAATTTATATTCTCAATTCTAAATTTAACTTAGTTTATCAAGGTAACTCACTCAGGGTCTCTGATTTACTTTTTTTTTGTCTAAAAATCAAATCCTACATTTACTGAGAAGTTCAATACCTACTAATGATATAGGAACAGATATATTTTAACTACAATCACTCAGTTACTCAGTTTCCTGTTACTGTACTCATAGGATATTTTTATATCAAAATCTACAAAAAATAGCAAGAAAATTTTCTACTACCAATCTCTCTCTTTAGAGCCCCTTTAATCTCATTATTCCTGAGACTGTAGATGAGGGGGTTCAACATGGGGATCACCACTGTGTAGAACACAGATACTATCTTGTTCTGGTCAGTGGAGTAGCTGGACTTGGGCATCACATAAATGAATGTAATGGTCCCATAGAACAGAGTGACTGCAGTGAGGTGGGAGGTACAGGTAGAGAAGGCCTTGTGGCGCCCTTCAGTGGAGCGCATCTTCATGATGGTGATGAGGATGTAGATGTAGGAGACAGCTATGACAAACACTGTGATGGCAATGATGGAGCCAACAGTAAACGATGGAACAACTACAGGGACATGGACATCAGAACAGGAGAGTTCAACTAAAGGAGCAAAGTCACAGAAGAAATGGTTGACTCTGTTTGGTCCACAGAAATGTAAAGAAAAGAAAGTAAATGTAAAAGTAGATGCATTAAGAAAACCACCTACATAAGCCACTGCAAATAACTGGATACAGACTTGTGTAGACATTTTGGTTGAATAAAGCAGTGGATTGCAAATTGCCACAAAGCGGTCATATGCCATGACAGCCAGAAGGAAGCATTCAACTGTCCCAAAAAAAGCTGCTGAACCAAGCTGGATGGCACATCCAAGGTAGGAAATTGTGCTTCTCTCCACCAGGAAGTTTACGAGCATGTTAGGTGTGACAGAAGATGAATAGCCTATGTCAGCAAAAGCTAGGTGGCTCAGAAAAAAGTACATGGGATGATGGAGCTGAGAAGAGATTCTGATAAGAACGATTGTGCTGAGATTGCCAGATATGTTCACCAGGTAGATGCATAGGATGATCATGAAGAGGACGACTCGTAGCCCTGGATCATCTGTTAAGCCCAGGAGAATGAACTCTGACACTGCAGTGTGGTTTCCACCCACCAGGGAATCCATAGGACGACATAGGTACTGACAAAATGAATCTGTGATGAAAACAGTACATTTTATAAATTAACCAATATGGGGGCTGGCACTGTGACACAGAAAGTTAAAGCCCTGTCCTAAAGCACCAGCATCCTATATGGGTGCCAGTTCTAGTCCAGGCTGCTCCTCTTCTGATCCAGCTCTTTGCTATGGCCTGGGAAAGCAGTAGAAGATGGCCCAAGTCCTTGAACCCCCACACCCGTGTTGGAGACTTGGAAGAAGCTCCTGGCTCCGGTTCCCAGCTTTGGATCAGCTCAGCTCTGGCCATTTTAGCCAGCTGGGGAGTGAACCAGCAAACGGAAGACTCTCCCTCTCTCTCTCACTCTTTCTCTCTACCTCTCTCTCTCTAACTCTTTCAAATAAATCAAAGAAATATTTAACAAAAAAAAAAAAAGAATGGGAGACAGACAAGTAATAAAATTTTTAAAAAGTTAACCAATATAATGGTTTTCTTTTCATTATCATATATAGCTTTTTATTATAAAGATATCCAAGCAACAATATATATCATAATAAGTCTATCTTAAATTTTAAAATTTGCAGAAACCCCAGAAAAATACCTTAATATAATATATCCTTTTCTTTTTCTATTACATTGTTTCAAAAAAATACATGAAAATGTCTTTAAAACAAAAGAATAAAACTATAAGACTAAGGAAAATAACAAGAATGGTTGCTGAGTATAATGAAAAAATAAAAACATACATAGAATTTTGTGGTAAAGAATTCAATAATAGCTAACATTTTACATGCTGCCTAAAAGATAAGCAGGTAGATAAGAATTATGTACATATTAGATAATTACATGTATTATATATGCATACATATATAATTGATGCCTTTTCATAGTGATTTCATTCCTATTTCAAAGTACTTGGTAAAACAATATTTTCAATTATAAATCTTTTTAAAGTACCCAATAAATTTATAGTAGATGACCTAAATCATAATCATGTTTTATCTCATTATATGATTATACATACATATGTACAGTACATTAATTTTTCTGTAAAATAATATTACCTTAATTATTATTTTATATATTATTAAACAGAGTCAGAAGAAACTGTAGAACTGGCCTAAGTTGATACAGCAAATGGTGGAATCAGAATATGGGCCCTGAAAAATCTGACTGCCCATGCCTTAGTAACCATGCCATAAATGAAGTTAAATAACAGCAACAATAAAGCCCTGAAAACGAGTAAACACACCTGAAAACGAGTAAACAGCAGACCCTTTAACCCTTCTGACAGCAAATGAGTAAGAGTCAACTAGGTTGTTACATGTTTCACAAAGTCTATCAGTTGAATACAATTGATATTATAATTGGGATTATGAATGAGGTCACTTACTATGAATTTATTGTGTATCGTAAAATATTTTAAAATCATATTATTTTACCAAATAGTCTAAAATATCAGTATAGTCTAATGAAAACAGGTATGATTAATACCTAACACATAATTTAAATAGGTTCTTCAAACAAATTAATTCATTTTACTGAAAAGCATTTTCTTTTTGGGGTCATAGAGAATGAAATAATAGCATGCCCAGTATAATAAGTGGTTAAATAAAGTATTGCCTAAAAAGTTATGAGAAATCACTGAGCTTTTGAGTAGATTGACTTTATCGCCAGATTTTCCAGGCATATATACCAAGCTTTTTCTAACTCATAATTGCCTTGATTATAATTCATTCAGACCCGTTAGACCCATAAACAAAGTAAATATATCTACAAATATATTCACAACATATTTTTAAATCTTCATTGTAAACCTGTAAACATCAAAAATTGCAGTTTTGGCACTTCCACCAAGTGCCAGTTTTGGGCGCTGTTTAAAGACCAGGAGTTCTGTCTTATAGGTGGATTAACAGGGAATGCTAATAACTTATATTAAGTTTATTTATTCACATAAAATTAATGATGGACACCAAACAATTCAGCCCAAGTTGCTCAGTACAGATTGATTGGTTCCATCTGCCCTGTGTCCTCAGTATGGCTTGTGAGTGCAGATAACTAACTTAGTAAAGTGTCTTCAAATGGTGAATGAAAACCAATACCTCTGGGAATGTCTTGGCAAGCCTTACCTCTTGGAATGAGAACTCATTCATCTTTTAGTAACAAACCAAAGTGATAGTGGCTATATAACTATCTTTTAGTTTTGTTTTCCTTTGAGGATAAACCTCAGAGGACGCTGGGGAATCTGATTTGAAGTCAAAAGCATCATGGAGTGTCATATTTTCTGGAGTAAATGTTTAGCAGTTGAACTCATATACAAAACAACTAATTTTTCAAGAGACTCAATTCTCAAGTGGTCAATTATTCTTTTCTTTCTATCTTGTTATTTATTCCTAGTTCCATAACCTTTGTTTAGTCACTTTAGAGAGTATGATATAACAAAGCATATTATCAATATTGACTCCAAGTTTGCTTTGATATTCTGATTAAAAATTACCTAGCAATAAATTCCAGATATCAAAATTAACCTTAGCTTTATCCATTCATTGTGTGTTTATTTTTTTATTGAAAAGTATTTTTTCTCAATATCTGTAACACATGTGATTAAGTAACTTAGGGGTACCACAGAAGCAAGTACAACGTGGCCTATCAATAAAAATTCAGTCTGTATGATTCTGTGACTGACTATGACGGTTAAAGGTTACAAATATTTCCTCATGCAGGTTGTAGGCCAGCATTCAGAACTTGATGCTTATACTTCTTTTTATTTTAAATTTTAAATGTGATGTGGCCGGCACCAGCATCCCATATGAGTGCCGATTCTAGTACCGATTGCTCCTCTTCCGGTCCAGCTCTCTGCTGTGCCCCGGAAGGGCAGTGGAAAATGGCCCAAGTGCTTGGGCCCTGCACCCACATGGGAGACCAGGAAGAAGCACCTGGCTCCTGGCTTAGGATCAGCGCAGTGCCGGCTGTAGTGGCCATTTGGGGAGTGAACCAACAGAAGGAAGACCTTTCTCTCTCTCTCTCTCTCTCTCTCTCTCTCTCTCTCTCTCTCTCTCTCTCTCTCTCTCTCTTTCTCTCACTGTTTATAACTCTACCTATCCAAAAAAAGAAAAGGTGCACTATAAAGTATATGGAGTCCTCATTCTGTGTCTTCATTGAGACTTTGTATAATGACAAGTTCTCCAAAATCAAAACCTTAGAAACTCCTGTATAAGTGATTTATAGTGAAGGACTGATCTCAGGGAAAACAGTTCAATGTGAGAGAGAATTCAGGACAAAACTTTGTAAACATCAGATAAAGATGTATGATTAGTAGCCTCTGGGGTAGCTCAGGATGCCCTTGGAAGTTCTTGGCACACTGAGTCATGGCCAGGTCTCTGGACCTGCTCCCATCTTTGCCGCCTCTGAACTTGACCAATTTAAATCCTAATCCATACTCCAGAACACTAACTATTTCAGATACCAGTGTCAGCCTTTGAGATTCAATAGACTGCAGTCTCTTACTGATTTGAGAAGAGTTGACCCTACACAGCCTATTGACTTAACTCAGCTTGTCAGTGGGAGAGGTGCGACCATCCAGCCACAAAAGGGGTTATGGTGTCCCACTGGTAGAGGAGGGTGCTGACACCTTTAAGATGAAAGTTAATATTGAAGAACAGCTGGCTTCAGAACTAGCTTTGCTGCAACTGAGAAAAATGGTAATGTTGTCACTGTAGATTCTATGACCCAAGAAGTCTGGAGATTCTGTGAAAATCTGTTGCATTCTTTCTGTGTGGACAATCAGTGCCAAAGTGAATGCCTCCACCTGAAGCACTGGTGCCTTGTTACACCAATGCTAAGTATGTGGTCACCTGGGGGAAAACCTGCCAGATTTCCTAAAGCAAAACTTGAACTGTCCAGAAAGTGTGGTTAATTTTTACCCACTACCTATAAAAAGGAAGTCTTCAAAATGCCCAGTTCTCAAGAGGATACAGAGCAGACAAAGCAGAGTTTCTTTGGTCTTATTCCAGGATGGGTGGTGAAAATGGCAGGTGAGAAAATCTTAAAATGTACAGATGAGATCTCCTCAGGTATTATAGCTTGTAGGGCCAGCATTATGGTGCAGCAGGTTGGGCTGCCACCTGCAATGCTGGCATCCCAGCTGACCATCAGTTGGAGTCCCAGCAGCTCAGCTTCTGATCTGGCTCCCTGATAATGCACCTTGGAAAGTAGCAGAGGATGACCCAAGTGCTTGGGCCCCTGCCATCCACATGGAAGACCCAGGTGGAATTCCAGGATCCTGGCTTCAGCTTGGCCCAGCCCTAGCTGTTGTGGCCATTGAGGGAGTGAACCAGGAGATGGAAGATCTCTCTGTGTCTCTATATGTAACTTGGCCTTTCAACTAAATAAATCTTTACAATTAAACAAGTAAGCTAAACATCTTTTTCCTGAAAAAAAATTATAGCTCATAAATTCCCTTCTGCAAAAGAGGAGTATTGGAAGAATACCCCAAAACTGATAATAGAGGCCACAGCATCACATGAGTGCCTGCAGCCTCCCCACAACACCCCCTTGCCTGCCCACCATGGCTGGAAAGGAAGCAGCCATTGACAATGCATGAAAGAAGTTATGATCAGTGAGGATCACAAAATATGGAAAAAGAACACCTTTTTCTTTATGATTTGATGATGACTCATACACTGGAGTTTCCCAGCCTAACAGCATGTGGCTTTAAGATGTAACCAGACCAGAAGGTAGAGATTTCAGCATTCATCATCTTGTCCTGGGGACATATGCATCAGCTGAACAAAAGCCACCTATTGAAATAGCAGCTCCCTGATGATGATGCTCACTTTGATAATTCATACTACGACAGCAAGAAAGATTTTGGTTCATTTGTGGAAAAATTCAAATAGCAATCGAGATCAGCCATGGAGGAGAAGTAAACAGGGGTCATTATATGCCCCAGCACCTTTGTGTCAATGCATCGTTCTTGTTTCTGACTATACAAAATATCCTTCTAAACCAGACCTTTCTGGAGAGTGCCACCCAGACTTACATCCCTGTGGACATCAGAAAGAGGTATGTGGGCTTTCTTGGACATCAGTGCTATTCCATGGGAAGGATAAGTGGTGGATGTGAAGATTATCTTTACAGGGCATACAGCAGTAGTAGAAGATGTTTCTTGGCATCTGACCCATGAATCTTTGGATCAGTTGCCGAAGACCAAAATCTTAGATTCTTGTTACTAGTTCAAACAATGCCTCCAAACCAAGCCACTCATTTGATGCTTATACTGTGAAGTGAACTGTATCTCTTTCAATCTGCATAATGAGTTGTTTAGTCATGATGTTTACACTGCTAAGATACCTGGTTACTTTTGAAATCTCAATTAAATTTAGGTGATTTACTCTGTGTCAGAAGACAATATCTTACAAGTGTGGCAAATGGCCAAGAACATTTGCAATGAGAGTTCCCTAAAGAAAGTGTGGATTTAAGGATTCTAGATATGTCTGCACTTCTTGTGATTTTATATCCCTTATTTCCCCTCTCAACCCTGAGATTGACTTAACACTAGTTTTGAGGCCCACAGACTTCCTTCTGCTATACTCTGCAATAGGTAATCACCAACAATGCTATTAGCACAAGCAGTAGATGTTTTCTAAGCATTAACTGGGGAGTTGAGTCAGCAAAGCCACGGACTTTATATGTAAATTTCAAGGATTTTTTAGTACCAAACCCAGGTCTAATATAGCCACAGAAATGGAAGTATGATGTGTGATTATTTTTCTTCTTTTATCCCAAGTTTTTCAGATGCTTTTAAGGTTACAGTGAGCAAGGAATAGAGCCAGCTGAGGCAGGTGTCTGCACTATGAAGTTTAAATATTATAAGATATCATTTTTATTCAGGAAATAGTAGAGATTTAATTCATAGATTCCTACTCTCAGAACTTCACACCTGACTATCCTATCCAGGATGTACATTTCCCTACATAGAACAATCTTCTCTTCGTTTTACAGTTAAGTCAAAATTAGATGTTCTTCTTTCGACAGATATTTCTGCTCAATCATGTATTTCTTCAGCTGTTTTCGTATTCCTTTCTGTGAATTTTTTTTGCTTGGAACTACCAATTTATAGATATATGATTTTAACTGGTAGTTATACTACAGGTAGACTGTCAAGATGCAAAGGGTAAATCAATATCCTGTATTTTTTTAAGTTTTATTTTATTTATTTGAAAAACAGAGTTATAGATGAAGTAGAGAGAGACACAGAGAGAGGTCTTCCAACCGCTGGTTCACTCCCCAGATGGCCGCAATTGGCCAGTGCTGTGCTGATCAGAAACAATGTGCCAGGAGCTTCTTCCAGGTCTCCTACGTGGGTGCAGGGGCCTAAGGACTTGGGCCATCTTCTGCTGCTTTCCCAGACTATAGCAAAGAGCCTGATCGGAAGAGGAGCAGCCAGAACCAGAACCAGCACCCATATGGGATGCCGACACCTCAGGCCAGGACTTTAACCCCCTGTGCCACATCGCCAGCCCCCATATTTGTTTTTAAAATTAATTGTTGATTTTAAAAAAAGAACAAGTACCAGAAAGGAGGTCAAAACATACATATTTCTGATTGCATTTTCTTAAGGTATAATTCTCCATATGTTGGGGCAGCCATTGTAGTGCAGCGGGTGAAGGCACATGCAACACCATAGTCCCGTGTTAGAGTGATTGTCCAAGTCCCAGGTGCTCTGCTTCTGATCCAACTTCCTGCTAATGTGCCTGGGAACCCAGCAGAAGATGGTCTGCATACTTGGGACCCTATCATGGAAACCCGAATGGAGTTCTGTACTCCTAGCTTCGGTCTGGCGCAGCTCTGGCTGTGGTGGTCATCTTGGGAGTGAACAAGCATATGGGAGATCTTTGTCTCTCCCTCCATCTCTTTTAGTCACTGCTTTTCAAATAAATATATGTTTTTATGAATTCTAAATTTATCATTATAGACAACAACCTAGACTGCTGCACCACATCTGTGTTGATATTCTGGTACCTACTGGAAGTATTCAAAATAAATGCTCCCACAATCCTTCTCAATCACTGTACTTTCTGTCTTGGTTTCATATTTTAGGCAGGCAAGGGGTTGCTTCGGTGAGATTGCATTTGTACTGAACTTTGAAATATGGACAAGATTGTGCATGGGTTAAATCAATAAAAGACCTTTTCAATAGAAAAAGAAACATGACTACTTTTCCATAGAAAGTAAGATTATGAGGGCAAACATGGAGGTGAATTTGGTAGTTCAGGTGGAAAGGAATTTGGCAAGAAGATGAAAGGGCAGTTATCGCTTGTGTGTATCAAGAATGTGAGTGCAGGCCGGCACCTCAGTTCAATAGGCTAATCCTCCACCTGCAGCACCAGCACACTGGGTTCTAGTCCCAGTCGGGGCACCTGTTCTGTTCCGGTTGCCCCTCTTCCAGTCCAGCTCTCTGCTGTGACCCGGAGGTGAGTGGAGGATGGCCCAAGCGCTTGGGCCCTGCACCCGCATGGGAGACCAGGAGAAGCACCTGGCTCCTGGCTTCAGATCAGTGCGGTGCGCTGGCTGCAGCAGGCCGGCCTCAGCAGCCATTGGAGGGTGAACCAACGGTAAAAGGAAGACCTTTCTCTCTGTCTGTCTGTCTCTCTCTCTCTCTCTCAGAGAAATTCTGCCTGTCAAAAAAAAATGTGAGTGCAGTAACAGCATTTGGTCATAAATGTCTATTTTTTCAGTAAGGTCCTGTACAACAGAGTTTTCTCCCATGAGAAAGCAGTTACAGTGATCATACTGCATATTTATTTTCTTATACCAAACTTATTTTTTATACCCAAGTAATTGCTTCTCAGATCACCACAATTCCTTGTCCTATAAACAGGGTAGAAGGGACCTGCGAGACTTGGAAAACTTTCAGAATTATAAAATAAGTTGTATGATGAAATAAAGGATGCCCAGGGGAATAATCTACATTCCAACATAATACTTTAAAAAGTAGACTTTCAATCATTTCTACTGTTATGCAAAATAATATGGGCAAACATACCAGTAAGTCTCTGTCATGTGTCAAGACTTTAAAAGCATTTTTATGGATATCAATTTGAAGCAAAGATCTGAATGCAGAAGACTTCCAGTATCTAAAGCAGAGGTTTCAAGACAATTATCTTCTTGGCCCCAGGACTCCAATTAAAATCTTGATGGGTTTGTCCTCTACCTTTAAGGAATGGAGAAGACAGGACCCGCTATGAGACTCTCATTTCAGAGGGAACTCATCAGACATTAAAAAGGAGAATACTGTCTTAAAACTTAACCCTGGATTGTAAGGAGTGGAAAATCACAAGACAAACTGCGAAAACCCAATCCTGAGTTATAGGACTGTAAATTCAACCTATAGCTTAATTACCCCATAATTTAAGAGACTGAAAGGTGGCTCTCCTTCTATTTATTTATGCATCTATCTATAATTTATTTATTTTTATTTAGCAAAGTTAGAGGCAGACAGACGGATGCAGAGTGCTCCTACCCACTAGCTCAGAGAAAAAAAGATAATAATGGAGAGAGGCTTCACTCCCAACTACCTGTAATGGCCAGGATTTGGCCAGAGGCAAAGCAGAACTTGGCAAGGTAATCAAGGTCCCCCACATGGGTGGCGGGAACCCAATACTTGACCCATCACAGCTGCCTGCCAACATCTGCATTAGCAGAAGTTTGAGTGAGGATCCAGAGTCAGGAAACACTAATGGGGAAAGCAAGTGTAAATGTCTGCCTTCCTCCTTGTTTTAAAGGTGGAAACATTCCATGTTTATTTCAACTTTAAAATGAACACTCTTTATCTTCTGATAATCAAGTACCTGTGAATTGTTATAGCTTGTTAGAAGTTCCTGAAGAAACTATGGACATAGGTAAGCTGAAAATTAAGAATGTTGTGCATGTCTTATGGTTGGGAGGGAGGGAAGCCCAAGAACTACATGAGTAAGGTCAGAGGGCAGAGGTTAGGATGGCAAACTCAAGGCAGAAGCCAGGTTTAAAAAGAGGATAAGGCTTGAGCCAAGAAAGCAGATGGGTAGCCGCAATGTTATAGGCATCTTGTTGTCCAGTAGCTGTCAGATTTGTTGGATAGAATAGAAATAATGTTCTGATATTTTTTCTTTAGTTACTGTACTTGAATGATATGAGAAAGCAGAGTTTACTATCAACATGTATGAAAACATTATAAAAATCAAGTTCTTAATCCAAATCACTAATGAAGATTATGTAAACTCTACATATGTAGTATCCTGCAGATTTCTCTCCTTGGAGAGACTTGCCAGAGTTTGAGGTTTTTGTGGATATATATAAATTGTTTAGGTTAACACTCTCCTGACAATTCTGATGTGCCCCTTAAGAGAAGACCATTTATATAGGGGTAGTATGATTTGATACTACAAAAAATATGGGTAGTGTCTTAATGCAAAAGTCTTAGTTTTTATTCTCCCAGGCTGTAAGTTACCACTACTGGAGTTTTGATAACTTCTATTACCTTTTTTATTTACTTATTAGTTTAAGCTTTATATATTTGTTAAGCACAAATGCGGAAATCAAGTATGCATTCTTTCACATCGCTATGCAACATTATTCTTAAAATCCATTCAGAAAAGTGATCCCTGTTAAATTTAAGAGTGGAAAAAGAGAGGGAGGAGATGTACAATTTGGGACATGCTCAATCAGACTTGCCGCAAATGGTGGAATTAGAAATGTGCCAGGGGATTCCAACACAATCCCATCAAGGTGGCATGTACCAATGCCATCTCACTAGTCCAAGTGATCAATTTCAGTTCACAATTGATGGCTCTGATAGGTCTAAGAGTCAAAGGGATCACACAAACAAGACAAGTGTCTGCTAATACTAACTGATAGAATCAAAAAGGGAGAGAAGGATCCAACATGGGAAGCGGGATACACAGCAGACTCATAGAATGGCAGATGTCCTAAATAGCACTCTGGCCTCAGAATCAGCCCTTAAGGCATTCGGATATGGCTCAAGAGCCTATGAGAGTATTGTAGGCATGAAAAGCCAAGATACCCTGGAAAAAAAAAAAAGACCTAAATGAAAGATCTCTGTGAGTGAGATCCCAGTGGAAAGAACGGGGCCATCAAAGATGGAAGTACCTTTCTCTGAAGGCAGGAGAGAACTTCCACTTTGACTATGACCCTATCAGAATAAGATCAAAGTCAGCGAACTCTAAAGGCTTCCATAGCCCTGGCAACTCATGACTAGAGCCTAGGGAGATTACTGACGCCATGAACAGGAGTGTCAAATTGTTAAGTCAGCAACAGGAGTCACTGTGTACTTACACCCCATGTGGGATCTGTCCTTAATGTGTTGTCTAATGTGCAGTGATGCTATAACTAGTACTGAAACAGTATTTTTACACTTTGTGTTTCTGTGTGGGTACAAACTGATGTGATCTTTACTAATTATATACTGAATCGATCTTCTGTATATAAAGATAAATGGAAATGAAAAAAAAAACCTGGTGTTAAATTGGAAATGGCATAGAAAATTAATTAATTTTAAAAAAAAATATTATGTAGGATCTCTGTCTTTAATGTGCTGTACACTCTTATTTAATGCTATAACTAGTACTCCAATGGTAGTTTTTTCACTTTGTGTTGCTATATGGGGGCAAACTGTTGAAATCTTTACCTAATATATACTAAACTGATCTTCTGTATTTAAAGAGAATTGAAAATGAATGATGATGTGATTGGAAGGGGAGAGGGAGCGGGAAAGGGGAGGGTTGCGGGCAGGAGGGAAGTTATGGGAGGGGAGAAGCCATTGTAACCCATAAGCTGTACTTTGGAAATTTATATTCATTAAATAAAAGTTTAATAAATGAAAAAAAATCCATTCAGAAAATAACTATCTTTGGTGCGTTTGGAAGTAAAATTAATGCCAAATAGATAAAAAAATATTTTGGAGAGGAGTTAGTAAGTGAACTTAGGTAATAATCATAGAAGGCTTTCTGGAGAGCATAAAATTATTTTTTCCTATAACCATTTAATTAATCTAGTAAAAATCTATTTTTATTAGGTTAGGCCATAAGATATTGAGTCAATTCCTTTAAACAAGTCTTTGCCTTGTCTCCTATAGGATTCAAGCTTGTTTTAAACAGCAGCAGTAGATTACTTTAAAATTTATTGTGTATGATGTAGTGGTTATTTTGCATTCAATTATTGTTTATAGCTATTGTCCATGTTCCCACTAAAATAGAGTCTTTGCTTTTTACTTATTAAACTTCTTATTTGGTGAGATATTAAGCCTTTTACTGTAATGTAAATTTAAAGTATATTATCTCAAAAATAAGAAAAAGAAAAGGAAGGAGGGATAGATGTAGGGAAAAACAGGAAAGGAGGGAGAGAAGGGTAGAGATGGAGGAAAGAGGGAATATCATTATATTCTTAGAATTATATCTATGAACTATATAGATGGTTAAAACTAGTCAAAAATATAAAAATCTGTTGAAGTAAAACAGCAACAATGAAAAACTGATGTGAATCTGGCAGAAAAATAACTCAGACAACCAGGAGAATTCCCAAGTTAAATGACGTTTGAATGATCTTTTAAAGAAAACCATGTTTGAGCAGGCAGAGAAAGACAGTAAGGATGTTGCAAGTTAGAGAAGTACAAAGTAGGAGAACCCTGAAAGGAAATGTTTGAAAACCAGTAGAATATTCCTTATATAAGGGAGGTTGGCAATAATAAATAAGACAGAACAAAGACGACCTTGAACTCATATTGAGTACCAGCACTTGAGAAGGCTATAATCTAGCTCATAAGAAGGGGATTCAAAAGAAGTCTCCATAATAAGGAGATATTGCATGATCGGAAATATGTTGCGAAAAAGCTCATTGAGTGAGGCTGTTGAGAAAATCTAAGTGAGGGATACAATTAAATGAGTTTTTAGTTAGAGTTTTTAGTTCAGATGCTATAATCTAGAAAATATGAACCATAAGAATGAGGCATCACATGAATTGAAGAAAGGGCCTTAAAAATGTGTAAAAGTAAAGGCTGGTGTTGTGGCAAGGCAGGTAAAGCCACCACCTGCAACACCAGCATCCCTTATGGGTACCAGCTAGAGACCTGGCTGCTCTGCTTCTGAGTCAGCTCCCTGCTAATGTGCCTGGGAAAGCAGCAGAGGATGGTACAAATGCTAGGGCCTCTGCACTCACCTGGGAGATCCCGAGGAAGCTCCTGGCCCCTGGACCTCAGATGGCCCAGCTCTAGCCAGTGAACCAGCTAGCAGAAGGTATCTGTGTGTGTGTGTGTGTGTATCTCTCTCTGTAATTCTGCCTTCCAAATCTTTTAAAAATGTGCAAAAGTCTGATAGGAAGCCAAACAGAGGAAGGAGAGAGAATACCCTATAAGGTAGCCCAGCAATGTGAAGAACTGTGATGTGTTTGGAAGATAAGGGTAATATTGTCTCTTTTGAGTATAAGGCAAGTGGAGGTACAGGGTAGAAAATGAGGCAGAAGTCTCTTGGTATCAGATAATGAACAGCGTTGCACCTCATGCTGAGCTATTTGGATTTTCTCTTATAAGAATCTTACTCTCTATTTTTGATGCTGTCGTTGACTTATATCCTGCCTTAGGAATCTGATATCTGGCCACAGTATGATGAATGAAATGAACATGTAAGAGACTTGTAACTAATGAATAGTTGGTGGGTGCCATATTCACCTGTGGGAAAGAGCCAAGGCAATTGGAGAAGGAATAAGAAAGGGCTAATGATGTGAGCTTGTAAACATGTGGAATATTGGAACTGACATTGGTTAAAGAGATAAGAAAGGAGTTAAATGGAGCCTCATGATAGCTCCTGGGTATCTGGAACTAACTCACATAGGAAAAACAGGGAGAGAGAATATTGACAGCTCTACTCTGAACATCTTGCATTTCAATACCTGCAGGAATTCTGACATTGGAAATGTGCCAGAGGAAATTTGAGAGTCTTTTTTTTTTTTGATAGCTGAAGCAATAAGTATAGAAAAGATTTCTCTTTAGAGGTAAATAAACTAGGAAACCTTCATATGAAAGAGAATCCATACAGAGTGGTCTCAATGATAAGCCATATAAAACTTGGTTGAAGATTGCTTGAGAAGATTTGTTTCTCAACTTGAAGTCTTTATGAATTGTCCTTGTGCCTGTTATATTCTTTTCCCATTTTCATTTTGCTCACATATCTCTTCTCTTCTCTGTATAAACACTCGGAGAGGGCTTCCCTGACTGCATAAACACTGGCCGTGTACTCTGCATCAGAGATCCTACATGTCTGGTTCCAAGTTCTATTTCCTATGTTTCTGTTTCTCCCCTGGTACTTCATTCTCCATCCCTGCTTTCTTTCTTTCCTTTCAACAGTGACTGAAGTAAAAACAAAATTCTGTGGAAAGTCTTCATACAACTTTTCTGCCCTCATCTTCCACATGGATTGAATGTTTGCTGAATAATTGAAATAGAAACATAATTTGCAAAATTGATCTAAGGAATTTTAGTGGATTCTTTTCCGGTCCATAATGCAAAAAAATCATTTAAAAAGTATCCTAGCTGGAAAATGTCTTAGAGTTCCTGCTAAAAACTCAAAATTGATCATAATATGCTATTCTAAAATGAGACAGTACCTTCAAAATCATTTATTTCAAACTATTTTGTTAGGCAAATTTTAAAGAAAATCAATGAGTTGTTATTAACTAATATTGACATATATTAATAACTTTCTAAGTATTATATTACAAACATTAAACATGAACATTCTTCAGAAAATTTGTGGAAAGTGGATTTAAAGATAAGTTTATGTTCACACAAAATATTTTGAGGCCGGCGTCGCAGCTCACTTGGCTAATCCTCCACCTGCGGCGCCAGCACCCCGGGTTCTAGTTCCGGTCAGGACACTGGATTCTGTCCTGGTTGCTCCTCCTCCAGGCAGTGGAGGATGGCCCAGGTGCTTGGGCCCTGCACCCGCATGGGAGACCAGGAGGAGGCACCTGGCTCCTGGCTTCGGATCGGTGCAGCACGCCGGCCAGGGTGGCCATCTGGGGGGTGAACCAACGGAAAAGGAAGACCTTTATCTCTGTCTCTCTGTCTCACTAACTCTGCCTGTCAAAAAAAAATAACATTTTGAAAATCATACATGATTTTTCATAATACATATTCCATGAATTTTTTGAATACCCTTGCATTGCCATACACCTTAACCTAGCAAAATCACATGTCTAATTCATTCATCTAGTCCAGTCCTTGTCACAGTTATCACCCTTGGGACCACTGCATGGTCAGGAGCTCTGACGTAAAGAGAACTACTGAGAAAAATATCAGTTCATTTGGAAATTTTCACTGATCTCTCCAAAATATTTAAATTTTAAAAAGAAGTTATAATTATTTTAAATTATTTAAATGATTCAATTACATTTTATTCAGTGAGCTAACTGTTTATTAAGTATTCCTGAGTGCTAAGCTACCATTTGATCAAAAGAAGCAAATTTCAAAAATGTGGCATTAAAATATCCAGTGAGGCCAGCATTGTGGCACAGCAGGTTAAGCTGCTGTCCAGAACACTAGCATCCTATGTGAGGTCCAGTTCAAGTCCCAAATATTCTACTTCCAGTCCAGCTCCTTGCTAATATCCTTGGGAAGGCAGCAGGAAACAGCCCAAGTACTTGGGCCCCTGCACACATGTGAGAGACCCAGGTGGAGTTTTGTGCTCCTGGCTTCAGCCTGGCCCATTGGGGACAGAACAAGTGGATGGAATAATCTCATATTCTTTTGTCTTGGCTGGCTGTCTGTCTGTCTGTCTTTCTCTCTCTTTCTCTCTCATTCTGACTTTCAAATAAATATATAATCTTTAAAAGAAAGAAAAACAATAGATGAGGGAGACAAGAGGAATTTTAATAATATTTACTCTCTTGATTGCAGATCCTGATCAGAGGAGAGATAAAGAACAATTTTTTGGTAGATTCCAAGATTCACCCTATTGCATTTATACAGACTCTCACAGAATCATTTTCATCATTCAACTCCTGACCTTGACTTCTGCCAGGTGCATTTTCTCTCTTTCCTGAGGCTTCTTCACTAAGAATTCCCCTACACTTGTCCTGGGACCCTGTCCAGGTGACATCAAAGCAGAGGCGTTTTACAGTTATTTCAGTCTTGCCCTTAAGCACCTGTGCACCTGTGGGAAAAGGCCCATGGGCACTGGGAGGATGCGCAATGACAGCACAGTGAACACGTTCATTCTGTGGGAGTTTTCCAGTTTCCCAGACCTGCAGGGTCTACTCTTTGTGGTGATTTTCTTCTCCCATGTGACCATCCTGGCTGCAAATGTGTCCATCATGTTGGCCATCAAGCTCAGTCACAGCCTTCATACCCCCATGTACTTTTTCCTTCTTGGCCTCTCCTTCTCAGAAACTTACACTACTATGGTGATCATCCTCCGCGTGTTAGTAGATTTGCTATCAAAGAGCAAGACCATATCTTTTCCTGAGTGTGCCACACAGATGTTTTTCTTCTTTGGCTTGGGGGGCAATAACTGCTTCATCTTGGCTGCTATGTCCTATGACCGTTACACAGCCATCCACAACCCACTGCGTTATCCCATCCTGAAGACCCCTAAGGTCTGCTTTCTACTCATGATGGCCTCTTGTATTGTTGGGATCCTAATTTCTTTGTGCATCATCACCATTGTATTCAACTTGTCCTACTGTGGTTCCAACATTATCCATCATTTCTTCTGTGACATTGCACCTGTGGTTCACCTTGCTTGTGATTACACTTCCTATCATAAAATGGCTATATATATATATGCTCTCTGCCTTTGTATTGTTAGGCAGTGTTGTTTTAATTATGGTTTCCTATGTCTTCATAATTTCTGTAGTTATAAAGATGCCCTCTACAGAAGGAAGGTATAAGGCCTTCTCAACCTGTTCCTCCCACCTCACTGTGGTGTCCATACACTATGGATTTGCTTGCTTTGTCTATCTGAGGCCCAAAGAGAGTGACACATTCCGTGAAGACATGCTGATGGCTGTGACATACACGATGCTAACACCACTACTTAATCCCATCGTTTATAGCCTTAGAAACAAAGAAATGCGAACAGCTCTAAGGAAAATTCGAGACAATGGCAATCGATTTTTCCTCCAGCTGTCAAGTAAAAGAGATCAGAACATTTAAAAATTTCTGGTTTGAGGGGCCAGCGCTGTGGTGCAGCGTGTTAAAGCCCTGCCCTGAAACGCCACCATCCCATGTGAGCGCCAGTTCATGTCCTGGATGCTCCTCTTCCAATGTAGCTCTCTGCTATGCCTGTTAAAGCAGTAGAAGATATCCCAAGTCCTTGGGCCCCTGCACCCATGTGGGAGACCCAGAAGAAGCTCCTGACTCCTGGCTTTGGATCAGCGCAGCTCCAGCCATTACAGCCATCTGGAAGTGAACCGGTGGATGGAAGACCTCTCTCTCTCTGTCTCTACCTCTCTCTGTAACTCTGTCTTTCAAATAAATAAAATAAATCTTTTAAAAAAAATTTCTAGTTTGATAAATAAAAGTAGTAAAGTAGAATACTTCTAATAAAAAACATAACTTTTTGTTCAAAGTATTTAAAATATTATCTAAATTATCTGAGATATCCATGCTTTGCTATCTTTCTACTCTATACAATTTTAAAACATTTTTAATATTATTAAAGTGTGTATACATTCAGAAATCCATCAAACACATTTTGAAACAATAATTTCATAAAAGTAGTGGCCTGTGGGTAATGAAGAAAATTAGTTTACTTAATACAAACTAGGCAGAACGTGAGAATTAAGAATGAAGAGGTGCATGCGGATCCGGCTGAAGAGCCCATGAGAGTATTTCAAGCAAGGAAAGCCAAGACACTCTGGCAAAAAAAAAAAAAAAAACACCTAAATGAAAGATCTCTGTGAGTGAGATCCCAGTGGAAAGAATGGGGCCATCAAAGAAGGAGGTACCTTTCTCTGAAGGGAGGAGAGAACTTCCACTTTGACTATGACTTTGTCTAAATATCATCAGAGTCGGTGAACTCAAAAGGCTTCCATAGCCTTGGCAACTCATGACTGGAGCCTACGGAGATTACTGATGCCATAAATAAGAGTGTCGATTTGTTAAGTCAACAACAGGAGTCACTGTGCACTTGGTCCTCATGTAGGATCTCTGTCCTTAATGTGCTGTACATTGTGATTTAATGCTATAACTAGTACTCAAACAGTATTTTTCACTTTGTATTTCTATGTGGGTGCAAACTGTTGAAATCTTTACTTAATATATGCTAAACTTATCTTCTGTATATAAAGAGAATTGAAAATGGAAAAAAAAAGAATGAGGAGGTGAACACCATGCAAAGAAAATTGAAAGCAATCTAAGGAGATACTGTGTTCATCTCTGTATTCAAGCAAATGTAGAAATTAGGATAAAATGAATGGTTTGGCAGAAAAAACAAACTTTTAGATTTGTTTATGTTGATTTAAACATTACACAATGCATATATTTATCAAAACATCACATAGTAAATCATATGTACAATTTTTTCAACACTAAATGATAATTTGTTTTTCATGTTTAAAAGCTTTCAAAATATGTATATACAAGATAAATAGATTACAGAGAATTACTGTAGAGCAAAATACATAAACATACAGGGTGTTTTATAGGATACAAAAACTATGTCACAATTAAAAAAAATTCAAGGGATGTAGGCAAATTAAAACATGTCTACAAAGAATATGCTAACTATAACTAAGGTGGAACTAGACAAATCCCTAAACATCAAAGTGAAATTAATTTTCTGTGTTTCCTACCTGCATGGTTTGCCTTTCTGGGGCTGAATTGCGTACTTCAGAAACATCAACTTCTGGTAGATGATCAAGCACCTCTTCCTCTTCATTCTTCTGATTTTGTCCACAGTCTGGCAATCTTAAGGAAGACTGGCTTATTTACATTCTGAGGAAATATAAGCCATTAGCAGGTCATCAGGGTTGGGTTCTGACATGAGCAGCTGAATAGAGGTCAACACGGCTGCAATGTTAAGGGATGGTTTCCAGACACATTTTGGTGGCAATTTGAAAACATCTAGACAAATTCTTCCAGCAGAATCAATGTTTGGAGGATAGATTGGAGTCAGAAGTCAGATCTGAGGAGATTTAAATGGGTACCTCTCAGGAATAATAACTTCCTGCTTGAAAACACACTTCTCATAAAGTGTTTTAGATCTATCTAGTATTCCTATGAGCTAACAGAACTCGCACGTCAATCATTTGGTCCTTATCTTCACAGCGCATGATGCCTGGGGGTGGCTCTGTGGCTAACGTGTGCAACTCTCTCTTAAGGCATGAAGTTATCTACATGATCCCCAAGTGAAAGTAAAACCACACAGGGTTCACCAATGCACACTAAGAGCTGACTACTGTACACTCAGTGCAGCAGCACACAACATGTGCACAACCTACTTCATATACATAATTTTATATCAGGTAAAAAAATTTTATAAACATTTCAAAAATAATTGACAAAAATTGTTTAGATCTATAGTATATAGCATATTGTTTTGCAATACATACAGATTGTAGAATGACTTGGTAGAGTTATTTAACATGCTGCATTATCTCATGTACTTATTTTTCTGGTGAGAAATCTTAGTATCTACTATCTTAACAGTTTTGAAGAATACTACACATCATTAACTATCATCATCATGTTGTGCAATAGACCACTCAAGCATTTTAATATATATTGAATCATGTTTTTGTTTGTTCTTTCTGTATCTTTGAAATAAATGTACATTTTAAGTAAAATTTTTTTGATCAGCAGTAATTATATATGTGTGTGGAATACAGTGTGACATTTCCATTTATGTAGATAGTGTATACTGATCAAATCAAGTTAATTAACATTTCCTCCTCTTGGTTACTACTTTATGATTGGAGCTTTAAAGACCCTCTATCCTATTTGCTAAGAAAATATGTAATAGATTATTCTAAACTACTGACACCACACTATGCTGTGTAACACTAGGTACTGACCTGTCTGATTTTGGTATATTTTCTGTTATCTAACCTCTGAATTGCCCCACTATGTCTACTGTTCTATCTTCAGATTCATATTGCTTTTAGCTTCCACATACATATTTGTCTTTGAGTCTGGCTCATTTCACTTAACATAATGTTTCATCATTTTGTTAGGTGTCTGTTACCCATTTATTTGTATTTTATCATTTTAAAACTGCCTGTTCATATCCTTTTCCAGTTTCTGAAATGGATTGTTTATTGCTCTTAGTTTATTGAGCTTGTTACATATTCTGGATGTTAATCTTTTCTTGGATACTTAACCTGCAAATATTTTCTCCCATTCTGTTGATTCCTCTTCGTTTGGTTAATGGTTCCCTTTGGTGTGCAGAGGCTTCTTTGCTTGATGTAATACCATTTGTTTATTTTATTTTTACTGGTTTTGTATTGGTGAGATCTTCAATCACTGCTTCACTTCTCAAATGGACACAATGGCCAGAGCTGTACTGATCCCAAGCCAGGAGCTAGGATTTCTTCCAGGTCTCCCACATGGGCACAGGGGCCTCAACATTTGGATGATCTTCTGCTGCTTTCCCAGGCCATAAACAGAAAGCTGTATCAGAAGAGGAATAGCCAGGATATGAACTGACGCCCATATAGGATGCTGGCACCACAGGTGGAGGCTCAACATTCTACACTACAGCACTCACCCCAGATTTTTCCATTTCTGTGTGGGTGTTTTATATTTCTTTTATTCAGGTTTTATAATTTTAATTGTAGAGATCTTTCACATCTTTGGTTACATTTTTCAAAGTATTGTTTGTAATTATTGAGTGGGACTGATCTTATAGGTTGTAGTCAGAACATTGTTGGTGTATAACAATGCTATTGATTTCTATGTATTAATTTTATATCCTGAAACTTTTTATCAGTTCTAAATGTCTCTTTAAAAATATTTTATTTATTTATTTGAGAGGTAGAGGGAGGGGAGGAGAGAGAGAGAGAGAAAGAGAGGGACTGCAGGGTCTTCTATCTGCTTTGGTTCACTCCCATAATGTCCACAACAGCAGGAGTTAGACAGATCCAAAGCCAGGAGCCAGGAGTTTCTTTTGGGTCTCCCACATGAATATAGGAGCCCAAGCACTTGGATCATTTTCTACTGCTTTCACAGGCAATAACAGAGAGCTGGGTTGGAAGAAGAGCAACCAGGATACCAACCGGCGCCCATATGGGATCCGGTGCCACAGGAAGAGGCTTAACTTACAACACTACAGCACTGGCCCCTAATAGTCTTGTTTGTTTGTTTGTTTGTTTGTTTTGACAGGCAGAGTGGACAGTGAGAGAGACAGAGAGAAAGGTCTTCCTTTACCGTTGGTTCAACCTCCAATGGCCGCTGTGGCCGGCGTGCTGTGGCCAGCGTACCACGCTGATCCGAAGCCAAGAGCCAGGTGCCTCTCCTGGTCTCCCATGCAGGTGCAAGGCCCAAGGACCTGGGCAGTCCTCTACTGCACTCCCGGGCCACAGCAGAGAGCTGGACTGGAAGAGGGACAACCAGGACAGAATCCGGTGCCCTGACTGGGACTAGAACCTGGTGTGCTGGCACCACAGGCGGAGAATTAGCCTTTTGAGCCACGGCGCTGGCCCCTAATAGTTTCTTAAATTACTCTTTTGATTCCCCTAAATAATAGATCATGTTAGAACCAGCGTTGTGGCACAGCAGGTAAAGTCACTACCTGCAATGCCACCATCCCATATGGGTGCTGGTTCATGTCCTGGCTTCTACACTTCTGATCCAGCTCCCTGTTAATTGCCTGGGAAAACCAGTGGAAGATTGTATTTGGACCCCTGCCTTTCTTGTTTGAGGCCTGGATGAAGGTCCTAGCTCCTGACTTAGATCTCATTCAGTCCTCACAGCCATTCTGAATAAACCAGCAGATGGAAGATTTCTCCCTATCTCCGTCTCCCTGTCCTTCAACTTTGACTTTCATATAAATAAGTAAATCATTTTAATCTTTTTAATGTTAGTTTTTAACTCATTCGATATGGTTTGAAGACACAATTCTAAGAATATAGTGATATTTCCTTCCTCCTTCCCTTCCTCCCTGCTCCTTCTCCTTCCCACCCTCCTTTTTTCTCCCTGTCTTACTTTTTGAGATAATATATTTATTTTAAATATGCATTACAGTAAAAAGGTTTAATGCTTCAAAGAATAAGAAGTTTAACAAGTAGAAAGGAAAAAGATCCTAGTTTCGTGGGAATATAGACAATAGCTATAAACAGTAATTGAATGGAAAAATGACCACTTCATCCATATACACTAAATTTTAAAGTAATCACAAATCATTAAAACTATAGTAGTATAACATTCTTAACTGTCGATTTAACAAAGTAATAAAACAAAGTTTCACAGAACTATGTTTGCAGCAATACTGATATATACAGGTATTATTTTCTTTTTTTCCATTCTTTTTTAAAATTTTAGTTCCCATATATAAGGGAGAATATGAGTTATTTGTTTTTCTATATCCAGCTTATTTCACTCAACATGATGTCCTCTAGTTTCATCCATTTTACTGCAAATGGTAGAATTTTATTCTGTTTATAGCTAAATAATATTCCATTGTATATGTATACTGCATTTCTTTACCCATTCATCTGATGATGAACACCATCATTCATTCCAAATTTGACTATTGTGAACAATGTTGCTCTAAACATCATGGTGCAGGTATGTGTTCATATATTTGGAGTATGTACCCTGTAGTTGGTTGCTAATCTTTTTTTTTTTTTTTTTAGAAATCTTCAGTATTTTCCACAGTGGCTACACTAATTTACATTCCCACAAACAATGTATAGCTGTTCCCCTTTTTCCATATCCTAGCCAGCATTTGTTACTCTGTGTTTTGGGCTTTAGCCATTCTTATGGGTGAGGTGATATCTCATTGTGGTTTTGATTTGCATTTCTCTAATGGATAGTGATAGCATTTTTTCTTATATTAGTTGGCATTTGTTTTTCTTCTTTTGAGAATTAACTATTGAAGTCCTTTGCCTATTTTTTTTTGACAGGCAGAGTGGATAGTGAGAGACAGAGAGAAAGGTCTTCCTTTTTGCCGTTGGTTCACCCTCCAATGGCCACTGCGGCCAGCGCATCTTGCTGATCCGAAGCCAGGAGCCAGGTGCTTCTGCTGGTCTCCCATGTGAGTGCAGGGCCCAAGGACCTGGGCCATCCTCCACTGCCTTCCCGGGCCATAGCTGAGAGCTGGCCTGGAAGAGGGGCAACCAGGATAGAATCCAGCGCCCCAACCGGGACTAGAACCCAGTGTGCTGGCGCTGCAAAGCGGAGGACTAGCCTGTTAAGCCACGGCGCCGGCCCATCTCTGATTTTATAGATTTGGGTCTTTTCTCCTCTTTTTTTAGTTAGTTGGGCCAATGGGGTGTCAATTTTGTTTATTTTTTCAAAAAACCGGCTCCTCATTTGGCTGATTTTTTGTAATTTTTTTTTTATTCAATCCTGTTGATTTCTTCTCTGATTTTACTTATTTCTCTTCTCCTACTAGATTTGGGTCTGGTTTACTGCAGATATTCTAGATCCTTGAGATGAATTGAAAGCTCATTTATTTGGTGCCTTTCCAATTTCTTAATGTAGGCACCTATTGTTATAAACTTTCTTCTTAATACTGCTTTTGCTATATCCCATAAGTTTTGGTATGTTGTGCTGTTATCCTCATTTACTTCCAGAAAATTTTTGATTTCTTTTTTAATTTCTTCTATGACCCATTGTTCATTCAGGAGCATGTTGTTCAATCTCCATGTGTTTGCATGTGCTCTAGGGATTCCTGAGTTCCTAATTTCCAACTTCATTCCTCTATGGTCTGAGAAGTTGCATCTTATGATTCTAATTCTTTTGAATTTGCTGAGACTTGCTTTATGGCCTAGTATGTGGTCAATCCTAGAGAAGGTTCCATGTACTGCTGAGAAGAATGTAAAGTCTTTATGTGTAGGATAAAAAGTTCTGTAGATATCTGTTAGATCCATTTCAGCTATAGTGTCGTTTAAATCTACTGTATCCTTGTTGATCTTCTGTCCTGTTGATCTATTTCTGAGACTGGAGTATTGAATCCCCCAGTACTATTTTATTGGGGTCTAAGTCTCCCTTTAAGGCCCTTAACAAATCTTTTAAATAAATCAGTGCCCTGAAATTAGGTGCATATACATTGATAATCATTAAATCTTCCTGTTGAATTGATCCATTAGTCATTCTATAGTGCCCCTCTTTGTCTCTCTTAACAGTTTTTTTTGTTAAAGTTTATTTTGTCTGATATTAACATGGCTACACCTGCTCTTTTTTCATTTCTGTTGGCATGGTATATCTTTTTCCAGCCTTTCACTTTCAGTCTGTGTGCATCTTTGTTGTTAAGATGTGTTTCTTGTAAGCAGCAAAAAGATGGGTTTTGTTCCTTAACCCAATCTGCTAATCTGTTTCTTTTAACTGTACAGTTCAGGACATTAACATTTAATGTGACTATTGATAAGTAGTAACTTAGCCCTGCCATTAGCCAAAGATATTTTCTAATATATGCTTTGAACTCCCTGTGATCTTTTGCTGTGAGGTTTCCTTCCTTTACCTTCTTTCATACTGATGACCGTGTTTCTGTGTGTAACACATCTTTAAGCATCTTTTGCAGGGCTGGACGAGTGGCGACAAATTCTTTCAATTTCTGTTTGCTATGAAAGGGCTTTATTTCACCTTCATTCACAAATGAGAGCTTTGCAGGATATAATATTCTGGGCTGGCAGTTTTTCTCTCTTAGTACCTGGGCTATGTCTCGCCATTGCCTCCTAGCCTGTAGGGTTTCTGATGAGAATCTGCTGTGAGTCTAATTGGAGATCCTCTGAGAGTAATCTGACGTTTCTCTCTTGCACATTTTAGGATCTTTTCTTTATGTTTCACTGTGGTGAGTTTGATTACTACGTGTTGTGGTGAGGATCTCTTTTGGTCATGTTTACTAGGGGTTCTATGAGCTTCCTGTACTAAGATGCCTCTGTCCTTCTCCAAACCCGGGAAGTTCTCTGCAGGTATCTCACTAGAAAGGCCTTCTAATCATTTCTCTCTCTCCATGCCTTCAGGAACTCCTAGAACCCGAATGTTGGGTTTTTTAATAGTATCCTGTAGATTCCCAACAATATTTTTTAGATTTCTAATCTCCTCTTCTTTTCTTTGGTTCGACTGTATACTTTCCTTTGCTCTCTCTTCTAAGTCCAATATTCTCTCTTCTGCTTCACTGACTCTGTTTTTAAGGTTCTCTAATGTGTTTTTTATTTGATCTATTGAGTTCTTCATTTCATTTTGATTTCTCTTTACTATCACACTTTCCTGTTCTACTAGTTTCTGTAGTTTCTGTATTTCGTTTTGATTCCTCTGTAAGATTTCATTTTCATGAATGAGATTTTCTATCCTGTCCAGTAAGGATTTCCGTAGCTCAAGCATTTGTTTTTGAAAACTTCTAATTGTTCTTATCATAAATTTTTTGAAATCCATATTTGCATTTCTTCCATCTCATCATCTTCATAATCTTGGCTTGGGGTGTCATGTTCATTTGAGGGTGTCATAATGTCTTCCTTATTCTTGTTTTCTCAGTTTCTGCATTTGCTGCTTGGCATTGTGGAGATATTCTTTGGATTCTTCTTCCCTCGCTGTGGTGTTTTTTTCTTTTAATACTATGACTGTAGTAGGTGGACTGTCTGCTTTTGATGTAGCCTTAGAGGCTTGAGATGGATGTGGCCTGAGAGCTCTGTTTGGTTCCTCAGGGTTAAGGGTGTGCCAAAGGTGACACTCCTAGGTTAGGTGTGGTAAATTTCTCTCTCTTTCTTTCCTTTTTTTTTTTTTTGATTCAGAAGGGAAATTATTCCACACAGCTGAGCAGAATTGAAGGTAGTTATCAGGTGAGTGATATACCCACAGGAGCCAAAGGTCAGAAGCTCTTTCCCAAGGACCACACAGGGAATCTGTGTTGCCCTCAGTGTGGGCTCAAATTCTCCTGCAGTCTCCCACTGGGTTGCCAAGGTTACCGAATTGTCACGTCTCTGGAGAGTACTCACTTGAATTCTGTGAGTTCTCTCACCCACCGTCTCTTTTTTTCACAGTCTCAGTTCATTAGCACCACACATTCACTACGTCCTAATTTCCAGTTATTTCACACACACACCACCACCACCACCCCAGAGTCAGGTTTTTCTGTTTTTCTGAGGGTGGGTGCAGCCCTCAGGTTGCGCCACTTATTATGTCCAGAATGGCACATGCTCTTTGTCTTGCTCGCCTTTGAGAGGTGAGCGGAGAGAGAAACTCGTGTCTGTACCGGTCACTTATTTTTTTTTTACTCTCTCTTCTAGTTAGCCTGGGGAACTTTTCCCCACGGAGCTTCAAGCCTCGTTCCCTCTAGGCTCCTCTTTCCACTTTCCCACCGGTGTCTCAGGCTATTGAGGTTTGGCTCACCTCACGTTCCAGTGCAGGTGTGTTGATTCCACCATTGGTGTCCCGAGCCGTGGGCTCCCATGCCCTCCATGCAGGTTCACTGTGAATCACTAGTTCCAGAAGAGTTTCCTCTACTGTTTCTTCCCCACTTTTGAACCTGCTGTATCTCCACTTTTATTAAACTGTCTCTTCCCGGACTATCAGTGTGCTCCCTTCCTATTCCACCATCTTGCCTCTCCCCCTCAACAGACATTTTTCAAAAGAGGAAATCCAAATGGCCAACATACACATGAAAAAAATGCTCAGGATCCCTAGCCATCAGGGAAATGCAAATCAAAACCACAATGAGGTTTCACCTCACTCTGGGTAGAACGGCTTACATATAGAAATCAACGAACAACAGAGCTGGCGAGGATGTGGGGAAAAGGGGACACTAATCCACTGTTGGTTTGAATGCAAACTGGTAAAAGCACTATGGAAGACAGTTTGGAGAGTCCTTAGAAACCTGAATATAGCCCTACCACAGGAACCAGCCATCCCACTCCTTGGAAATCACCCAAATGATATTAAAGGGGGGAAAAAAGAGCTATTTGCACCTCAATGTTTGTTGCAGCTCAATTCCCAATAGCAAAGGCATGGAATCAACCTAAATGCCCATCAAAGAAGACTGGATAAAGAAATTATGGGATATGTATTCTATGGAACAGTATACAGCAGTAAAAAAAATAATAATGAAATCTGGTTATTTGCAACAAAATGGAGGAATCTGGAAAATAGCATGCTGAGTGAAATAAGCCAATCCAAAAGGGACAAATATCATATGTTCTCCCTGATCAATGACAACTAAATGAGCATCTAAAAGGAAACCCGTTGAAATGAAATGGACACTATGAGAAACAATGACATGATCAGCCCTTGTCTTGACTGTTGAGGAACAACTTACTATTTTATTCCTTTTACTATTTTTTGATGTTGTTGTTGTTCTTTTTGTTCTACTTAATAGCACTGGTTGAACTCTGTAATTAATACACAATTATTCTTAGGTGTTTAAAATTAACAGAAAAGTGATCTCTCTTAAATATAAGAGTTGGAATAAGAGAGGGAGGAGATATACAGGTCAGCACATGCTCACTCAGACTTATCTCCAATGGTAGAGCTAGAATTGTGCCAGGGGATTCCAATTCAGTCTCATCAAGGAGGCATGTACCAATGCCAGTTTACTTGTTAAAGTGATAAGTTTAAGTACATAATTGATCAAAAAGATAGGGTAAGTATCAAAGAGATTTCACAAATAAGACCAGTGTCTGCAAATAACGAATGATAGAATTAAAAGGGAGAGAATGATCCTGCAGGGAAAGTGGGACACACAGACTCATAGAGTGGCAAACACCCTAAATAGCACTCCAGCCTCAGAATCAACCCTTGAGGCATTCAGATCTGGCTAAAAGGTCCATTATAGTCTCACAAGCATGGAAAGCAAAGACACTGTGGCAAAAACAACCTAAATGAAAGATCTTGGTGAACAAGACCCCAGCGGAAAGAATGGGCCATCAAAGAAGGAGGCACCTTTCTCCAAAGGGAGGAAGGAACCTCCACTGTGATATGACCTTGATTAAACAAGTTCAGAGTTGGTGAACTCCTCTCCTCTCCCCACCTCGCCTCGCCTCGCCTCTCTTCACTTTTTGTTCAAATCTTCCATAGCCTCAACAGCTCATGGCAAGAGCCTCGGGTGATTACTGATGTCATAAATAAGAGTGTCAATTGTTATATCAACAACGGGAGTCACTGGGCACATGCTCCCCATGTAGGATCTCTGTCCTTAATGTATTTTACTATGAGAGTTAAAGATAACACTACTAGTTGAACAATAATCTGTATCTTATGCAGTTGTGTGAGTGCAGTCTGTTGAAGTCTTTGCTTATATACTAAGTTGATCTTCTGTATATAAAGATAATTGAAAATGAAACTCAATAAAGAGTGGGATGGGAGAGGGAGAGGGAGATGGGATGGCTGTGGGAGGGAAAGAGGTTGGGGGGGAGCCACAACAATGCAAAAGATGCACTTTGTAAATTCACATTTATTAAATAAAAAATGGAAAAAAAGAGATTGCTAATAAAGATCAGGATGGATATTTGTCCATAGACCTACTATTATCAAAAATATAAAGAGGCTGGTGCCATGGCTCAACAGGCTAATCCTCCGCCTTGTGGCGCCAGCACACCAGGTTCTAGTCCCGGTCGGGGTGCCAGATTCTGTCCCGGTTGCCCCTCTTCCAGGCCAGCCCTCTGCTATGGCCCAGGAGTGCAGTGGAGAATGGCCCAAGTGCTTGGGCCCTGCACCCGCATGGGAGACCAGGAGAAGCACCTGGCTCCTGCCATCGGATCAGCGTGGTGCACTGGCCACAGTGCACCGGCCGCAGCGACCATTGGAGGGCAAACCAACGGCAAAGCAAGACCTTTCTCTCTGTCTCTCTCTCTCTCCCTGTCCACTCTGCTTGTCAAAAAAAATATATATATATATGTATATATATATATAAATAGAAATACAAACTGTTCTTCAGTATTGAATTTAAAGATATCTTACTGTATTGAGTTTACATCATTTTTATACCTTCCATGTTTCTGTTCATGTAGACGTTTATACTTATCATTTGTATGGTTTTGAAAGATTTGAACAAAAAAGATTTAAATCATAGCAGGGTTTGCTCTATTCAAAACTGGTACAGAAAACAGCTAAGTTTTTTTTTTCCTTTGTGCTCTATAAACCTTGCAGCTACAAACCCCAAATAAGGAAGATATATATATATATATATATATATATATATATATATATATGGAAGATATATATATATATATATAAGGAAGATATATATATATAAGGAAGATATATATATATATATATATATATATATATATATATATATATATCTCCAATGCCAAATACAAATTACAGTCCTGATTCCTGGAAAGAGGCTTTGAAATGGACCCAGATGACATGAAAGGAAAAGGATGCAAAAATAGTTGACATGAAAGCTTTCTTTGTGCACACCTGTGCAAGTCTTTGATATTCTGTTGATTGATAACTTCTCTGAGAAATCAATTTTAGCAGTGAATTTTTAAAAAACAGATGCTGGCGAGGATATGGGGAAAAGGCATACTAACCCACTGTTGGCGGGAATGCAAACTGGTAAATCCACAATGGAAGTCAGTTTGGAGATTCCTCAGAAACCTGAATATAACCCTACTGCACGACCCAACCATCCCACCCAAGGGAAATTAAATTGGCAAGTAAAAGAGCTATCTGTAGCTCAATGTTTATTGCAACTCAGTTCACAATAGCTAAGGCATGGAATCAACCTAAATGCCCATCAAAGAAGACTGGATAAATAAATTATGGGATATGTTCTCTATAGAATACTACACAGTGGTAAAAAAAAAAATGAAATCTGGTCATTTACAACAAAATGGAGTAATCTGGAAAACATCATGCTGAGTGAAATAAGCTAGTCCCAAAGGGACAAATATCATATATTCTCCCTGATCTGTGACAACTAACTGAGCACCTAAAAAGAAACCTGTAGAAGTGAAACTGACACTATGAGAAACAATGACTTGATCAGCCCTTGTCCTGACTGTCGAGGAATAGCTTACTGTTTTATTCTTTTCAGTATTTTCTTTTTCTACTTAATACCATTGGTTGAACTCTTTAATTAACACACAATTATTCTTAGGTGTTTAAAGTTAACTGAAAATTGATCCCTGTTAAAAATAAGAGTATGAATAAGAGAAGAGGAGATGTACAATTTGGCACATGCTCACTTGGACTTACCCCTAACAGTAGAGCTAGAAATATGCCATGGGACTCCAAATCCCATTAAGGTGGCATGTACCAATGCCATCTTACTAAAGTGATCAGTTAGTGTATAATTGATCATAAAGATAGGATTAGTGTCAAAGGGATCACATAAGTAAGACCGGTGTCTGCTAATAATAATTGATAGAATTAAAAATGAGAGAATGACCCAACCTGGGAAGTGGGATACACAGCAGACTCATAGAATGGATAGTGTCCTAAACAGGACCCTTGCCTCAGAATCAGTCCTTAAGGCATTCAGACCTGTCTATAAAGCCCATGAGAGTATCTCAGGCATGGAAAACCAAGACACTGTGGCAAAAAAAAAAAAAAAAACGACCTAAATGAAAGTTCTCTGTGAATAAGATCCCAGTGGAAAGAACGGGCCATCAAAGAAGGAGGTACCTTTCTCTGAAGAGAGGAGAGAACTTCCACTTTGATTATAGCCTTTTCTAAATAAGGTTGGAGTTTGTGAACTCAAGAGGCTTCCATAGCTTTGGCAGCTCATGACAAGAGCCTCGGGTGATTACATGAGTATACTTCATATTTTTATTAATTTTTACATATATTTTCTACTGTTAACTTTGTGAAGTAAAAATTTTCATCAGAAAAAGGTAGTGAAAAAATCCATTCTTTATTAGATTTTCAGTATTTAACAATAACAATGTAACAATCAAAACAATATAATGTAGTGACTGTGGAAAATGATAGCAAATAAACAGTAAAGAAACAATCATCTATCATATATATGATACAAATATATATAAACTGATATGTGGAGATATACAAACACATGACTGTTTCAACAAATAATGCAATAAATGTTTTTAAGGAAACCTACAAGGTACTAACTTACTAGGTTTGATGTATAAATTCTGGGGGGTAAGAAAATGCTTTCTAGGCATGGTGTCAGTGCAGAATCATGAAGGTAAAATGTTGCAGATTTAACAACACAATGTAAGTGTTCCTTATTCTAAAAAATAGCCAAATTGAAATGAAAATCAAAAATTTTGAAAAACATACTAAGAAATATATAATATAAATTTGCTGTATGTATAGAGAGTTCTCAAAAAATCAAAAGAAAGTTCTGGGCCGGCACCGTGGCTCACTTGACTAATCCTCCACCTGCGGCACCAGCACCCTGGGTTCTATTCCCAGTTGGGGCACCGGGTACTAGTCCCTGCACCCGCATGGGAGACCAGGAGGAAGCACCCTGCTTTTGGCTTCAGATTGGCACAGTGCTGGTCGTGGCGGCCATTAAGGAAGTGAACCAACAGAAGGAAGACCTTTCTCTGTCTCTCTCTCACTGTCTCTAACTCTCTCTCTCTCTCTCTCACACACACACACACACACTGTCTAACTCTGCCTGTCAAAAATTTTTAAAAATTTAAAAAATTTTAAAAACTAGTATTCAGTTAGTACTGTATATTTTGTGTTCTGTGTGGGTACAATCTGTTGAAATCTTTCCTTAGTATATACTAAGTTGATCTTCTGTATATAAAGATAATTACAAATGAATCTTAATGAAGAATGGCATAGGAGAGGGAGTAGGAGAAGAGATAGTTTGTGGGTGGGAGGATGATTATGGGGGGAAAACTGCTATAATCCAAAAGTTGTACCTTCGAAATTTATATTTATTAAATAAAAGTTTTCTTAAAAACTTGTGTTTTATCCCCAGTGGAAATGGAGGTGGATGCCCCTAAGCAGTGGAGAAGGTCCCTGCCTAAGAAGAGGGTTAGGAAGGAGGAGGAAGGAATGTAGGAGTTACCTCTCTGAAGGTGCAATATAAGGGAGGGGTCTTATCAGGCCTTTCTATTAGACCTTTCATGCCAACAATAGATACTAAGAAAGGAAGGAGTGGACCACAATATTCATTTAAAACAGATAAACTAGTCCCAGTGTCCACCAAGAAAGAAACTCACTTGCCAGACACTGTCCCTGTTACCCTTGGGTCCCTGGACTCATCTGCGATGCAGGCTCTGGAACCCAGGCCTTCTCATTCTGTTAAGTTTAACAGAGATGAGATGTCCTGTGCTGGAGGGGTTTGAGCATAGGGGTGTCCCAGAAAGGGAGTTTCCCTCCCTGGGGGCAGTCCATCTTCCAGTGACCCCATTGTCCACACTTGGAAAGTCTTGGGTTAGGGCAGCTCCTGGTCCAGTGTCCTATATCGCCACACTTAATACAGGCTCCAGGAGGGCTAGAGCCTTTAACCAAGGTGGGATTTGAGTCATAGCAGGTCTCTAAACTCTCAGATGCTTGCCTCTATAATCCACCAAGACCCCAGTTGCCAGCTAAGTCTCACCCCTTAGGGGCCCTGTTATTAATGCGGCAATGCCAGTCACTGGTTTGGGTGAATGATCTTTCTGATGTGTTGTTGGATTTGATTAGCTAATATCTTGTTGAGGATTTTTGCATCTCTGTTCATTAGGGATACTGATCTATAGTTCTCTTTCCCTATTGCATCTTTTTCTAGCTTAGGAATCAAGGTGATGTATGCTTCATAGAAGGAGTTTGGGAGTATTCCCACCATCAGCTTGGGAAGAATTGGAATTAATGCTTTGTCTGGTAGAATTCAGCAGAGAAACTGTCTGGTCCTGGGTTTTTCTTTTTTGGGAGTGTATTACTAATTCAATTTCCTTCTTGGTTATGAGTCTGTTTAGGTTTTCTGTGTCTTCATGGATCATTTTAGATAGGTTGAATGTGTCCAGGAATCTACCCATTTCTTCTAGGTTTTCTAATTTGTTGACATACAGACCTTCGTAGTAATTCCTGATGATTCTTTTTATTTCTATGGTATCTGTTGTTATATTTCCTTTTTGTCTCAAATTTTATTGATTTTGGTCTTCTCTCTTCTTTTTTTGGTTAGCTGGGCCAATGGTGTATCAATTTTTGTTTTTTAAAAAAACCAGCTCTTCATTTCATTGATCTTTTATATTGTTTTTGGTTTCAGTTTTGTTTATTTCTTCTCTTTCATTATTTCTTTCCTCCTAATTTGGGGTTTGTTTTGTTGTTGTTTTTCTATGTCCTTGAGAAGCGTTGATAGATCATTTATTTGTTACCTTTCCAATTTCTTCATGTGGGCACCGATGGCTGTAAACTTCCCTCTTAGTGCTGTTTTTGCTGTATCCTGTAAGTTTTGATTTGTTGTGGTGTCATCTCCATTCATTTCCAGAAACTGTTTTACTTCTCTTGATTTTTCCTATGACCCACTGTTCATTCAGGACCATGTCGTTCAGGTTTCATGTGTTTGCAAATGATCTAGAGATTCTGGAGTTGTTGATTTCCAGCTTCATTCCATTGTGATCAGAGAAGAGACATGCTATGATTTCAGTTTTTTTTTTTAATTTGCAAAGACTTGCTTTATAGCCAAGTATATGATCTATCCTAGAGAAAGAATCATGTATTGATGAGAAGAATGTGTATTCTGCAACTATGAGATGAAAGGTTCTGTAGATATCAGTTAGGTCCATTTGGTTCATAGTGTTTATCAGCTCTGTTATTTCTTTGTTCATTTTGTGTCTAATGATCTGTCCATTGATAAACATGGGGTGTTGAAGTCCCCCATTACTATTGTGTTGGAGTTTATGTCTCCCGTTAGATATCCATTAACATTTATTTTAAATAGCTAGGTGCCCAGTTATTGGGTGCATATACTTTTATTATAGTCACATCTTCCTGTTGAATTGATCCCTTAATCATCACATAGTGCCCTTTTTTGCCTCTTTTAAGTGTTTTTATATTAAAGTCTATTTTGTCTGATACTAGGATGACGACACCTGCCCTTTTTTGCTTTTATTAACATGGAATACCTTTTTCCTTCCTATCACTTTCAGTCTGCAGGTATCTTTGTTGGTGAGATGTGTTTCTTGTAGGCAGCAAATAGATGGGTCCTGCTTTTTAATGCATTCATTAAAAAGCATTCATAGTCTGTATCTTTTAACTGAAGAGTTTAGACCATTAATATTCAAGGTAACTATTGATAAGTAATGACTTTGCCCTGCATTTTTTCATAAATATTCCTACTGTTTACTTCAGATTTCTTTTGTACTTAGGGAGTTTCTACCTTCTCATTCTTTCAAAATGATGGCTGTCTTTCTGTGTTTCTGTGTATAGCACATCCCTAAGCATCTTTTGAAAGGCTAGATGAGTAGCAACAATTTTTTTTCAATTTCTGCTTGTTATGGAAGGTCTTTATTTCACATTCATTCATAAATGAGAGCATTGCAGTTTTCAGTGATTCTAGGTTGACAGTTTTTTTTTTTTCTTTTAAGTCTTGGAGTATGTCCCACGATTCCCTTCTAGCTTGTAGCATTTCTGATAAGAAGACAGCTGAGGCCGGCGCCGTGGCTCAACAGGCTAATCCTCCGCCTTGCGGCGCCGGCACACCGGGTTCTAGTCCCGGTCGGGGCACCGATCCTGTCCCGGTTGCCCCTCTTCCAGGCCAGCTCTCTGCTGTGGCCAGGGAGTGCAGTGGAGGATGGCCCAAGTGCTTGGGCCCTGCACCCCATGGGAGACCAGGAGAAGCACCTGGCTCCTGCCATCGGAACAGCGCGGTGCGCCGGCCGCAGCGCGCTACCGCGGCGGCCATTGGAGGGTGAACCAACGGCAAAAGGAAGACCTTTCTCTCTGTCTCTCTCTCACTGTCCACTCTGCCTGTAAAAAAAAAAAAAAAAAAAAAAAAAAAGAAGAAGACAGCTGTGACTCTAATTAGAGATCCTCTGAAAGTAATCTGGCATTTCTCTCAGTAATTTTAGACTCTTTTATTTATGCTTTACTTTGGAGAATTTTACTACAATGCGTTGTGGTGAAGATCTTTTCTGATCATGTCTGTTAGGAGTTCTATGTGCCTCGTGTACTTGGATGTCTCTTTCTCCAAATTTGCTGTCCTCCCTAATTAATTAACAGGCCTTCTAGTTCTTTCTCTCTTTCCACACTTTCAGAAACTCCTAAGACCCATATGATGGGGGTACCTTTGATGGTATCCTATAAATCTCCAACACTGTCTTTAAGTTTTTCTAATTTCTTCTTGTTTTTGGTCTTACAGTAAAATTTATAGATATTTGTCTTCTAGCTTGGATATGATTTCTTCTGCCTCACCAACTCTGCAGTTTAGGATAAGGCTATCCACTGTGTTTTTTTCTTTGATCTATTGAATGTTTCTAATATTTCATTTTGATTTCTTTTTTTTTTTTTTTTTGACAGGCAGAGTGGACAGGGAGAGAGAGAGAGACAGAGAGAAAGGTCTTCCTTTGCCGTTGGTTCACCCTCCAATGGCCACTGCGGCTGGCACATTGTGGCCAGCGCACCACGCTGATCCGATGGCAGGAGCCAGGTGCTTCTCCTGGTCTCCCATGCAGGTACAGAGCCCGAGCACTTGGGCCATCCTCCACTGCACTCCCTAGCCACAGCAGAGAGCTGGCCTGGAAGAGGGGCAACCAGGACAGAATCCGGCGCCCCGACCAGGACTAGAATCCAGTGTGCCAGCGCCGCAAGGCGGAGGATTACCTAGTGAGCCACGGCACCGGCCTTGATTTCTTTTTAAAATCTCAATTTCATGGGAAAAATTTTCATTCATGTCATGTATTAGTATGTGGATTTGCTTCTGAATGCTTTTTTTTTTTTTTTTGACAGGCAGAGTGGAAAGTGAGAGAGACAGAGACAGAGACAGAGAGAGAGAAAGGTCTTCCTTTGCTCTTGGTTCACCCTCCAATGGCCGCCACAGCTGGCGCGCTGTGGCCGGCACACTGCACTGATCCGAAGGCAGGAGCCAGGTGCTTCTCCTGGTCTCCCATGGGGTGCAGGATCCAAGCACTTGGGCCATCCTCCACTGTACTCCCGGGCCACAGCAGAGAGCTGGCCTGGAAGAGGGACAACCAGGACAGAATCCGGCGCCCCAGCCAGGACTAGAACCTGGTGTGCCGGCGCCGCAAGGCGGAGGATTAGCCTGTTGAGCCATGGCGCCAGCCTATATTATTTTTACAATAATATTTTAGTATATCAATTTTACTCATATACATTATATTTTTTACTCTGTTAATTACCACAAATCAAGGAAAACATTTTTCTTTTTAGGTTTGAATTATTTCATTAATTATTTCCAGTTGCATCCATTTCTGTTGCAAAAGACAAGATTTCATTCTTTTTGTGGTTAAGTAGTATTCTACACTATGCATATACCACATGTTCTTTAACTTGTCATCGGTTGATGGACATCTTGTTTGATTCCCTCTCTTAGCTTTTTTAAATTGAGCTGCAATAAACATAAGGGTATAGATAACTCTTTCATATGCTGATTTTATTTCATTTGGGTAAATTCTCAGAGTGGGATGGGTGGGTACTATGGTAAACCTATTTTCATATTTCTGAGGAATCGCCATTCAGTCTTCCACAATGGCTGTACTAGTTTACATTCCCACCAACAGTGGATTAGGGTACCTTATCCCCACATCCTAAGCAGCATTTATTGATTGTTTTTTGACTTCTGTATAAGAGTCATTCTAACTGGGGTGAGGTGAATCCTCATGGTGGTGTTAATTTGCATTTGATGGCTAGTAATACTGACCGTTTTCTCAAGTGTCTGTTGGCCATTTGAATTTCTTTCTTGAAAAGTGCCTCTTGAAACAAACACTCTTAACTAGAGTGTTTGTTTCCTTGTTGTTGACTTTCTTGAGCTCTTTATAGATTCTGGATATTAATCCTTTATCAGTTGTATAGTTTGCAAATAATTTTTCCAATTCTGTTGGTTGCCTCTTCACTTTGTTGAGTGGTTCTTTTGCAGTGCAAAAGCTTCTCAGCTTGATGTAATCACATTTGTCAAATAGAACTTTGATTTCCTGTGCTTCTAGGGTCTTTTTCAGGAAGTCTTTGCATATGTCAATATCTTGCAGAGTCTTCCCAGTGTTCTCTAGTAATTTGATGGTATCAGGTCATAGATTTAGGTCTTTGATCCATTTTGAGTGGATTTTTGTGTAAAGTTTAAGGTAGGGGTCTTGCTAAATAATTCTGCATGTGGAGATCCAGTTTTCCCAGCTCTGTTTTCTGTTGAAGAGACTATCTTTGCTCCAGGAATTTATTTTAGCTCCTTTGTCAAAGATAAGTTGGGGGCCGGCTCTGTGGCATAGCAGGTAAAGCCACCACCTGCAGTCCTAGCATCCCATATGCATACTGGTTTGAGACCCGGCTGCTCCACTTCTGATGTAGCCTCTGCTATAGCCTGGTAAAGCAGTAGAAGATGGCCCAAGTCCTTGGCCCATGCCCCTGTGTGGGAGACCCAGAAGAAGCTCCTAGCTCCTGCTTCGAAAGGGCACAGGCTATTTCAGCCAATTGGGGAGTGAACCATCAAATAGAAGACCTCTGTGTGTGTGTGTGTGTGTGTCTCTCTCTCTCTCTCTCTCTCTCTCTATCTATCTCTATCTCTATCTCTATCTTTGTGTCTCCTTCTCTCTCTGTGTAACTCTGATTTTCAAATAAATAAATAAATAAATAAATCTTTAAAAAAAAGATAAGTTGGTTGTAGATGCATGGATTGATTTCTATAGTTTCTATCATGTTCTATTGTTCCACACATCAATTTTTTGCCTGTAACAGGCTGTTTTGATTATAACTGCCCTGTAGTATGTCTTGAAATCTGATATTATGATGCCTCTTTGTTTTTGTTGCATAAAATGGCTTTAGCTATTTGGGGTCTCTTTTGTTTTCATATGAATTTTAGCCACTATTTTTGAGATTTGAGAAGATTGCTATTGGTATTTTGATTGGGATTGCCCAAGATAAGCAAAATATGAAGAAATTAATTACCATCAGACTGCCCTTAAAAAGATGCTTACGGGAGTCTTACAGACAGAAACACAGAAAGCTAACAGCCATCATGAAAATATGAACACAAGTATGAAAACAACAATTAAAAACCAAAGGATATTAAAAATAAAAATAAATTTTTAAAAATCATAGGACTAAGTCATTATTTCTCAATAATAACTTTGCATGTAAATAGAATAAATTTCCCTATTAAATGGCATAGACTGGGAATCAAAGGGATACAAAATGGAAAGGAGGAAGTCAAATTATCCCTGTTTGCAGATGACATGATTCTATACATAGGGGAACCAAAAGACTTCACTAATAGACTATTGGAACTCATAAGAGAGTTTGGTAAAGTTGCAGGATATAAAACCAAAACACATATAACAGTAGTTTTTGTATACCCAGACAATGGCTGAAAAAGAACTTGTAAGATAAATCTCATTTACAACATCTATAAAAAATTTAAATATCTTGGAATAAATTTAACCAAGGAGGTGAAAGATATCTACAATGAAAATTATAAAACAATACAGAAAGAAATGAAAGAAGACACAAAAAAGGGAAAAATCTTCCATGTTTGTGGATTGGAACAATTAATATCTTAAATATTAATATCTTAAAAGCAATTTACAAATTCCATGGAAGTTTTTATTTTTCTTCATTTATGATAGATAAGTTAGCTGGGTAAAATGTTCTTGGTTGACAGCTGTTTTCTTTCAGAACATGGAATGTTCTTTTCCTCCTAACCTATAAGGTTTCTGTTGAAAAAGCTGATGTTAGTATAATGAGGGGTCCATTAGAAGTGACTTAAACTCCTTTCTCCGGGAGATTTTAGAAATCTGTCTTTGCATTGTACTATTTTTTGTTAAGATTTATTTATTTATTTGAGAGGCAGAGTTACAGACAGAGGGAAAGATAGAAAGAAGTCTTCCATCCACTTGTTCACTCCCCAGATGGCCACAATGGGCCATCCAAAGCCAAGGGCTAAGAGCTTCCTCTGGGTTTCCCAAGGGGGTACAGGAGCCCAAGCACTTGGGCCATCCTCCATTGCCTTCTTGGGTCATTAGCAAGGAGCTGTATCAGAAGTAGAGCAGACAGGTCTCCTACCAGCACCCATAGGAGATGCTGGTGCCATAGGCAGAAGCCTAACCTATTATGCCATAGCACTGGCCACTTTGCATTGTACTTCTTTTTTTATTTATTTTATTTTATTTATTTTATTTTATTTATTTGAGAGGTAGAGCTACAGACAGTGAGAGGGAGAGACAGAGAGAAAGGTCTTCCTTCCATTGGTTCACTCCCTAGATGGCCACAATGGCCAGAGTTGCGCCGATCTGAAGCCAGGAGCCTGGTGCTTATTCCTGGTCTCCCATGTGGGTGCAGGGGCCCAAGCATGTGAGCCATCTTCTACTGCTTTCCCAGGCCACAGCAGAGAGCTGAATTGGAAGAGGAGCAGCCAGGAAGAACCGGTGCCCATATGGGATGCCAATGCTGCAGGCAGAGGGTTAACCTACTGTGCCATGGTGCCAGCCCTGCATTGTACTTCTGAGAGGTTGGCTATAATGTGTTCTAATGATTATATTTTCTGGTCATATCTATTTTAAGTCCCATGGGCTTCCTGCACTTGGATGTCCTATCTTTGTCCAGATAGGGAAAGTTTTCAGCTATTATTTCATTGAATAGGTTTTCTATGTCTTTACTCCTTTCTTATTCCTCATAATATCCCAAAATTCAAATTTTTCTTCATGTAATAGTGCCCAAAAGGTCTTGGTAAATGTCTTCATTCTTTTTGTTTTTGTTTTGTTTTGGCTTGGCTTTTTTGACTGACTAGGGTATTTCAAAAGGCCTGTCTTCATATTAAGTTATTATTTCTTCTTTTTCTTAAGATTTATTTATTTATTCTGAAGTCAGAATTACAGACAGAGAGGGAGTTCCTGAGAGAAGGAGGGAGGGAGGGGGAGAAGGAGAAAGAGAGAGAGAGAGAGAGAGAGAGAGAGGAGAGATCTTCTATCCACTGATTCACTTCCCAGATGTCCACAACAGCCTGGGCACGCCAGGCCAAAACCAGGAGCTGGAGGTTTCATTCTCCCACATGGGTTCAGGGTCCAAAGCACTTTAGTCATCTTTCACTGCTTTCCCAGGCACATTAGCAGGGAACTGGTTTGGAAGTGGAGCAGCTGGACTTTAACCAGTGTCCATGTGAGATGTCAGCCTCTCGGGCTGTGGCTTTACCCACTATGCTACAACACAATCCCCCAGTTACTCTTTCTTCTGCTTGATCTAGTCTGTTGTTGAGTATTTCAACTCTATTTTTCATTAGTGTTATCAGGTTCTTCATTTCTGACATTTCTGTTCAGTTCTTTTTCAAGATCTGAATTGAATTCTTGTATTTTTTTTTTCCTGATTTAATTCCGCCATCTGTATTCTTTGGTAACCCTGTGAGTATACTTATAATCATTCTTTTTACTTCTTTATCAGGCATTTCCTCAATCTCCTTTTCATTGAAGACCATAAGGAAAAGATTCTTTTTTAAGATTTATTTTGTGGGGCCAGTACAGTGGCTTTCAGGTAAAGCTGCCACCTGCAGTGCCAGCATCCCATATGTGTGCTGGTTTGAAACCCAGCTGCTCCACTTCTGATCCAACTTCCTGGGAAAGCAATGGAAGATGTCCCAAGTCCTTGGGCCCTGCACCCACAGGGGAGACCTGAAAGAAGCTCCTGGCTTCAGATCAGTACAGCTCTGGCCATTGCTGCCATCTGGGAAGTGAACTAGTGGGTGATACTTCTCTCTCTCTCTCTCTCTCTCTCTCTCTCTCTCTCTCTCTCTTTCTATCTCTCTGCCTCTGCCTCTCTCTACATCTGCCTTTCAAATAAATCTTTAAAAAATATTCATTTTGTTTATTTGAAAGTCAAAGTTAGAGGGAGACACGCACACAGACACAGAGAGAGCGAGAGAGGGAGAGGGAGAGGGATGGAAGGGGGGAGGGAGGGAGGGAGAGAGAGAGAGAGAGAAAGCTTCCATCTACAGGTTCACTTCACAGAGGGCCGTAATGGCCAGGGCTGGGCCAGACCCTAACTGGGAACCAGGAGCTTCATCTGGATCTCCCATGTGGGTGGCAGTGACCCAAACAGTGGGACCATCTTCTACTGCTTTTCCCAGGTCATTAGCATGGAGCTGGTCAGAAGTGGAACAGCCAGGAAAGGAACCGGTGCACAATGTAATGCTGGCATCTTAGGGGACATCTTTACTTGCTACACCACAACATCAGCCCCTAAATAGTCTTGTTTTACTTTGGAGGTGTCGTGTTGTCTTGCTTTCTCAAGCAGTTTTTCATCCTGTGTTATTTGAACGTCAGTAGTGAATCAGTTGTCTCTATCACCTTTATAGAGTGATATTCTTGATAAAAGACTTTCCTGAAGAAACACTTCAGATTTTGGTTTGGTAGACACATACTCCTTTAGTGATTGTACAAGGCAGGAGCCAGAGCTGCAGGAGTGGCACTGGCACTGAGAGAAGGCTAGGCTGCTGCTATGAGCAGGTAGAGTGTATGGATCCCTAGCTATCCTCCGCCTTGCAGTGCTGGCACACCGGGTTCTAGTCCCGGTCGGGGCACCGGATTCTGTCCTGGTTGCCCCTCTTCCAGGCCAGCTCTCTGCTGTGGCTAGGGAGTGCAGTGGAGGATGGCCCAAGTGCTCGGGCCCTGCACCCCATGGGAGACCAGGATAAGCACCTGGCTCCTGCCTTCGAATCAGCGCAGTGTGCCGGCCGCGGCGGCCATTAGGGGGTAAACCAACAGCAAAGGAAGACCTTTCTCTCTGTCTCTCTCTCTCTCTCACTGTCCACTCTGCCTGTCAAAAAAAAAGTTAAAAAAAAAAAGAAGCTAAAATTAATTTGTGATGTTGCTACTGCCTACTAATACTGTTAATTTTATTTTCTTTATTATGTAGTCACATTGGCATGCTAGCTCTGATCTAAAACCAGAGCTGGCTTATCCTACTGTAGTCATAGTAAATATACTTTCTGGCTCATTAGAATACTCATTCCTTTTGATCTGGAAGTTGTTTACCTGAATCTAGTATTTGAGTTTGGATTATTTGGCTCGAAGTAAGTGGTTTAGTCACTCAGGCAATGAGGCAGCATGAGTTCAGTCAGTTTTAGAGACCACATTGAGTCTGAGGATTAATCCGGGGATTCTGTCTCCTGTGTTTGGGCTGAGATGAGGTGCAGAATTGAAGACAAAGCTCTTGAGGACAATAAGTGAAATAGCATCTTCTGCTCACCCTTGCTTCCCCAGCTACTCAAGCTGATACGTCTGCAATTCATAGCATATCCCCCAGATAATGGAAACTTTAGAGTAACAGGGAACATCATTAATTCTCAACCTTTTTATGTACTCATATCTCAGCACCTTTAGGGGATCAGTCCCAGTATCACTGCAGATACCAAAATCCACAGATGCAGGAGTCCCTTACATTAAGTGGTATGGTATGACCTCTGCACATCCCATCCTCTCATGTACTGTAAATCATCTCTAAGCTACTTATAATACCTAATACAATGTAAATACTAAATAAATAGTTGTTTTACTATATTGTTTAGAAAATACAGTTAAGAGAAAAGTCTATGTATGTTCAGAACAGATGCAATTTTTCCTCAAATATTTTTTTTAAGATTTATTTTATTTATTTGAAGAGTTACAGAGAGAGGTAGAGACCCTTCCATCTACTGGCTCACTCCCCAGGTGGCCGCAACGGCCGGAGCTGTGCCGATCAGAAGCCAGGAACCAGGAGCTTCTTCCGGGTCTCCCACATGGGTGCAGGGGCCCAAGGACCTAGGCCATCTTCTACTGCTTTCCTAGGCCATAGCAGAGAGCTGGATCAGAAGAGAAGCAGCCAGGACTAGAACTGGTGCCCATATGGGATGCCAGCGCTTCAGGCCAGGGATTTAACCCACTGCGCCACAGCACTGGCCCCTTCTTAAATATTTTTAATACATGTTTGAATTCACAGATGCTGAAGCTCTGAATTTGGAGGGATAATTGAAATAGTAATTACAAATATTATGAAATATACCTTTGCCTCACCCCTGAGGCCAGAAACTATATGGATCTATATGGAAATTTAAGAAACCTGGTATCTTAAAATTTCTAAAATCTCTCTTTACTGCTTGGTGGATGGCTGTTGAATACCATCTGAATCTGTAGCTCACCTCACCATTAAGACTCTCTGGCCAGATTTCAATCAGAATCAACAGCAAGCTTGAAATTCATCTCTTAAATCAATTACATTCTCAGAAAATCTGTGCATATTGACCAAATGAGATGTCAGACTCTAGGAATGGTGGAGGTCCAGGTTTCAAGCAAATACCATGTAACTTGCAAATAGTGAAACTGGACGCCAATGAATGAGGCTAAAGAAGGCATTTTTAGTCTCCATAAAAAATAACTCCTGATAAAAAAGATTCAGAATATTTTGTTTAATGTTTTATTTAAAATATTCAGAATGTTTTATTGCAAAATTCTTCAGCCTCAAACCAAATGCAACAGCACATCAGCTCTTCCAGAACAAATACAATAACACAGAGCAAGCACTAACTCTCAGTTCCATGAAAGAGACATCGAGTCCATGGGTTCCTGATTGTGGCAGAACAAAGGATCAATTCAGGAGGAAAATTTCACTATAATAAATATATATGCACTCAGTGCCAGGGCACCTGACTATTTAAAACAAATGCTAATGGATGTAAAGGGAGACATAGACTCCAATACAATGCTGAGGACTTCAACACCCCACTTTCATGAATAGACAGATCCACTAGACAGAAAATCAACAAAGAAACAGCAGAGCTAATCTATACTATGGACTAAATGGACCTAACTGATATCTACAGAACTTTTCATCCCAAAGTTGCAGAATACACATTCTCTTTTTCTTGTTGTTTAAGATTTATTTATTTTATTTGAAAGGCAGAGTTAGAGAGGGAGAGACAGAGATCTTCCGTTTACTGGTTCACTCCCCAAATGGCTGCAGCTGGACCAGTCAGGAGCCAGGGGCTTCTTTCAGGTCTCCCACATGGGTTCAGGGGCCCAAGGACGTGGGTCATCTTCCACTGCTTTCAAAGGAAATTAGCAGGGAGCTGGATTGGGAGTGGAGCAGCAGTAACTTGAACCAGAACACATATGGAATGCCAGCACCGCAGACAGAGGCTTAACCTACTACACCACAGCACCAACCCCTACACATTCTTTATCAGCACATGGAACTTTCTCTAGGATAGATCATATGCTAGGCCATAAAGCAAGTCTCAGCAAATTAAAAAAATAAAATAGAAATCATATCCTGCATCTTTGCTGACCATAATGGAATGAAGTTTGAAATTAACAACTCAAGAATCTCAAGAATGTATGCAAACTCATGGAGACTGTACAACATGTTCCTGAATGAACAATGGGTCATAGAAGAAATCAAAAGAGAAGTAAAAAAGTTCCTGGAAATGAATGAAGTTGACAGTACAACATATCAAAAGTTATGGAATACAGCAAAAGCAGTGTTAAGAGGAAAGTTTATAGCAATTGCTGCTATAAACTACATGAAGAAATTGTAAAGGCGCTAAATGCATCTCAAGGACCTAGAAAAGCAACAACAAACCAAACCTAAAATTAGTAGGAGAAAAGAATTAATTAAAATTAGAGAAGAAGTAAGCAAAATTGAAACCAAAAAAAATACAAAAGATCAGTGAGGGGCCGGCACTGTGGCACAGCGGGTTAACCACCTGGCCTGCAGAGCCGGCATCCTATATGGGTGCCAGTTCAAGACCCGGCAGCTCCACTTCCAATTCAGCTCTCTGCTATGGCCTGGGAAATCAGTAGAAGATGGCCCAAGTCCTTGGGCCCCTGACCCACGTGGGATACCCGGGAGAACTCCTGGCTCCTGGCTTTGGATTGGCACAACTCCAGCCATTACAGCCATCTGGGGAGTGGACCATCGGATGGAAGACCTCTCTCCCTCTCTGCCTCTCCTCTCTCTCTCTCTCTCTCTCTCTCTCTCTCTCTCTGTAGCTCTGACTTTCAAATAAATAAATAAATATTTTTTAAAAAAAAGATCAGTGAAATGAAGAGCAAGTTTTTTGAAAAAAAATAAAGAAAACTAATACAACATTGGCCCAATCAAAAAAAAAAAAGAGAGAGAGAGAGAGAAGACCATAATCAATAAAATTAAACATGAAAAGGGAAATGTAACAACAGATACCATAGAAATAAAAAAAATTCGGGGTCGGCATCATGGCTTACTTGGTTAATCCTCTGCCTGTGATGCCAGCATCCCATATGGGTGCAGGATTATTTCCCGGTTGCTCCTCTTCCACTCTAGCTCTCTGCTGTGGTCGGGGGGGGGGGGGGGGGCAGGGTGGGCAGTGGAGGATGACCCAAGTGCTTGGGCTCCTGCACCTGCATGGGAGACGAGGAAAAAGCACCTGGCTCCTGGCTTCAGATCAGTGCAGCGCCGGCCATAGCGACCATTTGGGGAGTGAACCAACGGAAGGAAGACCTTTCTCTCTGTTTCTCTCTCTCTTTCTCTCTCTCTCTCTCTCTCTCTCTCTCACTGTCTATAACTCTACCTATCAAATAAATTTTTTAAAAAAGAAATAAAAAGATTCATCAGTAATTACTACAAAGAGCTGTATGCAAACAAATTGGAAAAATTGTCTTTGCTTTGAATGCTGAGGTAGGGGGTCCTATTGTTTGCATTTGAAGGGCTGTGCTAAGTCATTGCAGTGACCTAGTGGACCAAGTTCTAATTCTTTTCCCCTAGTGGCCAAGACTAAATGCCTTGAGAAACTGACCCTGTTCATACCAGGAGGCCCTGATTGCCCCAGTTTTCCTGGAGAGGCAGAGAAAAGGAAGGAGGGCTATGAGACGATTAGAATATTTACCATCTGCCTGGTTTTATGATTTTATTCCTTAATTTGATTCTTTGGGAAAGACACAACAGTAGGAGAAATGAAGACTATTGTTCTCATATAGAATCTGTGATAAATATCCTAGTAAAGACCACCTTTTCTTTGCAAGCAAAAATGTCCTGTATGTCCATTCTAGTCATGAAATTTTTGCATAATTTTACCTAATCCCCCCAAAAAAAACATTCACTGGACCTAACCCTAAACTGCAGCTTTAAGGCCTCCTTAGCAAGTCAGAACAGCCGAACCCAGCATCCTACACAAGGTTGTGGACTTAGGAGTCATCCTGAGAAGAGGCACCAAAGCATCACAACCTGAGTCATCGTTAGTTACTAGGATGACTCAGAGATTCTAATTCCCAAGAGTGATTGAAATCAAATGTAAAATATGTTACCGAAACTATGTATAAACTGTTCCCTTGGTACCCAGAAAACTCTGTAGTAACAAGAGGTAAGAGGCTCATTACACTTTAGCTTTATAAATACAGCTTTGTGTGGAACACAGAAACCAAGCCTTCCAGTCAGAAATGAAGAAGTCTGTTTCTTGGGTTGGAAATGCAGTAGGTGGATTCTTCCAGGGCATTGGGAATTCCAACTGACTGTCCAGTAGGTCCTTGGTAAGTTGTGTTTGCTTCTAAGGCTGTCAGCAAAAACAGAAAACAACCAAGAAAAGAGTAAAGAATTTCAGTTCTGGGGCCATGAGAAGGACAGGGCCTTGGGAAAGATGTGCTCTGTCAGGGATGGAATTGGGAAGAATCAACTGACTTTTACTTGGAAAGACTAGGAGTTTTTGTTGGTACATTATTCTCTGCAGAAACCATAGTAGCAGCTTCCCTAGAAACAGATTCTTAGCGTTCATCAGGCTCTCATAGTAGTTCACTGTGCCCCTCTCTTCTGCTATTAAAGAAAGCTAGAGTCTGCACGCTGGCTTTACAGGCTCTTCCGAAAGTTACTAAACCTTTCCAGAGCTCAGCTTGAGGTAGGAAATGTTATTGCCTAATGGAGGTGAGATGTCTTCATCAAGTCTAGAAATGAATCCAAGAATATGGTTTTTTTAAATTTTAGATGGCACAAAATTCTGAAGAAGCATTTTATAAGCAAAAATGTTACTGAATAATCTTCAGTGCAATGATTGACGTTCTCAAGGTTTGGTTTTGTTTTAAGCAATTAATGAAAGAGATACAAACTGAAACAAAATAGGTTACATCTTCCATAAACCATTATGTCAGAAAAGCCCATATTTAAAAGGCCTTGTTACTATTTCCTAACATGAGCTAGCCTGGACAGCATAGGTCACCATTTCTTCCATGCTGATGCCTCATCCCATCCCTTAAAGAAATAGTTTCCCCAAAGCTCTGTCCTTGAACCCTTGCCTTCATCTGTTTCTCCCTCCCTGAATGATCTCAGTGGTTCCCACATCTTATACTGTCATCTGTATGTTTATGACTCTCAGGTCAGTGTCACTATCTCTGACTGCACAGTGACACCTGCCATCCCTTTAAACTGAATTCAGCACTCCTCCCTCCAATTTCACTCCAAGCCTAGGCTTCCTGTTTCTACTACAGTCACTACTATCTCAATGCAGTATAATTAAGTAAATACAGTGAGATTTATTCCCTCAGCTGATTGTCTACTTTTAAGTTCATTGATGATAATTTTTGTACATATGTGTTTGTTTAAATTCTGTCAGATGTCCTTAGGAAAGAGAAAAGGTAAAATTATAAATTAAACTCCCAATTTTCATTATTATCCTTATCCTGGTCTCCTAGACTTGAATGCTCTCAAAGACTCAGTCAACCTCCAAGTGACATAGACCCTTGTCTTTGGGATATCTCTCATAACCATCTCCTTTCTTTATTCCAATCAGCTTTCCCTAGTTCAAATCTTTATTCCTCTTATGTGGAAATATCCCAGCTGGTGTCTCTGCTGGGTACTGTATACATTCACACATATTGCCAGGTTAATTCCCTGAAAGTTGAGCACTAGTCAAGTCATTCTATTGGTCAAATGTTAATGGTGCCTCCATGTTCACTACTGGACTAGTTATTAAATCTCTCTAGCATTCAAAGCTCTTCACACCTCATGCAGTCTGTCTCCCACTAATGTCTCTCATGTGCACTTACGCTTACCCAAAAACGATGCTCACAGTCCCCTGAACATGCTCTGGCCTGTTCTGACTCAACTCCTTGTTCAATTGTTCCCTCCACTTAAAACATTGGCCTTTAATCCTTTTACTAATGCCAGAAGATCTGAAGGTTTTGTTTTGTTTTAATTTATTATTGAGAGAAATAAAACAAAAAAAAATAGATCACATATACCATAAGCTATCCTTCATCTTTTGAGAGTCCTTCCATCTTCCAGTGACCATGTCAGCTCATATAAAAAACTGTCTACTTCCTACAGGATACAGACCAAACTCCTTCTACAGTAATGGGATATCAATTATCTAGTCCATGTATATATTTCTAACCACATTTCATGTCATTCACTCAGACAGAACTACATGTAGGTCCAGACAATCCCTGTCTTGGTTCCATTCTTTAAGATTATTTTTGGACTTTTACTACCAGAAGGGTGTACCCACTCACAATCCATGCTATTCACCCCTTCTACGCTATCTTCCAGGTAACAGGACCCTAAAATTCCTGCCCAAACAACTCCCAAATTGCAACCAGGGTATACAAGTGCCCCTTTCCCAAGTCACCCTTATAAAGGTGGACTACATTGCTGATGTTCTCACAAGTAGTTTTTTAGGGTAGCAAATTGTTGGCTGTTTGCTGGAGTATGAACAGAGCATGTACTTGCAGGCTGACATGTCCACATATGTGTAGCCACGTGTGAGAGCTGGAGACAGGTTCTCCTTACACTTTTGTATTCTAGCCCTAAACTATAAGGATCCCAAAAATTCTGCCTTCCAGGTCATTTTAAAAGTACAGATGTTAAGAAGGGAATATTGAACGTATTTTATTAATTTTTTATTGAATTGAAACTTGTAATATTTAGGCATAAATAGATATGCATGCAGGCCTCCATCTGTTATTCTTTCCCTGGGTCCTGCCAATGTCAAAGGCAGGCCTGCTCATAGGGTGCCTACTTTCTAACCACACTAAATACTTGCAGCTCTTTAGTGCCTGATCCTTCTCAAACTTCAGTTGTTTTGCACAGGCTATTCTCTTCTGTCTGTAATCCCGAGAGTCTCCTTGTGCTTCTAAAGCACCTTCAAGGGGGTGAAAGGTAAAAGTTGTCACCATTGTTAATATTTTTTAACCTTGTTCTAGAAGTTCTCAACAGTACAAGTAGAGAAGAGAAAGGAATGACAGATACTATATAGAAATGAGGAACATATTCACATGTCTTATAAATGTATATCGGAAAAACCCAAGAAAAGCCATTGAAAAACTGTTTTAAAATCGTAGGAAACTATGGTAAAGAATATGGTTGTAAAATTAATTTAAAAATCAGTAGCTATCCTGAAAGTAAATACTAAATGATCACGAATTTTTAAAAATATATATTTCGTCCGGCGCTGTGGCTCACTAGGCTAATCCTCCGCCTGCAGCACCAACACTCTGGGATCAAGTCCCGGTTGGGGTGCTGGTCTGTCCCAGTTGCTCCTCTTCAAGTCCAGCTCTCTGCTGTGGCCCGGGAAGGCAGTGGAAGATGGCCCAAGTGCTTGGGCCGTGCACCTGCATGAGAGACCAGGAAGAAGCACCTGGCTCCTGGCTTCGGATAGGCTCAGCGCGCCGGCCATAGTGGACATTTGGGGGGGTGATCCAAAGGAAGGAAGACCTTTCTCTCTGTCTCCTTCTCTCACTGTCTAACTCTGCCTGTAAAAATAAATAATGTGTATATATATATATATATATATATTTCATTTACAATAATGACAAAAAGGTAAAATAGCTGTGAAATATAGAAATATACAGATGTATATCTAAAATTTAAAGGAAAACACTAAAACTCTGTTTAGGAAAGCCTTTAGTAAATGAAATACTACTTTGTATAAAAGAAGGTTTGATTATAAAGATGTCACTTCTCCCAAATTAATGAATCAGTTCCATACATTAGCATCCTAAAGGCAAACAGGAGTATTTAATTTTTTGAAACTTGATAAAATAATGTTAAAGTGCATATGGAAAAATATACATGTGAAAATAGAAAGTTTGCTACCCAACGTTAAAATGAGTTATGCATCTATTGTATTTAGATGTTTGGTGTTGTTTCTAGAAGAGACTGCAAAAAAATTGACCCAATGAGCAGGTGGTTAGACTTGCTGTTAAGATGCCAGTTAAGATGTCGGTATCCGTTATCAGAATACCTGGGTTCAATACCTAGCTCTGACTCTTGACTCCATCCTTCTGCTACAGCAGACCCTGGAAAACAACGGTAATGGCTCAAATAAGTGGGTTCTTTATACCTAAGAGAGAGACTTGAATTCCTACTCCTGGCTTCAACCTGGCTATGGCCTGGCCATTGTTGGCATTTGGCGAGTAAACCAGCAGAGAAGAACTCTCTGTCTCTCACTTTCCATTTGTGCCTCTTAAATAATTAAAAAGGAAAAGAGAAAATGATTCAAACACCCAAGAATGTTTTAGTGTATGGTAAGGCTGGAGTTTTAAATCAACAGACTCAACAAGAAGTTATTTTACCAACAAGAAGTTGCATTAGAACACCTGGATAGGGGCTGGCGCCATGGCTCACTTGGTTAATTCTCCGCCTGTGGCGCTGGCATCTCATATTGGTGCCGGGTTCTAGTTCTGGTTCCAGTCCAGCTCTGTGCTGTGGCCTAGGACAGCAGTGGATGATGGCCCAAGTGCTTGGGCTCCTGCACCCGCATGGGAGACCAGGAAAAAACACCTGGCTCCTGGCTTCAGATAGGCACAGCGCCAGCCTTAGCAGCCATTTGGGGAGTGAACCAATGGAAGGAAGACCTTTCTCTCTGTCTCTCACTGTCTATAACTCTACCTGTCAAATTAAAAAAAAAAAAAAGGAACATCTGGATAGCCTTTTACAGGCTATTAAATTAAATTCCAGGGAGATCAAAAATTGCAATTTAAAAATTGAATCCAGCAAAACTCCAAATAAGGTAATTTTTAATAATTTTAAATTGAGAAATGTTTATCTAACCAAGTCACAAGGATCAGAATTTAAAAGGAAAAGATTCTATGTCAAACCACTTAAAACTTACTGCGAAGCACAAAGAAAAAAATACCATGCCAACATTATGAGCCCCAGAGCACTCTCTTATCATACTCACTCCCCCTTGTAAAATAAATGCTTTGTGAACCTTTCCTCTGGACCCCTGAGAACAAAGTGTGTTATGCCCATCTTCCAGCACACTACATGCTTTCTGGTGTCTGGTAGGGCCCAAAAGTATGCATTTGTTGCATTGAACTAAAAACACTTCCACTGTTAGCCTGGAAAATTGGACCTATGCTAGGAAACAGTTGTTCTGATAACAAAATGGAAAGAGCTCAGAATTTCTCAGTCTGAATTAGCAGAATAAAGCCCCATGACTAATGGCAGGCTTTAACTGTTGAGAAAGTAAAGCTACATTTTTGTCATTTGGCACTGTAACACAGAGGTGTGAGAAGCTCCTCTTTTTAAGTGTCTCATCATTGTGTAAGCCATGTTTCTTCTTTTTGCAAGAGTCGAAACAAAATGTCAAGAAGCAATCATACCACAGTGACAGAATTTGTCCTCATGGGATTCACGGACCGTCCTGAGCTTCAACTGCCCCTCTTTGTGGTGTTCCTGGTAATTTATCTCATAACCCTGGTGGGGAACCTTGGCATGATCCTGCTCATCAAGGCAGATTCACGGCTCCACACCCCCATGTATTATTTCCTTAGTCACCTGGCATTCATTGATCTTTGTTTCTCATCTTCCATTGGGCCAAAGATGCTGCAAAATTTACTGGTGAAGAAAAAAACCATCTCTTTTACAGGCTGTTTTGCTCAGCTGTATTTCTCCAGTGCTTTTGCTACTACTGAGTGCTTCCTCTTGGCCACAATGGCCTATGACCGCTACATGGCTATCTGCAACCCTCTGATTTACACAGCCATCATGACACAGCGGGTTTGCAAGGAACTGGTGATTGGGGTCTACACTTATGGCTTCCTAAATTCTGTTATACAAACAGTTCTGACTTTCCAGTTGTCCTTCTGTGACTCCAATGTCATCCACCACTTCTACTGTGCTGACCCCCCTCTCCTTGCCCTCTCCTGCTCTGACACCCACAACAAAGAGAAGCAGCTGTTGATTTTCTCTGCAGTGAACCTCACTGGATCCCTCCTGACAGTCCTCATCTCCTATATCTGCATCCTCCTCTCTATTATAAAAATCCAGTCTTCTGAGGGCAAGTGCAAAGCATTTTCTACATGTGCCTCCCACCTCACAGTTGTCATCATCTTCTATGGAACACTGTTTTTCATGTACCTGCGGCAACCCAAAGCAGAGAATTCATGGAAGTACAACAAAGTGGTCTCTGTATTTTATAGTCTTGTAATTCCCATGCTTAACCCTCTGATCTATAGCCTAAGGAACACAGAGGTAAAGGATACTCTGAAAAAAATGCTGGAGGGCAAACAGTCTTAGTGAGTGAGCTACCAGAATGCAGCCTTACTGCTACAGGATAACCAATCTGATGGAAATTTAGAAGACCAATTGTCCAGTCAAGAAGCAGACAGTTACTCCATTTGGGAGTTTTAATGATCAAAAGTACTTGACTGCTTGCTCGACATAGTAATGTTAGTACAGTCAGTTATCTTGGACTAACTAGATCATCATCTAACTATGATGTCCATAGCATGTCTTTCAGATGTTGAAATGAAATGATTTACTACCAATTAGATAATTAAATGAACTCTAAAATATGTTTAAAAGATCTTAAAAAGCAGCATTTTGGGTAAAACTATAAATTAATGAAGCTGAGTACAAAACCCATAACTGAAAATGTATGTTATTAGAAACATTCTCCAGGTTGAAACAGATACGGTAGCAAGTCACTTGTTAATCTTACAATGTATTTCTTTATGACACATTACTATAGATGTTGTTGAAATTTTAAGGCGGGTTCACAGAAAGCTTACTTAATCTGAATATAGGTAAAATACCATATACCTTAAATGAAAAATAATTTCATAACTATTGCACAATTAAATAGTTGCATAAATAAATATAGCGCATTTAAATATAAATAAATACAATTGTGATTTAAGTTAATTGTGAGGTTTGTTTAGAAAAGAAAATATAATTAGAAGAGAAATGAAAGGTTTAGGGTATTTTCTGAGATGTTTAAAGTAGTCATTAATTCAACAGTCTGGTTTAATTTTTCTACTCTCTGAAAAATACAGCTACAATTATTATTTTTCCTTTTTGAGGGGTGAGGGAGAAGTAGGGGGAAAAAGAAAGAGAAAGGTAGTTAGTTTCCTGAGATAACCAAGAGAAGTTATTCATGTTTCTGAGAGATTAAATTGCCATTGTATTAATTTGAATGATCTAGAGAAGTATTTTAGTTTTGCAACATTGTCCATGTTCTTTATTTCTGTTTTCACATCTCTGTTATTCCAGTTTCTAGGAAATAAATCTACATAAGTCTGGCTGTTTGTGAGAATAGATGGGGAAAAAAAATCTTCAATTTTAGTTAGGCAAGAATACAAGTACTTTGATTTTTCTAAGCCTCAATTCTAATACTTTTTTGAAAATAATTCTTAAGACACACAAATCTGCTACAAACCTTTTGATTTTCCCTCAAACTATTTTTAAAGGTTATTATTGTTAAGATAATAAAATAGAATCTCTTTTTATTATTGTTTGATCGAGTAATTTTTAAAAATTGAAATAACCACATATTTACAACTTACTTCATTCAGAAAGCCATTCTGGAGAGTTGAATTACAAACAGTTCGGGATGGAATACTGGCTATTTTTAAAAACACATACTGCGCCGCGGCTCACTAGGCTAATCCTCCGCCTTGCAGCACCGGCACACCGGGTTCTAGTCCCGGTCGGGGCACCGATCCTGTCCCGGTTGCCCCTCTTCCAGGCCAGCTCTCTGCTGTGGCCAGGGAGTGCAGTGGAGGATGGCCCAAGTCCTTGGGCCCTGCACCCCATGGGAGACCAGGAGAAGCACCTGGCTCCTGCCATCGGATCAGCGCGGTGCGCCGGCCGCAGCGCACCTACCGCGGCGGCCATTGGAGGGTGAACCAACGGCAAAAGGAAGACCTTTCTCTCTGTCTCTCTCTCTCTCACTGTCCACTCTGCCTGTCAAAAAAAAAAAAAAAAAAAAAAGAGAAAAAAAAAAAACACATACTAGCTGGATAAAGGAACAGAAACAGAAGAAGTAGGAAGCAGACCAGGGAGATAAGGAAGGAGGTTGTACAGGTAATGAACAAGAGGGCAGTAAGCAAAGTGGATAAGATGAAGCTGAGCGATAAAATGAGTGTGGGATTTAGACAGGAAGCTCCTTTAGAGTAAGCCGGTCATCTTCCTTCCTTAGTACCCTAGCACCTACCACAGTGCCTGGCACAGGACAGATGCATCAAAACTGTTTGATGAATTGAATTGAACTCATATTTTTTCCCAATTCTGATAGATGGGTGGACATGGTTCTCAGTAATGGTTCTGTGGTTAGGAAATAACAAAGATAAGGAAAATTTGAGGATTATGGTAGGAGAAAACTTTTAGTATCTCCACAATGAAGCTAACATCCACAAGGAAGAAGACATACAAAGATAGTAACACAACCTAACCTGAGAAAGAGATGTCTTTAATTAGGTGCTCATTATGAAGAATCTAATAACTGGAGCTGTTGATGGACCGTGACAGGCAAGGGGCCATTGCTATTGGAAGAGCTACTAATTGAGATAAAGATGAGAAGGTTCCCACACTGAGACTGAAAATTGTGTTTTTACTCAAAAGGCACCCTTTGTCTTTAATATTTTTTCTCAAGCTATATCAGTTTAATTTAAAGAGAAAAAACATTAATACCATGTTTTAATACATGCCTTTGACAAATGAATTATATTCATGTTTTCAAATGTATATTTGGTACAAAATTTTCATCAATTCTACAGTTCTTTTCAAACAAAACTGAAGAACGTATGTCACAGGACCTCTCCATAACACCTTCCAACCACTAAATTGGTTCATTTTGTTCAACATGCTTCTTTGGTTCTCCTGTGAAAAAAAGCAAAAAACTGAGAATATTGTACAGGATTCCTAAACTGTGAAAGACATAAAATTCATGTTTTACTAAATTTCCCAAAGATTTGAAAAGCAGGGAATCAGCTATGAGGAGATCTGAACAAACTACATTTTGAGCTATTATTTTCCCTTTTCTTTTCGCATGGGGAGTCCTTAGCCTTCTAAACTTATCTCCCTGTATCTGGCCTTGTAAAGTAAGGAAGTTCTTAATTGAATAATTATCTGATTATTTACATTTTTAAAAAACAGAGAACACTATATACCCATAGAGTATTAAAATGGCAATGTTTAAGCTATAGGAGAAACCAACATGGTTATGCACCTTTGCTCATTTATGAAGTGAGGCTATTTCAATCAATATACATAACAGTTCTACTACCTTTTCAGTCCAAAATAAAATCTTCTCAATACATAAAATAATGGAAATTTTAACTTTACCAGATTTTAGGAGTACATTTCATTGAAAGTGAAAATGTTCTCACATGTAAATAAAATGCAAATTCCTTTTTCTTCATGGTAATCCTAACAATGAATGTTACTTGCCAGCATTCATTTTGTGGACAATTTTTGTTAACAAAAGTAACATGTAACTAAAATATATGACATATGCATCGGTATGTATAAATTTCTACTCGTTTGCACATAAAATGCTGAAATTTTCAGTCATTTAAAGGTCTTATTTTTCCTCATCTGATACTCTGCTAACTTACTGTGCTTGGAAGCATGCCAAAAGGATTTTTTATTATGGTGATCATAAAAAGGAAATATGAAAGGAAAAGTACTATTCCTTCCCATTTTCTTTCATGCTATGTGATGCATAGGTGTTTCAGAAATTTAGGCATTTTAAAATCTCAAGTATGTGCCTCCAAATTTTCAACTCTTATCTGGATGTGTAGTTCTAGCATTCTTTGGTGAACAAAGAGAATAGAAAGTGCTAACTCAGCGCTTCAGAGCAGCTCTGCCTGCAATTAAGCGGTGCATCCACCAGAGATAAGGAGACACTGGAGGCTCCTGGGAAAGTGATAGATTTAGCCTGCTCTTCCAAGCCAGGTTCCTGTGAAAATACATGCATTTTATATATAACCACAGCTTCCATTTCTGGTAGGATAGTGCAAACTAAAGATGAGAAAGATCATTTCTATTTTCAAAAATTCAAATAATTAGGTCTTTGCAGCAGCTTAACTGTCCCAGAAAATTTTATTCTATACGATGAAAACAAAAGTCTTGTTCTCCCACAAGATTAGTTTCCTTGCTGGATGTGTTAACCTCTCTGGGGACTGGACATGTACTAGCCTGCAGCCTCTTCTGTCTACACACACAGACGCTGTCTGCTGACCACACTGGGCATGGTAGGAGGAGAACAAGGAGTCTACCAGGCTGAAGCATGCTCCAGCCCAGCTGGGGTTCACTTTCAGTGAGGGATCTGAACTGACTGCAGGTTTTTTAAATCTGGATAAGAGTAGGAATAGATTCTAGGTCCCTTTCTGGTTTCCCACAAAAGCTTTTCATTCCATTTTAATTGCCTACTTTTCACCTTTTTTATCCTATTCATCTCCTGTTTCATCTGAAAGTTATTATAAAATAGTATTTTATTTACCCTTTACTTTAGCAAAACTAGCAGTCAGGTTTCCTTAGAAATCCTTTTGATGCAGAACTTAAATTAGAATTTGTTACAATAAGAAGCAATCTGAAAGAAAACTAATTAATGTTCTTTGTATTGAGAGGGTAATCATTTTCATGAAAAAAATGTTGAAACATCTTATATATGTTGAATTATCTTTCTTTCATATTCAAGAGCTTACCACAATGACAGTTGGATCCCAAAGTGGACATAGGAGCACAATAACAGCTCTTACCCACTTTAGTCTAAGAGTACAGTTTTCTGCCCTGCTTTAATTTTGTGTTAAAACACTGTCTGCTAAGCTTTTCTATTCATATTTTCCTAAACATTGAATTCTTAAATTTCTCAGAAGAAGGTTGTACCTTTGTGATCACTTCATTAAATCGGTAACTGATTACCAATAATGTCCACAATTGCACATTCAAAAAATTGTATAAAGAACACATTAATAAGCACCCACATACCAAGCAAGTAAAATAAATCACGCTGGGCCTAAAAAGATGCCTGATCTGGGAGTGGGCACTAAGCCTAGCAGTTAAGATGCTCACACCCACACCAGATGCCTGGATGTCATTCACGGCTCTGACTCCTGACTCCAACTTCCTGCCAATGCAGACCCTGGGCAGCAGTGATGGTAGCTCAAGTAACTGAGTTCCTGCCACCCACATGGGAAACCTGGGTTGTGTTCCTGGCTACCCAGCTTCAACCCGGAGTGGGGTCACCACAGGCATTTGGAGAATGAACCAGCAGATAGGAATTTCTGTAACTCTGTTTCTCTCTCTCCCTCTCAAATATTTTTTAAATATATTTTCTTGGAGGTGAAGATTTTGCTTACCAAAAAAAAAAAAAAAAGCAATACCTGTAGAGGCACTAGGGATATGGTAGGAAGCTTCCTAGACAAGGAAGCTCAAGATCTAAACTTGAGTCCTAGGTCTACTCTGAACCATGGGGTATCATCAAGCAGCTTGACCCATCAAAGTCTTAGCTTTTTCATCTGGAAAATTAGGAAAGTAGTACCTCAGGGTCCCTGTAAGAACAGAGTAGTATAGGGTATGCTAAAATATATTTTAAACATAATTAAAGTGTAAAATTTTATTAACCAGACTGCATGATTTCTGACTGGTGTTCAACTTTCAAAATCTTTTATTTGAAGCTACTATTTGAAAAACTCTTGCCTGAAAATGTTATTACATCTGTCTGTATGGTAACATATGGAAGATGCATGTATCTCCAATAATAGATTTTCTTCATCAGCATAACCAGAAAAAATATCACAAGCTAGGGACAACTTACAAGGACCTCTGTGACAATCTGCAAGTCAGTGATTTGGACATGGACACTGTCTCCTGGAAAGAAAGTTGCCTTCTAAACTCATAATCTTCATTGAGAATTTTTGACCCTGAACAATAATACCTTTACTCCCTGAAAACAGAGTAAAATCATTTAAGTGTTAATGAGCCATCCAGGAAAATGAAGCATTGCCTATAAAATATTGTAGCGTGCAAAAAATGTAAACCAAATCTTTGTTTAATCTTCTCTCCCTCTTCCTCTCACATAAATATCACTACAGAGATAATCTATTGGGACCATGAACTCAGTCTTGATGACTGAACTTACTGTCTTATTGTTTCACAGCCAACTTCTGCTTTCCGCTTTTTGTACAAGGCATTTTCTTAGTCACCTGTTCAAAAAACTTCTACTACTTTTGATCTCTGCTTATTACTCTCAGATTTCAAAATGAAGACAAGATTGATTAATAATCTGTGCATCAACTCTTGCACTAATCGTCTTCCTTTTCATTTCTATTACCACCCTTCTGTAGCGTCTCTGCTTCTATTCTCCCACCATCAGTGGAGTCATATATATATATGAATAGAGTATATAGTAATATCAGTGATTCAAATCAGTGGGGGAAAGGAAGGAGTTACAATAAATTCAATCATAAATAAAAACCAAAAACTAAGGCATAAGTGTAATGATATATTATTTGTATAAAAATAAAATTAGAATCTATCAGATCTAATGTAAAGTGAAACCTAAAACACTTGAATAAAATATAGGTGAATATTTGCTAGTCTTGGTGTAAGAAGAGCTTTTCTAAGGAAATGATGACCAGAAATTGTAAATAAAATCATGACAAATTTGGTGAAATCAAAATTTTTAATTTCTGTTACAGTAGTTAGTAAATAGACATTAAGTTGGAGGATATTTACAATTTATATGACAGAATTGACAATGGCAAATTAGAATATGAGTCAAATAAAAGGTTAAGTACAGAAGACGAACAGACAACTCACAAAATAAGAGATGTAGATAGGCTAAAACATACAAAAGATCTCAGTCTTATTAGTAATCAGGGAAATACAAATTAACAAAATAATGAGAACATTTTTCACCTTTCAGATTGACAAAGATGCTAGCAAATATTCATAACCAGAGTGGTTATATAAGAAAACAAGAGGCACATTTACGGGCTACTTTGGGAAATGTAAATTGCTATGAAATTTCCAGAGAGCAAGTGGACAATATTCACCAAAGCCTTAAAATGAAACACCCTTTTATTTTACAAGAATTTACTAGATAAAAATACTCCAACAAATTCACAGTGATATATGTATTTAGCAGTTTTCTATGATAGGATTTGTAGTGGCAAAACAAAATCAGTAGCAATAGTACATAAATGAAGGATTAATGAAATAAGGAATGGTGTTACAATAATATATATCACTTAAAATGATGTAGGTTTATTTTCATGGTAACAGTCATGAGATATGTGCAAATGGTTTCATATTATGCATATAACATTTTATTTTTAATTATATATATGAAATATATAGATATATGTATTGCTGGCTGTGGCTTTTCACTGAAGTCTTTAGCTAGAAATAGACAAACAAAACTAAGAAAGTAATCTCATTCAAAAAAAATCTAAAATCTCTGATCAAAATTCTACCCTACATTTGTAACTCCAAATTACCTTCCTAGTATCCAGTGCCAAGCCTAGAGGTAGGAGTCAAGTTAAAGGATTCTACTCAATTTAGTGAGTGAACAATGATAGTGGGAAGGCATGGAAGAATGAGATGATAAGGGGCTCAAAGATGATCCTGAACTTTCAGACCTGTTAGACTGGGAGGCCAATGGCCAAAACAAGAAACAGTTTAGCAGAAAGATACTGGCTCTTGAAACATCCAAGTCAGAGCCTTGGACACGGCAGTCATTGGATTTTTTTTAATGAGAGAGTGGTATTCCATATGCTCATAATTATGTTCAGTTGTATCCACACTCCATCCAAAATATTTCCAGGAGATTTCAAGGAGACTCTTACTAGAGGCAGTTTGATGCAATAAAGAAGACCTCAAAATGGGAGTCGGGAAAGTTCTTTTGCCTCCACCTTTCCTCATTCTAGAACTACTGTGTTCTACACAGGAACTGAATGTCACTTTTCAGAGGAGGTCACTTTTCAGAGGAGGTCTTCCCGACTTTCAACCCTCAAGAAAAAGGATCTGACTCCTGTTCTTACTTGTCTGGTTGTCAGAATCCAGCTGGTGCCCTTCCTGTCTGGGCTTGCCACTGACAATGTGTAGTCCACTTGTCATGGTTTGAACTTAAAGAATAAAACAAGGAATCTGGTCAGAATCCCCCAAGATATCATCCAAAGAGCTGGGCCTCTGTAAGGGGTCTTAAATCCTCTACTTAAAGTTCACTGGGTTCTCACAGCCCTCTAGGGACTATATAGGCAGTTTGCACACTTGGGCATATCTCACTTCATCGTCACAATAGCAGATGCTGTGATGATTAACTGTAACACAGACAGGCAAAGTGGGACTTAGAGAAGCTACATGACATATTTTGGATCACATATTGTACAAATAGATTCAGACCTGAAGAAGAGATCGAGAGGGGATTGGTCATCTACCTTTCCTTAAAGAAGGGCAAACACTGCTTCAAGGCCATCCTGAGAGATTGCACTTCTCTCTTCATTAAAGTTTTTCACTTCCCTTCATCACACTTTGTACACTAAATGTATATTAAGTAATGACATTGTACACCTTGACTATGTATACTATTTGTCAATCAAAAAAATTTAAAGAATTGGAAGTATAGGTCCTGGTGGAATGTTATTGGAGAGAGGTGTGAATATACAAAAGCCTCTGATTCAAGCTGTCCGTCTAAATGATGGAGCTGGGTGTAGAGTCCAGACTGCTCTGGTACCGTACAATGGGCTGTGGACTATTTTCTCTATGATCTCAGGGACTGAACTGCTTCCTTGCTGTTCTCACCAGGAGAAAGCCCAGAGGTAGGCTTGGCAGGAGAGCTGAATACAGGGCTGACCTGGGTGTCAGTCTGTTCTCACCAATCCCCACAGCACGGCTGAGCTTTTCACACTCAGTCTGCTATCTGTACCAGAAGCCCAGCTTGCTTTTGTCCAACAGGTTCACAAGTGAACAAAGCACATCTGTAGATTTCCTGCAGGCTTTATGTACTCTGCTCCAGAGAACACACTGGGGCTCCACGTAAGAAGCTGCGACTTGCCGCCCCAGACCCTTCTGCTGAATAAGTCACGTCAGAGATGTCTGAGCCCCGCGTATTTTAATATTCTCTATGTTTTTACACTGCAGGATCAAATTACTGTCACAATTCAAAAAACATTAGCGTGGACCCAATGATTTTGACAATTTAAATTCCATTTGAACCTCTAGGCTTGTAGTGAAAACCAATTTCTGAGATGTGATATGTGAGGACCTAGTAATTGTTCAAATTCTGAAATAAGAGTAAAAGAGAAGGGAACACCCTCTAAAAGTTTGCAAGCTTTAGCTTGACTAGGAAAGGAGCAGCAAATAATTCACACACCCCTGCAACAAACATCACAACTAAGAAGAAACATTTTCTTCAAGAGCCTTTAAGGCATTTTCTAAAAACTAATGTATGAGTTATGATACCTTTTAAAACTTGGCAGAATTCAAGCATATCATGATAAAAACATTGATTTAAAATATTCATTTAAGGATTGAGTTGAACTAAACTGTGATACATTTATTGCACACTCCTGATAAATTCTAGTTTAACCCTTTAAACTTCCTTTTGCCAAACATAGTACCTGTGAATTATAATTTTAAGCTAATCTTTTAAAATTATCTGAGGCATTAGAGCTAAGAGGCACTTACTTGGATGTCCTTGCTATGTTGAATGTCTTGTTACCAGATTCATATTGTGGTATCAGTGGGGGAAGTTTTTGAGTCTGAGTTTTAAATAACTTGAGAAAATGGGTTCTTGTAACTATCCCCTGGGATTTAATACTAATCCTGTTATTGAGAAAATTATGAGGATATATTAGGAAAGTTACAGCATCTGTACCCCCTTGCAAAACATGAACGCTGTGATCAAAGTGTCAGTCTTTCTAGCCTTTGTAAACCCTATGTGATATACATGTTATTTCTGATATCAATTTTTGTTACCCTTTATTAGTTGTAAAAATAAGGTCAGCCTGAAACTAGAAGCCCCATAGGAAAAGTGCAGGAGGAAAAATTAGGTCAGGCCGTAAAGAAATTTCCCACTGCCTCCTCCATAGGCCCCCTCTACCACACTTACTGCCTATGGTAAAAGTGGTTGTTTATGCATCTGCCATCCCAATTGGACTGTAAGCTCTTTGAGGATGGGAAATGTATCTTAGACATCTCTGGAAACTCAGCTTCTCTCATTTTTGTTGTTTACTTCATCCTCCATTCACATACTATGGCCTTGATCCTTACAGAACAATACACAGGATGCTTCTTACTCCAGAACTGTGCGTCATTTAGAAGGAGAATGCGTGGGCGAAGGAGGCAGGAAGGTTGGCAGAACACAGATGGCAGTACTGTCTCTACAACGCCCCATGCATGGGTGGGTTGTGTTGGCGGGGGCGGGGGGGGGGGGGAAGGCTGTGGGTGCAAATCAATCATGGTTTGGGGAATGGGTACATGAAGACACCAGAACCACTGCCACTTAGTGCTATGTTGTAGCAGGTCTCCCCACCCAGTGATCCTGGGCTCAGTAGTTAAGCAGGTGGGAGTTTCCAGAACACTGGAACTGAGATTTCTGGCTTTGCTTATTTTAATGGGCTAAAAATGGCATCTGGCCATACCGTAAGCCTCTTGTGAGCCTTGTTAGAGTGACTCACGTCAGCTCTGTGGCAGAGTTTCTGAGCATGGCTACTGAGGGTCAGGTCGTTAGATGACAGTGCATTCTCAAATTGGCTGCTTCTGAGTGATCCGTCTGCTTCCAAAAACATTCTCTTATACATTTGCCTCAACCCTAGACTGGGTGCTGAGTGGATGAGGCTGAATTAGACTTGCTTTGCAAGAATCTCACAGTCAAGCAAGCCAAAAACAGAGGAAACATCCTGAGTGCTATGATAAAAGATTATTATGCTACTCGTGTATGGATCCAGTTTCTCCCTCTTTCTTGGCATCCATCATTTTGCTGTAGCATTTCTTCTAACTTTCTCTTAAAAGTAATGACAATTTAGTTTTCTGAGTTCTTGCATTTCTTTTTTTATTATTATTAATGGCTTCCCCCCTCATAACTTCCCTCCCACCCGCAACCCTCCCCTTTACCGCTCCCTCTCCCCTACCATTCACATCAAGATTCATTCTCAATTCTCTTTATATACAGAAGATCAGTTTAGTATATATTAAGTAAAGATTTCAACAGTTTGCACCCACATAGAAACATAAAGTGAAAATGAGTACTAGTTATAGCGTTAAATCACAATGTACAGCACATTAAGGACAGAGATCCTACATGAGGAGTAAGTGCACAGTGACTCCTGTTGTTGACTTAACAAATTGACACTCTTGTTTATGGCATCAGTAATCACCCAAGGCTCTTGTCATGAGTTGCCAAGGCTATCGAAGCCTTTTGAGTTCACAAACTCTGATCATATTTAGACAAGGTCATAGTCAAAGTGGAAGTTCTCTCCTCCCTTCAGAGAAAGGTACCTCCTTCTTTGATGACCTGTTCTTTCCACTGGGCTCTCACTTGAGGAGATCTTTCATTTAGGTTTTTTTTTTTTTTTTTTTTTGCCAGAATGTCTTGGCTTTCCATGCCTACAATACTCTCATGGGCTTTTCAGCCAGATCCGAATGTCTTAAAGGCTGATTCTGAAGCCAGAGTGCTGTTTAGGACATCTGCCATTCTGTGAGTCTGCTGTGTATCCCACTTCCCATGTTGGATTGTTCTCTCCCTTTTTTACTCTATAGGTTAGTATTTTCAGACACTAGTCTTGTTTATGTGATCCCTTTGACTCTTAGTCCTATCATTATGATCAATTGTGAACAGAAATTGATCAAATGGACTAGTGAGATGGCATTGGTACATGCCACCTTGATGGGATTGAATTAGAATCCTCTGGTATGTTTCTAACTCTACTGTTTGGGGCAAGTCAGCTTGAGCATGTCCCAAATTGTACGTCTCTTCCCTCTCTTATTCCCAGTCTTATATTTAACAGGGATCACTTTTCAGTTAAGTTTCAACACTTAAGAATAACTATGTATTAACTACAGAATTCAACCAATAGTATTAAGTAGAACAAACAAACAAAAAATACTAGGAGGGATAAAGTATTAAGTTGTTCATCAACAGTCAGGGCAAGGGCTGATCAAGTCATTGTCTCTCATAGTGTCCATTTCACTTCAACAGGTTTCCTTTTTGGTGCTCAGTTAGAAGTCACCATTCAGGGAGGACATATGATATTTGTCCCTTTGGGACTAGCTTAATTCACTCAGCATGATGTGTTCCAGATTGCTCTATTTTGTTGCAAATGACTGGATTTCATTGGTTTTTAGCTGTATAGTATTCTGTAGAGTACATATCCCATAATTTCTTTATCCAGTCTACTGTTGATGGGCATTTAGGTTGATTCCAGGTCTTAGCTATTGTGAATTGAGCTGCAGTAAACATTAAGGTGCAGACCGCTTTTTTGTTTGCCAATTTAATTTCCTTTGGGTAAATTCCAAGGAGTGGGATGGCTGGGTTGAATGGTAGGGTTATATTCAGGTTTCTGAGGAATCTCCAAACAGACTTCCATAGTGGCTTAACCAGTTTGCATTCCCACCAACAGTGGGTTAGTGTCCCTTTTTCCCCACATCCTTTCCAGCATCTGTTGTTGGTAGATTTCTGAATGTGAGCCATTCTCACCGGGGTGAGGTAAAACCTCATTGTGGTTTTGATTTGCATTTCTCTGATTGCTAGTTATCTTGAACATGTTTTCATGTGTCTGTTGGCCATTTAGATTGCCTTTTTGGAAAAATGTCTATTGAGGTCCTTGGCCCATCTCTTGAGTGGGTTGTTTGTTTTGTTGTTGTGGAGTTTCTTGATCTCTTTGTAGATTCTTGTTATTAATCCTTTATCTGTAGCATAGTTTGCAAATATTTTTTCCCATTCTGTCGGTTGCCTCTTTACTTGCCTGACTGTTTCTTTTGCAGTACAGAAACTTCTCAATTTGATGCAATCCCAAATGTTAATTTTGGCTTTGACTGCCTGTGCCTGTAGGGTCTTTTCCAGGAAGTCTTTGCCAGTGCCAATATCTTGCAGGGTTTCTCCAATGTTCTCCAATAATTTGATGGTGTCGGGTCATAGATTTAGGTCTTTAATCCATGCTGAGTGGATTTTTGTGTAAGGTGTAAGGTAGGGGACTTGCTTCAAAAAAAAAGACTTCATTTTATTCTAATGGGGTAACAAATAATAACAAATAGATGATTTTCTATGGTTGTGTGGGTGCCAACAGCATAACTCAACTACATATTACATATGTACCCACTCTACCTCCTGTCATCACTGACTCACTTATTTCCAAACTACTTTGTATATCTATCATATATTTTATGACTTCACTCTCACCTTCATCATATTAGTGTTGTAAGAATTGGAGACCATAAGACTACATGACTTCTCTTTCACATCAATTAGACTCCACTTCTCAATGCCATCTGGCTCATTTCTGCTAAATTAGCTCATTGTGTCAGGCTAGTCACCAAGTCACGGGCCAGCCTATTGAAAGGGTGACCTGGGTTAAGGGGACCCATAATGCCAAAAGAAGAGATGAAGAAAGATGGACAAGAGATTGTAGGGCTAACTTGAAATGAAATCATTCCCTCAGAAGTTTTCTAGTGTCATCTTGATTGTGCAGCCAGTAGCCCCATGTGAATCCATGCAGGGTTAGAATTTGGAAAGTTGATTCTTCTTCCTACTACACCCTCCTACTACAAAGCCAAATAATTAGAGAATTAGATGTTATAAGGCCAAATAGAATAATAAATGACTATTAAATATGGTTACAAACTTCTCTTCTGAGTATGTCTTTGACCTCAGGCTATAAGCTCTTATTTGTATTTTTATCATTCATGGTAATTTCAAAATAGGTTACTGGAACTTTCATTTCCATTATGATCAAAGAATAAATTAGAAGATGTTTTTCCATTTTCAACTAGCTACTTGTTTTAACTAGCATTTTATTAATAATATCCAACCTTATTGAATCACTGTCAGAGAATGTGACATGCACCACACTTGTAATCAATTAAATATTCTATATTGCTATGATAGTACCAATTTTCACAAAAATTTAAAAGGAGTATTGTTTATTTGTATTGCAAATGTTTTCATGAAAGTATTGAAAGAGTATATCAAATTATTCAAAGATATTTAAATCTTTCATTCAGAAAAATTTACAAGTCAAAAATTGAAAAAAAAAATTTTAAATCTTCCAAGAGTAGTCTGACTTCTTTTTTTTTTGTTTTGTTTTGTTTTTATTTTTATTAATTTATTTTTTATTTTTGACAGGCAGAGTGGACAGTGAGACAGAGAGAAAGGTCTTCCTTTTGCCGTTGGTTCACCCTCCAATGGCCGTCGCGGTAGCGCGCTGCGGCCGGCGCACCGCGCTGTTCCGGTGGCAGGAGCCAGGTGCTTCTCCTGGTCTCCCATGGGGTGCAGAGCCCAAACACTTGGGCCGTCCTCCACTGCACTCCCTGGCCACAGCAGAGAGCTGGCCTGGAAGAGGGGCAACCGGGACAGGATCGGTGCCCCGACCAGGACTAGAACCCAGTGTGCCGGCGCCGCAAGGCGGAGGATTAGCCTGTTGAGCCACGGCGCCGGCCAGAGTAGTCTGACTTCTAACATCATATCCCCCTTGTTTATATTTTGCTTTATAGACTTTATGTTTTTGGCCCACAAGTGTTCATAGTTACTGAGTTGAGAATTGTTGAAGCTAGGTGTTGGGTGCATAGTTTTTTTGTTTTCTGTTTTTTGGTTTTTTTGACAGGCAGAGTGGACAGTAGAGGGAGACAGAGAGAAAGGTCTTCCTTTTTGCCGTTGGTTCACCCTCCAATGGCCACGGCAGTAGGCGCGCTGCGGCCGGCGCACCGCGCTGTTCCGATGGCAGGAGCCAGGTGCTTCTCCTGGTCTCCCATGGGGTGCAGGGCCCAAGCACTTGGGCCATCCTCCACTGCACTCCCTGGCCACAGCAGAGAGCTAGCCTGGAAGAGGGGCAACCGGGACAGGATCGGCTCCCCGCCCAGGGCTAGAACCCGGTGTGCCGGCGCCACGAGGCGGAGGATTAGCCTACTGAGCCGCGGCACCGGCTGGGTGCATAGTTTTGTTAACATATTCTGTCTACTTTTGCATCTATATAAATGTTTCCATGATAAAAATAAGTTTGTGTATCCACCACCAATTCAATCCTGTATGATATCCATGCCTCACCTTCCTATATGCAAAGTAAATTTTATGACATTTTTTAGATTGCTTTCACTCTTTCTCTGCCTTAGTCACCCAGTTGTTTCATTTCAGCTATCATCTCTTCACTGAAATTTTTCTTTTATATATTGTTTCATTTAGCAAATGCTGGAAACATTTGATATTAGAAGGTATGTTTTTCTTTCTTATTATCATAAACTATAGTGTTTATGTTAATTGAGTCTTTGGTAGTCTTACCAGGAATCTGTATCAACCCAAATAGACAGGATTCGTCTCTCCACCTGTGTATCGGCTGCACTGCTCTGTAAGCCATGCTGAACACTATTTTCCGCTCCTGACTTCCTTTTAAAACCCCTGAACACAACTGAATGAGAAGGGAGGATAGGTGGGTGTAATCATAATGGTGCTAGCATTATTGACCTTATATAACCTTTTTGAGCATAAAACCTATTTTAAAAATAAAATTTCCATATAAAATTCCATTAAGGAGCACAGAAAAAAATCAGCACTTAAAATAATTCTACCATGAAACTAAAATTAGGACAAGTCATATCTGAAACCTGCACTCCATCCCTAGCTACTACTCTAATGAACCAAGGTCATATCTTGGAAATAGGTTGGAAATCAGGGTTTCCTCAGATAAAAGCTGCCCTCAAAAAAAATTGTAGTGTTCTTAATGCTGTGATTACTGTACATATTTATTATTACAAAACCTATAAAATAAAACATAAACTATGGGGCCGGCAACATAGCATAGTGGGTAAAGCTACCACCTGTGATGCCAGCATCCCATATGGGTGCTGCTTCGAGTCCCAGCTGCTCCACTTCCAATCTAGTTTCCTGCTAATGGCCTGTGGAAGCAGTAAAGGATAGTCTAGGTGCTTGGGCCCCTGCACTCACGTGGGAGACTCAGAAGAAACTCCTTACTCCTGGCTTTGGATCAGCTCAGCTCTGGCTGTTGCAGCCAATTGGGGAGTAAACCAGCGTATAGAAAATCTCTCTCTCTCTCTCTCTCTCTCTCTCTCTCTCTCTCTCTCTCTGCCTCTCCTTCTCTCTCTGTCTTTCAAGTAAATAAATTAATCTAGGGGCCAGCACTTTAGTGTAGTGGGTTACCGCCCTGGCCTGAAGCACCAGCATCCCATATGGGCACCGGTTCAAGACCCAGCTGCTCCACTTCTGATCCAGATCTCTGCTATAGCCTGGGAAAGCAGTAAAAGATGGCCCAGGGACCAGCACCGTGACACAGTGGGTGAAGCCGCCGCCTGCAGAGCTGTCATCCCATATGGGTGCCGTTTCTACTCCCAGCTGCTCCACTTCCAGTCCAGCTCTCTGCTGTGGCCTGGGAAAACAGTGGAAAATAACCCAGGTCCTTGGGATGCTGCACCAGAGTGGGAGACCTGGAGGAGGCTCCTGGCTCCTGGCTTCAGATTGGCACAGCTCCGGCCATTGCAGCCAGTTGAGGAGTGAACCAGCAGATGGAAGACCTCTCTCTCTCTCTGCCTCTCCTTCTCTCTGTGTGCAACTCTGACTTTCAAATAAATAAATCTTTAAAAAAAAAAAAAAAAGGTGACCAAAGTCCCTGGGCCCCTGCACTCATGTGGGAGACCTGGAAGAAGCTCCTGGCTCCTGGCTTTGGATCAGCTCAGCTCCGGCCGTGTGGCCAACTGAGGAGTGAACCAACAGATGCCAGACACCCCCCTCCCCCCCGCCTCTCATTCTCTCTCTATAAACTCTGACTTTCAAATAAATAATAAATAAATCTTTAAAAAATAAATAAGTAAATCTTGAAGAAACATAAACTTTCCATTAAACTCAAAAATCAGAAGAACAAAATATATAAAAGTAGGAAGTTACAATAAGAAGTAAATAGAAAACAGAAAAATAGTATACAAATAACTCTAAGGGCTGGCTCTTTGATTTAAAGTTCAATTGACAAGAAGACTTAGGAAAGTCTCATGAAGGAAAGTTAGAATTTAAAGACACAGTCAATTAATTGTTAAATCAACAACAGGAGTCATTGTGTACTTACTCCCCTGTAGGAGCTCTGTGCTTAATGTGTTGTATTATGAGAATTAACGGTAAAACTACTACTCAAACAGCACTCTATACTTCGTGTGTCTTGTGGGTGCAGTCTATTGAAATCTTTACTCAGTATATACTAAGTTGATCTTCTGTATATAAAGATAATTGAAAATGAATCTTAATGAAGAATGGAATGGGAGAGGGAGTGGGAGATGGGATGGTTGCGGGTGGGAAGGAGATTATGAGGGGGAAAGTTGCTATAATCCAAAAGTTGTACTTTGGAAATTTATATTTATTAAGTGAAAGTAGAAAAGAAAAAATATTTTTTAAAAAAAAGACACAGTATTAGACTACAATAAGTACTGAGAGGTTAGCAAGAATATGAGATTCCGATACTGAGCACTTACACTCTGAAGTCACATCCCACTACTCAAAATAGACAATGTGTGAAGATATAGACGTTTTGTTTGTGTAATTTCCAAATTAATCCTTGAAGGACAGGCTGAACTTGCTGTCATTTGCAGGCACATACAAAAAGAAAACTATCTCAGGTATGGAGTGAGACTTAAAAGTCCTAAGTCAGTTATATGCCATTTAAATTCATTAATATGTTAAATGGTCCACACCAGGACCAGATAAGCTTTATTTCAAGAAGTTAAATGTGAATGGGAACTATTTTAATATAATTAATTATGTTAAGGAAGAAAACATGTTAATTTTAGAATTGAATCTAAAAATATTCTCAAAAGAAACAAGAAAAAGAATATTACCACAATCATACCCATCAGTCAGCACAGTTTAGGAGAAGTACACTGTTACCTAATATGAGAAACAAATCAATAATGTTTTAATTATTTTTATAAATCATAAGCAATACAAAAGTGTTGTTTTAAATTTTTGAAAAATTATACAGACTCCCACAATCTCACTAGAGATAATCTATTGATTATCTAGAGATTTTTGTTTGTTTGCCTTTCAATCTTTTCTAATTATGTTAATAAGTATATTGTTGTAAAATTAAAATATTCTGGGGCCATCATTGTAGCATAGCAGGTAAAGTCACCACCTGAAAACATTTGCAATACAAATAAACAATACTCCTTTTAAATTTTTGTGAAAATTGGTACTATAATGGCAATATAGAATATTTAATTAATTACAAATGTGGCACATGTCACATTCTCTGACAGTGATTCAATAAGGTTGGATATTATTAATAAAATGCTAGTTAAAACAAGTAGCTAGTTGAAAATGGAAAAACATCTTCTAATTTATTCTTTGATCATAATGGAAATGAAAATCTCAGTAACCTATTCTGAAATTACCATGAATGATAAAAGTACAAATATTTCCAAAAATTTAGTGAAATATTCTTCTATATATTTTGTGGGAATATCTGACTTGCTTTTTGGACTTAAATTTGAATTCAAACTCCTTGTAAGGCTGGATTAGAGAAGCCCAAGTGGATTTATTGTCAGCCATAACTCTGCAGGTCTCCCCTTAGCTAAGAATTTTCTCTAGAGGACTTATTACAGAGTACACAGAACATATCCTTTAGTGGTTTTTTTTGTTTTGTTTTTTTGGTATTTTTTTTTGACAGGCAGAGTGGACAGTGAGAGAGAGAGACAGAGAGAAAGGTCTTCCTTTTCCATTGGTTCACCCCCTAAATGGCTGCTGCAGCCAGCGCACTGCACTAATCCGAAGCCAGGAGCCAGGCGCTTCTCCTGGTCTCCCATGCGGGTGCAGGGCCCAAGGACCTGGGCCATCCTCCACTGCACTCCCAGGCCACAGCAGAGAGCTGGCCTGGAAGAGGAGCAACTGGGACAGAATCTGGCATCCCGACCGGGACTAGAACTCGGTGTGCCGGCACTGCAGGCGGAGGATTAGCCTATTGAGCTACGGCGCCACCCCCTCACCCCGTATCTATCTCTGTCTCTCATTGCCTTTCAGGTAAATAAAAAAATAATTTTTATTTGCATCTATATTGAACAGGTAACAACTCTTTTACTTGTCTTTATTCCCTAAATTATACAGTATAACAAATATTTATGTAGCCTCTGAATTGTATTAGGTGTTATTAGAGATCTTTTGAAGTATACAGGAGGATATGCATAGATTATAAGCAAATCAAATTCTGTACCATCTTCTATAAGGGATTTGAACTTTCATGGATTTGGTATTTGCAGGGGTGTCTTGCAACTAGTCTCCAGTGAATATTGGTGGGCAACTGTATTATTCTTTATTCTTCTCTCTACCTAATGCCCCTTGACCTATCAAATACTAACTGTTGGCAATTCTATCTAACATTTATTGAGTCACTCTACCTGACCCAATTTTTGTTTTGAAATTCCCAGATTATCCATGTTCCAGCAGCAACCAAAACCTGATCTGCAATGGCAACAACCAGCAACGAGGCCCTGGAATCAGCCAGAATGAGCAAGTGGGCTCTCTGGAACTCAACACAGGACAGAGGCACCTGAGCTCCTGTTGGGCCAGCAGGTGGCAGCAAGCAAATGTGATTGATTCTTGGGTGTAATGAAGCAGAAAATACTAGAGGTATGTGTGAATGCCTGTGTATGTGTGTATGCATAACTTTACATCCCAAAGGAACACATATACTTTTCAAATGCCTATGCTATGTCACACATATGTAAACTGACCATATAATATTAGGCCATAAAGAAGATCTCAGGAAATTTTAAATGAAAGAAATCACATAGAATAAAACTTCATCAAAATAAATTGAAACTGAAAACTGGTAACAGCAAATAGATAAACAAGATTATAAGCACTTGGAAGTAAATACTTGTCTTATAAATGCCTTGAGTATTTTAATACAATCCCCCTTTCACTGTTATGCAATAGAACCATTGTATATGACTATTTTGTCCAAACTGGCAAGCTAATGAAATTTGTAGCCTCAATATTATTTACTGGGAAATAAGAGACCAGTATTGTTTGCAGCAGGTTAAGCAACTGCTTATGATGCCAACATCCCATATTGGAGCATGGGTTTGAGTTCTGGCTGCTCCTCTTCTGATCCACTTCCTGCTAATGTGACTGGGAATGCAGCAGATGATGGCCCTAGTGCTTGGACCCCTGTTCCCATGTGGGAAACATGGATGGAGTTCCTAACTCCTGGCTTCAACATAGCCCAGACTTAATTGTTGCAGCCATTCAGGAAGGGAACCAGTAGATACCTCTACATTTTTTTTTTACTTTGCCTTTTAAATAAATTTTTTAAAAAGAAAAAAATAGCAATAATTTATTAAATAAAACATTTAATCAAAGAGTCTAGAAAAATACCAAAGGTTGAATATCCCTTTTCCAAAATGCTTAGGGCCAGAAATTTGAGATTTTGAATTCCTTTGTATTTTGGAATTTTGCATACATATAATGAGATATCTTAGGGGTGAGACCCAGGTCTAAACCTGTAATTCCTTTATGTTTCATATACACCTTATACTCAGAGCCTGAAGGTAACTTTGCACATTTTTTTTTAGTTTGCACTCATTTTAACTGTGATCCATCACATGAAGTGACATGTGAAATTTTCCATTTTGGGCATTATGTTGACACTCAAAAAGTATTTTGAATTTCAGGTGTTTGAATTAAGGATGTACAACCTGTAATGATAATAAAGCAAAAGTGGTAGAGATAAATTACAAACTAAAATCATGAATTATATGAATTACAGAAAACTAATATACTTGATTTAAAGAGAAAAGATATATATACACATACAAATATATATGTATGTACATATTTGAAATGAGAAATAAATGACACTTCCTGGAATAGTGTGACCAAGGAATAAAAGGAAAGAGATGTACAAGAGAAGACATATACAGAAAAATATAATTAGAGGAAAAGGATATAGACATCTATAGATAAAAAAGCAATTTGCCAGGTTCAATAAGATACTATGACCATTTTGTAAGGAATAATTTGAAAAATCTAAATGAAGGGGGTTATTTTTCACAGTTCTATAGCCACACTTCCTAATCTTTTTCATATCATAGCATACTTGAAAAATTATGTCTGTATGACACAATGGTATGAAAGGAAAATTACCTTGTACCTGGAGGCATCGAAACCCTAGCCATCTTAGCCTATCTGTAACCCATCTATGGCAGTCTGCTTGGGAGTTGTCTTCTGGAAGATCCAGTCAATGCAGGATGATTTGCATCACCAAGGCAGGAGCTGGGGAGAGGGGGGAGACAAGGAAGAAGAAAAATGCTAAAAGAAAGAAAATTGCCATTTTTTGCAGACATCATCTAAGTTGATGGAGAAAAATGGAGAACACTCCAAGATAAAACCATAAACAGAAGAGTTAAGAGTGTTTGAGAGGAACTCTAAGTTATAAATTGCTGGATACAAGCAGCAAAAAACAGTGGTATTAGAAGTAGTTATCAAGGGCCGGTGCCGTGGCTCAACAAGGCTAATCCTCCGCCTTGCGGCGCCGGCACACCGGGTTCTAGTCCCGGTTGGGGCGCTGGATTCTGTCCCGGTTGCCCCTCTTCCAGGCCAGCTCTCTGCTGTGGCCAGGGAGTGCAGTGGAGGATGGCCCAAGTTCTTGGGTCCATGGGAGACCAGGTGCGGCTCCTGCCTTCAGATCAGCGCAGTGCGCCGGCCACAACGCACCAGCTGCGGCGGCCATTGGAGGGTGAACCAACGGCAAAAGGAAGACCTTTCTCTCTGTCTCTCTCTCTCACTGTCCACTCTGCCTGTCAAAAAAAAAAAAAAGATAAAGAAGTAGTTATCAAAATAATTAAGTAATTACTTAGCCAGTTTCTTCTTTACTCATATTGAGCAGTGGGGTACAGTCTCATTTCCTGTGAGACTACACTAGTAACTATGAATACTTGCAGTAGACAAGGATGGTTTGCCAGGTAGGGTAGAGAAACCAAGATGGGTGATTACACCACCAATCCAAAAAGAAAAATGGAAATCTACTGACACACTCCAATGGCTTGTTCTGTTTTTCCATACAACAAAGAGAGGAGAAACTGAAACTGCACCTATAGATAAATAAGGAGAGATTCTTAGCCTAACACTGGACAGCAATCAAGACTCCTACAGAGAAAATGGCATAACTAATTTTATATCCAGGCAGTTACTTGTATTAAAGGTGAAAACGTGTAGATATATATGTATTCAAAAAGTATACCACTGTATAAAGGTGGGAAATGTAATTAAGAATATATTCTAGGCCCGCGCCATGGCTCACTTGGCTAATCTTCCACTTTCTGTGCCAGCACCCCGGGTTCTAGTCCCAGTCAGGGTGCCGGAGTCTGTCCCATTTGCTCCTCTTCCAGTCCAGCTCTCTGCTGTGGCCCAGGAGTGCAGTGGAGGATGGCCCAGGTCCTTGGGCCCTGCACCCACATGGGAGACCAGGAGAAGTACCTGGCTCCTGCCTTCGGATCGGCACAGTGCACCGGCCGCAACACGCTGGCCGTAGCAGCCACTTGGGGGGTGAACCAACAGAAGGGAGACCTCTCTCTCTGTCTCTCTCACTGTCTAACTTTACCTGTCAAATAAATTAAAAAAAAAAAAACTACTCAAGATACACTCAAATAAGCAAAGAAAATATTTTCAAGTTAAAGGAAGATCTTACACACAGGTACACAATACATATACATACATGGTGATGGAGTAAAAAGTAAATCACATAATTAAGCCAAATAATTATTGATGCATGTTGTAAAAACATAAGAATTTGGCAAGAAATCTTAAACAATCTCAACATGAGGGATAATGCAGGGATAAGCAGTGGATTTGAGGAAAAGGAAATAAGTATATACTAAAGTTTTAGTTTTCCTGGGGAAAAGATATAGTGAGTAGAGATATAAATGAATTTTATACCTCAGTCTAAAATATGAATTAAAATTTTTAAGAATTTAACTCAATGAAAAAATTTAATTTGTAAGTTTACATTGATATATAAATTGGTACAAATAATTTGGAGTGGTTTATTAGTATTATCTAGAAAATTTGAAAATATGTATAATCTAGCTGCACTGTTTCTAACAATGACCTTATTTATGTTTCAATTTTAATGAGGTTGTATTTAACTCTTGACAGAATTATTAATTAAGGATAGATGATTTTCCTCCTAAAAATATTGCTGCACTTCATAAGAGATTATTTCAGCCCCCATGCCTTCATCTTATTCCCCTTAACCAATCCATCAGTAACAGTCATGTCAGTCTCACCCGACCACCTCTCCAGGCTGTGTGTCCTCTTCGTGTTCTCTGTCACCTCCTCGGTCCAGCCTACAACACCTCTCACCTTGACAGTCTCTATGGTCAGCTAACTAGAATCTTATATCCATCTGAGCTTCCTTGTTTCTTTGTTTACTCTGCAGCTTCCCAAAGTTCTTTGCAAAATGAAAATCTATTTATATCTGCCCTTGGTTTACAACTTTTTGATTTCTTTAGAAGTATATAGGACTTCAGTTGAGTTGAAGTTGTATTACTCAAAAGTACTCTTTGCTTATAATGCTTTATTTAAGCTGGTAGTGATTACATGAATTGTCTTTACGTTATTCTCTGTGCTCTATCCATTAAATACTTCTCACACAAGAATCTCCACAATTTCAAAACAAACAAAAACAAATATAGCCACAGAGCCTTTTAAATAGCTTCTTTAATGAAGTATTGGGATCTAACACATCTAGTCTAACACACAACACTTCTCTCTGGGTTCTTTGCCTGGAATGTTTCCACCACGAAGCCTTTGTTGTTTCTCCTCTTGACACTTTCTACCACTTGCTCTCCACCACCTCCTGGTTAATTTCTATCCAGACTTCAGATTTTAATGTAAACATCAGTTTCTTGAAGATGTCTTTCTTGACCTCTCCAGCCTATGTCAAGATGGATGGATGGATAGATGGACACATTGGTTTGCATTGTATATTCCTTTAAACTCTTACCTTGGTTCGTGGTGATATGCTGATTTATGTAATTAGTTTACATATGTCTTTTGCTATTTACCGTAAGCCCCATGTGGACAGAGGCATGTTTTGGGTCCTTATTTTAGGGTCTAACATGGAGTAACTGTTAGTTGAATAAAGATGTTAACGGGACGTGATGAGCATAGGTTATGGTCAAAAACTTGGATCTGGGAATTAGAGAATATATTCTATTTCCATGTTGGCCACTTAGCCTTGGACAATTTATGCTTTCCACAGCTAGATTTCCTATGAGTAAAATGAAGGCAATATTAGTGCCACACTGGAGGATTAATAAGAGCATTAAATTAAAGCACGGAGTGCTCGGCAGTGTCTACTTCATAGCAGGCGCTCAGGTTTATTTGTTTTCTATTCATACTCCTACATTTTTCTTCTTTTGTTTTTTGTTACAAAATTTTCACCTTGAAATGCTCTTCCCATCTGCTCATTCTCTTCTGAATATAATGTGTTCCCCTTTAGGTAGAACTGAAACTTTTCCATTTCAACCCGTCGGTAAGACTTTGAATGGTACTCGGGAGGAGGTGATCACAGCACTGCCACCCTGTTAAATGTGCCATTCTTTGCAAGGTACATGGGTTAGCCTGGTGCAAAACTGGGGGTCCACAGGCTGTGGCCCAGACCAGGGAATCTACTCTGGGGTGTAGGCTGTATTACTGAGAGAGAGAGACCTCTGGGCACTGTCTCTTCTCTCTCACTCTTTTGGGTCCTCTGCATTTTTTTCGTGAGGGAAAATAGAGTTGTGTTTTGCTCATAAAATTGTTTGTTTTGTTTTTACTTTAGTTTCATACCCTTATATTGAACAACAAAGCCTCAAAGTGTTATCCAGGGGAAACTCTATTTTTTTTAACTTAGTTTAGACTCACCAACTTGTCAGAAATCCATGATTGGCTTACACTATCTTAGGTCTAGCCCACTTCTCCAGGTTTGGCAAGTCTTTGTAACTGTTACTGACATTGGAGGTGGCAAAAAGGGCCAGGTGAAGGAAACATCTGGATTTAAAGTAGACTTCAGTTACATTCACACCCCTGTTCTAGAGCAGCATTTGACCCGAGAGAGAGACTCAAAAGTGGCCTCATTAGAAACTCAGGAGTCATTTTAACTTAATTGCTCCCTCATCATAACTTAAAGCTGACACCTAAACCTTTAAGAATAAACTCATAGTCCCTGATTCCTGACAATTGTTTGCCCTTGGTAACTCTCCCAGAAGGCCTGAACACTATTTCTAATTTCAGTAAGTGTTTTCATGATCTTCCCTGTGGAGTTCATGCTTAACAAGTTCCAGAGGAACCAATTTCTTGCTTAAGGAAACTTCTTCACCAAGTTCCTCAATTATTCCCTGTCATTGCCCAATGGAATCCTACCAACCAAGGGAGATTGTTAATAGGCCACAGGTGGCAGCTACAGTTTAGTTACCAAGGAAACAGCTGAACTGTACAGAGAGGAATGTATGACACTAGGCGACCAGGGACCAGGAAGCACATGTATTTCTGCTACCTCTTGTTTTCCTTTTTTGCAGGGGGCAAAAGCAAATCAGGATGTACATCCTTCCTCTAAAACTCATGGAGAAATTGGTACCATAAGTTCTTTAAACCAAAACTCTCAAACTTTTTAGGCCCAGGGCCCCTTTACACTCTTAGAATTTATGGAGAACTTCAAAAGAGCTTTTATTTATACAGATTATAGAAATTTACATTTACTATACTAGAAATTAAAGACTTTTAAAATATGTTTTAATATTTAAAAGTTGACTCAGTTAAAATAATAATTACCCAACAATGTGTTGACAGAACAATTTTTATGGAAAATAATTATATTTTTAAAATATTTAGAAGAATGTTTTACATTTTTGCAAGTCTCTTTAACAGCTGACTTAAAACACAGTTGAAGTCTCATAGCTCTTCCATATTTAATCTGTTGTGATATAATGCATCGCATAGCTTCTGGACAACTCTACGTTCCTCAGAGAATGAAAGATAAAAGGAAAATAAGATTTTAATATTATATTATTAAGAAAATTATTTCAACCTCACAAAACCTATGAATATTCCAGTCTCTTAGATGTCCCCAAACCAACTTTGAGAACCAGTACTCCAAATAATAAACAGTAATAAAAAATGACTATTGAATAACTATCTGAATGAAATAGAACAAAGTGACAGACCAAGAGACAGGTTTGCAATTATTAAGATGGGTGTCTGTTCTCTGCTTTTGATGTTTCCACTGCTATAGGCCATCCTGACCTACAGCGAGTCCTAGTATCCTGCTGAGCCATCCTCATAATGACATCTGGGACAGGTCTGTCCTGTTTCTTAATGATAAAAAGAAAAACATAGAAACAGTCCATCTAGAAACCCTAATACCAAAAACAGGTATTTTCTTTTGAAAGAGTGACTTGAAATTTTGTAAATTGCCAAATATTGTAAGTCCACAGACTTTATTAGTAAAGGTTATAATGTTAGAAAAAGTTAGGTGATTCTTGGAAATAGTTATATCAGTGATTGAAAGAATTTTCATTTGCATTGAATGCCTGGTTTTCTCCTACTTAAAAGCCTACTGAGAAGTCAAAGGGTAGGGGAAACATGAACTTTCTAAAAAGAACTACCCTTGTTTACTTCCCAGAAACAACTATAACTTATGACCAAATTTCACACCTTGATGGGATCCGCGTATCAGCAGAGCTGCATGGGTGGGACACATGACGGTCTCCAGTTGTGTGACATGTCTGCAGTAATAGTCAGTATTGCCCTGAACAGCCCTGCCCACAATCTCTGGGCATTCAGTTCCACTCCTCCCACTTCAGGAGAATGCTTTAGCATGGGTTGTATATTGGAGACAACATCTCAGTGCACAGCCATTGGAGCATGCTAGGGGCACATAAGTCTGTCATTTCTGGTTCCTGTTCTTGTATCACATGAGAGGCAGTAGAACCAAAAGCATGAACTCTGAAGTCCAAGAAACCTGTGTCCTAATCCTATTCAGCTACAAAATAATTTTGAATTCTTGGACAGGGTTTTTAGTGTCTCTCAGCTTCTGTATTAGATGGCATTGTTGTGAAGATTAAAATGAGCTCATTCAAGTAAAGGACTTAGCAGGATATTTAGTAAGTGTTTAATAATCACTATTATTAAAATATTAATTGGATTGTTTCTCCCCCTGTGTAACATCTTTCAGTGACTCCACATACCTTTCAAAATTGAATTCAAGCTCCTTTTCTTGGATCATAACATCTTTAATGATATAGCCTCATTTTCTACCACCTTCCAAATACTGTACTCTATTCTACTTAGAAATCCTAACATCCCTCATTCTTTTCAAACTCTAGCTTCACCCTATATGCAGAATCTTCTTTCTTGTCTTTGCCATATAACTATTTTTGTTACCAACTATGACAGCAATCACCTCTACCATGATCCCTTAAGTGACCTATTTATAAAGTTTCACAGCTCAAGTGTTAACAGCAATTATACACTGAGCATATTGTGTTGTAATAGTTTATTGCATTAGTCATTAATTGTAAGTTCCTGGAAATGAGTGACTGTGCCTGATATTTGTGCCAACTTCAAGCACAGCACCTAGCACATAATAGGTATCAATAAGTGGTTTTAAATTTATGACCACATACTCAAATGAAATAAGAAATATAATCAATTATTGTGAATGTATAAGACATGGGATATAGAGTGATGATGATATGATGATGATGTGATACAATGATGATGTGGTCGGGTGGTGGTGGGGTGGTGGTGGTGGTGGTGGTGGTGGTGGCAGTGATGATGGTGATGGTGATAATGGTAGTATGAGTGGAGTTGGTGTGATAACACTTCTGGTGGTGATGGTGGTGGTGGTGGTGATGGGGTGGTAGTGTCTATGGTGATAATGGTGATGGTGATGGTAGTGCTGGTGGTGGTGATAGAGCCGATAATGGAAGCGGTGGTAGTGATGATGAAAGTGATCGTGGCAAGTGGGGATGGGGTAGTGAAAATGGTGAGGATGTAAGTGATGGTGGTGGTGATTATAGTGGCAGTGGACATGGAAGTGATGATGATGGTGAAAGAAGAAAGAGGGGAGAAGAACTAAGAATACACCTTTACCTTTCTCCTAAGCCTAACAAAAGATAAACATACACTTTTAGGGACATGAAATTTGCTGCTTGCCCAAATTGTGCCCATAACTTATGTGGCTTCTTCTATTACTTTTTATAAATTTATCAATGTTGGTGGGTCAAGGACAAGTTTCCCTCCCTAGATTTGAGCAGTGAGATTATAGTGATTACAGTGTGAACCACTAGGTGGCAGTGAGAATTAGTCCACTTTTGACAGGGGCCAGGTCTCTCCTGAGCTTTCATTAGAATGACTGGTGCCTGGAGGCTCCGTCCTGAGGCTTCCTTCTAGATCCACTTCCTTTGGTCTTTGGTATCCTATCTTCCAGTCTCCCATTTTGAACTTCTTGCTCCCTGAAAATCTTATGGTGTCATAGGTCTCTATTCTCTCTGTTAACCATGTACCACTTTCATTCATTTCTGCCTATATAATCCTCAGACAGAAACCTGATCAGCACAGGGCCTATGCCACAGTAATTCAGTCTCTTTCCTTTTCTGGATTCTTTCCTCTTTCCTGTCTCCTCCACACATACAATCCACTACTATATACTGTCAACATGATTTCTTAAATATTGGCAGAAAATCACATTGTTTCCATCTGCACCGTCTTAGTCCAAGCCATCTCACTGTCCCCTGGGCCTTTATAAATGCCTCATTTTTTACCTACTTTCTGTCTTCACTCTTTCTTGTCATCAATTACCTACTCAGAATATTTTTAAAGTATAAATATTACCATGGCACTACTTTCTTTTTTCTTTTTTTTTTTTTTTTTTTTTTTGACAGAGTGGACAGTGAGAGAGAGAGAGACAGAGACAGAAAGATCTTCCTTTACCATTGGTTCACCCTCCAATGGCCACTGCGGCCGGCGCATCTCACTGATCTGAAGCCAGGAGCCGGGTGCTTCTCCTGGTCTCCCATGCGGGTGCAGGGCCCAAGGACTTGGACCATCCTCCACTGCACTCCCGGGCCACAGCAGAGAGCTGGCCTGGAAGAGGGGCAACCGGGACAGAATCCGGCACCCTGACTGGGAATAGAACCCGGTGTGCCAGGGCCGCAGGCAGAGGATTAGCCTAGTGAGCCGCGGCACTGGCCATCCATGGCACTACTTTCCATTAAACCTTCTGTTGGCCTCTTATTCCTCATACATGAAATTCAGAAGCCTTTTTTACCTACATGGCTTTGCATGGTCTGGCTTCTGCTTATCTGTTCACCTCGCTTCTTCTCCTTTCCAGGCCTTTCCCTTCTCTGGAATGATAGCAGGTTCCTCACATTCAGATCTTCCCACACTTTGTTCCTGCCAGCTGAACTGTTCCACGCTCCACAAGTGGACCTGAGTAACTCCTATGGGCCTTTAAGGCCCCATTTCTATGCCATTTTCTCAGGCTTCCCTGTCCTTCCCAGTGCACTCCTCTGCCCACCATCTTCCAGGTTAATTAGGGTCTTCCTGTTGTAATCCCAAAGCATCTTGTCCTTTTCTTGTATAATAGCTATACTGACTGTAAATGTGTATTCATCTTGTGTTTGTTTAAGGGTTTTTTTTTAAAGATTTATTTATTTATTTGAAAGTCAGAGTTAGAGAGAAGAGAGAGAGAGAGAGAGAAAGAGAGAGAGAGGTCTTCCTTCCAATGGTTCACTCCCCAATTGGCTGCAATGGCCGGAGCTGCGCCAATCCAAAGCCAGGAGCTTCTTCTGGGTCTCCCACGTGGGTGCAGGGGTCCAAGGACTTGGGCCATCTTCTACTGCTTTCCCAGGCCATAGCAGAGAGCTGGATCAGAAGTGGAGCAGCCAGGACTAGAACAGGGAGCCCATATGGGATGCCGGCACTTCAGGCCAGGCCATTAACCCACTGCACCACAGTGCGCCAGCCCCTAAGGGTTGTTTCTTACTAGACTGTCTTGCTTATCTTTCTGTTTCCAGTATCTGACACAGAACCTGAAACATATGTCATTCAGAAAACATTGTTGAACAAATATTAAGTGACTTCCTTCTCTGTCCTCAAACTGGCAATTCTGCCTCCCAGTGTCTGCATCAACTGCTAACAAGTCACAGCTCAACACACACACACACACACACACACTTTGTTAGGAAAATGGTGCAGTTATATCTATGGCACAATCTATACCCCGACACCATCCTAGGCTCTAGCCCCGACCACCATTGCTGGAAGCCAGGTAGCCACACAGCCGAACCACTGTTGTCAGCTCCACCCCAATCCTAATGGGATTTGTTGCTCCTGCTTCCCTACCCACCCTCCAGCAAAGTTTTAAAAGGACCTGCTCCTGGCCGGCGCCGTGGCTCAATAGGCTAATCCTCCGCCTTGCGGCGCCGGCACACTGGGTTCTAGTCCCGGTAGGGGCACCGGATTCTGTCCTGGTTGCCCCTCTTCCAGGCCAGCTCTCTGCTGTGGCCCGGGAGTGCAGTGGAGGATGGCCTAAGTCCTTGGGCCCTGCACCCCATGGGAGACCAGGAGAAGCACCTAGCTCCTGCCTTCAGATCAGTGCGGTGCACCAGCCGCAGCGCACCGGCCGTGGCGGCCATTGGAGGGTGAACCAATGGAAAAGGAAGACCTTTCTCTCTGTCTCTCTCTCTCTCACTGTCCACTCTGCCTGTCAAAAAAAAAAAAAAAAAGTTGATCCTAAGAAAATATAAAAGTCCCATGGTAAATATTGGGAGTATGGTCTCTGGCTGATGAGGACAGGATTACCCTGACATACATTTGATATCTTCCCTTCCTAGGGACAAGCACACGCTGCTTAACCTGTTAACCCCAATAAGTGAGTAGTGATTAGAAAGTAGGGAAATCTAGAGAAGGAACATTAGAGATAAGAGTTTGTGGGGGTTCTTACTGCCAAGAATCTGATTGCTATACTCATGTTTTTATTCAGGCTTCTCCCAAAGAAAGAATATTAGTGAATAGGGAATTATGTCATCATAGAGCAGCAGTGAGGCTACCTCTTGAGAATTGTAGGCTTTCTATCATATCAGAATAATTGGGACAGAAATAATGACAAATACATTTAAGAAAACTGTTCATGCAGTAGATCTGGGGCAAGGGATTGGGTCTAGTGATTAAGATGCCATTTAGCTTACTGCATTCCATATCAGGTGCCTGGACTGAATACCCACCTCTGGCTCCTGATTCCAACCTCTTGCCAATGCAGACCATAGGCTGTGAAAGATCAAGTAATTAGGTCTCTACTGTCCACATAGGAGATCTGGATTGAGTTCCCAGCTCCCTCCTTCCACCTGACACAGGCCCAGCCAATATAAATATTTGTCAAATGAACTAGCAGCAAAGAGTGCTTTTGTTCTCTAAATCTCTCCCTCTCTCTACTCTAATCTAATCTCCCTCTCTCTGTCTAAATCTCTCCCACTCTCTCTCTTTCTCTTTCCTCCTCTATTCCTTCCTCCCTACCTCTTCCTCTCCTCTCTTTGTTTCTGTCTCCATCTCTCTGCCTCTCTACCAAAAAAAAGTCTGAATTTTCAAGTTGAAAAGGTGCACAGGCTGGCGCCGTGGCTCAGTAGGCTAATCCTCCACCTTGCAGCGCTGGCACACCAGGTTCTAGTCCCGATCGGGGTGCCGGATTCTGTCCTGGTTGCCCCTCTTCCAGGCCAGCTCTCTGCTGTGGCCCTGGAGTGCAGTGGAGGATGGCCCAAGTCCTTGGGCCCTGCACCCGCATGGGAGACCAGGAGAAGCACCTGGCTCCTGCCTTCAGATCAGCGCGGTGCACCGGCCACAGTGCACCAGCTGTGGCAGCCATTGGAGGGTGAACCAACGGCAAGGGAAGACCTTTCTCTCTGTCTCTTTCTCTCACTGTCCACTCTGCCTGTCAAAAATAAAAATAAATAAATACATAAATAAAAAGGAAAAGGTGCACATTCCAGAAAAATACAGCATAAAGAGATCAACATGTTGACATTTGCTCAGAGGAAACCATGTGAATAAATGCAAAGTGCCCTATGGTCTCATAAGTGTGAGCACATTTTTTTTAACTCAAAACTGTATCTTCTATTGTAGTCTTTCATTGAAAGTCCCAGAGAATTCACATACTTTGACTTAATGCCAAAATTATATAAAATCATATACATGAAAGGCTCAAAGGTGTTATCAGTTCCAGGTACAAAACAATTCAAGGGTTCAAACCAGACCTTGATTTTGTAGAAATAAACTAAAGCCACCCAAATAAAAATAAACATGGCTGTTTGTTCAGTTTGGCAGAGAGCAGGAAAAGTTTATTTTTTTTTTAAGCGAAGACTTCAAGTATATTCTGTTTAAATATCAAGGGCTTAGGGAAACTGCAAGTTAACTTGAAGTACACATCTCATGTGATTCATTTGGGGAACATACTTGGCTTTCTCTGGTTGGAGCTGGAAAGGGATAGAGATTTCAAGGAGTGAATGGTGAGTAGAACCACAAGTTCTAGCTGTTTTAGGCTGATAGCTGCATTGGTTGTAGTCAGAGTTTTATTGTCCTATATGATGTGATCATTGCACATCTGTTTGTCTCTCAGTTTATGATAATTATCAGCCCTGATACATGGTGTGTTCTGCATACTTTGCACTTGTGATTACAAAATGGCTCCTGCAACATTCCACTTTAGATTCTTTAGAGTCCATCAGTGAAGTATAAGACTGTTTTTCTAGAAATTCCAGGGGAAGAAAAATCACATTCCCATGGTTCTGGCTGTACCATGTTATACCTTTGAGCCAATCACAGTGATTGATGAGTGTAAATCATGAACACCCAAGCATTTTAATTGAGAATTGGGAGGAAAGAAATCCCCAAACAAAAATATTTATGTTTGAATAATAGGGTCAAATTCCTATAGACTCTAAAGAAATATCTATTACACAAATAAATTAATGATAATGAGGCTAGGCTCAGTCATAACAAAATGACAAAATTGTCCAGGCTTTTCAGAAAAATTAAGCCAAAGCCATTGATTCAAAACAAATTGTCATTTATATGGGAAGGAAACAGAAATACATTCTCAGTTGTGAAATTACTTCTAAGAATAGTCCACCTATTGATTGAAAATAATCACTCTAGTCAAACACTAAAATTGCAAACTCAAGATTGGTGATAAATTTAAGTAAATAGAATTGTAGACTCTTCAACAGTACTACAAGGACTTGAACTGACCCATATCCCAATTTATAGCAAGAATCCTCAAGGGAGGTGCTACTTCTCCAAACTGTACCTACTTAAAATCTTAAAACAGTGAACACTCAAGAATGTAACTAGTATATATTTATGTTTGTGATGAAATTTATTTGAAGGGTAAAGACAAATCATTTGTTAACTTTTATCCCTCATGAAAATAACCCTATAATTGCATGGAAGAAATTGTTTTCATAGATCCTTTCCTTTCCTTTTCTGTTGGTTCACCCCCCAATGCCCACTACACTGATCCGAAGCCAGGAGCCAGGTGCTTCTCCTGGTCTCCCATGTGGGTGCAGGGCCCAAGGACCTGGGCCATCCTCCACTGCACTCCCGGGCCACAGCAGAGAGCTGGACTAGAAGAGGAGCAAGCGGGACAGAACCGGCGCCCCGACCGGGACTAGAACCCAGGGTGCGGGTTAATTATTATTAATTATTTGCCTGACTTCAAGTCATGAGGCTTATACAAATATTCTTTAATCAGTATTACATATTGGTTAAAAACAGACTCACTAGATATTTCTCCAATGTACACATTTGGTTTGCTAGGGCTACAGGAACAAAGTGTCACAGGCTAGATAAACAACAAAAATTTTATCTCACATTCTGGAGACTGTAAGTCCAAAATCAAGGTACTGGCAGAATTGGTTCCATATATTTGCCCAAATTTTCTCTTTTTATAAAGACCCCAGTCATATTGGATGAGGATCCACTCTTATGTTCTAATTTTAATTTAAATGCTTCTATAAACACCCTGTCTCCAAAGAGGTTCACATTCAAACACACTGGGAATTAGGACTTCAAAAAGGAATTTGGGGGAATGGGGCACAATTCAACCCATAATAACTGCAGACACAAATTAACCCAAATTAACTGTAGAAATAACAAGATATTAGTATATTTCAAACTCAGCTAAGAAATTTAAAAGTTCTAATTCAATAATATGGAATTAAGAAATAATGCCTTTCCCTTGGGATTCTGGCCCCACAGGACTGCCTCTGGCATTGTCACCCATTTGGGACTTCAAGGAGCTGGGCTCTTGGCTTCTCTGGAACCTGCAGCTATTCTGGTTCACTACCACAGGGGAGCTTCATTCCACTTGGCTGACATTTGTTGATTGGACATATGATGCAGCCTGACCCAAGAGTTCCATTTGGTCTTCCTCATCATTTTAGTTTATTTGCTCAGCAAAGATACTGAACCTTTGCTAGAAGACCATTTGTGGACTGACAGCACAGCCAGCACTGAGATTCCCGTTTCCATATGAAGTCCCTTCAGAGCCTTCCTTGAAGGACTTGCTCTCTCTTGCTGACTACGGTGATCTCCCAGGTGGCAGCTTAGGATGGTTGTCTTTCTTTTCTCCTCTAGAACCACATCAATGCTTGTGGGAAAAAAAAACTCTGGATGCAGCCTTACACTACCTTATAAGCCGTTCCAGGTGATCTCTAAATCTGCACTGAAAAGTCCCGAGTAGATAACAAATAAAAAGGAAAGACCTTCCTGATAAGTTAGAGCCCTTAAAGCTTGGCACGGCAGCCTAAAATAGCATACTCAGTAAAACTGCAGCTTTGTCTCAGCAGGCTGCTGATATGCATGATCACATCAGAAAAAAGTGGGCTGCCGTAACACATATAGAGAAAAGAAATTATTATAACAGTGATTTCTCCACCTCAGCCTCCATAGTATATCTGTCTCTTATCCCACATGATCTTATTATTCACGGGCTTCTCTAAGATCTTGTAGGCCTGTGCCCTGTTGGCAGGGAGCAAATCAAGGAACTTTAGAAACCCAAAAGGCTCCTTGCACAAAGAAGCCAGCTGTAGCATTTGATGCCAGACTTTGTCACAGGCTATTAATACCATTAATTGACCACATACCATTAATTGACCAGGGCTACCATAACAAAATAACACACAGCCTGGGAGGTGTAACCAACAGAAATTTATTTCTCACAGTTCTGGAAGCTTAAAAGTCCAGATGAAGGTATTTATGGGTTTGATTTCGTCTGAGGCCTCCTTAGCTGCTTTCAGAGGGCTATGTTCTCACTGTGCCATCACACGGTCATCCCTCAGTCTCTATGTTGTCTGGGCTTTGTCTTTCTCTTCTTACAAAGACACCAGTTTTTATATTAAGGCCTCTCCCAGTGACCTCATTTTAATTTAATGACCGCTTTAAAGGCCCTATTTCTAACTACAGTCACATTCTGAGGATTAGGGCTTCCTGTATGAATTTCTGGGGACACAATTCTGCCCATAATGTGGACCTGTAAAAAAATGAAGAATTCTAAAATGATTTTTAAAAAGTATTCCATGAAAAAGTTGAATAGCAAAATAGATAATACTGAATACCAACTGAAGAGTAGAAAATTCAAAGAATTCATTTGGAGTTCAAATAAAATTATTAAGAAATGAAAACTGTAATGAAAAGAGACATGGAGATTGATCTGCTAGGTATGATTCTCATAATTATTCAAGTAGGGATGATGGAATAATAGAAGAGGAAAATCTCTCACCTGAGATTTTTCAGAAGGGAAGGAGAGAGTAAGAATGAAGGGAAGGAGGAAGAGGAGGAGAAAAAGTAAAGGATAGACTGAAATGGGTAGAAAATATCTTGGTGAAATTTCTACCAGAAATAATCAAATTAAGATTAAGAAAGCAGAAGGGGATTGGTAGTATATCCAAGAAGGATAGAGAAGGAAGACAGACATTAATATCTTTTCCCCTACACTGGAAACTAGATAATAGTGCGATCAAGTTTCAGCTTCCTTAAAACATAACTATTGAAAACACTAGAATCATATACCCAGCCAATCCAGTGGCATATAGATGGGTGATGAGAGAAAAGATTTAAACAAAATAAATTTAGCAATTTATTTATGCAAAGAATGGTTCATTAATCAGGCAGCCCTTCAGAATCAGAGAACACCCCTTTGCCATGTGGACAGCGAGTATAGGAACTAAGGAACACAGAAGATTGGTCATTTCAAAGTTGTTCTCCTTGGGAATGATCCAACATGGGAAGCAGGATATGCAGCAGACTCATAGAATGACAAATGCCCTAAACATCACTCTGGCCTCAGAATCAGCCCTTAAGGCATTTGGATCTCACTAAAAAGCCCATGAGAGTATCTCAGGCATGGAAAGCCAAGACACTGTGGCGAAAAATGACCTAATTGAAAGATCTCTGTGAGTGAGATCCCAGCAGAAAGAATGGGCCATCAAAGGAGGTACCTTTCTCTGAAGGGAGGAGAGAACTTCCACTTTGATTATAGCCTTGTCTAAATAAGGTCAGAGTTTGTGAACTCAAGAGGCTTCCATAGCCTTGGCAGCTCATCACAAGAGACTCGGGTGATTACTGACGTCATAAAAAAGAATGTCAATTGTTAAATCAACAACAGGAGTCACTGTGCACTTTCTCCCCATGTAGGACCTCTGTCCTTAATGTGTTGTACTATGAGAATTAGCAGTAAAACTAGTCTTCAATTGTACTTTATACTTTGTGTGTGTGTGGGTGCAGTCTGTTGAAATCTTTCCTTAGTATACACTAAGTTGATCTTCTGTATATAAAGATAATTAAAAATGAATCTTAATGAAGAATGGGATGGAAGAAGGAGTAGGAGATGGGATGGTTTGTGGGTGGGAGGGTGGTTATGGGGGGAAGAACCGCAATAATCCAAAAGTTGTACTTTTGAAATTTATATTTATTAAATAAAAGTTTTCTATTAAAAAAACAAAGTTACTCTCCTTGTAAAAGTTCAAGCAGAGTGGATTGTCTTATCAAGTCAACTATAAGTGGCCAGTTGGGAATTTGGCTGTCTCTCCTAATTTATTAGAAAATCAGATGAATAACTTAGTTTCAGCTTGATAATATGAAACTTCATCATGAGTAACTTCAATTTGCTTTGGTCTGTTGAGACCTAGTACAGGAGCCTCCTGTAAATTTTATTTAACAAAGACAAAAGGAAAATTTTTTTAGCCATACAAAGATGCAGAATGTTTGTAGTTGGATAACGTGTTTGAAAATAATTATTATTGGAAAGATTAAAGCTAAATAAAACTATATGAAACAAATTTCAAGGGAAGGGAACATGAGGGCTATAAGGATGGCTAGCCAATCAGAAAACCTTACAATTACATTTAAAAACAATTTCAGTCATGTGATATGGTTTGAACAAGATTTAGCTGCCCAAACTTGAACAGCATTTAAACCGCAAAGTCTTACATTAATGGTTAATGGATTAAGATTATTGGATTAACTGTGGAGGGAGACTTGCTCCAATTGTTAGGCCGAGGAGGTGGGCCTGGTGGGAGATCTTTAGGTGCCTGGGAATTAGCCCTCAGAAGGTGGTACTTGAGAGAGGGTCGGATGTATAAGCTAAGTGTGCATCCTGGTTCACCACAGGACTACCAGCACCAGGCACCAGATTAGTGGGGCCACCTGATCCTGGAAAGTGGATCTCTGAGCTATACCCCAAAAATTAACTTCCTTCCTTCCTAAGAAGTTCCTCCTAGGTATTCTAGTTAAAGTAACAAAAAGGTGACTAATATAGTCATGTATGGTGCTATAAAGCATGAAAGACAATTAAAATAGAAGTGTGGTAACAGTCCCACACTGAAGTTTCTGATCATTCCCACAAACCTAGGAATATAGTTACAGAAAATAAGTGAACACTTGCTTACAGCCTTGCCCAGTATAGGTAATTGGCAGATTGTATTTTCTTTTTTTTTTTTCTAGGCAGAGTGGACAGTGAGAGAGAGAGACAGAGAGAAAGGTCTTCCTTTTCCGTTGGTTCACCCTCCAATGGCCGCTGTGGCCAGTGCACCATGCTGATCCTAAGCCAGGAGCCAGGTGCCTCTCCTGGTCTCCCATGTGGGTGCAGGGCCCAAGGACTTGGGCCATCCTCCACTGCCTTCGTGGGCCACAGCAGAGAGCTGGACTGGAAGAGGAGCATCCGGGACAGAATCCAGCACCCTGACCGGGACTAGAACCCAGGGTGCCGGCGCCGCAGGCGGAGGATTAGCCTATTGAGCCATGGCGCTGGCCTAGATTGTATTTTCTTTTTTTTTTTTTTAAACTTTTATTTAATGAATATAAATTTCCAAAGTACAGCTTATAGATTACAATTGCTTCTCCCCCCCATAACTTCCCTCCCACCCGCAACCCTCCCCTTTCCCACTTCTTCTCCCCTTCATTTCTAACATGAAGGAAGAACTACAACAGCAGCAAATGTTGAAACTCACCCTTTGCTGAGTGACTGTCACACGCTGGGCACAGCTCTTGGCACTTCACATTTATTAATTCTGTTACTCTGTCTCTTAAATATTTAAAATACCCTGCAGGGCAGGGCTACTTCTTGTGTCATCCTGGGTCAGCCAGTATCAGCAAGACCTAAGAGTTTGTCAGAAATGCAAACTCTTTGACTCTGCCCCAGACCCACAGAGTCAGAATCCCTGCATTGGGAGCCATGCATCTGTAGATTAACCAGCTCTCTAGGTGATGTTTCTGCCTTGTAACATTTGAGAATGTATCCAACCTCCAAGTTACTGTGTTAAGGTGAACTGGTATATAACAAATGCTTTTAAAGTTTATCAAGAGATACTCAGTCTGTGTTCTGAGAGGCCAGGCAGGACCTAGAATAAAGAGTCCCACACTATGAGAGACAATGACAGGATCAGCCCTTGTCTAGACTGTTGAGGAACAACTTACTACTTTATTCCTTTTAGTATTTTTGTTGTTGTTGTTGCTCTGTTTGTTCTACATAAGACCACTGGTTGAACTCTGTAATCAATGCACAATCATTCTTAGGCGTTTAAAATTAACAGAAAAGTGATCTCTGTTAAACATAGAAGTGGGAATAAGAGAGGGAGGAGATATATAGGTTGGCACATGCTCACTCGGACTTACCTCCAATGGTGGAACTAGAAATGTGCCAGGGGATTTCAACTCAATCTTACCAAGGAGGCAGGTACCAATGCCAGCGCACTTGGTAAAGTGATAAGTATAAATACACAACCGATCAAAAAGATAGGGTATGTGTTGAAGAGATTTCACAAATAAGACCAGTGTCTGCAAATAATGAAGGATAGAATTAAAAGGGAGAGAATGATCCTGCGGGGGAAGCAGGACACACAGCAGACTCATAGAATGGCAAATGCCCAAAACAGCACTCCTGCCTCAGAATCAACCCTTGGGACATTCGGATCTGGCTAAAAGGCCCATGAGAGTCTCACAGGCATGGAAAGCCATGACACAGTGGCAAAAACAATCTAAATGAAAGATCCTGGTGAACAAGACCCCAGCAGAAGGAACAGGCCATCAAGGAGAGAGGTGCCTTTCTCTGAAGGGAGGAAGGAACCTCCACTGTGACACGGTCTTGACTAAACAAGTTCAGAGTCGGTGAACTCAAGGGGCTTCCATAGCCTAGACAGCTCATAGCAAGAGTCTCGGGTGATTGCTGACGTCATAAATAAGAGTGCCAATTGTTAAATCAACAACAGGAGTCACTGGGTACATGCTCCCCACATAGGATCTCTGTCCTTAATGTGTTTTACTATGAAACGTAAAAACACTACTAGTCAAACAATACCCTATACCTTGTGCAGTTGTGTGAGTGCAGCCTGTTGAAATCCTTGCTTAGTATATACTAAGTTGATCTTCAGTATATGAAGGTAATTGAAAATGAAACTCGATAAAGGGCGGGATGGGAGAGGGAGTGGGAGAGGGGTGGGCCATGGGAGGGAGGGAGGTTGTGGGGGGGGGGGAGCCACAACAATACAAAAGTTGCACTTTGTAAATTCACATTTATGAAATAAAAAAAAAAGAAAAAAGATATTTATCATCACTTACTTAAAAAAAAAAAAGGAATGGGAGAGGGAGCGGGAGATGGGAGGGTTACGGGTGGGAGGGAAGTTATGGGTGGGAAAACTCCATTGTAACCCATAAACTGTACTTTGGAAATTTATATCTACCAAATAAAAGCTTTTTTAAAAAGAGAGAGAGAGAGAGAGTCCCAGACGGTTGTCACTGGGCTCATGCAGTCTCCCTGGGGCTTCTCAAAGCACTGGCCTAAACAGCTGAGTTTCTCATGGGATCCTGGGTTTCCTGAAGACAGTGAGCTCCATTCGCAGGATCTGCACTATTCCCAGGGATACCGAGGGAAGCCCAGGAGATGTCTTGGCAGAGTGCGTTGCTGCCTCTCTCAAGTGGCTGTCGGGTTCTAGGTGTCTTGGAAGAAGAGTCCAGGCAATAATGTAGCTGATGGAGAGTCAGAGCCGGTATCAGGGAGGGCCCTGGAGGCGGCAGCTCCCCAGAGTGGCCTCAAACCTCTGCTTTCACATACTCTTCTGTTCTTTTGCATCTCAGCTACCTGTTCCTAACAGCTCTTGGTTTGCATGTTCATTCTGCAGATTAGCACTTAATTGGGATAAAAGGAAACTTCAAACACAGGAAAGGTTTATTTGAATCTTCAGCTATCCATAAGTCTAGGCAGCCCCAGACCATAAACAGCTAGCATTCTGCCGGAAGGGGCACAAAGAGAAGCTTTCTAAAGTGAAGTAATTGCAGAAGCAAGACCAAGGAAATAATTTTGATTGGTTGGAGTGGAAAGTTTGTACTTATAGCCTACTTGGTGTTTTCTGATTGGTACAGTTTCAAGTGTCAGTGTTTGCATCTGGCTTTGGTTTGTTCTGTTTAGAAGTCAGAGTGCCAGAGCTGCTGCAGTCTAATGGCTTCCCAATTAAAGTTTATTTTATTTTATTTTATTTTATTTTAAGCACAGCAGGTAAAAATGCCACTTGTGAAGCCAGCATCCCATGTGGGCACTGTTTTGAGTCCCAGCTGCTCCACTTCTTATCCAGTTCCCTATTGTGGCCTGGGAAAGCTGTGGTAGATGGCCCAGGTCCTTGGGCCCCTACACTCACATGGGAGACTGTGAAGAGGCTCCAGGCTCCTGGCTTCAAATCAGCCCAGCTCCAGTCATTGCAACCATTTGGCGACAGTACCAGCAGATGGAGGATCTCTCTCTTTCTCTGTTTCTGCCTCTCTGTAAATCTGCTGGTTCACTCCCTAAATGGCTGCAAAGGTCGGAGCTAGGCCTATCCAAAGCCAGAAGCCTGGAGCTTCTTCTAGGTCTCCCACATGGGCCCAAGGACCTGAGCCATCTACCACAGCTTTCCCAGGCCATAGTAGGGAGCTGGATTGGAAGTGGAACAGCCAGGACTTGGACCAAGGCCTACATGGGATGCAGGCTTCGCAGGCAACGGCACCAGCCCCATTAGTTTATTATTTTAACAGCTATCATTTTTAAATATTCCATGTGAAAAGAACTGAAATAGTTGTGAAACCCATTGTCAGTATCCACAATAAATTCAACATTATGTACTCCAACCAAAGAAAGAAGAGCTTAGGTTTTTAAAAAGTTTTTCAATTGTCTTGTGAGACCAATTTTTTTGTTAATAGTAACAATCAAAAATGAGAAATCATCCCTATGATGACTGGGTCAGGGATTTCATGTAGCCATTTCAAGCATATAAACTTGTATTGGAAAATTATACTCATCAAAGCGACTTCAAATTCCTTATCCAAATTCAGAAACAATTTTATTAGGAGTATACAATAAAATATTTAATGTGCTTCTCTAATGCTTGGCTCATTTTTCTGATAATTAGGTAATATAAGTTATAATTTTTTCACTTTGTATTTGGTCCCATATGCCTTTAAATTTATCTCTGTGTGTTATATGTTCAACAGTTTTGAATGTTGTTTAGGCTTTTGTTTGCACTAGAGACTTGTTAAGGAGAGAAACAACTCTTTTACTTACTTCTATCTTTAGGCTATATTTTACTGTAAGCATGTATTACTTTTGTGATTAAAAATTATAAAGATTTAAAGTAATTTAAAATAAATAGCAAAGTAATAGAGCATAACAACACTTTAAAATATACAATTAGCAACAGTTTCATTAAAAACTAAATACTTCTGGGGGTCAGCGCTGTGGTGTAGCAGGTAAAGCCACTGTCTGCAGAGCCAGAATCCCATATGGGAGCCAGTTCAAGTTCCGGCTGCTCCACTTCCCATCCAGCTCTCTGCTATGGCCTGGGAAAGCAGTAGAAGATGGCCCCAGAGACAGAGAGAAAGGTCTTCCTTCCATTGGTTCACCCCCCAAATGGCCACTACAGCCAGCGCACTGTGCTGATCTGAAGCCAGGAGCCAGGTGCTTCCTCCTGGTCTCCCATGCAGGTGCAGCGCCCAAGCACTTGGGCCATCCTCCACTGCCTTCCCGGGCCATAGCAGAGAGCTGGACTGGAAGAGGAGCAACCGGGACAGAATCCGGCACCCCAACCAGGACTAGAACCCAGGGTGCCGGCGCCACAGGAAGAGGATTAGCCTAGTGAGCCACAGCACCAGCCTTCAAATAATGTTTTTAGAAGAAGAGCATGAATAACTCATGAGTTATTATACTTCTATTAAAAATTATAGAAAATTCACATTATCATTAAATTCCATTTTCAATTAACTTTTGCAGCCCACTCATGCTTTGAATACACACACAGGTGTGCATTAGGACTTAACTGCCACCTGATTTCTTACTGTAATTCCTATAAACATCTTGCCAACTCAAGATTTTATTTGTCAAAGCACAGTGATGTAGGAAAGTATATGAAACTAAGGATCTTTCAAAGTCTAATTCCTGGGACTGGCACTGTGGCTCATTGTTTAAGCTGTGGCATGCAGCACCAACATCCCATAGGTGCACCAGTTCATATCCTGGCTGCTCCACTTCCAATCTAACTCCCTGCTAACATGCCTGGCAAAGCAGTGGAAGATGGCCCAAGTGCTTGGGCCCCTGCACTCACGTAGGAGACCAGGATGAAGCTCCTGACTTCAGCCTGGCCCAGCCCTAGTTGTTGTGGCCATCTGGGAAGGGAACCAGTGGATAGAAGATCTCTCTCTGTCTCTGCCTCTCCCTATTGTAACTCAGCCTTTTAAATAAATAAGTTGTTCCAATAAATTAAAAAAAGAAAACAAAGATTAGGAAAAAGTCTAATGACTACCCAATAAACTGTAAATCCTCAAGAGCAAGAACTATTTCATTGAGATTTGGATCTCAATTTATTAGAGAATTTTTCTTTTAAAAAAGTGCTTTATGTAATAAATGAATGAACAAATGAACTAAAGAATGATTTTAGAAAGTTCTGCATTTGGAGTATTTTGTTTACTTGTTTGTTTCAGACAGGCATTACTTAATGGGCGCTTTTAAGATGTGACAGGAAGTTTCAGGACATTGACTGAAAGGATTTTGCCCATGCTTGTTTGGTGCTCCACTGAAAACAGTATCATGCAACATTCAGATATGACTCAGAGATTTCAACCCTCTGCACATAATGTTTCTCCTTTATTGTTTTCGAAACTCTTATTAGATGTGCTCTTCCACACCTACTTTTGGCAGGGATGCATGTGAAGGAAAAAGGGTTTTTCCATGATATGAATGACTGCTTCATAGAGAGAAGGTGACCTAATCTCTTTTCTACCTCCCTCAGAGCAGGAATGAAGGGTAGTACTTTGAAGTAGAGGCAATGAGTGGACTGTTAAACAGGAAGCAAGAGTGAAATGTTACATTTCAATGTTACAAAACGTCTATTTATTCTCAGAAAGATGCACATAGAATATAGGCATAACTCAATACACCAAAGGGCCTTCAAAAAGTTCATGAAAAAATGTGTATTATGAAAAAAGTATGTATATTAAAAAATTTGTACCCAACTAACTTTTAATTTTGAAGTGTCCTCATATTTTTGTTCCAGAAGAAAAAAAATTACACGTGTGACCAATATGGTGGAAATTTTTGCCCAATATAAGAAATGTGACTAGATTTCTAAAAAATAATGGTTGATAGGTAAAAAGGAGTATAATACTATAAATGACCCTCAAAAAGTTCACATGATATTCTCTAGATGAATATATTCTAAGATAACCAGAAGAAATCAAACTCCATGTCACAGCATCTCTGTGTTTCAGAGTGGAACCAGATCAGTAAGTGGGAGCTGCCCTTCCAGCATTCATGGAACAGATTTTTCCATTCCCTGTATTTGTACGTTTCTTGGAGTTCAACACAGTGAGTTGCACATGATCAGTATATAGGTCAGTGTGATGTAGTTTCAATTATTTAGAAAAGTAATTCACAATCATCTATGAAAATTTGCAAACTCATTTGCTTTGATCTATCAAACCCACTTTGTGATGTCTGTTCTGTAAAAATTAAAAGCACCAGAAGTTATGAATATATAAAATAGTTATTTCATTACAGTCTGTTGTCACCAAAAAAGGCACAAGTAAAGACAATAAATTATTGAGCAACTGTTATCCCCAATTTAAGGAATATTATGCATCTGTATGAGGAATGGAGACTTTAACACATAAAAATGCTCCTGATATACAATAAAGGTGAAGAAGTCAACAAATTAAGCATATGCATACCAAGAAATGCAAACTGTTTTCACCATTTAGTAAATCTAAATAAAGTTCAGTTGCACAGTGATCAAATATCAAATGTCTTCTCACCAAGTCAGACAGTGTGTAAAATCACTTTTCTTTGCCATAATTTCTTCAAAGCCCTTTTCAGCTCACTGTTTCGCAAGCTGTAGATGAGTGGGTTCAGCAGAGGTGTGAGCAGTGAGTAAGCCAGTGACATCAGCTTCTTGGTTTCTGGTGAGTAGCTGGATTTGGGTTGTATATAAGTCATATTGGCCGTGCCATAGAAGAGGGTGACGGATGTGAGATGAGAAGCACAGGTAGAAAAGGCCTTTTGTCTCCCAGTACTTGATGGCATCTTCAGGATGGCAGAGAGAATTCGAATGTAAGACAAGAGAATCAGTAAGAAAGGAACTGTAACGATCAAAATGGTACCTGTGAAGGCATAGATTTCAAACAGGAAGGTATCTGCACATGTGAGCTCTAAAACTGGGGGAGTTTCACAAAAGAGATGGTTAATTTCATTGGGGCCACAAAAGGGGAAACTAAATACCCATGTGGTCTGCACAGTGGCCACCAGAATTCCTGAGACCCATGAGAACACGACCAGTTTCCTAAAAACGCATCTGTTCATAATCATTGGGTAGCTCAGAGGATGGCAGATTGCAGCAAATCGGTCGTAAGCCATGACTCCTAGGAGGAAACACTCAGTTCCACCAAAAAGAAGAATGAAGTACATTTGTGCAAAGCAGCCCGCAAAAGAAATCGTAGCCTTCTCAGCAGAGAGGACCACCAGCATTTCAGGCACAATGACTGCACTGAAACTCACCTCCACCACAGATAAGTTCTGGAGGAACAGGTACATGGGGACGTGGAGGCTCTGGTCCAGGGAGATGACAACTATAATGATGACATTTCCTACCAGAGTCACCAGATAAATGATCAAGAAAAGCCCAAAGGCCTGCTCTTGGAATTCAGGGAAGTTGGAAAACCCCAAGAGGATGAAGTCAACCACAGAGCTTTGATTCTGTCGTTTCATTGCCATAGGTGAGCCCAATATCGTTTTTATGGGCATAGCATATAAAGCATGAAGTCACAGTCCAGGAACTAAGAATCTGAGTTTGGAATTCTTGACAGGTGATGTAACGACATATTCTTGACAGAAGAATGGCCAACAGCTTGTAATAGTGATTCTTTAAAATATAAATGAAGAAGTGAGGAATTTTAAATCAGAAAACCTGTTTTAAAAGCACAAAATAACAGCAAGCGTTCTTTTGCTACTTTTTTGCTATGTAGAAAATTAAAACATACAAAAACGTGTCATTTAGAATCTGTTGTCCATTTTAAGGCATACATATCTGAGTTTATAATATTATATATTTATATATAAATTTAAAATAAGGAGTTTAAAATTAGACAGAAGAAATATAGAGAAAATATAGAACTAGTAATAATTCAAAAAGCAAACATACTTTGATGAATATTTATGATAAATATCAAAATTCAAAATGTATTCATATTACTTTAACCTGGACAATAAAAATAACACATCCAAATGGAAATAGAAGCATTCAAATGGAATTAAATGTTTATTGCACTTATCTTAAGTGAGCATACATAAATTGGCTTCAAGCATTTTGATTTTTGGTCAGGCTGATCCTAACTAATTATATTGAAATTTGCCTCCATAGGAAAATAGAGTGGTCGGTTTATAGTCCATGCTTGTGACAATAAAATCAGAACTATAGAAATTACTATTTAGAGTCTTTCTGATCTCATGGTTTAGTATCTCTCTCTCCCTCTTTCTGTCTCTCTTTCTCCACACGCACACACCAATATTAAGAATTTAATTAAATCATTACTCACTCTGAAACACTGATTGGACATCTACCACATGGGAGCCCTGTATCATTACAGATAAATGTGAGCCATAAACTCTACAGGGAGATTGTACCTGACCACACAGCTTACAGAATCAGCCCCTACCCACTACCCCAGCACTCTCTGACACTAACCTTCCTGGTTTTGTTTTTTTTTCTAAAACACTAGTCACCAACTAAAATAACATGTATTGATTTGAGGTGTATGCTTATTATCTAGCCTTCCCTTCTAGAATGTAAACTTGAAGAAGACAAGGACTTTGTTCTATTCTTTGCTGCACTCAGTGACTAGAACAGATAATAGATATCAAAGATTACAAACCAATATTTATATGTATAGGCTTGATGGAGGAATAAATACTAAAATTAGGAAATCCTGGATTCTACTATTAAGGAATATTGTGTCTGAAGGAAAAATAAATCAAAGACAAGAGAATAGAGAGGGGCCATGTTTAATCCCTGCTTTTGTAGACATTTGAGGCTCCATGGGGTTGAAACTACGACTGGATTGGGAGCCAGTCCTGACTGCCACTCTCTCCAAGATGGGTCTCTGCCTCTCTGTGTACTCATATTCCCATCTGTATGGTTAGAAGCAGCAAAATAACCCTGGAAGTCCATTTTGGTTCTGATTTGTTGAAAGAAAACTTCAGGCTGCTGGGCCTGTGCTCCATGCAGTTGGAAAGCAGGCTGAAGGGAAGGTAGCATGGTGGTAGTGAACACTTAGAGGCACACATGCTGCCCAAGTCTCTTTGTGCCAGGCGGTCCTAAGCAGAGCTGAGAGTTTTCCTCCCCATCAGCTGTTCTTCAGAGTGCCTCTTGGGACAAAGCCCTCTGGTCTCCCTACCATCACCCAAATCAACTCTCCCTGTCCCCAGCATTCTGTTCACTGCCAAAGCCCACAGGTCTCTACAATCAGGAACCCTCTCAGCAACTCCATCCCCACTGATGTTGTCCCAGTCTACTGCCTCATTTCTTCCTTCTCCACTTCCCCCCACCATTAAGTGGAATCCTGACTTGGCTTCCCATATTTTGTACCTGCTCCAATCTGTACCTCTTACTTTTGTCAAAATAATCTTATCTTCCCTCCCAGAATCTTAGGGGTCTCTGCTTATCAGTAGAATAAAATTCCCCTTTTTCAAGCTGGCATTTGAGGGAAACCAGAGTAGTAACTACATTAGAAATTTAAATGGGGGAAGTTACTTATGAATGGAAAGAGAGGGTGAACAGCCTCAGAATGGGATGGGTTGGAAGGGCCATAAGGCAAAGGAGAAAAGTCTCAAGTGGAAGACTAACTTGCCCAGATCAAAAGTATTCACTGATACCTTAGTACTGGAATGGAGGCCTACTGGCCTTTGTGTGATGTTTTGTAAACAAGCAGAATTTCAGTGTGGAGCATAGAAGCCAAAGGACATAAGAAAATAGCAACCTGAAGACGTAATATTTGAGTTTAGATCATTAGGCAATTAGCAAAGAGTATAAGGAAGTTGATGTACTGCATATGACCACAGTGATATATTAAAATCAAATATCTATTTTAATTATAAAATATTTAACAAACTGGCATTGTAGCACAGCATCACAATCCCAGCATCCTATATCAGAGTGTTGGTTTGAGTCTCAGCTGCTCTGATTCCAATCCAGCTGCCTACTACTGTGCCTAGGAAGGTAGCAGAAGATCACCCAAGAACTTGGACTCCTGCCACTCATTCAAGGAAACCAGAATAAACTTCCTGGCTCTTGGTTTTGGCCTGACCCAGCCCTGGCCATTTCGACCATCTGAGTAGTGAACCAGTGGATGGAAGAGCTTTCTTTTTCTGTCCATCTCTCCCTTTGTCACTCTGCCTTTCAAATAAATAAAATTAAATCTTTATGTATATATGTATGTCAAAGAATCTCCTAAAACAAATACAATAGTTCCTGTAGGAAAAAATATTAAAGTATCATGTCTAATAAACAAAACTATATATTCAGCTTCACATGTATAAAACTAAATCTGTAAAATAAAATTTAGAGTATCTTATAAAAAATATAGAACTGATAAAAGAAAGTTATGGGAAAAACGTAAGTTACTGCCTTCATGAGTGATTAAACTGAACCTGAATACTACATCCTTTCCTTTTAATATGAAATAAGCTAAATTTGACTAGTCTATTGAAATGTTCTACTGGCTATGCCATTAACTTTCTCTCTGACCTTAGGCAAATACCTCCCTTCTTTAGTTTCACTTTCCTATATGATTGGCCTCATTTCTGACCACCCTAACCCCATCTTAGCTCGGTACCTTTATGAACTAATTATTTGTGCAAGCAAACCACCTATATCTCTAATCATTTCTCAAATGTTTATGTGAATATAAAAGAGCAATTGACTTTCTTACCTGATTTTTGAGTTACAACTTTAAAATTACCTCTAGTTACCAGTGAGAAGAATCTATAAATGATAAATACCCTAACTGGTACTCAGGCAGAATCTTTAGTTCCATACTATTCGCTACCCATGATTTTCATCTCATTTAATCAGTTGTTCACCTCTTCAGTTAAAAAGCAGTCCTATAAATGCAATCCAGTGACCTGATACATTGATCTTATAACATTACATGGCACTGAATTGCATGCCCTGGGAGTAATTTTCTCTGGAGAACTTAGGTTCCATTTACACCGACTTTCCTCTGTGGCGATAAGAAAGCTCAACTGTGCAAAGTGGAACAGCACTCCAGGTTTCTACAGGGAATAGGCCCCTCTTCACACCAGAGGCTCAATTCCACCGTGGCTTCTTCCACTAAGAAAATGAGAGCAGAGACTGAATGGATGTTAGTAATGAGCGCATTGAAGAAGGAAGAGAGATGGGTGTGAACAAAGGCAATGTGAACAACATAGTTTTTTTTATTTTTATTTTTTTATTGTTTCTTCAGGATTTTCTACAAAGACAATCATGTCATTCATGAACAAAGGTAGTTTTATTCTTCTCTCCCAAATAGTGTACTTTTTATTCCCTTTTCTTGGAATATTGCATTGCTAGGATTTCCAACATGGTGGTTCTTGCCTTGTTCTTGACCTTATGGAGTAAGCATCTAGTTTCTCACAATAATGTATGATTTTAGGACGTTTATAGATGTTCTTTATAAAACTGAGCAAATTTCCCTTTTTTCCTATGTTGCTGAGTTTTTATCATGAGTGGATGTTAGATTTTATCAAATGCTTTTTTCTGCATCTATTAATATAACTGTATGATTTTTTTTCTTCTTTAACTGGTTGATGTGGTGTATTACATTACTTTATTTTCAAATATTGAGCTAGTTTTGTATACCTGAAATAAATCTCACTTGGTTGTGATGTATACTTCTTTTTAGACATTGTTGGATTCAATTTACCCAACATTGTTTAAAACGATAAAAAAAACATGAATAGTTAATTCACAAGAAAGGTTATGTTAAATGTTCATCATTACTCATGAAAAAAATGTAAATTAAAGTCATAATTAGATACCACACTATACACAAACCAGAACAGCTAAAGTGAAAAAGATTGACAATCCCAAGTGTTGGAAAGGATTTGGAATAATATGAACACTGTACAGTGTTAATAAGAGTAGATTTTTATAACCACTTTGGAAAATTGTTCATCTTTATCCTATAAAGTTGAAGCAGTGCCTACTATGTAGATGTATCCAACACAGATGAGTGTTTATATGCATAAAAAATTAAAAATTATCATTCCAACATTATTTGTGATATATAAAAACTGGATGCTAGGAGAAAGAAGCTAAGACAGCAAAACATTTATGTTTATTTTAAAAATGGATAAAGCTAAATTATATATGTATCTAAATGCTTTCACAAGCCTAACACACAAAATGAGCTCTAAAATGTGTTAGTTTTTATTATTGTCATTGCTTTGGCTACAAGTAGTAGCAGTAGTTTGGCAACTCTAGTAGTAATACTAATAGTAGCAGTAGCAGCAGCAGCAGCAATAATTCTTAGTTTCATTATTTCCCTACATTATAAATGTTGCTATTCTCATTTTACAAATTTTTTGGAAACGGTAGAAATTTCCAAATTGGTTGGAAATGGTAACTAATTTGATTGAGGAATAAAGCTAGAAAGTGACAGCTCTAGGATTTGGAACCAGGTATTTTTTTAAAAAAGATTTATTTATTTGAAAGACAGAGTTACAGAGAGGCAGAGAGAGAATGAGAGAGAGAGAGAGAGAGAGAGAGAGAGATCTTCCATCCACTGGTTTACACCTCAAATGGCTGCAGTGACTGGAGCTGAGCCGATCTGAAGCCAGGAGCCAGGAGCTTCTTCCAGATCTCCCACGTGGGTGCAGATGCCCAAGAATTTGGGCCATCTTCTGGTTTCCTAGGCCATAGCAGAGAGCTGGATTGGAAGTGGAGCAACTGGGACTCAAACTGGCACCTATATTAGATGCTGGCACTGCAGGCGACAGCTTTACCCATTATGCCACAGCGCCAGCCCCAGAACCAGGTATTTCAACTCTCTCCAAATGTCCCTAATCTTTCTAATAAATTACACCAATCCTTACACAGATGATGTTTTGTGCATATTTCAACTACCAATAATGAGTGTGATTTGTATTTACCATTTCTGGCCTATCAAAAAATGTTCTTTTATTTCTCATATGAATTTGAGATACTTATAACAATAATATAAGTTCTTTACTATTTGCTTTTTTTGCAGGTAAAATTCACACCTATGCATAATTTCTGTCTGGTGGAGACTGGGTATGTAATTCCAAATTTACACTGTCCCTCTTATAATTCCCAGTATCTGTAAATATAGAAGTTCTCCCTTATTTATAGCTTTGTTTTCTGCAGTTTCAGTTACCTGGGGTCAACTACAGTCCAAAAATATTAAATACAAAATTCCAGAAGTAAACAACTCATAAGTTTTATGTAGTGCACTGTTGGAAGTTATATCATGAAATCTTGGGCCTTCCTGCTGTGTTCCACATGGAGCACAAATCATCGCTTTGTCTATGGTATCCATGCTGTCTGCACAAACCTATGCAGTAGTCACTTAGTAGCCAACTCAACTATCAGATCAGCTGCCAAAGTATCACAATGCTGGTGTTCAAGTAATCCTCAGGTGGCGACCTAACACTATGTACAATGCCTTCATCATTCACCTCACCTTATCTCATCATGTAGCCATTTTATCATCTCAGATCATCACAAGGAGGGTGAGTACAGTAAGATATTTTGAGAGACATTCACATAACTTTCATTATAGCATATCGTTATAATTATTATATTTTAGTTGTTGTTAATTGCTTTCTATGCTTAATGTATAAATTAAAAGTGATAAGTGTAGACATAGGAAAAAATATACATGAGCTTAGTACCATCTGTGGTTTCAGGCATGCACTGGGTGTCCGAGAGTTGAAATGTGCAGTGTCCTCTAAGAAAGAGCCCTAAGACCAAAGAGTGAAGAACGAAACTCAATATAAGAATAAGAGGGTTTATTAGGGCAACTTACATATGGTATTTCAGACTGGGATGGGAAGGCAATTGTGTCCTAAGCTGTTGCAAGGTTTTTTTTCTGTGCAAGACAGTAAAAGGGAAAAGATTTTATTCATTAGTATCAATAGGGATATGCAATAGAAACTTATTCCTTTAGATATGCTTTGGGAGCTAGCCCCTCAGATGTCCTGCTAGAGATAGCATTTAACCTTTATGACCTGGAGCAGTACCAACTAGACAAACAGGTGGTCAGCGTCACAGAGAGATAACAAAATGGAAGGATGAGACACAAGATGGCACTACTATGGCTAGTCACACACTGGGGGTCTCAGGATGTGTCCTTTGTTGGTAACAGGGGACTCCCTATGTCTGTATTTCAGATAGACATTCATGCACTCAAAGCTTTCCTGAACACTTCTCTATGTCATGACTTTCTATCTTTACCCTACTGTGGTATTTTTAATAGGATGTATTTATTTTATTTGAAAGAGTTACAGAGAGGGAGAGGCAGAGGCAAAGAGAAAGAGGGGTAGGGGTGGTCTTCCACCTGCCAGTTCACTCCCAAATGGCTGCAATGGCCAGGACTGGACCAGGCTGAAACCAGGATCCAGGAGCTTCTTCCAGGTCTCCCATGTGGGTACAGGGGCCCAAGCATTTGGACCATCCTCTGCTTCTTTTTCGGGTGCATCATCAGGGAATTGGATTGAAAGTGAAGCAGCCAGCACTCGTACCAGCGCCCATAAAGGATGCTAGCACTGAAGGCAGCAGTTTTACCTGCTAGGACACAGGCCCAAATTTATTGCCACATAAAAAGGGGTCTTCACAACTTAATAGAAAATGTATATTACAAAAAAAGTATGAATTGCAAGGCTTTTTGCACCAGAGTAAACTTATCTTTCAATTCCATTTTCCAAGAACTTTTTGAAGCCCTCTCATCTCTACTATCTGAAGTTGAGTCTTTTTCTGGCAACTCTCCCCAGCATATTCCCAAGAATACTCAGAAATGTTCACATTTTTAAACTGAATGCTACAGGATTCTGCCAGTTTGTGAGTTCTACAAGAGGCCATTTTCCCTTCAAAATATATCAGTAACAGAAGTTGTTGTTACTATTTATTTGAGAGAGAGAACCCAACCTTCTGATTACTCCCCCAAGTTCTTGCATCATCCAGGGCTGAGTCACGCTAAAGCCAGAAGCCCAGAACTCAATCCAGGCCTCCACATATGTGACAGGAGTCCCATCACATAAGCTATTGCTGCTGTCTGCCAGGATCTGCAGTAGCAGGAAGCTGGAGTCAGGAGCTGGGGTGAGCATCAAACCCAAGCTTTCCAGTGTAGGATGCAGGCATCTTAATCACGAGGCTACGTGCCTGTCTCCATTTTCGTTTTTAAAATCCCAGATAGGAGGAAAGAGGGGAAAGATTCCAGAAATAATTAGAGCCACACAGCTGATGTCTTGCTCCCTGTGGCTTGTGACTGCCGCCTCCTCTACCACAAGCCTCCTCCACTCAAGGTTTCCATACTGAGCACATAAAAATAAGGACACCAGTTACATGTGAATTTTGGATAATAATACATGCTTTTTAGTATGTTTCATGCAAAAAAATCTTTTCTTTGTTTCTCTGAAATTCGGATTTACCTGGCATTTGTGTTTTGTCTGATGGCCTTCCTCTTCCTGCCACTTGCAGAACCCATTCTTTTTTTTAAGATTTATTTATTTATTTGAAAGAGTTACACAAAGAGAGAAGGAGAGGCAGAGAGAGAGAGAAGTCTTCCATCCGCTGCTTCACTTCCTAATTGGCTGCAATGGCTGGAGCTGTTCCGATTCAAGGCCAAGAGCCAGGAGCTTCTTCTGAGTCTCCCACGCAGGTGCAGGGGCCCAAGGACTTGGGCCATCTTCTACTGCTTTCCCAGGCCATAGAAGAGAGCTGGATCGGAAGTGGAGCAGCTGGGACTCAAACCTGTTCCTATACGGGATGCTGGTGCTGCAGGCAGGCAGCTTTATCCGCTATGCCACAGTGCCGGCCCCGCAGACCCCATTCTTTAGGAAGGGTTCCCACGGCTCTTTGTGAGGAACAGAGTGCCTTCCTTTTGGCCACAGCCTGTTGTTTCCCATGGGGCATGCTCCTCACTCCCTAAGGAACAGGTGGGAACAAACACTCTCTGTACTTGGAATAACTGCTTCCTCTAAGCCATCAGGCTCAGTAGCCTGGTTTGGCCTATTTTCCAGACTTGAATGCCCAACTCTCTCACTCTCTTGCTCTCTGTCTCACTCTCTCTCACTGAACCACTTGAGGGAACCCCCATCCATCAGACACTTGTACCTGTGTGCCATATTACCAAACCCCTTCCTTTGGGAAGCCATGCTGTCTCACCCAGCCAGCCCTGAGAGTGTGCCCATATGATCTGGTGTGTATGGTAATGTGACCTAGGCCACATGATCCAGGCCTAGCCCATCAGAGAAGTTCATCTCCAGACCCCACTGATCGTTTAATGCTTGGCACATACCCAGCGGCAGGTCAGAATCCTCCCCCAAATTCCCTGCTAAAGCTGTTACTTTCTTTGGGATTGCTGACCATAAGTATGGCTTAAGCTATGCTTATGGCCATATTCTGACACAAAAAGATGGCTTTCTGTAATAAGAGCAAAAGGCAACTATGCAAGAGCAAAGGAGAGAGATTGAAACCCTGTGACGTTGTTAGAAGAGGCCAGCAGTACATAAAACTAACAATCAGGTTTTTGGCTTTGTTTTAGTGAGTACATTGGGTCATTTACTTTTTTGCTTAAGCTGTGTTGAATTCAATGTGATTCCTAATTGAAATAACATATCTGGGGTTGGCACTGTGGCACAGCAGGTTAACACCTTGGCCTGAAGTGCCGGCATCCCATATGGGTGCCAGTTCAAGACCTGGCTGCTCCACTTCTGGTCCAGCTCTCTGCTGTGGCCTGGGAAAGCAGTAGAAGATGGCCCAAGTCCTTGGGCCCCTGCACCCACGTGGGAGACCCTGATGAAGCTCCTGGCTCTTGGCTTCGAATCGGCACAGCTTTGGCTATTGTGGCCAATTAAGGAGTGAACCATTGGATAGAAGACCTCTCTCTCTCTCTCTGCCTTTCCTCTCACTGTGTAACTCTGACTTTCAAATAAATAAATAAATCTTTAAAAAAAAAAGAAATAACACATCTAAACCTCAATTGAATATTAGATTTGTGTTTTCTATGAAAGTGCATGATGTGGCTAGATACCTGCTTTGTTATTCAAAAATTCAGGAGTTGGTCTGCTGAGAAGAACATCCAAGCCCATTAGGGAGACAACACAAGCTCCTAGCTCACTGGGTGCCAACCAGCCTCTTCAGTAATCCAGTACAAATTGTTCTGTACATAAGTATATGCACACACATACATCTTCTTACACATATTCTTCTTATGTACACAAGTCTAGGTATCCAACATGTCATGTATATAATTATCAAATGTCAAGCCACCAACTTTGCTGTGTGAAGAATAGTTAATAATAATTAGTGTCATGGGGTTCCAAGTTGACTACTCAAGGCTGAGTTCCCTGGATCCAGATATCTGGGCATATGTGACAGATTGCTGGAATGGCACACATAGAATCAACTTGTAGGGAGTCATGACAGCAATAAAAGTGTGTGAAGAGCTGAAAGAGGAGTGTGCAGCCTTTCTGTAGGGTGCTGGGTGTACCACTCTCAGCAGCATTGTAGCCAGTGACAACCCCTGGGTTGGGATAGGTTTGAGATCTGCACAGGGTCTCCGTGGACCCTTACTCTATGAGCTGAGGTGTGAGAGCCAAGAGGTCTCTCTCAGGAGCCCCAGAATTCAATGGCACTCCTGAGGGAACCTCAGGAAATGAGGATTGGGAACTGACTGCACCTGCAACTAGAATTCTTTTTTTATTCTAATTCTTACTCTTCTTTTCTATACAGAAAGCAGAAAAAGAGATTATGAGTTAGTGCTCTGAATTGACCAGACTTTTTTTTAAGTGAATAAATGGCACAGTTGGGAGTGACAATAATGTGTTATTGCTATAGAGCTAAGTCATAGGAGAGCTTTCAAGATTGAAGTTCTTGTTTGCAATTAACATTTTAGGAGTTTCTGGAAAGAATGAGAAATTACTGTTTATTTAAGCAGCAATTGATCACAACTACAGACTCAAGAAAACATTCCATTATGCAGCAGTATATTTCCTATTTATTTATTTATTTATCTGAAAGGCAGAGTGTCTGAGAAAAACAGAAAGACAAAGAGAGAGAGAGAAATCATCCATCTGCTGGTTCACTCCCCTAATGGTCTGCACAGCTGGGGCTGGGCCAGGTGGAAGCCAGGAGCCAGGAACTCCATCCAGGTTTTCCACATGGGAGGGGGGCAGGGGCACATTAGCAGGGAGCTGGACTGGAAGAAGAGTAGCCGGGACTTGAATCAGTGTTCCAATATGGGATGCCTGCATAGCAAGTGTTGGCTAAACCTATTGCACCATAACACTGGCCCCTAATATTTCCTTTAAATGCTGACATGTATGCGCTCCACATTTACCCATATCTCACAGAATACTCACAATCCACACTTTATTATATCAACAAGTTTATTGTACAGAAAAGAGTCAGGGATCAAAGGCTTGGTCATTGACAGCAACGCATAAGAGCAGCTACTGAAATTGGGCTCCACACCTGGGAGAAGGATGCTAACTACTGAATTTGAGGCACTGATGGTAAATATGATTGTTCCCAAGGACTCACTCCACGTGGTCTTCCCCCAGGTACAGTGGTCCAAGTCTTTTAATCCTCTGTTACCTAATTCTCTTTTCCATTTCTTCCTCTGTATTTCATTTTTCTAGTGCCCTTTAGTCTGGTCTCTCATCTCTCCATCCTTTTTACTCTGTCTTCCTCTTCCTCCTCTCTCTCCAATCTAACAACCTTCTGACCCTTCACTTCTTTTGCCATCTTTTCCTGCTGCCCATCCTACTGCCCCCAGCTTCCTTATCTAGCTCCTCTGTGTCTCTGCCTTTTCCGTTGGAAATCTCCTTTCGTGTCTCTGCCATATTATCTTGTCTTACAGCAGGACATTTCTGCTTCTCTCCGTCTCCATGATTCAAGCTGGTTTTGACAGAAAATGACGTATCACCATGGGGTTTCGTTTTATTGGAATGTTCCAGCTTGAATGATACATCACTCATATGAACACTTTTTGCCAGCTTCTTTATTCTAGACCCATAAAGGGAGAATTCCAAGTCCCAGCTCCTATTACGCTTTATAGACTCTATTTGTTCTGTAAAGTACTTCAGCTCCTGTGTTACAAAGGGAGAAATTTTGAAGCACAACTTTAGCTCCAAGTTTGAGAAGCTCTGTTTTTTTGATATGTCCAATAAAAACTGCATACTAAGGGTCATCTCCTGGTTGTCTGCCTCCAGCAGCTTCTCCACTTCTCTGCAGGACTCCTTGCCCAGCTGGCTGTGGTCCTCTTTCACCAGATAAGACATGGCATGAAAATAGTCTTGGAAGCTAATGTGCAGGAAGCTATAGAACTTCTTGCTGTCACAGCCTTCTTGGTAGTCATTGCTGCTCAGGAAATCAGCAAGCCTGGGTCCATCTAAATTATGCCTCTGGAGGTCAGCTTCTTCAAATAGGAGCTTCTGACAGCGGATCCCCTCAGATGCCAAGGAGCAAAGACCCGTTAGGACCCTGTGCCGAGTAAGCTCAGAGCAGTCCCCCTTGTCATCGGCTGGCAGGAAGGTGGAGACATAGGCAGTGAAGATGTCGGTAGTGTTACTGGGTGTCTCTGAGACTGCCTGGCCTCTCTCCATCTTCTTCTTCAGCCAGGAGCAGACCATCCAGCAAATGCCTGGAACCTGACACGCTTTGTAGAGAACGTCATTTCCTTGCACAAAGTCAAAGGCCTTTCTGGCTTGCTTCTCATCCACGAAATAGGAGCTGAAATACTTCATCCTCTCCCCATCAGAGAAGCCTAGGACATGGACATGGCACGGTTGATCCAGCAAGGGTTCCAGATTCCGCAAAGCCGAGGGCCGAGTGGTGATGAGGAGGGAGCACGTGGGAAGGACCTTTCTCCTAATGAGAAGGTGCAGCATGTTCTCCACAGGACTTGACCTTCTGCTCTTCAGCTGATCTCCCAGGGGCCTCTGCAGCTCATCAAAGCCGTCCAGGATGAACAGGAGCCGCTCTGGCTGCTTCAGAATCTCGGTGACCGGGGCCTCATTGTCTCCACAGCACCAGAAGAGGAGCTGGGACAGTTTTCTTCCTGGCAGCAGAACCACTTCCCTGCAGCTCACATAAAAGACATAATCAAACCGGCCTGGGTACAGGGTACCAGTGGCCCAGTCCTGCAGCATTTTTCTGGCCAGAGTTGTCTTTCCAGTGCCAGCCGACCCTTGGAGCACCACTACGGATGGGGCTGCATAGGGCTTTTCCCCTGGAGCAAATAGAGCCTCCACCATGACAGAGTCCAGCTCCTGCTCTGAGATGGGACAGAAAGGTGATCCTGGGCTCTCGGGGCTGGGCTTGGCCACCAGGAGCAGCTGCCTGTAGCTGCTGTCGATTCCCCCTTCTTGCCTCTTTTCCAGACAGCGCACATGCTCCCGGTATATTTCTCGGTAATCTGAGCCAGACAGATGAGGTATTAGGTGGTAAAATGGAAGTAAAAAAATAATAATAATAAATAAATAAAATCTGACATGGAGCCAAACACTGACTCTGCTCTCTAGTCTCTTTTTCTGGGCTGTCTAACTTGTATCTCCCTGAAGATTACAGTTCTGGTATCATGAAGAAGGACCCTGTATGTGCGTAAGAGTGTGTGCATGTGCACATCTATCCATATGTGAGGGTATTTGGTTGTGGGGGGGTGGGTTGTGAGTGAATGTATGCACAGGGAATGTGCTTAAGGAAACTTGGGCTTTGTTGTGCAGGGAAGGGGTGTGAGTGTGCATCAGCAAGTATGTGTTTGTGCACAAGTCTGTGAGAATGTGAGTGTTCATGTGAAGAGGTGAGGATAGGAAAAGGAGAAAGAGGGAAGCTGGAGGCAGTTAGTGAGAGGAGCCTGTTCAGCCTGTTCTCGGAAAGGACTGGTCCACTTCTAAAGATCAACCAGCTTCTGGGTAGGAGCCATGGCTTTGAGTCCACAGACCCTTCCCATTTCTGTCTAGCAAAGGAGCCTACAGCAGGGAGCACAAGTGAAGTAGCACCTTGACAGTAGGGGCTCCATTTTGGAGAACCTGAGACTCCATTCTGGGAAGGTGCCCCCCCACACCGTGAGACTCTGGTCTGAAACTATGATCTAAAACAGTTAAACAATAGCAGTCCACTACATCACACTTGGCAGAGCAGAGAAACCCCCAGCATGATGGCTCAAGCTTGGAAGTGAATAGGCTACACCTGGGCTAATGATAAAAATGTAATTTGTCTATGTCCTACATATGATTAAAACCAATACCTGGATTAATGTCAAGATTATACTTGGAATTGTTAAAATTATAACTGGTATTGTCAAGATTATAATTGATATTAGTTTCGCATAGGTTTTAGGTCAGCTTGACCCCAGTAACCATGTATTCCCCCCGATCCTAGCAACCATGTATTCCCCTCCCGATTGTGTGGTTTTTGCCTTTATAAACCCTGTTGCTTTGGGCTTCAGGGTCAAGAGTTCTTTAGGGCATGAGCCCACTCTCCACCGCCGGCAAATAAAGGACCATCAAATTTTATCAATGTGTGGAGCTCCTTTGTTCATACTCGCTCAGGTACAACACGAGCACCAGCAGATCCCTCGCTCTTTCCCAGCATCCCACAAGAAGGAATATGAGGCTATTTGGGCTCTATGCCCACCCCACTCTCTACGCTGGCTCCTTGAGGGAGGAGAGACATGGAAGGCTTTCTCTGTGGGAAGTGGCCTGAGCCAAATGCCAGGAAGCAGCCAGGAACAATCCTAAACATCACACCTGATACCAGTTCTTCTAGTTAGTGGAAAGCCCTTCACCAATATCATCCCTATCTCCAAGCCCTTTTTTCACACTTTCCCCTGCAACTAGAGGTAGGCAGAGGAATGTGATGCCCGTAAAACAGTATAGTCTTTATTTTTTAAAAATAAAAAAAATTATCTTATTTATTTGAAAGAATTACAGAGAGAGTTGGAGACGGAGAGAGGTCTTCCATTTACTGGTTACACCACAAATGGCCACAATGGCCACAGCTAGCTGATCCAAAACCAGGAGCCAGGAGCTCTTTCTGGATCTTTCATGTGAGTGCATGGGCCCAAGGACTTGGGCCATCCCCCAATGTTTCCCAGGAACATTAGAGGAAACTGGATCAAAAGTGGAGCATCCAGGACTCAAACCAGCGCCCATATGGGATGCTGATGCTGCAGGCTGGGGCTTTAACCTGCTGAGCCAAAGCGGGTTAAAGAATATACTGGCTCAGTATATTCTTTCTATGAACAAATCCCTACCCTCTGCTCAGGACTTTCCAACCAACTTTTTGTGGAACCCTCAGTTGGAGACCACCTAGGACTATGGGGCACTGAAAACTCCCAACAAAGGGCAGAGGGCAAGGTGAGAAAAGGCATAAAGTACAGGCTATTGGAATCTGTGGAGCTATCATGGGGTGGGTTCTAGTGCCATCCTGACCTCTCCTTTCCCCACCATACTCACCATCCAAACAAACGAGGTTGAGCTGGTCCACAAGTTCCATCAAGTTCATGACCTTCAAAACACTGAGCACCACTTTCACAGCCTCCTGTGCTCCATACATTGAAATCAGTCGAGATGTCAAGTCCACCCGACTCAGGCCCTCCAGCTCCCCTCGGGTCAACTGGCAATGGCCCTCAACCATGGTCATATCCCGTAAGTAGAACTTCAATATCTTGAAACTGTTCTCTTCAAGATCATTCAAGGCTCCAAGCAATGCTTTCTGGGGATTGCAGACTCTCGCCATGGCCTTGGCAATCAAGAGGTAAAGGTTGAGTTCAGACCAGTGACCTGAAAAAGGAGACAAGAGGAGAAGACCACTGGTGAAGGAAGAGTAGCCTGGGACTGGTGCTGTGGCTGATAAAGCCGCCACCTGCAGTGCAAGTATCCCATATGGGCACTGGTTTGAGTCCTGGCTACTCCACTTCTGATCCGGCTCTCTGCTAATGTGCTTGGGAAAGCAGCAGAAGATGGCCCAAGTCCTTGGGCCCCTGCACCCGTGTGGGAGACCTGAAAGAAGCTCTTGGCTCCTGGCTTTATAGGCACAGCTTTGGCCTTTGCAGCCATTTGAGGAGTGAACCAGTCAATGGAAGACCTCTTTTTCTCTCCCTCCCTCTCTCTTTCTTTCTCTCTCTCCCTCCCTCCCTCCCTCCGTCCCTCCACTCTGTCTCTCTGTAACTCTGACTTTCAAATAAATAAATAAATCTTAAAAAAAAAAGAGTAGCCTTATGTGAGTTGGCACTTGGCAACTTGTAGAGTGGAAACCAGGGAGAGATGAGAGACAAGATACAAGATAACTACAAAATTCCAGAAAGATGGGTAGACAAGAAAGCAGAGGAAATTGCCTGGTCATTCCCTGCTGCCTCTTTGGCATGTGGCAGGTGTGACTGCAGCAGCAAATGGATAGGAAGGTGTGTGGATGTACAGATTTTCTCTCCATCCCGTCTCTGTCCCTGTCTCTGTCTTTCCCCCGGCCCAATATTTGTCTCATTTTCCCACCTCCCTCTATTTTTCCCTCACTCCCACATACATTCTTGTTCAGGCTGTATGCCTCCATAAACAGATGAGCTAGGAAAAAAATTATTTTTAAGTTAAAATGTTCAGTTGAGGGGCCAGCGCCATGGTGCACTAGATTAATCCTCTGCCTGCAGTGCCAGCATCCCATATGGGCCATGGGTTCTAGTCCCAGCTGCTCCTCTTCCAGTCCAGCTCTCTGCTGTGATCCAGGAAGGCAGTGGAGGATGGCCCAAGTGCTTGGGCTCTGCTCCTGCGTGGGAGACTGGGAAGAAGCTCCTGGCTCCTGGCTTCGGATCAGCGCAGCTCCAGTCCTTGTGGGACTCCATTTGGGGAGTGAACCAACAGAAGGAAGACCTTTCTCTCTGTCTCTCTCTCACTGTCTGTAATTCTACTTGTCAAATAAATAAATAAAATCTTTAAAGAAAAAATTTTTTTCAGTTGAAGTGAGCCTGTCCCAGGCTGTGTGAACCTACACAGAGCATGGGAGAAGGCAAGAAATTAAAACATCTGCACTCATCAGCCTCACAGACAGCCACTCATGGGATTTCCGAGCTGTAAGTCTTCTAATTCAGAGAAGGAAACAAGTTCAAATACCCGCAAGAACAGGAAAAGTTGCTTTGGAGTGCTTACTTTGTACCATGTGATTTGCATATACTACACTTTTTTTTTTTTTTTTTGGAAAGTCAGAGTTACACAGAGAAGGAGAGGCAGAGAGAGAAGGGTCTTCCATCCGCTGAGTGCATGTAAGTCTGACTTCCAAATAAATAAATAAATATTTTTAAAAGTGGGGGAGGGTGGGCCAGCGCTGTGGTGCAGTGGGTTAACACCCTGACCTGAAGCACTGGCATCCCATATGGGCGCCGGTTCGAGACCTGGCTGCTCCACTTCTGATCCAGCTCTCTGCTATGGCCTAGGAAAGCAGTAGAAGATGGTCCAAGTCTTTGGGCCCCTGCACCCGCATGGGAGACCTGGAAGAAGCTCCTGGCTCCTGGCTTCCCAACGGTGCATCTCTGTCCGTTGCGGTCAATTACGGAGTGAACCAGCGGATGGAAGACCTCTCTCTCTTTCTCTCTCTCTCTCTCTGCATCTCTCCTCTCTGGGTGTAACTCTGACTTTTAGATAAATAAATAAATCTTTAAAAAAAAATAAGATCAGTTTGCCCCAAAGCTTCAGGTTGCATGAGAAGACTCAGGGCTCTTCTATAAATCTCTGATTTTGGAAAAGCTAATTCAAGGAAGAAGAGAGAACAACCCCAGGACCTGCCAAGATGATTCCAGTCTGGGTTGTTTCCTCCTGTTCAGATTTAGGGGGCTGAGGATGAGGCAAGGATGGCTCAGCTCTCTGATGTGGGAACCCAAACAAGCCAGGTGCTGGGGCTGAGGTAAAACAGATCTCGGTTTCTGTTCACACAGCTCTGCAGGCCACGCCTGATTCCTCTCAGCCCAAATCCACTAGTTCACTTCTGTTTGGTGGTGCTGCTATGAAAATCGTAGATACGATCAACCAGATGCCTACATATCAGGCTGAAACCAATCAAGAACCCCACCTATGCGTCTGGAAGCAGAGACGCCCACATGTTGCATCTGTCGGTAGAAAGAACAGCTGTTCCCCAGGGAGGGATTTCACCTCAGTCCTTCATTCTTTGGAGTGGAGAGAGGGGAGAGGCTGAAGGCATTCTTGGGATTCTATCAGCAAGGGAAAAAGAGCCCAGCAGACTCTCGATGTCCCTCACTAAAACCCTTAACCCTCTTCTCTGCCTTGACCTCATCAAGCTGGGGCAGTTTGAATAAAGAATTAGGAACTGAACGAAGATGTCACCACCACTGGAGTTTGTGCTCCTCCAAGGTATAAAGGGAAGAAGACAGGAGCTCCATGAAATAAGAATGCAAAGACAAAAACAGATTCCTACCAGGCAGCCGGTCAGCTGGCCGAGAAGGGATATGCATCCCCAAAAACCCTCACAGAAGCAGAATGGGTTTCTCCAAAAAGAACATCTCCAAGAAGAGAAGATTGGAGAGGTAAACTGATGGCTATCGGCCTTCTGAAGGAGCCTGGGAAGCTACCAGCACATGGGGGAAACCAGCAGTCAGTTCTAAGAGAGCCAGATAAATGAAAGCCAAACAAGAACATTAGTAGCTAAAGGGAAAGTAAAACAGAAGACAGGAAGCCCCATATTAAACTACATATAGTCAGGGATGAATAATGTTTGCCCAGAGATAATAATGTAACTACTGAATATCGATCTGACTGAAATTTATAATGTAACCATATTGAAAGAATGGTGATGGAATGTACTTGAACAGAAGCCAGTAGATAATACCTAAAATTGAGCAATCAGAAGGTAATTCTTTACACAAACTATTTAGGAGTGCCGCGATGTAAGGAAAAAAGAAACAGGTGAAAGTTGCTGCCTTGGGGAAGAATTGGGGGTAATGGGAGGAATGAACGACTGTTTTGAGGCACATGCTTTTTCAGCCCAATTGGCTTTTTAAATCATGGGAAAATACTACTTTGATAAAATAAGAACTAATTTAGAAAAGAAAGCATAGGAAGTAAAGACGCAGAGTTCACCTATGCAGACATTTCAAACAAGCTTAGCAACAAAATAAATTTAAAAGATCCTGGGGAAATGTGGAAAATATGGCATCAAGGTTTTGGGTGTTTTTTTTTTTTCCCCATGGGAGAAGGTGGAATCTATTTGAATGCCAATGTAAAGTATCCAGTAGAGGCAGTAGGTTAAAATTGGAAGTGAAGGAGTACCAGAGGAAGTAATTGAGAGTGGAGGTTGGGATATGTTCCAAAGCAAAGGCAAAAGATTGGCCTTTGGCAGGAGGATGAAGGCAATATCTCCCTGCCTTCCCTAAGAAAAGTGAAGTGGCTGTTTGGCAGAGAAAGGCAGGTATGTGGGTTCTGTGGTCAGAATATGAGCGTGTGCATGTCTGCTGTGCCCTATATTCTCTATTAAGATGAATAACAGCATCCCCTGAGAGTGACGGGCAGAGTGAGGGGTGGCGGCTGAGAGCCTTCCCTCCTGTGTGCCTTCTTTCCTCCTCCAAGGCCTGGTGCCCATTTCTTGGCAGCTACTCCAGAGCTCAGGGGAACAGGTAGGAATAGAAACTGCTCTCTTCCAGAACCTTAACCAAGCTGAAGCTAGAGACAAAAACAAGACAGCCAAGAAGCGAGCCCAAGAGACCAAAATGGGAAAAAATAGTGAGATATACTCACATAAATGGGCTAACAACACAGAAGCCACTTACTGTGAAGGTTCCCAGCCTGGAGATCACTGGGGCAGTGAAGCTGCTGAGTCACACCTAAGGAAGAAGTAGAAATTACATGCAAAGGAACCAATTGTAATTGGAGGGTGGAAGCGAAAGATGAGATGAGGCCTCCCTTCTTGGGGGAGGGCCTGGTTGGAGGCAGAGCTGACAACAGGAACAACTTCCCATAAAGAGAGAGAATAGAGACAAATAAGGACCAAGGCCAAAAACGGAGATTTTCCAAAAGCCACAGAACAGATACAGAGACATAAAAGAGAGAAATGAGCAGATAAAACAGAGATGATGCTAGCTGGTAGCTATGGCTCGCTCGCTCTCTCGCTCTCTCGCTCTCTCTCACACACACACACTATACAGGGTATTTCTTGATATCTAACTCAAAAACCAGTGAACACCAGAGTATATGTGAATGAACTGGAGTTTCTAAGCCAAACTGCTGGAGTTCCCTGCCTTTATTATAATCTGTTCCTACCCATGCAGAGAGTATACATCTTTTTTTCTAAGATTTTATTTATTTCAGAGATAGAGTTATAGACAGTGAGAGGGAGAGGCAGAGAGAAAGGTCTTCCTTCCGTTGGTTCACTCCCCAAATGACCGCAATGGCTGGAACTGTGCTGATCCAAAGCCAGGAGCCAGGGGCCAGGTGCTTCTTCATGGTCTCCCATGCAGGTGCAGGGGCCCAAAAATTTGGGCCATCTTCTGCTGTCCCAGGCCACAGCAGAGAGCTGGATTGGAAGAGGAGCAGCCGGGACTAGAACCAGCGCCCATATGGGATGCCAGCGCCACAGGCAGAGGATTAACCTAGTGCACCATGGCGCCAGCCCCAAGAGAGTATACATCTTTACACTCATGTTTCCAGGACTCCTTCTGCCTAACACAGGCAGGGTCCCCAACCCCAGTCCATCCCCTCCTATGCAACAGGCCATTTGGAATGGTTTCCCTAAGCCCCAAATATGGTCACCATATTCTTTATTCCTTGGTCAGCTCTAATGTAGGCTCCAAGCCTTTTATTCACTCCCAAAAGGGAGTGGTTACACAGTCTGATTGGCAGGTGGGTGTACAGGTGAGGTCAGGTAGGGGCATGAGATCGTGAAAGGGGCGGGGTGAAGATGTGGTCTTCCAGCTCACAAATCTAATCGATTTAATCCTGTCTGCCTGCCTATATCAAGATGATCATCAGAACAGAAGCTTCCCGTGATAAGATAGCAGCGGTCATCCATCTACAGCATGTTGCTGGGTCCTGTGTGAAGAATAAATCTGATCCCTCAAATACATCTCTGTTCTGGCAGCGGGTGGCGCTGTGGCCCTCTCAGGGCTGCTTTTCTGGAGTTTGCTCACAAGACTGAGGTCAACTTGACAGTGCAACCTGCACTGAGGCAAAAGATCTGTGGAGAGATTGAAGAACCAAAGTGACTCCATTTTAAAACAATAAAAAAAAAAAAAAAAGCCTCCCTTTCCCATAGCAGACCCGAGTCCTTGTAAAAGCAGGCATTCAGGCATTCCGGAGGTATCCAAGCTTACCAGGGACAGCTAGCTCGGTAGACCAAGGACGGCACAGTAGATATTGCTGAACAAAGTAACTCCCTGTGCCCAAAGCTTCCATGCTGTATGTAACTCTTTTTTCCTGCTGATATAGCCCTTTTTTCCTTTAAAAACTCTCCCAAACAAAGACCAGGGCCTCACTCCTTCCTCCGCTTTGCCGGTTGGTTGGATGGGGTCCCTGTCACGGCTTGTACTCCCGAATAAACCTTGCTTTTGCAGTTCGGTGTGATCAACTCTCTGGGGGTCTCTGCAGGGATCTAACAATCTGGGCACAACATATTTTTTGGTGCCCAACTAGAGAAAACCTGGGAGGAGTTACTCAAGGAAGCCAATACAGAATCACCAGTAGGAAGAGTGTGAAACCTTCATAGAGAGTCAAAGAGATTAACGGGGGGCCAGCACTGTGGCATAGAAGGTTAAGCCTCAGCCTGGAGGGCCCATATCCCATGTGGGCATCGGTTCGAGTCCTGGCTGCTTCACTTCCCATCCAGCTCCCTGCTATTGTGCCTGGCAAAGCAGCAAAAGATAGCACAAGTACTTGGGCCCCTGCACCACATGGGAGACCCAAAAGAAGCTTCTGGCTCCTGGCTTCAATCTGGCTCATTTCTGGCTGTTGTGGCCATTTGGGGAACTAGCAAATGGAAGATTGGTCTCTCTCTCTCTCTCTCTCTCTCTCTCCCTCTCTCCCTCTCTCCCTCTCTCCCTCTCTCCGTCTCTCCCTCTCTCCCTCTCTCCCTCTCCCTCTCCCTCTCCCTCTCCCTCTCCCTCTCCTCCCTCCCTCCCCCTCCCCTCCCCTTCTTGCTCTCTTATCTCTTTCTATCAAATAAATAAATAACCTTTTTTAAAAAAAAAAATATTTTGTTTGTTCTTTTGAGAGGTCGAATTACAGAGAGAGAGAGACATCTGCTGGTTCACTCCCCAGATAGCCACAACAGCTGGAGCTGCGCTGATCCAAAGCCAGGAGCGAGGAGCTTCTAAGTCTCCCACAAAGGTGCAGGAGCCAAAAAAAACACTTGGGCCATCTTTTACTGATTTCCCAGGCCATCAGCAGGGAGCTGGATCAGAAGTGGAGCAGCTGGGACTCCAATCAGTGCCCATACTGGATGCCGGGGCTGCAGACAAATGCTTAACCTTTATGCCACGGCACTGGCCCCTCTCATTCTTTTTTATTACTGAGTAATATTACATTGTACGGATGTGTCATTATTTGTTTATCCATTCATCTGTTGATGGAATCTTGATTGATTAACACTTTTTGGCAACTATGAATAAAGCTTCTATGAACATTCATGCATATCTCTGTGTAGACACATTTCATTTTTCTTGGACAGATACCTAGTAATGGAATGGTTAGGACATAGTATTTATAAGAAGCCATCAGTGGCCGGCCCACGGCTCAGTAGGCTAATCCTCCGCCTTGCGGCGCCGGCACCCCGGGTTCTAGTCCCGGTCAGGGCGCCGGATTCTGTCCCAGTTGCTCCTCTTCCATTCCAGCTCTCTGCTATGGCCCGGGAGTGCAGTGGAGGATGGCCCAAGTGTTTGGGCCCTGCACCTACATGGGAGACCAGGAGAAGCACCTGGCTCCTGGCTTCGGATCAGCATGGTGCGCTGGCCATAGCAGCCATTTGGGGGGTGAACCAAAGGAAGGAAGACCTTTCTGTCTCTCTCTCTCTCTCTCTCTCACTGTCCTCTCTGCCTGTCAAAAAAAAGCCATCAGGGGCCAGCACTGTGACTTGGTAGGTTAAGCCTCAACCTGCAGTGCTGGCATCCTTTATGGGTGCTGGTTTCTGTCCCAGCTGCTCCTCTTCCAATTCCTCTTCTGATTCAGCTTTCTGCTATGGACTGGGAAAGCAGTAAAAGATAGCCAAAGCGCTTAGGCCCCTGCACCTGCATGAGATATGGAAGAAGTTCCTGGCTCCTGGCTTACAAGTTAGAATTGTCTATCCAGGAAAACTGTCTTTCAAGAATGAAAGCAAAACTATAACTATAGTTTGGTTATAGTTTTTTGTTTTTAATTGAAGATGTAAACTACTAAGGGAATATTAAGAGATGTATGCTTCAAAGAAGGGAAAAGATTTCAGAAGAAAGTCTTAGAGACAAGAAGAAATATCATACAGAGAAAATGGCAAGCAAACCAAACCATATGTTATATTTATTTTTAATAATAATGTTTAAATCATGGGAGTCTTTTCTCCATCAGGGAATAATGAACAATAATGCATAAGAAAGAATGGGAGATACCAAAGCTAAAGCAATTTTAAAGACTTGTTTATTTGAAAGGCAGTTACAGAGAAGCAGAGGCAGAGAGAGAGAAAGAAGTCTTCATCTGCTGGTTCATTCCCCAGATGGCCACAATGGCCAGAGTTGCACCGATCCAAAGCCAGGAGCAAAGAGCTCCCACGCGGGTGCAGGGGCCCAAGCACTTGGGACATCTGCTGCTACTTTACCAGGCCAGAGCAAACAGCTGGATTGGAAGTGGAGCAGCTGAGACTCCAACCGGCACTCATATGGGATGCCGGCACTGCAGGGAGCAGCTTTACCCACTACGCCACAGCGCTAGCCCCTCTCTCTGTCTTTCCCTCTCACTGTCTGTAACTCTAAATAAAATCTTAAAAAAAAAAAAAAAAAGATGATGATGAAGAAGAAGAAGAATATGTAGTATGGTTAAATCCAAAGAATGGAGGAATGATAAGTGAGAAAACGCTTATCAACAGAAATGTGATGTAGCCACATTAATGTCAACAAAATAGACTTGAAAGAAAAAGTATTGTTAGAGATGGGCAACACGTGGTAGTAAAGGTCCGATTCACCAGAAAATTTTAACAATTCTAAGCACATGAATATCTGATTAAACAAATCCACAGTATATGGAGTAAAAATTAGAGGGGCCAGCGTTGCAGAGCGGCACTTTAAGCGGCTGCTGGCGACATCAGCATCCCATGATGGAGTGCCCAATCAAGGCCTGGCTGCTCTGCTTCCATTCCAGCTCCCTGCCAATGTTCCTGGGAATGCGGCAGAAGATGGCCCAAGTCTTGGGACCCTGCCACCCGCCTGGAAAACACAACTGGAGTTCTGGGTTCTGGCTTCAGCCTGGTCCAACCCTGGCCATTGTGGCCATGTGGGGAATGAGACAGTGGATGAAAGATCTCTCTCTCTCCCTCCCTCCCTCCCTCTCTCCCCCTTCACTCCCCTTCCCATTTTCCCCCCTCTGTGTGTGTCTGTGTCACTTTGCCTTTCAAATATCTACATACATCTATTTTTAAAAATTGACAGAGCTACAAAGAGAAGCTGACATCATAGCACTGGGAAGACATTAACTTTCTTCTCTCAATTATTGTGAAGTCACACAAATGAAAATCATTTTTGTATAGATTTAAAAAGCAGAATTATAAAGCTTTATATTATGAACATATATTGACTTCTGTATCTCACATTTGAATGATAAATGTTCTGCTAAAGCATACCTAGAACATTTATAAATTCTATAATAAATGACTATAAAAATAAGATTTGATACATTTCAAAGAATAGATATTATATAGACATATTCCCTAACAAAAAATAAAAATTAAATTGGGAGTTATTAACAAGAAGATCAAGGGACAGGCATTTGATCTAGTGGTTTAAATGCCTGCATCCCATACTGGAGTGCTCCGAGCTCCACTCCCAATTTCAGCTGCCCGCTAATGTACACTCTGGGAAGCAACAGATGACGGCGCAAGTAGCTGGGCTCCTGCCACCCATGTGGAAGCCCTGAACTCCCAGCTCCCAGCCCTAGCCTGGCCCAGGGTTGTGGCAGGCATTGGGGGTGAACCAGGGGAAGTGAACTCTCTCTCCATCCTTCCCTATGTCTGTTTCTCTGCCTCTCAGATAAATAAATGTTAAAAATGAAAATATTAGGAAAAAATGTATTGTATCCCATCTGCAAATAGCAAAAGCACATATCAGAGTTGTCAGTTTACCCAAATAGATCTTTAGAGTCTGTGAAATCTATCAGATTTTATACACTTCTAAAATGAGCAAAGGACCAAGAAGAGTCAAGGCATTCAAAGCAAAGGATGACAGACAGGAGGAGAACTTGCCCTCCTAGCCTCTGAGATATTTTCTAAGGTAGTAAGACAATGTAATACTGTATCTGCTATACCAGACTTCAAGACTTATCCTAAAACTAGGGGTATGGCAATAAACATGGCACAGTGTTGGTGCAGAAGACAATCTACTGTCCAGACTAAGAGCTTCAGCACCATCCCACTCTCTGAGAGTGACACACCAGTTCCAGGAATGAGAGGATGGGTTCACCCAACCCCTCAACAGTGATTCTTCTGGATCCCCTCACTGAGAAAACGTCTCAAGGGTCAGGCTGTAGGCCCAGGTAAAGTGGACACCATGGTTCCTGTAACTTTCACAGAAAGACCTGGGGCCACCCTAGAAGTCCCTTTTCCTGCTGCTATGAGCACCAACCATGTGGTCGTTGTTCTTGGGCCATGCTGGATCCAGCCCTAAAGATAACTCGGTGAGAGGGGCAGCAGATGCAACTCTGTGTTGTTTTGTGCCCCATCACAACCTGAATTTGAGGGGGTTGGCCAGGCATCCTGCTGCTAGAATCTTTTTCTTTAACATTGTACATATTTATTGGGTACCAGGGGACGATGTGATAATGTCCGATCACAGAAAACACACCTGTCTCCTCATTTATTTGTGGTCCTGCTGCTAGAATCTAAGGAACTTGAAGAGGCTTTAGTTAGGCACGGACTAAAGTTAGCAAGACCCCCAAACAAGGGGGAGCAAGGGAAGGCCTGGGGCAGGGGTACAACTGAGATGTGGAGATCAGAAAACCAGAGAACCGAAAAAAGGGAGTCCCAGGCCAAAGAGGTCTTGGAGAGCCCTGGAGAAAGAGACATGTGACATGTGACAGGCCTCCTGGGCAGGCTGGCTCCTTCAGAAGGGGCTTTGGGAGGATGGTTACTGGTTGGCAGGGCGAGGTTCTCTTTAAAACATTCCCCTTGCAGAAAGCAGACCTGAGGCTAGAGCTCTGTGATGCTATTTTCTTAATTGGTTTAATGTTTCTTTTTTTATTTATTTTTTATTTAAGAGAGAGATGACCACAATAGCTGGGGCTGGGCTGGGCCAAAGCCACAAGCCAGGAGCTTCCTCCCAGTCTCCCATATGGATGCAGGGGCCCAAGCATTTGGGCCATCTTCTGTTGCTTTCCCAGGCACATTAGCATGGAATTAGATCAGAAGTGGAGCAGCCAGGTGGTGGCTTGACCCATTCCTCCACAACGCCAGCTCTGATGCTGTTGTTTTTTATTTTATTTTATTTTTTTAAATCCTTACTCTTCGCACTAATTCATTCTTTTTTATTTTTTATTTTTATTTTTGACAGGCAGAGTGGACAGTGAGAGAGAGACAGAAGAAAGGTCTTCCTTTTGCCGTTGGTTCACCCTCCAATGGCCGCCGCGGCTGGTGCGCTGCAGCCGGCGCACCGCGCTGTTCCGATGGCAGGAGCCAGGTGCTTATCCTGATCTCCCATGGGGTGCAGAGCCCAAACACTTGGGCCATCCTCCACTGCACTCCCTGGCCACAGCAGAGAGCTGACCTGGAAGAGGGGCAACCGGGACAGGATCGGTGCCCCGACCGGGACCAGAACCCGGTGTGCCGGCGCCGCAAGGCGGAGGATTAGCCTGTTGAGCCACGGCGCCGGCCTGATGCTGTTGTTTTTAAGCTGTGTGGCAGTCGCTTGTCACCTCCCTGGTCTTAAAGCGCCTCCAGGTAGAAGGACCTTAATTGTGCTGAATTTCAGTGTAGGAGACGAGCGGGACTGGAGGGATCAGTGCAGGTGCCCAGTTTCCTGGGAACTGCTGGCAGTGGCCAAGGCAAATCGGCTCAGTAAATGGATGGGGTGGTTGACCACTAAGGTGTAGTTCATGCTCAGCTCTGCCCAATGAAGGACATTAAGGGGGTTGGCCAGGAAGCCAGGCTCCGCTCGCTGAAGAGTTGAGATAGTCTGGGCTTCCTCTTGTGGACCTCCCATAGTGTGGTCTGCAGGTGGGGCTGCCACTTCAGCCAGTTACTGAGGAGGTCAAATGGACTCAGCAGCCTACATAGCTGACATTTAATTTGACCCTGGCAGGTGTGACCCTGGTTTTAAAAGCAGAACTTCTCCAGTGTGTTCCTTTGGACAACCAGAAAACCCATGGGAGATGGTTAATTTTGTGTGTCCACTTGACTAGTCCACACTGTGTCCAGACATTTGATCAAACATTATTCTAAGAGTGACTGTGAGGGTGTTTGGGATGAGACTGACATTTGAATCCGTAAACTGAATAAAGCAGGTTGCCTTGCCCTAAAGTGGGTAACCCTAACCCAGTCAATTTAAGCCCTGAATCAAACAGAAGGGCTGAGTCTCCTGCAAAGGAGAGGGCCCTCCTTCAGCCCGTGTCCTCTGGCTTTTGGTATCAAGCTGAAATAATGCCTCTTCTTGGGTCTGAGGACTACTGATTTTTCAGAGTGGAATTGAAATCATCAGCTCTCCTGGATCTCCAGCTTGTCACTTGCAGGTCTAGAGACTTTTCAGACTCTATAATCACAAAAGCTAATTCTTTACAATATTAATATGCATACATATACATACATATATATCCTGTTCTGTTTCTGTGGGGAATCCTGACTAACACACCTTGTGCACAGTACATTCCCACATACCAAGGGAACCTATTTTCTCTCTTCCCCATACCTTCTACTTTTTCCTTGATGATTCTGGGTCCCCAGAGACCCCTCAGACAGCTACTAAAAATTCAGGATCCTGGGACTGGCATTGTGGGATAGTGGGTAAAGCCACAACCTGGAACACTTGCATCCCATATGGGTGCCAGTTCATGTCCCAGCTGCTCTACTTCCGGTCCAACTTCCTACTATTGGCTTGGGAAAAATAGTAGAAGATGGCCCAAGTGTTTGTGCCCCACAACCCAGGTAGGAGACCAGATGAAGCTGCTAGCTCCTGACTTGGGCCTGGACCAGCGCTAGCTGTTGGAACCATTTGAGGAGTGAACCAGAAGATGAATGATGTCTCTCTCTAACTCTTTCAAATAAATGAATAAATCAGGATTTATTTATTTACTTACATATTTATTTATTTATAATATATAAGGTATACTCATTTATAATATAGAATATATTTATAATTATATATAATATAAATTCAGAATCCTGGGTATCCACATACTTCATCCTCCGACCATGCCAATGACCTCTTTCCTCTTGCCCCTGGGCTATGTGACTAGAGAAAGAAAACAAAGCTGGCCAGGTCCTTGAGCTCCCAGGCCCATTAGAGCCCCCTCTTAATTGATCAATACCTTTGAGGCTCACTCTCACCCACTTTTCCAAACACTGTCCACTCCTCCAAGGCTGGACTCAACCCTGGTATTGCCATTCTCAGATCGCTTCACCTCAAATTTATATGGGAAAGCATTTGATAGGAGAACCTACAGCTTTCCTTCTCTCCCCAGTAAAAATGTCTCTGAGTCTTCATCCATCCCCTTCTCCTTTCTGCCCAGAGAGAAAGGTCTTTAGCACCGACATAAAGGCAAAGTTCTTGAAAGTGAAGTCTCCACACTCACTCAGGTCAACACATGGTCACTTTGGGCAGCAGCACCTCTTCATCTGGGTTCTCTTTTCTGGCCTTCTTCCCACAGGATGATCTCAGGGGACTGGCTCTGCCTCAGGAATACCCCCACTAAGCACCTGTAAAGGATGCCACCTCCCTCATCCTGTGCAAGGCCGTGGCTTCACCCAGGCTTCTCAGTACACATCCTCCTCCCTTCCCTGTTTCATTAGGTATTTCCTCATAGTATCACTTGCACACTCCATTCAGTCTTTCTTTCTCCTCTATATCCTTGTCCTCAGTTTAAAATATACTTGAAACTCTTCCATCCTAAATTGTCTGCCTCTCAATTCTGCTGCTGTCCGGGCTACCGCCTTAAATGTCTCCCTTCCTTCCCAACTCCACAAGAGAGAAGCCAGCATTCACTGCCTTCAGCTCAAACTGACCATTTTCTCACAAATTCTAGTTTCCATGCCTACCCCGCCCTAAATTCCACTGACACTGCTCACCTATGTTTGCTAAAGGCTCTGGGACATCCAATCCAAAAGTCCCTTTCCATCCTCCTCTGAAGGGTTATTCACCTGTTTGGGAGAATTAAAAGAAAGAATGTGTGTCTAACCAGAGCACTCATCAGGAGCAAGACATTGAGAATATTGGAAGGTAGCTATATGAATAAATTAATTTTTGGCCATAAGAGTCAGGGTTAATGGGTCCAGCATTATGGCACAGCAGGTTAAGCTGCTGCCTGCAGCGCCAGCATCCCATATAGACACCAGTTCAAGTCCTGGCTGCTCCACTTCTGACCTAGCTCTCTGCTAATGCATCTGGGAAAGCAGTAGAAGATAGCCCAAGTCCCTGGGCCCCTGCACTCACATGGGAGGCCTGGAAGAAGCTCCTGGCTCCTGGCTTTGGCCTGGCCCAGCCCAGGTTGTTGCAGCCACCTGGGGAGTGAATCAGCGGATAGAAGACCTCACGCTCTCTATCTCTCCCTCGCTCTCTCTCTGTAACTCTGCTTTTCAAATAAATAAAATAAATCTTAAAAAAAAAGAGTCAAGGTTAAATTCAGCTTCAGCCACACCCACCTTGCAAGCTGGATGCTGGGATATAACCTAATTAGGAGAATCAGAAGCACTGTGTAAGCACTGTGTTTTCCCCATTTTACCAAAAAAGAAATTAAGAGTTAGAAAAAAATCATTTATTGCTCCCAAGGAACACACTGAGTCAGAATCGGAGCTTTTTCCATAATACCTGCTACTAACTAGTGTGTATCGGGCATGTGCTAAGAGCTTGACAAAGCATTGCCTCATTTAATGCTCTCCCAAAGTACAGATGGTACATATGACTGACTGCAATTCACTTGCTGTCTAGTGGGCATCTCAAAGGTAACACAGCAAGAAATAAAATCAAGATCTTTTCCCAAAAGCCTGCTTCACCTCTGCCTTTCACTATCTCAGTGGATGTTGCCTCCTTCCTGCTAGTCACTCAGCACAGCTTTGGAGTCATCCTGGACCCATCTCATGCCTCACGTAGAGTTTCTCAGTAACTACTACTGTCTCTGCACTCAAAATTCAGCCGGCATCTCCCACTTCTGCTTCCAGCCTAGTCTTGGCCACCATCAGCTGTCACCTGGATTACTTGGGAGCCTCCCTGCCCTTCCTCTCTTACCTCCCTCTCCCCACCAAACCCAACTCCCAGTCTGTTGTTCTCAACAAAACCAAAGTGATCCTTTTAAAACTGAGACAGCTCATGACCTGCCCTTACTCAGAACCCTACTGTGGCCCCCCATCTCCCTACAGCCAGAGTCCTCACCGTGACCAGGAGGTACTCGATCTGCTTCCCAATCCCTGGTTGGGGCCATCTCCTGCCACTCTCTCCCAGCCTCCAGATGGCCCCCTCAGCACACCAGCTGTGCTTCTGCTCTAAGGCCTTTACCCTAGCTGTTCCCACTGCCTGAAAGTTCATCCCTCCACCCTCCAAATTGCCAAACAATGGCTACCTCTCTTACCCCATCAAGTCTTTGTTCAGACTTCACATTCTCACTGCTACCTACTTTGACCCTTCACAACTCCTGATTCTCCCTTAGCCGCCACTAAATTTTCCCTTTTTTTTTGTTTTGTTTTGTTTTGTTTTAATTTTTTTTGACAGGCAGAGTGGACAGTGAGAGAGAGAGACAGAGAGAAAGGTCTTCCTTTTGCCGTTGGTTCACCCTCCAATGGCTGCCGCGGCTGGCACGCTGCGGCCGGCGCACCCCACTGATCCGATGGCAGGAGCCAGGTGCTTCTCCTGGTCTCCCATGGGGTGCAGGGCCCAAGCACTTAGGCCATCCTCCACTGCACTCCCTGGCCACAGCAGAGAGCTGGCCTGGAAGAGGGGCAACCGGGACAGGATCGGTGCCCCGACCAGAACTAGAACCCGGTGTGCCAGCGCCGCAAGGCGGAGGATTAGCCTGTTAAGCCACGGCGCCGGCCAAATTTTCCCTTTTTGTAGCACAACCCAATAATAAACCACTGTATATCAAAGCATCTTCTGGTATTATATAACTTATGTATTTTTTCTCTCTTAGCTGGGATGTAAACTTTTTAAGGAAAAGGACTTTTGTCCATCTTATTCATGTATATATCTCAAGCACCTAACAGAGGTTCAGGCACAAATTAGGCAAAGAGATTGTTGTTGTTTTTTCATTTAAAAATTTATATTCATGGGGCTGACACTGTGGCATAGTAGGTTAAGCATCCACCTGCAGCACTGGCATCCCATTTGGGCACCGGTTTAAGTTCCAGCTGTCCACTTCTGATCCAGCTCTCTGCTAATGGCCTGGGAAAGCAATGGAAGATGACCCAAATTCTTGGGCCCCTGCACCTGCACGGGAGACCTGGGGAAAGCTCCAGCCATTGCAGCCATTTGGGGAGTGAACCTGGAGATGAAGCGCTCTCTCTCTCTCTCTCTCTCTCTCTCTTTCTCTGTGTGTGTATGTGTTTGTAACTCAGCTTCTCAAATAAATAAATCTTTTTTTTAATTTGACCGGTAGAGTTAGATAGTGAGAGAGAGAGAGACAGAGAGAGACAGAGAGAAAGGTCTTCCTCCCTTTGGTTCACCCCTCAACTGGCCACTACGGCTGGCGCTACGCCGATCCGAAGCCAGGAGCCAGGTGCCTCCACCTGGTCTCCCATGCGGGTGGCAGGACCCAAGCACTCGGGTCATCCTCCACTGCCTTCCCGGGCCACAGCAGAGAGCTGGACTGGAAGAGGAGCAACCAGGACTAGAACCCGGTGCCCATATGGGATGTCGGCACTGCAGGCAGAGGATTAACCAAGTGAGACACGGTGCCGGCCCCTTAAATAAATAAACCTTTTAAATAAATAAATAAAAATAAACTGCACTAGAATCAACTTAGGCATGTTTATCTTCTTCATCTTCTTCCTCCTCTTCATCTTCCTCTTCTTCATTTTTTCTTGCTCTTCTCGGCCTTGACAACTCCCTTTTTTGCTGCATCAGGTTTTCCCTTAGCTCAGTATTCAGAGGTGTCCTTTTCATATTTTCCTTCAGCTTCGCAGCATTCCTTTCACCAGGCTGCTCATAGGCAGCAGTTTTATTCCACATCTCTCCCAGTTTCTTTGCAATGTCGCCAATGGATAGGGCAGGAGGTTCTCCTTTGATTTTTGGATGATACTCAGAACAGAACAAGAAAAAGGTCAAAGGAGGCCTCTTGGGTGCATGGTATAAGGCCACCACAAAACACACCAAGCACCAGAGTTAAAGGAAATGTTTATTGTCAAGTGGGAGAAACCTGACAGGCAGGAGGGAGAGGGCAAGAGAGGGTGAGAAGGAAAAAGGAGTTGAGAGAGAGAGAGCAAGAGAGTAAGAGAGCGCACTGTGCAGGAGGCAGGTCCTGTTATACTCTTGCAGGGGGTAGGGAAGAGGGAGCAGCGAATCCCATTAGGGTGGGGTGGAGCTGACACTTGTGCTTGGGCCATTTTGTCACCTGACATCTAGTAAGTCAGTCTGGACTTAGAACAACCAACACTTACTATGCAGGATAGCTTCAGGGGACAGAGCTTCAGCTATTCTTGGGGCTTAAAATGTTGCCACAGATAAGACCACGCCATTTTACTAAGTCATGGGGATCCTGAACTACTTTATTTCCCCTTAAAAGGGATTCAATTTTCATTTCTCTTATCATAACAAGTTTTGTCCACTCTATTTTTTAAGATTTATTTATTTGAAAGGCAGAATTAGAGAGAAAGAGGGAGAGAAAGATCTTCTACCCACTGGTTCACTCTCCAAATGGCTTGTATTATGGGTGAAACAGCAGCAAAAATATTATTACCTCAGTTCTTTGTCTCACATGGAAGAGGAATTTGCAAGTGGACAAGCAGATTTAAAAGCAAGCTTTATTAGAGTCGGAGACCTCCAGCCAGAGTGACATGTAGGGAGACTTCCAACAGAGGAAAAGTCCCAAAGGGGCTGGTGGTAGTGGGGTTTTTAAGCACAACTTTGGAGGAAAAAAAAAAACAAAACTAGACAATCAGTTTGACATTCAGTTACAAGGCAGGGACAAAACTCATCAAAAGAACTGATTTGCAATATTTTTACCTAGTCTGTCTTACTCATGGTAAAACAAAAGAGTCATCACAAGGGTGGGATACCTCATCTGTTTTACAATAAACTGGGAACTCAGACACCACCCCCTTGCTATTCTCAGAAGACTGAAAGCTCCCAAGGAGTGGGCAGGCAGGCACTTTTGACCTTACAAAAAGACAACCCTTAGGGGAAAGCTAGCACTCTGCACCCCAATTTCCATTGACTGCCTATTGGCCCATCTGACTCCTCACAGCTGCAACTGCTGGAGCTGGGCCAGTCCAAAGCCAGGACAGGAGCTTCTTCTGGGTTTCCTTCATGGGTGCAGGGGCCCAACGGCTTGGGCCATCCTCTGCCGCTTTCCCAAGCTCGTTAGCAGAGAGCTGGATCCAAAGTGGAGCAGCCAGGACTGGAGGGGGTAGCCATATGGGATGTTGGCACCTCAGGCACCTGCCGCAGCACAGGCCCCAAGCCTTGTCCACCTTTGCCATGTCTTCACAGTTTCCCTTCTCTCTCTCTTTTTTTTAAGATTTATTTATTTATTTGAAAGTCAGAGTTACACAGAGAGAGCAGAGGCAGAGAGAGAGAGAGAGGTTTTCCATCCGACGGCACACTCCCTAGTTGGCCACAACGGCCAGAGCTGCACCCATCCGAAGCCAGGAACCAGGAGCTTCCTCCAGGTCTCCCACGTGGGTGCAGGGGCCCAAGGACTTGGACCATCCCCCACTGCTTTCCCAGGCCACAGCAGAGAGCTGGTTTGGAAGTGGAGCAGCCGGGTCCCAAACCGGCTCCCATATATGGGATGCTGGTGCTTCAGGCAGGGCATTATTCCACTGTGCCACAGCGATGCCCCCCCCCCCTTTTTTTTTTAGTTTCCCTTCTCTTAAGCAAATATGGTCTTCCATTTCCCTGAGCACTTTTTAGAAAATTCTGAGAGGCCCGGAGCCGCTGGGAAGGGGGTGCATGGGGGGGGCTGATGGAGAGGAGGAGGAGGTCTGGGCCCTGGGGAGCCCCGACCTCAACCCGGCACCCCAGGCCCCTGTGGGGGCGGGGGCGGGGCGCAGACCTCAGGGAGACCCCACGTGTGGATTCCATAGCAATAGAGCCCGTGAGGGGGGAGGGGCGGGGCGGCCAGGCTGAGCCCCAGGCCCCCCCCCAGGGCCCCTCCCCAGGCCCCGCCTCCTCCCCCTCCCCCCGGCCCTCCGCGGGCCTGACCGCAGGTGGAGCGCTGGCCGTGTGGGGCACCGCTGCCCGCCCGCCGAGAAAATAAAGCCATATTGACCGAAAAAAAAAAAAAAAAGAAAAAAAAAAAATTCTGAGAGGTTCAAGAAAGCATCTAGGTGTTTCTACCTCCCACCAAATTTGCACAAATAACATGTGATGACATTTTACCTCGAGGCTTCTTAGCATCTCCTCTGCCCCTATTCATTTATTTTTCCTCAGCAAGTCACAGAGTCCCCCAGTGCCAGTCCTACTCTCACTTGCCATCGTGCCGTTCTCTGTGGAGCTCAATGTACTGCAATCAGGCAATCGGCTGATTGAATTAATTGACTTACTGGCACTTTAAGACACTGTCAAAACCAAAGTCCTTTTAAATTTTTCATGTATTTTTATTTTATTTGCAAGGCATACGAAGACAGAACTTCCACCCTCTGGTTCACTCCAAAATTCTCACAACAGTCAGGGCTCAGCCAGGAGCGCAAAACTTCTTCCTGATCTCCCACGTGGGTAGCAAGGACCCAGAACTACATCTGCCGCCTCCAGAGGAAGCAAGAAGGGAGCGAGACTCGGACCCGTTCTCCTATGTGGGCTGTGGGCTGTAAGCAATGAGAAGCGACGTCTTGTCTTTCCGACCAAACGCCTGCTCCAAAAACCCGTTAAAATGTACTTTGGGCAACCACCAACCCGTGTAAGTCTAAACACGAATTGCGGCCTTTGCGCTGCTCACTAGCTCCACCTAGCGGCAACGCCGAAGGTTGCATTTAATTTCTCTCCGAACGCCGACTCAGAATGATTCGGAACTATTTACCCCGGGTCTCAGTGCGCGCCGAACCGGAAGCAAAGAGCACAAACTCCGGAAGGAATTACAAGCACCGGCACCTATGAGTGTCCCGAAAAGTGTCATCAATAACCAATAGGCACAAAGGAGTAGTTCACGTGATGTAGATGCAGCCTATGGAACGGCTGGTACTCAACAACTCTTTCCCTAGCGCTCTTGCTCCTTCTTTCTCGACAAGATGGCCACCCCGGCGGTCTCCGCGAGTGCGCCTCCTGCCACCCCGGCCGCAACCCCGGCTGCAGCTGCCGCTCCAGCCTCCGCCCCGGCCGCGGCGCCAGCGCCAACGCCGGCTCCAGCGCCGGCTGCAGCTCCTGCCGCGGGAGCGGCTCCGGCCCCAGCCGCAGACCCTGCGGCGGCAGCGGCCACGGGTGCGGGCCAGACCCCGGCCTCCGCACAAGCCCCCGCGCAGACCTCGGCGCCCTCGCTGCCTGGTCCCGCGCTGCCGGGGCCCTTCCCCGGCGGCCGCGTGGTCAGGCTGCACCCCGTCATTTTGGCCTCCATCGTAGACAGTTACGAGAGACGCAACGAAGGCGCCGCCCGAGTGATCGGGACCCTGCTGGGTGAGTGCTCAGAGGAAATCGTTCCTGTCCCCGTCACCTCTCGTGTCTGTCGCTCCCGGATTGCCTCCCTTCAGTCTGGCGTCCCTCCTCCCTCTGCTGCCGTCACCGTCGCCCCCTCACTGCTCCGCCCCGTCTTCCTGCTGCCGTCCCCCGGGGTCTTGACCGCCTCCTCCCCCTCTTGCCGGTGGTACCCACTTGGAGCGACATGTGAAAAACAGTAGTTGCCGTGTACTGCATAGACATTATTTTTAGCCTTAACGCATCAGGTGTCATTCTCCCCACTTCGCCTAAAAATGAGCTCGGTGCCGGGTATGAGATCGAGAACCCTTGACTCCCTAACCGGGTGACCCCCGTATTTGTCTCCTGTCCACGGGCCAGATGTCTTTGGTTTTCAGGTGTTTACAAAGAGTTTTCTAACCGTTTGTCAAAGGAATAGGAGTTCTGTGAAAATATCTCTCTTCCAGCAAGTAAACTACTTTTGCTGGAGCCCACTTAGGAATAAGATTTTGCTTTTCTGAGCCTGATCCTCTGGCCCTCAGTCTCCCGGAAGACTAGGTCCTGGTTTGAGAAGTCTTATTCCTCAGTGCTGTCTCTAATTTTGCATTTAAGTAATCATTTCCTGCCTGTATTCCCCATTGGAGGAGTAGGTATTTTTTGTTAAAGTGAGTTTGTAAGACGGAAAGGCCTTAACAAGGGTTTGTTGATAATAAATTTCTTTCCCCAGCGGCCACTGGTCCCATCCAGTTCATTTCCACTCTGTAACAGTTTTGCTACAGCGCTGTGAATTTACTCTATGTGCATCCTTTCTTATTCTTACTCTTCACCATGTAATCCTCCTCACACTGTACAATACAGTTGATGTATTACAAAGAGGATAAGATTTTTAGGCAAACTACCAAATATTAGCCGTGTGCCTTGGAGAAAATTACCTAATTTAATTCCTTTTTGAAGAACCAAATTATTCTAAATTATCTAACTTTGCTGGCACCCATTACCCATAGCCGTTTGCATCCACTATGTTGGTTCCACACCACCCCTAAAACACACTCTGAATGTATCTTTGATGGTGTAGCGTTTTACAGAAACCTAAATTGATTCATTCATCATCTTCTAAACATGGCCATTTCTTAAGCTATTAAAGGAAACGATTCTCTACCCAAGGCTTATGCTTAATGGCCCACATGTTAGAGTAACCACGGTCAGACTGGCTGTAATCTCGATCCTCAGATCCTCAGCAGACTGGGCTCAGGGTCCAGGGCTCCCCATGGGATAGAGGCAGAGCTTAGAAGAATGAAGCAGTTGGCATCATGGCTCACGGGCTAATCCTCCGCCCGCCACGCTGGCACCCCGGGTTCTAGTCCCCGCTGGCGCTCAGGATTCTGTCCTGGTTGCTCCTCTTCCAGTCCAGCTCTCTGCTGTGGCCCGGGAGTGCAGTGGAGGATGGCCCAAGTGCTTGGGCCCTGCACCCACATGGGAGACCAGGAGGAAGCACCTGGCTCCTGGCTCTGGATCGGCGCAGCACGCCGACCATCGCAGCCATTTGGGGGGTGAACCAACGGAAGGAAGACCTCTCTCTCTGTCTCTCTCACTGTCTAACTCTGCCTGTCATGAAGCATAGATTTTTTTCCTTGGGAACTTAACAGTTTTCTCAGACGTTGGAACATGAAATGTAATCTACTGTAACCTTAAGCTGAAGATAGAAACACATGAATACAGTGTGTAAGTGCCCTAATAGAAACTTGTTGTAGTATGGAAATGCTGAAGACATAAGTGTTTCAGAAAGTTGGGAAAACTGTCATAGAAAATAGGACACTTGAGCTGGGCATTAAAGCATCTGTGATGAGTGAGAGCCTGGTAAGACCCCTGTCTGAAGGATTCAGTATGAGGAAAGTGAAGGAGAGAGAGGGTATGTGACAAGAAATGAAACAAGCACATCAGAGGTATTAAATAACTGCAGGGGTCTAACTGCTGTGAAGGGTCGCAGGGAGCTGTGAGAAGGTGGGGGCTTCTTGGGGGAATGTCTTGAGCACTAGGCATTTCAGGTAAGACTGAGAATTAAAGATTATTCTGGCTGCTTGGTAGAGCGTGCATAACAGACAGGCTTTGCTGTGCATGGACACCAGGTGATAGAGGTTGTGCTGGTATTAGGGAAACATGGTTAGAGCAGGCAGAGAGGTGTGGGGTAGCTGAGAGACAGGAAATAGGACTTGGTGCAACCAGAAGTGAAGAATTAGAGGAAGCCTCAAAGGTGACTCCTCGATCTTTGATTAGATGTGGAAGAAGAAACAACGCAGAGATTGCTTTCAGTTTGGGAAGTATTTCTTTTGGGATACCCCTTGAGCACTGCAGTGGAGTGTCAGGTAGGTAATTTTAGTATTATGGTCTGGAGTGCAGGATGTGTGGACAGGATGTCAGCTAAGGAATTAATGTCATTGGGTTAGAGAGTTGTCACGGACACCGTGAAAACCAGTGAGATCAGCTAAAGCAGGAACTGGCAGACTGTGTAATGGGCCAGCCAGTAAATATTTTTGGCTTTGTGTGCAGTTGTCACAGCTACTCAACTTTGCCTTTACAGCAAGAAAACAGTTGTGCATGATACCTAAGTGACCACACTTGTGAATTTTTTTTTGTAAAGATTTGTTTATTTTATTTGAAAGGCAGAGTTACAGAGAGACAGAGGCAGAGAGAGAGAAAGGTCTTCCATCCACTGGTTCATTCCCCAAATGGCCACAATGGCTGGAGGTGTGCCAATCCAAAACCAGGAACTTCTTCCTGGTCTCCCACGTTGGGCCATCTTCCACTGCTTTCCCAGGCCATAGCAGGGAGCTGGATTGGAAGTGGAGAGCCGGACTTGAACCTGGTTCCCATGTGGGATGCTGACACTGCAGGCAGCAGCTTTACCCACTACACCATAGCACCAGCCCCACGCACATAATCTTTTATTCATAAAAACATATCTAGGTCAGAGAAGACTGGTGATGTGGAAACCCATAGAAAAGAAAGTTTTAAAATAGAAGTAGTCAAGTCTTTTGAATGCTGATGAGAAGTCAAATAGATAAAAGATTTAAATCCAGTGAGTTTAGGGACAAAGTTTAAGCTAAGGGAAAAGAAACTGAATAATTGGAATTGGACAGACTCTAGTGGATATAGGCAACATTGTGATCCGTGGTGGAGCCAAAAGCACTTGAAGCCAGGGCTGGGTGGTGCTGGTAGATTAGGAGATGGCAGGGCCAGCATTGTGCAGCAGGTTAAGCTGTGACACCAGCATCCCATATTGGAGTGCTGGTTCAAGTCCCTGCTACTCTGCTTCCAGACCAGCTCCCAGCCAATTCACCTGGGGAGACAGCTAAACATGAGCCAAGTACTAGGTCCTTGCCACCTATGTGCAAGAGCAGGATGGAGTTCCTGGCTGCTGGCTGTGGCCTGGCCCAGCCCTGGCAGTTCAGGCCATTTGAGAAGCAAGGGTCTCTCAAATAAATAAATCTTTAAAAAGAAAGAAGGGAGAGAGGGAGGAAGGGATATAATGAGAGTAAAAGTGTCAGAACTTCAGAATTAAAAGAACAGAAGTTTGTGGTGAGACTGACAAGTAGAGAATTTCTGGAGATGGTAGGCTTGAGGCTATGACTGTGGACCACATGGCTAAAAGAATGTAGAAATCAGTGTAGTGTAGTAGGTTAATCTTCCACCTGCAGTGCTGGTATCCTATATGGGCGCCGGTTCAAGTCCTGGCTCCTCCTCTTCCAAAACAGCTCTCTGCGATGGTCTGGGAAAGCAGTGGAAGATGGTCCAAATCCTTGGGCCCCTGCACCCACGTGGGAGACCTGGAGGAAGCTCCTGGTTCCTGGCTTCAGATTGGCTTAGCTCTGGCCGTTGCAGCCATTTGGGGAGTGAACTGGCAGATAGAATACCTTTCTCTCTCTCTCTCTCTCCCTCTCACTGTCTGTAACTCTACCTCTCAAATAAATAAGGTCTTAAAAAAAAAAAAAGGAATGTACAAATCAAGCTCCCTAAAACTGCTCAGACTAGGCACTGTCTCAGTAGACTGCACTGACTAAAGTTTTCCTGGGAGTAGGTATTTGTTGTAGTGATTAAGATGTACATCCTGTTATCAGAGTGCCTGGTTCTAGTCCCCGTTCCTGTGCCTCAATCCAGCGGCCTGCTAATGCACACCCCAGGAGGCAGCAGATAATGGCTCAAGTACTTGGGTCCCTGTCACCTATGTGAAAAACCCAGATAGAGTTCCAGGCTCCTAGCTTTGAAATGGAATGAAAGTAAATCCATACAGGCTTTAAAGACCTTGTCGGTACCTCTGCAGATTCCATTTCAGGGAGATGGTCTAGAGTGAATAGAGGTCTGCATAGGGCTGGTAGCGGAAAGTAAGAGGCAAGAGGAAACCTTGTGAAGGAAGGATGAGCCTTATTTGGTGATGGTCAGCGTGAAGAATCGGAGGTCATTGCAGAATTTCAGTTCTCTGGAGAATCCTGGGCCCCCTGATGCTGAACTTGGAGCTGCTGAGTTCAGTTTGGTGTTCAGTGACTTAGAGGATACTTCCAAAAGCATCTGAAGAGGAGGCGGAGGCTGTTGGGAGTCCGGGATTATAACCCTTGGCTCGTTCTGTCTCTCACAGGAACTGTTGACAAGCACTCGGTGGAGGTCACCAATTGTTTCTCAGTGCCGCACAACGAGTCAGAAGATGAAGTGAGTGGGGTTTGAGCTGTCCTGCAGTGCATGGCTGTTCATTGGCGAGGCCTCCCTCGAGGCCCCTCCCGTACAGCCTGTTGTGCTCATAACTAGAGCTCCTACAGCCAAGGAGTCTCATGCCATTCACATGTATTCCTAGGGTCTCTTGTGCTGGGGTGGCCTCTGTACTTTTACCCAAGTTGTTTTTGTTTTGTTTTGTTTTGTTTTGTTTTGTTTTGTTTTTTAGTTCTGGCTTCTTAGCTTGCTTTTCTGCCTTCTCTCTTAGGTGGCTGTTGACATGGAATTTGCTAAGAACATGTATGAATTGCACAAAAAAGTTTCTCCAAATGAACTCATCCTGGGCTGGTAAGTTGGAGATGGGGGTGGGTGGGGAATCTCTCAGTGATTGCCACAGTCTTTTACCACCAGACTAGATCCTGCCCTCCCTTTTTGGAGTCAGAGTATTGAAAGTGTGTTTTTTCAAGGAGCTATGAATTAAGTTTGTTTTGCTGGCAGTTCTGATCTTGTGAGGCCAAGAATATTTATCTTGGATCGTAGCTTTTGCTGTGCAAGTTTTATTTTGCTGTTGTTGTTTTGCCTTGCAGGTAACTTGCAGTTTTTCACAAGCACTAAGTCAGCCTTGGGTTTGATTTGACAGTTGTGTATATTTTGTCTTTGGCATTTGGTATTACTCAGTGTCACTGTGATGGGGGTGTCTCCTTAGAGACACCCATGCCACCCTTAGATTTGGTATTGGTGTCACGTGCAGAGATGAGTCCGTACGTCTGTTCCTTTCTGCAGGTACGCTACAGGCCATGACATCACGGAGCACTCCGTGCTGATCCACGAGTACTACAGCCGGGAGGCCCCCAACCCCATTCACCTCACTGTGGATACGAGTCTTCAGAATGGCCGCATGAGCATCAAGGCCTACGTCAGGTGAGCGTAAATTGCTGTCTGCTCCCTGCTGTGCCTAGGTGACTGCCCCACCACCGCCAGCACCAAGCAGGTTTCATTCCTTCAGTGTATGGCTTATTGCGCTCTCAGCACTTAGCCTTGGAAAGGTTTTACTCTGAAACTAGATCTGCCACCATAACCTCCACTCACTGACCCTGCCTACTCCAGGTTTGCTCTTGGCCGGTTTCAGATGGAAGCGGTTCAGTATTTGAGCAAGCTGTCCTGTTTCCTGTCATCTCTTTCTTTTTTTTTTTTTTTTTTTTTATGACAGGCAGAGTGGATAGTGAGAGAGAGAGATAAAGGTCTTCCTTTTTGCCGTTGGTTCACCCTCCAATGGCTGCTGCGGCCGGCACATCGTGCTGATCCGAAGCCAGGAGCCAGGTGCTTCTCCTGGTCTCCCATGCAGGTGCGGGGCCCAAGCACTTGGGCCATCCTCCACTGCCTTCCCGGGCCATAGCAGAGAGCTGGCCTGGAAGAGGGGCAACCGGGATAGAATCCGGTGTCCCAACCGGGACTAGAACCCGGTGTGCCAGCGCCGCAAGGCAGAGGATTAGCCTGTTAAGCCACGGCGCCGGCCCTGTTTCCTGTCATCTCCAGAGCTGCACTGTCCACACTTCCCATGGCCTCACGTGGTTTCCTTCTCATGATCCTTCCCCACGTCCACTACTCTTCTGAGATGCTTTTTAGTTCTTCTTTATCCCTAGAACTCAGCACAGCATTCAAGGTAGCACAGAGTAAAGATGGCTATCTTTATTTTTAACATACCAGTGAACTCAGGATTGAATGCAATTTTGGTGACAGTAATAATACAGTATTAGCACGTTGGGCTCACAGGCACTTAAAATGCCAGCTATTGAAAGGCCCTAGGGCCGTGCTGAAGAAGCTGATGCGGGAGGGGAAGAATTAGGTCCCCTCGTTAGAGAAAAGGCGTCTCTTACACTGTTTAACTTTTTTTTTTTTTTTTTAAATTTTATTTGTTTATTTGAGAGGTAGATTTACAGACAGATGGAGAGATAGAGAAAGGTCTTCCATCCACTGATTCACTCCCCAAACGGCCACAATAGCCCGAAGTAGGCTGATCCAAAGCCAGGAGCCAGGAGCTTCTTCCGAGTCTCCCTCTCGAGTGCAGGGACCCAGGTGCTTGGGGTATCTTCTGCTGCTTTCCCAGGCCATAAACAGGGAGCTGTATTGGAAGAGGAGCAGCTGGGACTAGAACCAGTGCCCATATGAGATGCCGGTGCTGCAGGCGGAGGATTAACCTACTGCACCACAGTGCCAGCCTCTCCACTGTTTAACTTTTTGCTGTTTCTGTGTCTCACACTGGTACAGCCAGTTTACCATTATGCAGTAGGGCAAAGATGGTGGTTGCCAAATCCTTACGTGCCAATTGACAGACAGCTGAGCTAAGTAGGCATTCAATTCGGCTCTAGCCATTGCCTGTTTGGCCTTCCAGATATTCCAGTCTCCTCAAGGTCCAGTGGAAAGCGTGGAGTTCACATGGTAAAGGCAACCCCTTTGGAGAGTACGTACAGCACCCAGTCTAGTCTTGGTGGGCAGGAGTCGGTTTATTTTTTCAGTGTTGGTGAAGAGCTCAGTCCCAGGAAAGTTCCATCTCCGTCTGTCTCTTCTTTGAGTGCATGGGTGCCTGGGTAGCCAGCTTTTCGGGAAGTCCCACATCCTGTCCTCAGCACTGACATGCAGTGTGTGGAGTGATCCTTAAAGGGACCAGGCCCCTTCCACAGTCTTGAGTTCCCTCTCGGACACCATGGGATTGGTGTGTGGAATGAGCTAAGGGTAGAGTGACTTTTGCTCACGTGAGACCTCTGGGGTTCATGTGGTCTTAGAGCCTTTGGAGCTGCACTCCTGCTGAGACTTGGAAACCCTCTCGCAGGCCATCTGTTTACTTTCACGTCTCTTCCCCAGCACTTCAATGGGTGTCCCAGGGAGGACCATGGGAGTGATGTTCACACCTCTGACAGTGAAATATGCCTATTATGACACTGAACGCATTGGAGGTGAGTGGTTTCCCATATGCTGCTAGAGATCTGGGGCATTTTAAGGGAGGGATTACTGCTCTTAACAGGATGAAGGCCTCAGGTGGTTTAAAGAGAAACCACTGACCTAAGTCACAGTCATCCTCCTGTGTTAACAGCATTCAGGAGTTATGTGAGATTGTTGGAGGTGGGAAGTTATAGCCTCATGAGACCAAAGCAGCCATTAGTGTGCTGGGTGAAGGAGTGCCCTCTGTCAGCAGGAGGGAAAGTTCATAGGGCAGAGCAGGGAGTCTGGGGAAGCCGACCGAGGCCAGAGGAGGGTGAAGGCAGAGTGAGCAGGGAGGTTAGGGACCACCTCTTTCCAGGTGGCATGACTGAATTCTCCATGTCTAACACACGTCACCATTGCCACCACCCCTCTGCCACCCACTCCCACAGTTGACCTGATCATGAAGACCTGTTTTAGCCCCAACCGGGTGATTGGACTCTCGAGTGACTTGCAGCAAGTAGGAGGGGCCTCCGCCCGCATCCAAGATGCCCTGAGCACGGTGTTGCAGTACGCAGAGGATGTGCTGGTGAGACGGGGAAGGGGGGAAAGCGATCCACTGCGCATCACGGAGGGGTCTGCTGGTTATGGGCAGTGCCCGGTGGTGAGAACTAACTATGCCTCGTTGACTCTTTGTTTTGGTGTGCAGTCTGGAAAGGTGTCAGCTGACAACACTGTGGGCCGCTTCTTGATGAGCCTGGTTAACCAAGTGCCCAAAATAGTTCCCGACGACTTTGAGACCATGCTCAACAGCAACATCAATGTGAGTGCCATGCCCAGCCCAGCACTCTGGGCACCTGGTTCTGGTCCCCACCCCCAGCCTGTGCACACAGATGTGGAGGGAGCTGGGTGGGTTGCCTGGAAGGGGCTTCACCCCTGGCCCCTTGCAGACCAGAGAGGAAAGAAGGAGGCAGTGGCTCACGTGACTGGAGAGCCCCTTCCTTGTCTTCCCTTCATTCCATTGCCTCTTGTTTCCTGAATCCATAAGAAACTAGAATCCACAGGTTAACGAGAGTGTAATTTCTTATTTGCTCCACCTGTGTTTACACACCCCCCCCCCCGTAGTCCTCCTGTGGACCTCCGCTAACATGGGTCTCACATGTAAGTCTAACAGAGAAGAAACTTCTCCAGCGTTTCCTCCCTGTCTTCTACCTTCAACTCTGGCTGAATCCCTGTTGTCATTTACCCAGGACTTCCCTCACACTGATGTCCACCATGGGACAGGCCACGAACGTCCTTTCTGATCCCTTTCCACTCAACCAACCCACTGTCATTGTGTATTCTTTCCTTCCAGGACTTGCTGATGGTGACCTACCTGGCCAATCTCACACAGTCACAGATCGCCCTCAATGAGAAACTTGTAAACCTGTGAACAGGCCTCAAGCAGCACTCCTGCCAGTCTGGTGTCAGCCCTGGGACTCAGAATGAAGTGGAGGAGAAGCGGTGTCTTGTGGTATTGAGTCACCTGAGTCAGTCCACTGCTGGTGACTAAATAAACATAGCCTACCTTTTGTAAATGAAGTCCATCTTCTGTGAGTTTATTGCCTGCTGCAAGGAAGAAAACTGTTGTAGAGCTCACACAGGTACCAGGAAGCAGAGCGTGGTGACAGTGTTCAGTGTGACTCATCGGCGGTAGTTGGCACCCATAGCCCCAGCCACGTTAGCTGCTTCTAAGCCCACCAGATGGCCGCCTTCACGCTGTTTTCCAAGGGTACTTTGTCCCTCTCTTGCCTATGATCAGAGCCTCTGAGAAAGTTGACTTTTGTCACTTCTGCTCCTCCGTAGCATCTTGCATGGATGGCGGCACAAAGGGTTGCCTTCTGCCAGTGCTGGAAGTACCTGCAGGTGTGCCAGAGAGTGGGAGGAGAGGAAGAGAGGATGGACACAGATCTCGGGCTGGGCCATGCTGGTAGAAAGACGCCCTCTCCGTGGTGAGGATTAACTGCTTTACCAAATTGTTCTTTCGGTTTTCAGTCTTAAAAGGTGTCCGCTGACAATACCCTGAGTTGTTCTTGGTGAGTTGGGTGATTTCCATGGGAAATGAAAAATGAGAATCCATGGAGAAGAAATAGTTGAGAGAATTGAGTGCCTGCTCTGGGCTAAAAGTAGAGTGGTCATTGCCTTAGGATAGGATGGACCTGTGCCACCGTGGTTCAGGGAAGCAGAATGAGGATTCGTAGGTTTAAGTTTTAAAAGATTTCCCAAAAACTACAGAAAATTCTCAGGAGTTGTCTGTAGCTTGAGAGCCACCTTGGATTTTCTTGCACTGCCAATGGCTGAATCGAAGCCACTGGGTGCCATTTCTCAGAGATGAAGTGTTTGCCTAGGTCAGCTCAGACATCCCTCCTCTGCTATCCTGGAGTTGTGCCTGGGCACTGTGAGATAGCTTGGATTGAGAAGGAAACAGTGATTCAGGGACTCGAGGGTTTGCTACATACTGGAATGAAAAGGTTAATGAAGCCGATGGAATCAAAGAGGCCTGTTCCTAATCCTGGTCTTGAGATGTGTAACCCAGGAAGGACAAATTCTAGCAGTGTTATGATGTGGATCGTAATAATGCATAGCCCATGAGGGGTGTTGTACAGATACAGTGAATTATAAATGCCAGGCCAACTTGGCAGAGAATCCTGCCTGACCCATAGCATAAATAGCAGGAGATCTTATAACCAATACGGTGAGCACCAGCGTGGATCTCAGATCTGGTTCTGAGATATGTAATCTTAGGAAGGGCCCTTGCTGGGGGGGGGGGGGGGGGAGATACTTCTTTTATAGGAAAATGAACGCATGCTACTACAGAATGATACTGATTATGCCCAATTGTGAGGTTAGAAATAGAATGCTCAGTGGAAGGAGGATTGATCAGCCAGCTCAGAGGTTTCAGTGTTATATTTTTTAGGATGGGAGTTAATGTCAGCTTTAGTCTTAAAAAGACTAAAGATAACTCCAAGGTTAACTACTGGATAAATAGTCTCTAAATAAATAGTGATGAAAGATATTGGAATAAGAGAAAACTAAGAGGAGGCCACCATTGTTGTGTAGCGGGTTAAGGTAGCTTCTGCAATGTTGGCATCTCATACGGGCACTGTTCAAGTCCCAGCTGCTCACCTCCCATCCAGCTCCCTGTTGACACACCTGGGAAAGCAGTGCAAGATGACCCAAATGCCAGGACCCCTGCCACCCACATGGGAGACCTGGATGGGGTTCCTGGCTTCCTGCTTTGGCCTAGCCCCCCGGGGCCTTTTTGGCCATTTGGGGAAGAACCAGTGAATGGAAGATCAATCAGTAGATTCTCTCTCTAGCTCTGCCTTTCAAAGAAATAAATCTTAAAACAAGTATTTTCAAATTTGGGAAATGAGCATAGGGTTGATAAAACAAAGTGCCAAAAATGAGTTCAAATACATCCAGAAATCACAATAAATGTAAAAACTGTAAAGGGTTTCACTGACCTTTCCTCAGAGAAGGGAAAACGTGTGATATTAAAGCAGAATGAAGGCCGGCGCCGTGGCTTAACAGGCTAATCCTCCGCCTTGCGGCGCTGGCACACCGGGTTCTAGTCCCGGTTGGGGCGCCGGATTCTATCCCGGTTGCCCCTCTTCCAGGCCAGCTCTCTGCTGTGGCCCGGGAAGGCAGTGGAGGATGGCCCAGGTCCTTGGGCCCTGCACCCACATGGGAGACCAGGAGAAGCACCTGGCTCCTGGCTTCAGATCAGCATGATGCGCCGGCCGCATGTGCGGCTTGCAGGTGACACATCTAAAACAGTGCAGAAGGTCGTGCAGCTGTAGCAGTGCGAGTGGTCTTGCTAAGGATACTGAGTGAACAAAGCTGGCCTTCGAAGACAGAACCGCTGATGATACTCGTAAACTCAAGAACAAGTGAAACAGGACTGTGGTTTTGACAGATAGACTTGTATGTGTGTAAAATCGCACGATAATTCTCGTCTTCTGCAGTATGTGGCACAGTCACCACCGCCACTGACTTAGTGTGTACTGAACCTTCATTCCTAGGGGGAAGTAAGGGTTGGGTTGCACTTGTTGGCTGGGGCTCGTGACAGCAGTGAGTCCGTGTCCTTTTTTCATGCGTTTCTCTTTAAAGGCACCTTGTGCACCTAGTTGTTTCGTTAACATGAACTGACTGCCAACTGTGCTCTAATGCGGGCACGTCTCACACACGTGCCTTCTCCCTGAGGTCCATCACAGCCTTGGACTCAGGAATGCCAGTCACTACTTCAGCACCATGCTTGCAGGCCATTTCGGCAGTAACACTCAGGTGCTAAAAACACTGTGCACAGGAAACTAGAGCTGAAAACAAGAAGGCCTTGTTCCACTTCTCTCAGGATCATGCGTGGCAGGGGTTTGAAACTGTTTACCGTTGTGTGCATATCTACAAACAGCTGCAAAAGAAGCACAGCGTGTGTTGATGCTGGAGTTAGAAATCAATTTTGGCAAGAGGTGAATTCACAAATGTGGAATTTGTGAATAATGAGAAAAGAACAGCAGACTTTAAATTCATAGTAGTGTTTACCTTGGAGGTGGGAGAAGGCAGGTGACTTAAAATAAGTGGGTTTAAGTTACTGGCAATGATCTAGTTTAGGTACGCTAGTGGGTTCATGTATAATGATGTTATAAATAAAGAGCCACACATGAACGGAAGGTGACCTGTGGCGTTATTTACCATTTACTTAGTTTTGTTCTAGACTTAGAAGCCATTGTATGTAAATGGCAAAAATAGAGATGGTAAAAATGAAATAGGAAGATAGTATCTTTTATTGATGTTATCCAGAGACTTTAAAATTCTAATGAGACAATATCTCCAAAACATACATACAAAGAAGAGAAAGAAACTGATCCTAGTTAAAGCAATATGGTATTGATTTATAAAAAGCTAGTAAAACTGAATAGTGGCTGGCACCGCAGCTCACTAGGCTAATCCTCTGCCTGCATGCCAGCACCCCGGGTTCTAGTCCCGGTTTGGGCGCCGGTTCTGTCCCCTCTTCCAGTCCAGCTCTCTGCTGTAGCCCAGGAAGGCAGTGGAGGATGGCCCAAGTCCTTGGGCCCTACACCCTCGTGGGAGACCAAGAGGAAGCACCTGGCTCCTGGCTTTGGATCGGCGCAGCGCACCAGCCATAGCAGCCATTTGTGGGGTGAACCAATGGAAGGAAGACCTTTCTCTCTCTCTCTCTCTCTCTCTCTCTATCTCTGCCTGTCAAAAAAAAAAAAAAAAAAAAAACTGAATCTACTCTGGTAGATTCAAAATGCATATAAATAACATGTGTTGGGGAAAATATAGAGAAAATGGAATGCCTGAATACTGTTGCTGAGAATACAAGTTAGTATAGTCATTATGGAAAAGAGAGAGGTTCCTCAAAAATTGCAAATAGGATCACCATGTTATCCAGCAATTCCACCACTGGTTGCAGAGCCAAAGGAATGAAATCAGTGTGTTGAAGAGATATCTGCCCTCCCATGTTCATTGCAACATTATTTACAATAGCTTTCTAAGAACTAGAATCCAGGAGTTCAAATTTTTTTTTAATCTAAAGAAGCTATCGATGAATATCTGTTGATTTATTCATTTTAAAGGCGAAGAAAGCTCCCATTCATTGGTTCACTCCGACAAGTGCCTTCAGCCGCTAATTCTGGACCGAACCAAAGCTGGGAATCAAGCTCAATTCAGGTCTCCCTGAGTGGCAGGGATCAACTACTTAAGCTATCATCTGCTGCCTCCTGGAATGCACATCATTCAGAAGCTGGAATTGGGGGCAGAGCAGGGACTTGAATCCGGCACTCTGATAGGGAATGTGGGTACCTCAGCTGGCATCTTAACCATTGTACCAAATGCCTGCCCCAGCTACATTTTTTTTAAAAATATGAATAGTAAGATAAAAACACAATAGTGCAAATACAAAGCTGGGAAAATATTTGTAGTTCATACCAAACAAATGGCTAATACTCTATCAGAGAATTCCTGGTTTTTAAAAGGATGTGTATGGTGATGATATGAACAGATAGTCTACATACACAGACACACTTACGAAAAGATGCTTCATCTCACTGATACAAATATAAATTAAAACTGCAATACAGTGCCATTGCTATTTATCATATTAACAAATTGAACATATTGATAGCACTACAAGCCATGGGAAACATGACAGACGTACATTGCTATTAAGTTTATAGTCTCTGATTCGGATTTATCAAAATTAAAATGTACATTTGCTACACATAGAAATTCTACTCCTTAGACACTCTGCAGATAACTGGCTTGATTACATAATGGGATTCCTAGATAGTTGCTGCCATTTTCAGAGATAATCACATAAGTATTTGAATCAACACAAATTATCGGAAGACAGATCTCAACAAAGGATGTGTCCCTAGAACCGAATACTATTAAGAAGGATGAACTCGTCCTCTACATGTTAATGTGGTCCCCAAGCAGAAGGCAGTAGAATATGATGTCTTAAGTGTACTGTCATTGTGTGGCAGACAGCCACACAATGGAGTGGAGTAAATGTGACTGCATGCAGGTAGCTGCTGTCGGTGCTCATCGTGGAGGAAGGTGCCGCGTGAACCACAATGAAGGCAGGGTTGACCTTTCGCTGTGAATTCTAACTTTAGGATCTTATGTTTTCAAAAAAATAAAATGTGACGAAACAATACCTTACATTGTTTATGTCTACAATGAAAAATAAGAAATGGCAAAAGAATGGTACAAATTCAGGGAGAGAAGGAGGATGGGGGGGTGGTGTTGGCAAAGGATGGAAGAATGATTTCAGCTGAGAAGATAGGAGATATGGCTGACACAGTGTTGAGTCTACAAAGCCAAGTACTGGGAATCTAGGTACTTGGTTATTTTCCATAATTTTCTGTAAGCATATATTATTTCTTTAAAAAAGAGGGTTGACCATCTTAGATCTAGGTACTGGTTTATCACGTGCCCAGAAAATTAGAAACATGGTTTCTATTTGTACATGAAGTGGCTTGGAAATGAACTAAGCATCACCCACCTCATCTGTTTCCAAAGTGCTCCATGCTCCCTCTTGGGGCTCACCTGGGCCTTGCCCCGGCCACTCCACGTCTCTATCCAGCCTCTTCTCTTCTAGAGGACAAAGTCCAACTCCCTCTGCCTAGAGGCCACTCAGCCTGGAAGGCTGGGACCCACTTCTGCAAAGTGTAGGGCAGAGGAAGCCTCACTGGTTCAAGCCAAGAGCAGCTGAAGCAGGACCACTTCTCTGGACTTGAGACTGTAAAACGCTACAGGATCCACTGGGGAAGATGCCCTCTGAGGAAGCGAAAGTAGACCCCCCTGGTGTAGAACTTGAACGACGGCCGGGAGGTCTGCCTGGAAGTGAGACGAGGCAGAGGCAGGCTATGGCCAGGGCATAGTCAAGATGCTGGTGGTAGGGTGTGTGAGAGAACCATTTATGAGGCATGCCAACACCACAGTAGCTAAGGAGACCTCAGAACACTTCCGGAGAGGGACAGGGTGCCTTTCAGAATGATCACACCGTTGGTCACCTGAAGAGTGGATGAGCAGTCAACAGTTGGTAAGGCAGAAACAAACAATGGCCCAGCAAGCCCGAGACTGGCTCTCCTGCCACGCTGAGTGGGAAGTGGCCTCTGACCAGCAGGTTACAGCTGCAGTGGGATTTCCAGGCTGAGAAATAAGATTACAACACCTGTAACCAAGGTATTGCTCTCTACCCACCCCCCCGCCGTGTCCACCCTATCACAATAATTTCTGTATTGGCCACTCTTAACTCCCTAACCAGCCCTTGAAACAGCTTACCAAAGAACTCCCCTGCCAATCATTTCTCAGACTAAAACCCTCAAATTACTAATCCACTTTATTCCAAAATGATATCCCATCATTGTACTGATCCAAGCCACCTAAACTAAGTGGTCCTTGTCCCCAGTCCCACAGCCATGCCAGCCACCCAGCCCGACCAGGCCGCGGGCCAACAGCCCTTGATTTCTCTCCTACTCTCTCTCACCCGCAGAATCTGTTCGGCAGCAGTCTCCCAGTGTCCATGAACTTCATTCTGATGGTTGCTTTGATGAAGAACGTTAGTTTCATAGGCCTAAGTGGTATGTTCCTGCACCTTCCCCGGTGGGGTCCTGGTTACACTGAGGTCAGGAGCACTTTCACCTTAGGGGAGTTCTCATCTGATGGACTCTACACGAGATGCATGGACACACTGGTCCCATGGAAGCCACACTCATGAGCATCTTAATTGCACTGACAGAGGGAACTTATCACCTCCATCAATACTAACGCTGCAAGAACGCTGGCTCTGGCCTAGCAGACCCAGTGAGCAAACTGATCTCAAATAGCAGAGTCCCTAAAAGCATCACATTGACAGCTTGACACCATGAATGGTGACCCCATGTATATGAACATCATTTGTTTGTTCACTTAGCATTCTATGAGCTGCTATTTGCTAAATACTGTGCTAGCACTGGGTGGAGTATGCACTCTGACAACTGGAAGGTAGAGAAAAGGGGATACCCCAGGCAGTTGTGGAGGGTGTCTATGGTTAGCAGGTGGGGGGTCAAGGCTCCTTTGCTCTCAGCAGCTCAGGAAGGTCCTGGGGTCTGCATCTGTCTGGGTCAGCTGATGTACACGCAGTGGGACTGTTACCTTTGCTCTCCACGGAAAGTAGGGCAGGAGGCTCCCCTGCCTGCTGGGGGGAGTGCACAGTTGTGCCACTGCATGAGGAGGGCTTCATTGGGGATCTTTTAGGGAACTGGAGAGGCTGATACTCTTGCTACCTTTGTGACCTTGTGACCTTACAGCGACTTTCTCCAGCTGTTAGCCCTCTCCAGTGTTAGCCCTAACAGCTGGAGAAAGAGCAAACCATCTGAAAATCTGGGTCTCCTTTCATGGACAGTGACATTTTTAGTTGTAAGAGTGATTTGCATATTTTCAAGGATTAGAAAACAATTCTGATTTGCCCCTCGAAGATCATCAGTGTTAACATACCCAGCCAATCCCTTTTCCCTGTGGTGATAATCTAGGCTGTGAATCAGATCCTGTTGGTCCCATGTTGGATTGTCCACCTTGATTAGTCAGTCTGGTGATGATACTTTGTCTGACTGGGGACTTCTAACCCTGTGCTTATGCTTCTGTCCCATGTTGTCAATTTTATGGTGGTCCCTTGTCCCACAGTGTCAGTCAGTCCTGTTCATAGCCATCTTCAGTCATTAAAGCAGTTCTATGCCTGAGCTTTCTGAGTTGTACCCACTAGAGGGCACCTTTGCACCACTTAAAGACCACTGGTTGCCCATAGTCTGGAGCTGTTGACTGAGCCTGACCACAGAAAGCTGCTTAAGCTTTGGAATGGCCAGGGCCAGGCAAAACAGGGGACCACAGCTTCTGGAGATGCTTGTCTTGGCCATCTTTGGAGCTACAGAGTGATGACACCAAAGCATCTTTCTCTGTCTCCACCACAAAATCCCTCCAAATAAACACATCATCCATTTGATGTTTCCATTTGGAAACAGAGTTTCAAGTACACCTCCTGGGCCCACTCTCCTTCCAGTCAGATTGTAATCTACAAGTCCCTCTGTACAAAAATTCTGCTGCCCAAGAACCCTGGCTCAGGCTTTGACCACCAAAATGAGGTTTCTGGAGCTCTAAATCCAAGGGAAGGCCCTGGGACCCTTATACAATGGTTTCAGAAAGTTCATGGACATGCATGTTGTGAAAAACCTATGCATGAATTGAACTTAACCTTTTTGAAGTACCCTTATAAGGCAACCTGGCCTTTTCATTAGTACTACAGGTGCTAGCAGCTAAGTGGGTGCTCTTGCCAAATTCTGGAGATTGGAGAAGTGAGAGGTTCGAGGTAGGATAACATCCAGCAGTCCAAGTAAAGTTGCCTAGCTGACCGGGACTGGAAGAATAGATTGAAGTAACCGTTAGCTGAGAATAGAAGCCTCAGATCTATATCTGAAACATCAGCTGCAGAGAGAACATATTTGGTTTAGTTCCCCTGCAAGAGTCACCAGCACTGGGGGGTTGTGGTTTATGTGCAAGATGGTCTGTTTTAGAGTCCTAGGATGGTCTTCAATACCACAACCTTGGTGACTTAAAACAAAAGTTCACACAGTTCTGGAAGCTACCAGAACAAAATCAGTATTTGTGGAGCCCTACTCCCACCAGAGCCTGGAGGAGAGGATCCTCCTCTGCCCTTCTAGCTTGCAGTAGCCCCAGACATCCCTTGGCTTGCAGGTGACAGCACTTCAGTTCCCAACTCCGTTGTCACATAGCGTTCTCGTGTGTCTGAGTGCAGACTTCCTTCTTCTTAGAGGGTCACCAGTCACACTGGGTTAGGGCCCACTCTAATGAGCCCATGTTAATTTGATCACATGTGCAAAGACCTGAATTTTCAAATAAGGTCACCTTCAAGGCCTAGGACTTCCACATGTCCTTCGGGGGAGCACAACCAGCCCACAACATGCGCCAAAGACAAAAGTCAGTGGGGACAAGGGCAGAGCGAACCTAATACAACCTGAAGTATTACACTGGTTGTGTCTGTGACAGTGGGGACTCAGTCCCACCGAGGAGCCTCCCTCCAAGGAACTGTGAGTCTCTCACTGAGACACTGGAGGGCCAGGCACCTAGCCGATTTCCCCAGTGGCTGAAGAACCCTCAGGGGGTTAACTTCCTCACACTTAGCGCCTGCATGGGCAGGTGGACTGGGCCCTTAGCTGACTAGGAGGGCATGAAGGGGGGATGCATGCAGCGGGCATAGAAACCGTTGCCACTGCTGGGCTGAAGTCAGGCCGGGCGCGGTGGCAAGTGTCTGTAGAGGTGCACACCTCGGACTGCTCGGATCTGCTCGTGCCCCCCCCCAGGGAGTCCGCCCTGACTCTGACTCTTTAAGGAGACAGTCAGCTGCAAGGGCTTTCACAGAGGGGTTCGCAGGATGAATGAAGTCCCCTGCAGCAGCTGCAGTTAATACTGTATTCTTCATCTCCCTCCCTCCCTCACCACCCACTGTAGATGTGTCTCACCCCTGGTCAACATTGTCGCTGCCACAGGGTTGCTCATCCTGCAGGTCTGAGCCCTGGATAGTTCACCATCCTCGTGCTTTGTTGGCTGTGATTGCCTGCTCGCTGTTATCACCAAGCCTAAAAGCACCAAGAGACATTCCCACACCCAAGTTCCAGATGAATCCTGCCTGACCACATTCCGCTTCAGTGACCGGAGCTACTACGGACAACAGGGGTTTATTGCCCACTCCACTATGCTGACTTCTCTTTGCCTGATGGTCCACAGACAGGAGGAGCCCACAGGGCCTCAGCAGGAGATTTAGCAGCAAGTTTCCCATGTGAACCAGTGGAAGACTCCCCCTGAGTCTTAGGACATTGGATCCAACAGAGCCAGTTGCAGTAATGGGAGCACAGTTTGCACAGAGCCAGCTGGTGAGTGAAGGACCGATCCTACTTTCCACCCCTTGGTTACTTTTTTTTAAAGATTTATTTCATTTATTTAAGAAGAGCTACAGACAGAGGAAGAGTGCAGAGTTACAGAGAAAGGAAGAGACAGAGAGAGGTCTTCCATCCACTGGTTCACTCCCCAAATGGCCACAACGGCTGGAGCTGGGCTGACCCAAAGCCAGGAGCCAGGAGCTTCTGGGTCTCCCATGTGAGTGCAGGGGCCCAAGCACATGACCCATCCTCCACTGCTTGCCCAGACCTTTAGCAGGGAGCTGGACCAGAAGCAGAGCAGCCAGAATCAAACCAGTGCCCACATGGGATACCAGCATGGCAGGTGGAAGCTTAACCTATGCCACGGTACCAGCCCCAGCCCTGAGTATTCTTACTACTAGGGACACAGTATATATGAAGGTCTTCCAAAAGTTCATGGGAAATGCCTGTTCTGAAAAGCTGCATGGATTTCAAAATGTTTTACACCAAAGTCAATTTATCTTTTTACTTCTATTTTTCCACACCTTTTAAAGCACCCCATCCATGTATCATCTAATAGCTTAATCACATGCTACAGGCTGGGGGACAGTGGCCATGTCCACACAGTGTCATCCCAAAGCTGGCTCCTCAGGCCGTTTCCACTTCCTACCCTCTGCTTCCAGGTTTGCTGCAGATGGGAAGACCCCTTGGGCTAGAAGACTTGTCATATCCTTTCCCATAACATGGACCCTTGAGCTGAGGCCTCACCAAGCAGGATCCCAGGTTGCTGCGTTAGACACTCTCTATGCCACACAAAGCATGGCGGCATGAGAGGTAGCCCATATTCAGAAAAAGTGCTTATGCCACAAAGGACAAACCGCTGCCCTCTTCGGGGTGGAAGGAGCCCGATGTGACCAAGGGCTGGCCCTGTCGCCTCCAGGGGGCGACACTTGGTGAGGAGCCAATCTGCGCCAGTGCAGGTTGAGTGTTCAGTAGCAGCAGTGGCTAAGTCAGCCTCAGCTAGAGGGTGTCTGTGTTGCTGGGCCTGTGCAGTGCCTTCGTCTCTGCCACATTCCCACCCCACCCAAGAGTCCCAGTGCTTAGTCAAGGATAAAACAGATGGCCCGGGGGCCAGCGTTGTGGTGAAGAGGCTTAAAGCTCTGGCCTGAAGCACCAGCATCCCATATGGGCGCCAGTTCTAGTCCCAGCTGCTCCTCTTCCAATCCAGCTCTCTGCTGTGGCCTGGGAAAGCAGTAGAAGATGGCCCAAGTGCTTGGGCCCCTGCACCTGCATAGGAGACCTGAAGAAGCTCCTGGCTCCAGATCAGCGCAGCTCTGGCCATTGCGGCTATTTGGGGAGTGAACCCGTGGATAGAAGACCTCTCTCTCCCTCTCTTTGTAATCTCTCAAATAAATAAATAAAATTTTTTTAAAAAAAGAAAAAAATAAAAGAAACAGATGGCCCACAGGCAGGTCACTCTGTATACCTGGTCCACACAGATGCTTCCTGCAGGGCACTGACCTGAGACACACACAGCTACACAATATGGCTCCACCCCACTAGGCCTTTTCTCCACACTTCCTTCTCCCGTGTTCCAGTTCTGTTTCTCCCAGGCCTCTAACCAACCAGTCACCTTCCTCTCCACCACCCCACAGCCTGTGAGCATCTATAGCTCGTGCATGATGTCCCTGCATGCAAAGTTGCTGGCCAAGTGTCCTGCCCAAGGCCTTTCCCACTCGCTCGACCTCTCGAGTACAGCAGCCTTTCATTTTCCATTCTTGCCACTGTAGCCAGCCTACAGACTCCGATCTCTTCCCTTCTATAGCACTGATAGTGAGAAATACCCTCATATCCATGAACCTGTGAGCAGAGGGAGCAGCAGGTGCCGCAGGGCCTCATGGCAGGGAGTCTGAATCGCCTCTTCCTGTAGTTTCCTTGTGCCCCCCACCTGAGATCCAATCCTAGGTGTGTCCCTGTTACCATACAGTGCACTGCTAGGTCAGCTGCTGTCCCAGACCACAGAGGGCAGCTCTAGTATAGAGTATGATGTCCCATTGTCAGGTCTTCAAGCTCTGTTGGGCCCCAGGAGCACACCATGAACCCCTTTTCCAATTATGAGTACTTCTCGGGTGTAGAAAGCAGGGCCAAACTCCAGAGATGACAGCTCCACACGGCCTTCTAGAGACCACACAGTGTTCTTACTACTGCAGAGACCTCTGGTGCTTTTGGACTGCCGGGTCATAGAGCCCACGGGTTGGACAGCTGGTGCTCAGCTTGAGCCTGCTGACAGTGCCTTTAATGCTTCGGTTCACATTTACAAATTAGGGAGTGTGTTCTCTGATCTCATATGAGAAATGTGTTCCAGCCTACCTACCTCCCTGAGGCTCCTGAGCCTCCTGACCAGGCTGGTTCCCATCTTAGGTTGAGTACTGTGGAAGCAGACTCTGAAATAAATGCTCAGACACAAGTGATTTATTAAGAAATGCCCCAGTGTGTGATGGAAATGATTAACACCAGACTTTCTGAGATGAAAATAAATAAGCCTGGAATTATAGCAATTGCCAGTTTCTATGAACATTCCATAGTGAATACTCCCACCATGACCAGTTTAAAGCTATCAGCGTGGCATCTCTGGACATGGAATTGGGAAGAGTTGCTACAATAGGCCCCTGCTACTGGCCAGCTCCAGCATACTGCTGAAATGTGGCTGGAGAGAGCAGAAAGAGGCAGAAGTCCCACAGAGGTTAGAGTCGTCATGATCCTGCTGGAAACTTCTAGAGTGCAAGCTAGATCTCTGTGTCCACACAGAGAATAAAGATGCCACACTGTATTGCTCCCACACCTGTCCAGGGTTAGGCAAGGGCCATCCCAGGGTGAAAGTAATTTCCTGGGTACCCGTGGCTCTTTGTGTAGGTGAGCAAAGTGGCTCCAGCAGCCAGTCTTTTGGAGAAGAGGTACAAGTGCTAGTTGTTGTGTGTTTGCTTTACCAGTTTGACTAGATAAGCTTATCCTAGCAAAATGACTTACCCCAAACTCTTGTTTTTGCTCTGGGTCACAGTGGGGAGATAGAAAGCTGAGGTCAGTCCTAGAGGAACTGCATGTCCACAAGACTGACCCTCCCTGGAAACTGGACACCAGGATGGGCATTGTGTGCAGCAGTTCAGCTGCCACTTGAGATGACCCTCTCCCATATTGGGTGGCCTGGGTCAAGTCCCAGCTCTGCTGTCCGTTCCAGCTTCGTGCTACTGCGTACTCTGGGAGGCAGCAGATGATGGCTCAAGTACTTGGGTCCCTGCCACCTAGGAAGGAAACCTGGATTGAGTTTAGCCTGGCCCAACCCTGGCTGTTATGGGCATTTGGGGAGTGAACCAGTGGAGGACTCTCTGTATGTCTAGCTTCTCTCTATGTCTGTCTCTGTCTCCCTGCATTTCAAGTAACAAAATAAGTAGAGTTTAAAAATAAATAAGAACAGGACACCACAGCTTGAGGGAGCATCCCTGATGGCAACACTGCCCGTGTGTTTGTCACACGTTGTTGCTGGGAGAATTGAGTCCTCATGCAACACCCCTGGGAGGGGCCCCCTGGGAGCTCCATGGGGTTTTTGCTAGCTTCACTCTACAGCCTTTGCCTTTGCAAACTGTTATTTGTGTTTTTTCACTGTTACAAGCCATAACTGTGAGTAAAACGGTGTTTTCTCAGTCCTACAAGTCCTAGTGAATCATGGAGCTTGAAGTTGGTCTTGGAGACACCGACACAGAACCCTTTCCCTGTAATAAATCAAATGCTGAGCTCTCTGAGTCATCCTACCCTGCAGGGGTGGCCTGGGGGCCCCTGACACTCCCCATGCCTGTCTGGGCTTGGATTTCCATGTCTTCCTGTCACCAAGGGAAAGGGGACACATCTGAGCCATGATGCCACTCCGTGAGAACTGACCTACCTCAACTGGTCCTTGTCCTCATGCTCTCTCACCTCTGCCCTGTTGCCCTCCCATCCTGACCTCTGCTCACCTGGCCCACGTCCTTTGCACCCTCCTCACCGAACACTGGAGCCCACCTGGATCTACCAGTCTTCTGAGCCCTTTCATCTCCCTTGTGAGGAGCGCAGAACTTTCCACGGCATTTTCCAACACCCATCTAAGGACATGAAACTCTGTGAGTATCCTGCCTTCAGGACTGTTAGCTTTTGTTACTTCTACCTCCTACACCATGCTGGCTTCCTTGGGGTTTCTTCTGTCTCAGCTCTTCCTGTTAACTCTATGTTTTGTTATTTACATCATTAGCCATATTTGTGGCTCAGAATGAACATAATAGTCTTTCTAAAGTTCTCTAGGTAGCCCTCTGTTTAAATACTTGAATTAACTGCCCATCTCTTTTTAGATTGAACTTCTTAAAAATTCTTATTTTTTGGTACATCAAATTAAGAGCTCTCACCATCATTGTACATATTGCAACATATAACTCTGCAGTTATAAAAACATGTGGTGGAATTGCAACCTAGAAAGCACGAGGTGATTTTTCCCTCCAAGTTCTACCTAGGTGCATGCCTGTATTTGAAGGTGAAAAATCAGATATTACTAAATCCAAACAGCATGCCTTATTCATGCTTTGGTTATTACCTGCAGGTTAGAGATGATGGCTATGGCTATGGCCACATGATCATTGGCCATTCACAAGTTCAGGCATACCAGAAATGGCATTTAGTGACCAGGACTTCCAACAAAGCCGAAGCCAAACTATGGTTTGTAAATAGTATCCGTCTCTGCTCTCTTAGTGAAAGAAAATGCAATATATGGAATGCTGGCACTGCAGGTGATGGCTTTACCCATTGTGCCACAGTGCCAGCCACGAAAATATAATACTAACATCAGAAAAAGCATACAGGCAAACATTTTCCCCAAATCTTTTGTTTTTTTCAATGCCCAAACTTTAGTTCCCAATACTCAGTAAACTTTTCACTACACACACAGCCCCTGCTCTTGCAATGGCTCTTAAAATCCATGGCTTTCAAATTTGCTATCTCTACTGTGAGTTTTAAGAGTTTTTCCTCTCCCTCTTCCCCCAACACACACACCCTGGGGACTGATGGTTGAGCTTTGAGTTTGACTCCTATCTTTGCCCATTCAGCTGCCAACTCTGCCTGGCCCCTTACTTGGGCTTCCAAACAGCCCACAGCAGGCACTGAGAGCGAGAGCTGTCGAGTATGCACTGTTTACCTGGGGGAGATGGAACGCTCACTCCCACCTCAGCAGCAGAGTTAGGGATGCTAAGAAAAGTGACCTGTCCATTTCTGTGGACAGGTCAAGTCCCTGTCTCCTCTTTCACTTGCAGGAAGACCTGAGGACTCCGGGGAGGACTGAGAGGGTGCTCTGTGGGGAGAGACACATAGTAGGGCAAGAGTGAATGCAGTGAAGGTGGGCTTGGTCTGTTTGGTCTGCTTTAACAAAAATACCAGAAGCTGGGTGGTTAGTAAACAACAGCAGTGCACTACCTATAGTCTGGAGGATGGGGTGGCCAAGGTCAGGGTCAGGGCACCAGCAGACTTGGTTGGCCAGGACATGCTTCCTAGTTAACAGAAGTCTGTCCTCTCCCTTACATGGAGGAAGGGCTAGGAAACTTTCTCAGGCCTCTTTTATAAGGGCACTGATCCCATTCATGACCCAATAGCTCCCCAATACCATCACCTTGGGAACTGGGTTTCAACATAGGAAATTTGGGGAGACACATTCAGTCCACAGCAAGATTTCATGGATGACACCTCAAGGCAGACACTCAACTGGGCCTCTACCAGCGAAGCCACCCTGGCGGCTGGGCATAGGATCGGCTCACCAACTGGAAAGGTCAAAGTGCCAGTCATCTGGACATGGATCCCGTCTCAGAACAGAAATGCCCATCTTCACCTCTTGACTTTGGGTGTGCTGGAGTCAGGATTTCTAGGGAGGAAATCCTGTAGGAGACTCCATATTTTAGAATCAGTACAGTATATAGGCCAGCACCGCGGCTCAATAGGCTAATCCTCCGCCTAGTGGCGACGGCACACTGGGTTCTAGTCCCGGTCCGGGCACCAGATTCTGTCCTGGTTGCCCCTCTTCCAGGCCAGCTCTCTGCTGTGGCCCAGGAGTGCAGAGGAGAATGGCCCAAGTGCTTGGGCCCTGCACCCCATGGGAGACCAGCACCTGGCTCCCGGCTTCGGATCAGCGCAGTGCGCTGGCCACAGCGGCCATTGGAGGGTGAACCAACGGCAAAAAGGAAGACCTTTCTCTCTGTCTCTCTCTCACTGTCCACTCTGCCTGTCAAAAAAAAAAAAAAAAAAAAAAGAATCAGTACAGCCATCTGCAGGTGGCCAGAGGGAAGGTGCAGGGTTGTGCTTTGTATGTGATGGCTCTGTTTATTTTCCTGTTTCCTATTTTGTATTGTCTTTCCTTTAACATGAATGAAGTGTTTAAGATCCAGCCCTCCAATAACAGCCTAGTTGTACTGGGGGAACATGGGATTGTGTCTACCAGGACTAGAGTGTTAAAGGGGGGAATGTTGCCTCCTGTAGAGTTAAAACAGGGTGGCAGTGGGAACAGAAACTAAAGGGAGGATGTGGACCATGGGGGCACGTGCACACTGCAGTTGGTTCTAGGCAATGGTGCTTTTTTCCCATAGTTTTCCTCTGGAGAATATGGACCTTGTTTTAGCACAGGGAGTGGTTTATAGCTCTTCACCTCTGCTGCACCAAAATGGTTTTTTCCCCTTTCCGGGTTTTGTTCTCTGGACGTAGACCCCCAGATCCTTGTCCCTCATTTCCATGATGAACCCTTGGTCCCAGGACTTGATGTTGGGTTTTCCCCATTGCATGTTGGCTCTCCCAGAAACATACGTCTCGAGGAATGTCCAAAATTTTGCAACCATGCTTTAGAACTTCCACACATCAGCCCTTGCACAAAATGCAGACACACAGCTCCTAGCTTTGGTTCGAGAGTCCCCTTTCTGAGGTTTTGTTAGGCTCTTTCATCTGCCTAGCCTAGATTTGCTCTAGCAATGGCTAGAGTAGAGCTCCCCTACAGCGTTCAGCCCTGGTTCAGGACACCTGGCCTTGGGCTTCTTGTTTGCACTTCTCAGCGGGGGGAGGGGGGGGAATCAGGTTTTGGAGGCAGGGGTATGACAGCTGCATAACTCTTGTCTGCAAGAGTTGTCTTCCTGAGGAGATAGAATCTAGTTTGTTATTTTTTTGTTTTTTTGTTTATTTGTTTTTTTAGTTGAAAGGCAGAGTTAGAGAGAGACAGAGACAGACAGAGAGAGAGGTCTTCCATCAGCTGTTTCACTTCCCAAATGGCTGCAATGGCCAGGGCTGGGCCAGGCCAAAGCCAAGAACCAAGAGCTTCTTCTGGGTCTCCCACATGGGTGCTCAGGCCTAAGCACTTGGGTCATCCGCTACTGCTTTCCCAGGTACATTAGCAGGGAGCTGTATCAGAAGTGGAGCTGCCAGGACTCGAACTGGTTCACATATGGGATGCTGGCACAGCAGGCAGCAGCTTTACCTGCTACACAACAATGCCCGCCCTATTGTTGTTTTTAAAGATTTAGTTACTTATTTGAAAGAGCTACAGAGAGAGGCCAAGAGAAAGAGAGAGAGCAAGAGAGTGCTTCCATTCACTGGTTCACTCCCCAGATGGCTGCAATGGCTAGAGCTGGCCCAGCCTGAAGCCCAGAGCTTTATCCAGGTCTTCCACATGAGTGCATGGGCCCAAGCACCTGGGCCATCACCTGCTGCTTGTCCCAGGCCATTAGCAGGGAGCTGGATCAGAAGTGGAGCAGCCAGATCATGAGCCCATAGGGATGCCAGCGCTGCAGGTTGCTACTTAATCTTGACAACACAGCCTGGGCCCGTTTTTTTTTTCATAATACGCATTTCCTACAAACTTCTGGAAGTACCTTACATGTCTGATGTGCTTAGTTTTCCAGATAGAGAGCTAGATGTGGTAAATCTTCCCTTGTTCAGTGTTCAATTTACTCAATGAAAAAGCCCTGTGCAGGCCAAACAACCCACTGGCCGGCTGGCTGCAACAGGTGCTCTGTCAGTTGCAACCTCTGTAATCCAGAGGGCTAACTCCACTTTCTCGGGAGTCAGCGGGATCCGGGGATTCGTGCAGCTCCAACCTGCTTCCCTGCACTCTGCCTCCAAGGAACTTGGCTCTGCCACCCGACCTAGACCTGACCTGAGCGGGAAATTAGCGCAGCCTCCCCTCAGCAGCTGCAGGGAAAGGCCCTTCTTAGGCTCCTGTGACCTCTGCAGGAGGATTAGAGCCCTAAATCCCCCAGGGACAGACTGGGGGAAGGGAAGGGAAAGCGGCCCGGGGATGGAAAGGCTCCAAGTTGTCCCCTCTCTCCGTAGCCTTCCCTTGGGGTCAGCCAGGTACAGAAAAAGACATTCTGCCCCTGCTGGGCCAAGACTGCTGGATTTTTTCCAGTGGGTTTTTCGTAGTAATGAAGAGAAAGCACAAAGGGACCCAGACAGAACGAGATGGCCTAGAAATGCGTGTTTAAAGGGCCATGCTAGACCGAGGAGCCCAGAGAACCGGGGAGGTGGGGGGGTCTGAAGGAGGATTGGAGTTGCCTCCAGGGTAGGGGGAGGCAATTTGAAGAGAGGAGGGGAAGAGGCTGAAGAGGGACTTCCGCGCTGGGGGAAAGGGGCGGGAAGACGCGCGAATCCAGGAAATGGGGGGCGTGGGCGTGGACATTCCCATTCCCGGGAAGGGGGCGAAGGGATGTGGGCTCCCACGCGCGCCGTTCTACCAGAAGCTTCTGAAGCGTGGGAGCGTGTCCGGGACGCCCACGCCAACACCGGCTGCAGCCTCTTCGCGCTCCCTGTCCCGGGAAGGTTTGAAAGCAGCCGGGCCCAGGTGACGCTGGAGGAGACGAAGCGGTTGCCATGGCGACGCGCCGCGCACTACGGAAATAAATAAATAAGCCGCCAGGGCTGCAGCAGCCGCGCCCCCGCGGGACGCCCGCGCCGGGGAGGCAGTCCCGCGGGTCCGGGTCCCTGCAGCCCGCGCGTCCTGGCGGAGCCGGGGGTCACCCCCCCGCGGGGGCGAATGGTACAGTCCTCCGCCCGCGCCCCGCTCGGCTCGAAGCCCGCGAGCGCGCGCCGAGCCCCGCGCAGCCGCCGCCGCCGCCGCCGCCCGCCGAGCCCGGAGCCGAGCCCGAGGCGGCGATGGAGGGTGTCAGCAGCCACCGGAGCCTGTCCTACAGCCGCTGGAGCTACGACAGGTAGGGCGCGCGCCCGGCCAGGGGGCTTGGTGGCCCCTCCAGGGGGCCTGCGCGGGCGCCCGCACTCCGCCGGAGGAGCGGGCCTCGGGGTGAGGGCGAGTGCAAGCGCCCAGACCCCTGCGGTGGACGCGGGCATTCGGGAATGGGTCCCAGAGCCTCGGCGGAGCCCGAGCCAGAGCATCCTCGCACCTCCGGCGGAGGGCACGCGGCCACTGCGACCTGGCGACCCGCGAGCTGCCACCCCGCCCCCAGCCCGGGCTAGGGTCGGTCCTCCCTGGAGTGGCGCGAAGGGCGTGGAGGGCTGGGGTGCGGGGGGCGCCCCTCGGCTCCAGGCCTCGCCCGGCTGGAGGGCCGCGGCCGGCGTCGGGGCGAGGAGCCGGGCGAAGACGAGGAGCGGCCGCGGCGTGGGCGGTTGGGAGCCGCGCTCTCGGCGCTTCTTGGACTGGAGGAGGAGGAGGAGGAGGAGGAGGGCATCACCCTACGGGCGACATGGGAGCGCACGGACAGCGGAGGGAGGTGGCCGTAAAGCCGCGTGGATTTGTCCTGAGATTATGTTCGCTCTGCCTTTCTGGGTGTGTTAGGCGCCACTCTTGTTCCCGATGAAACCATGATGGCTAGTGGAGAGTAATTGTTCTTAAAGTTCGCAACCCTGTATCAATCTCCAGAATCCTGGAGTTAATTTTTCTGATTCGTCTCTAACTGGTGAGGGCTGACAGAAAAACTTGGTGCGCTGGGCCGCCTTCACCTGCGCCAAGTCTTGCTGCTCTCCTCTTCACGCGGCGTTTAGGCGCCCGTGGTTTTTTTTTTTCTAGATTCAGAGGAACAGGTGTGCCTCTTGCCAGAGCCTAGTTCCCCTGGGACCTCGCCCTCATCGATCCCACCTGTCGCCTCCATGCTCCTCTTCCCTTCCCTACTACTGCTTAGCTCAGCCTGTAAACCTATCACAAGTTCGGCCTGTCTTCTCAAGATAGGTGCAGCTGGCCCACCTGTTTGCTTCCATTGCCTTTGTGGGGGGAAAAATACCAATCCGGTATGAATTGGTGCATCCTCTGTCCTCAGCAGCCCCGGCAACCTGCTGTTTGCCTCCCAGTTCCAGTGGACGTGCCCTTTTAAAAAGCAAAGTGCTGTCTGTGCAGGAGAACTCTAAAATTACCGAAATATTAATATGACAAAAGGTATAAGGTTGTGTGTGTCCAGGTCACAAATCATGCATCCATATACCTATTCAATAAATGTGTATTGAGTGCAAACTGTGTTGGGCCGTGGAGATAAGAAGATAAGGCATAATCCCTTCCCCCTGATGAGCTCACAGCCTAGATTCTAGAAGAAATAAGCATGACCTGTGTAAAAGGTTTAGGACATATATGGGAGACAAACTGAACATGGAGCTAATTCTACATACTAAATTTTTTGTGTGTGTGGGAGGATCAAAAGTGTGTGGGAGACTCTGGAGTTAGACAACCTGGACTAAGAGCTTGACTCCACCTAGCTAACAGGACAAATTCCCCTCTCTAGGTCTCAGTTTCTTCATCTCTAACTTAAGGAACTGATATGAATGTCAAATGAAGTTAATAAAGGCTTAGTGTACAGCCTGGGACATAGTCGGAAGTCGTACCTATCTCTATTGGGTTAATTTTATAAATGTAAATGTCATAAACGTTTCTAGTTTTCTACAAAAGCTTGACTTGAAAAATTGTTCTCCTGTTTAGATCACCAAATGAAAGACTTTCTTGGGCCTGGTGCTGTGGTGTAGCAGGTGAAGCTGCTGCCTGTAGAGCCAGCATCCCATATGGGCACCAATTTTTTTTTTTTTAAGATTTATTTTATTTATTTGAAAGACAGTTACAAAGAGAGGTAGAGACAGAGAGGTTTTCCATGCACTGGTTCACTCCCTAAATGGCTGCAACAGCCGGAGCTACGCCATTCCGAAGCCAGGAGCATCTTCCGGGTCTCCCACATGAGTGCAGGGGCCCAAGGGCTTGGGCCATCTTTCACTGCTATTCCAGGCCATAGCAGAGAGCTGGATGGGAAGAGGAGCAGCCAGGACTAGAACTGGCATCCCATAGGATGCCGGCACTTTAGGCCAAGGCTTTAACCCGCTGCGCCACAGCGCTGGCCCTGGGCACCAGTTTGAGTCCTGGATACTCCACTTCCGATCCAGTTCCCTGCTATGGCCTGGGAAAGCAGTGGAAGATGGCCCAAGTCCTTGGGCCCCTGCACCTGTGTGGGAGACCCAGAAGAAACTCCTGGCTCCTGGCTTCGGATCAGCCCAGCTCTGGCTGTTGTGGCCAACTGGGGAGTGAACTAGTGGATGGAAGACCTCTCTCTTTCTCTGCCTCTGCCTGTGTAACTTCACCTTTCAAATAAATAATTTTTTTCTTTAAAAAAAAAAAAAAAGCATTTCCTGGAGTTCTGTCTTCAGAACTCTTCTCGCCCTGACATGCTCAACACCTAGGGAAGAACACGCCTTGCTCCAGATAATGTAATAAAAGTATCAGGAGCAGAACTCTGCACTTAGTGGTTGTGTGTGACTTCCCAAGTGGTTGTAGTACAGCTGGTTTGGCTGTCCCTGGGACCACTCAGTGGTGCACACCACCCACCTCCATTTTCCAATCTGTATTTGTGTTTTAAAATATAAATGCTGTTTGAACAGTACCCAGTCCTCAATAAAGCTTTTTTTTTTTTTTTTTAAATAGAGGCAGAGTGGATAGTGAGAGAGAGACAGAGACAAAGGTCTTCCTTTTTGCTGTTGGTTCACCCTCCAATGGCCGCTGTGGCTGGCGCATCGTGCTGATCCGAAGCCAGGAGCCAGGTGCTTCTCCTGGTCTCCCAAGCACTTGGGCCATCCTCCACTGCCTTCCCGGGCCACAGCAGAGAGCTGGCCTGGAAGAGGGGCAACCGGGATAGAATCCGGCGGCCGGACTGGGACTAGAACCCAGTGTGCCGGTGCCGCAAGGTGGAGGATTAGCCTGTTAAGCCATGGCGCCAGCCAATAAAGCTGTTTAAAATATGACACAAGCAGCACATGTGTAGGGTACACAGGTGATAAAATGTGACTTATTTATTTTTGTGCTCCCATCCGTCTTCCTCACCCAATAACCACTGTGCAGTTAACCTTCACTTTCCAACCCTGTTTGGCTTCCGCCCTCCACATCCCTGAACTGGGGAGACACCTTTCCGAGTCCCCAAGTTGACCTGTCTGCGGTATATTCATTGCAGCTGTGTCCTTCTTTGCTTCTGGGGCTGTGGGTGTGGTCTGTTCTCCATAGTGCCTCCGCCCAGGCCTCTCTCTGCCTGCTGTCATCTGTAGCAGCATCACCTGGTTTTGTTCATGTGGTGGGAAGCTTTCTGGTGAGAGATCACAGGCTGAGAAGCCTCTGGAGGCCTTGGTTTGGAACTCAGTTTGGCCAAGTTTATTGCCCAGAGGCAGTCGGAACGCCAGCCTGCATTCAAGAGGTGAGGAAATGAGCCTTACTTCAGCTGCAGAGTGTGTGGCCTCTTCTGAGTCTGCCACCACACACGGCCTTCATGTTGTGGGAGTCCTGTGCTTTGTGGTGCCCACTGTCCAGATGTGAGCAGCATGCCCAAGCCCTGCTCTCTGCCACTCCATTCTGTTCTCAGGCTATGCTGTCACTCGGTTATCCACTCAGTGCTTATAATACCGAAATCCGAGTCTGTAACCCAGGCCTTTGTGCCGAGCCTTAGCCCCTTGCGGATATAATCACCAACACTCCTAACTGACTGTTCAAAATCGGACCTCTGGGGCAGGTGCTGTGGCATAGCAGGTTAAGCTTCTGCCTGCAGTGTCAGCATCTCACATGGGCGCCGGTTTGAGTCCCGGCTGCTCCACTTCTGATCCAACTCCCTGCTGATGGCCTGGGAAAGCAGCGGTGATTGGTCCAGGTGCTTGGGCCCCTGCACCCACATGGGAGCCTGGGAGGAAGGTCCTGGCTTCGTATATGCCCAGCTCCAGCCGTTGAGGCCATCTGGAAAGTGAGCCAGCAGATGAAGGCCCCCCCTCCCCCCATCTGTGACGCAGCTTCTCAAATCTTTTAAAAGAAGAAAAAATCAGACCTTTCTCTGGTGATTTGATTTTGGCTATTTACCCTTCCACTCAAGTGAAACCTCAGAATATTGACATAGATTTTCTTTTAAGATTTATTTATTGATTTGAAAGATGGAGTTACAGAGGGATAGGAAGAGGCAGAGAAGTCTTCCACCCACTGCTTCACTCCCCAAATGGTCGCAACAGCCAGGGCTGGGCCAGGAGCCAGGAGCTTCATCTGGATCTCCCACGAGTGCAGACCCAAATACTTAGGCCTTCCTCCACTGCTTTCCCAAGCACAGTAGCAGGGAGCTGGATTGGAAGTGGAGCCGCCAGGACACGATTCAGCACCCAAATGAGATGCCTGCATTGCAGATGGCAGCTTAAGCCACTACCACAGTGCTGGCCCCAACATTGAGCTTGAACTTTACATGTCTAGTCATTTTGTCTGCCTGTTGTTATCTGCACTACCAATCGTTGCAGCAGTAAAATGAGGTGATGTATGTAAAATGACAGGCACCAAATAGGTATCATCCAGTCTGAGGGTTTTCAACAGCACGGTCTCCAGGCACATTCCTGAAAGACTTCGGTGCACTGTGTCAATGACCACCTTAACACTCTGCACTCATCGTGTGTAGCCCTCCTCATTCTAGAGACTTCCCTTCAGTTATTCACAGGATAAATTCCTAGGCGTTGACACTTGGAGTTGCTTCACGTTTGATTTTATACACGCTGTTTTCCTTAGGCACCGCTCCCGCCACACCATGCAGCTGGCCTTCACCTCTGCACCTTTCTGCCAGCCTTTTCCTGGGCTTGCTCCTTCCTTTCCCTTTCCAGCCTGAGCGCACGCTAGATGATTTCACTCCAGCACTTCTTTTTAATTTTAATTTGTTTGAAAGCAGAGTTGGAGAGAGAGAGATCTATATATTCTATATATTGGTTCACTCCCCAAATGCCTGCAACAGCCAGGGCTGGGCCAGGCAGAAGCCAGGATCTTCATCCTGGTCTCCTGTGTGGGTGCAGGGACCCAAATACTTACGCTGCTTTCCCATGCACATGAGCAGGGAGCTGGATCAGAAGTGGAGCAGCAAGGACTCAGGACTGGAACTGATGCCCTTGGGATGGCCACAGCGCCAGCCTCCACTCCAGCATTTTCTGTGCCCTCACATGTGCTCAGCCCAACTCCATCCCTGCATGGAGTGGTGTCAGAATCTCCATCCCCTTATGTCACCAGAACACATACACAATTGACACAGCATCCAGAGTGTTGGTACTTCCACAATCTTCGTCTTCATCTGGACCACCTACGCGGTCAGTCTCGGTTGGCTTCACTCCCATTCCCTGAAACCTCCGCCCCCGCCCCCACCCCATATCTCCCTCACTCTCCTTGACCCTTGTCCACGCTCCACACTCTTAATAAACGACCTCGCCTCCCACCCCTCTGAGAAAAACAGACCAGGTGGGATTAGGTCTTCTGTCTCTTCCTGATCCACATCACTTCCAATGTGCTTTAGTCACTCCCTCCCAGGCACTTTCTTGTAGTTTTCCAGCTCTTTGCTCTTAGAAGAAATTCTGTGGTTAACATCCTTGGGTATGTAACATTTTTCTTAATGTGTGATTACAACAAACTCCTGAATAAGGTTGTTAGTTCAGTTTTTGGCTATTGTCAGGTTGTCATGGAGAGAAGTGAATTGATTTCTGTTTCCCTAAACAGAGGCTAGAATTACATTGTTTGATAATTGTTGCAAGTTCAGATTCTCAGACTGAGACAATGTGGTGTAACTGCTCAGCACTTGGGATAAGTCATTGGCTTTGAAGCCTAGCTCTTTAAGTTATTGGTTATGGGATTTCAGACAAGGGGCTTAGCCCCCATCACAAAAAGATAACAGTGGTACCTGCCTCTTAACAGTTATGTAGTTTTTTTAGCGCTTCCTAAATATCGGGCATATTTTGGGTGCTGGGGACAGAGCAGTGAATAAAACAGTTCTTGGTTGCATAGTTCTTACTGTCCAATGGAGGGAGATAGACACAGGTACAGCTGTGTGCGTATACATTATGTGTATGTGTATGTGTATGTGTATATGTATAATGTCAATGCTAAGTGACTTAAATGATAAATACAAAAAAGAAAGACTTAAGAGGATAGTCTGACTGCATGGGGGTAGTAGGAGTATGAATTTCTGGGTCATGTAGTGTGGTCTGGGAAACTCTGATAGGTGAAATTTCAGAAGAGTCATGACAGTGGGGAGAGACGAAGAAATTGTGGCTCGTAGGGAAAAATGTTCCATGGGAGGGAAGCAGTGAGTGCAAAAGTCCCGAGGTGGGAGTGTGTCTTGTGTGTTGGAGAACAGTGAGGAGGCCAGTGTCCTTAGATATCTTTGTAATACTTCCATCCTGCTGTTCCCCTAATCTCTACACTCAGCCTCAGATCACCCCTGATCTGACTTGTGTGTTTTCTAGAACTTTATATAAATGCAGTACTTGAGTACGCACCTGTCTTTTGGCCTGGCTTTATCCACATGACATCATTATGTTGATAATCTTCCATGTTGTCACGTGAATCAGTAGATCGTATGTTTTGATTGCTGAGTTTTGTTCCTTTATATGAATGGACCATAATTTACTGATTCGTTCGCCTATTGCTAGAAGTTTGGGCTGTTTTCAGGTTTGGCGTGTCAGAAATATTCATATACATGTCATTATGTGGACATGTGGTTTTCTTTCTGTTGGGCAATTACTTAGTGCGGTGGCTGGATATGTTAGGTGTCTATTTAACTTTGAGAAACTGCCTAGGTTTTCTAAAGTAGTTAACTATTTTATGATACTTTGAGCATTGGGACAGTTCCTTCACGTTCTGTGACAAATTGGTACAATCTTTTCAACGTTAGTTATTCTAATAGGTATGTAATAGCACATCATTGTGGATTTTTCATTTCCCTAGTGACTAGTGATATTGAACATCTTTTTATGTTTATTTACCACTCATATATCTTTGGGGAAGTATCTGTTAAAATATCTCATTTTTTAAATTGGGTTGTTTCCTTATTACTGAGGTTTTGAGAGTTTTTTGTATATATGTAATCTGGATACATGTCCTTTATCAGGTATATAACCTGAAGTATTTTTTCCTGTTACCTTGTTTCCCCCCAAGGAGGTATTTTCAGGGAGTTTTACTTTTGATGAAATCCAATTTATCAATTTATTCTCTTACAAATTGGTGTTATATCTAAGGAATCATCGCCTAACTCAAGGTGATAAAGGGTTTCTCCTGAAGAGTTTTCTAATTTTACATTTTAAATTTAGGTCTGTGCTACATTTGAATTAACTTCTTATATTTAGTAAGTTTATTTTTTAAAATGGACCTCCAATTGTTCTAGAAGCATTCATTGAAAACATTCCTTTTCCCAATGAATTGCTTTTGCATGTTCATAAAAAAAGTATGCTTTCTGTAAGTTGTCTCTAGTCTCTATTCTGTTCCATTAGTCTGTTTATCTTTTTTTTTTTTTTTTTTAAGACTTATTTACTCGAAAGTTAGTTACACAGAATAAGAGGCAGAGAAGGCCGGCGCTGTGGCTCACTTGGTTAATCCTCCGCCTGTTGTGCCAGTATCCCATATGGGCACCGGTTCTAATCCCAGTTGCTCCTCTTCCATGGGGAGACCAGGAAGAAGCACCTGGCTCCTGGCTTTGGATTGGTGCAGTGGTGGCCTTAGCGGCCATTTGGGGAGTGAACCAATGGAAGGAAGATCTTTCTCTCTGTCTCTCTCTGTCTATAACTCTACTGTCAGATAAATTAAAAAAAAAAAAAAAAGTCTTCCATCCACTGGTTCACTCCCCAGTTGGCTACAACAACTGGAGCTGTGCTAATCTGAAGCCAGAATCTCCTATGTGGGTGCAGGAGCCCAAGGACTTGGGCCATCTTCCACTGCTTTCCCAGACCATAGCAGAGAGCTGGATTGGAAGTGGAGCATCTGGAACTCGAATTGGTGCCCATATAGGATGCTGGCACTGCAGGTGGTGGCTTTACCAGCCATGCCACAGCACCGGCCCCAGTCTTTCTTGATACTAGTAGCACACTGTCTGAATTACCGTAGCTATATAATATGTTGTGAAATTGGGTAATTTAGAATCAACTTTGTTCTTCTCTGTAAGTTGTTTTGACTATTCTAGGTCCTGTTCAGTTTCACATTAAATTAATGAGTTTTTCAAGTTCTACCAATAGATTAAAAAAAAAAAAACCTGCTTGGGTTTTGATTGAGATTATATGAATCTATATATTGATTTGGGGTGAGTTAACATCTTAATAATACTGTACCTTCCGTCCGGCGCCGCGGCTCAGTAGGCTAATCCTCCACCTGCGGCGCTGGCACACTGGGTTCTAGTCCCGGTCGGGGTGCCGGATTCTGTCCTGGTTGCTCCTCTTCCAGTCTAGCTCTCTGCTATGACTGGGAGTGCAGTGGAGGGTGGCCCAAGTCCTTGGGCCCTGCACCCGCATGGGAGACCAGGAGAAGCACCTGGCTCCTGGTTTCAGATCAGTGCAGTGCGCCGGCCGCAGCGTGCCATTGGAGGGTGAACCAGTGGTAAAAAGAAGACCTTTCTCTCTGTTTCTTTCTCTCTCACTGTCCACTCTGCCTATCAAAAAAAAAATTTTTTTTAAAGTTCAACAAATAGTATGAAAAAAAAAATAATGCACCTTCTACCCCATGAACATGGTGTATCTCTGTTTAGATTATTGTATTAGTTGGTTTTCTGTTGCTGTAACAAAATACCTGAGGCTGATACTTTTTAAAATAAAAAGGTTTGTTTGGCTAGTCAGCCTGGTGGCTGGATGGCACTGCATCCCAACAAGGGCTCCTCACTGCATTACAGCATGGGGAGAAGTGGAAAGGAAACCAGCCACATGAAGTGGCCAAGTGCATGGGATGGCTTTCTAACAGCTCTGTCTGGACAGCCAGCTCACTGAAAGACCAGTGTTAATCCCTTCCAAAGGGAGCCCCTGACCTAACTATCTTGCACTAGGCCCCACCTCTTCTTTTTTTTTTTTTTTTTTTTTTTTTTTTTTTTTTTTTTTAACAAGTAGAGTTAGAAAGGTCTTCCTTCTGATAGTTCACTCCCCAAATGGTCGCCATGGCCAGCGCTACACCAATCCGGAGTCAGGAGCCAGGAGCCAGGCGCTTCTTCCTGGTCTCCCATGTGGGTGCAGGGGCCCAAGCACTTGGGCCATCCTCCACTGCCCTCCTGGGCCACAGCAGAGAGCTGGACTAGAAGAGGAGCAACCGGGACTAGAACCCAGTGCCCATATGGGATGCCAGTGCTGCAGGCAGAGGATTAACCAAGTGAGCCACGGCGCCAGACCCTAGGCCTCCCACCTCTTAAAGGTGCCACCACACCAGGACCATCACATGCTCCCCACGTGTGAACCTTTGAGGGACAGACCACACTCAGTCCACAGCAATCATCTTTATTTCTCTTGGATTTTATAGTGTTCAGTATACAGGTCCTTTCCCTCTTTTGTAAGAGGTAGAAGTATTGCATGTGTTCCCCTAAGTATTTATACTTTTCGATAATATTGTAAATGGCATGAAGGCAATTAAAACATTTTTGTGGGGAAAAAAAAAGAATAAGAGGATGTGCTTATTTTGGTGCAAAAAAAAATAGTAAGTTTATCTTGGTCCAAAAAAATTGAAATCCATGTGGTTTTATCATAATACATATTTTCATGAACTTCTTTTTTTAAAAGATTTATTTATTTGAAAGAGTTCCACAGAGAAAGGAGAGGCAGAGAGAGAGAGAAGGAGGTCTTCCATCCAATGGTTCACTCCCCATTTGGCCGCAACGGCCGGAAATGTGTCAATCCGAAGCCAGAATCTCCCATGTGGATGCAGGGGCCCAAGGACTTGGGCCATCTTCTGCTTTTCCAGGCCATAGCAGAGAGCTGGATCTGAAGTGGAGCAGCCGGGTCTCGAACCGGAGTCCATATGGGATGCTGGTGCTTCAGGCCAGGGCGTTAACCTGCTGTGCCACAGCGCTGGCCTCTCCATGAACTTTTTAAAATTCCCTTGTATTATGTAAAAAAAAAAAAACCCAACTTATTTTGATGTTCATTACTAGCATATAGTAATATATACAGCTGAGTTTAATGTGAGAAAATGGATATAACATGAAATCGGCCGTTTCAATGATTTCTACTTAGAATTCAGTAGCATTAGTTACATTCTGTGTTATGCAGCCATTCCTGTTTCCAAAACCTTTTTGTCACTATGCATAGAAACACTGTACCTGGCCGGCGCCGTGGCTCAACAGGCTAATCCTCCGCCTTGCGGCGCCGGCACACCGGGTTCTAGTCCTGGTCGGGGCACCGATCCTGTCCCGGTTGCCCCTCTTCCAGGCCAGCTCTCTGCTGTGGCCAGGGAGTGCAGTGGAGGATGGCCCAAGTGCTTGGGCCCTGCACCCCATGGGAGACCAGGAGAAGCACCTGGCTCCTGCTATCGGAACAGCGCGGTGCGCCGGCCGCAGCGCGCTACCGCGGCGGCCATTGGAGGGTGAACCAACGGCAAAAGGAAGACCTTTCTCTCTGTCTCTCACTGTCCACTCTGCCTGTCAAAAATAAAAAAAAAAAAAAGAAACACTGTACCTTTTAATACTGATTTCACTTGTCTTTCTGTGTCCTAGTAAATTCTAGTCTACTTTCTGTGTGAATTTACCTGTTCTACATATCTCACATAAGTGGAATCATACAATATTTTTCTTCTGTGTCTGGTTTATTTCACTTAGCATAATATTTTCAAGGTTCATCCATGATGTATATATGAGAACTTCATTCTTTTTTCACTGAATACCATTCCCTTGTGTGCATAGACCACGTTGTGCTTCTCCATTCACTGGGTGGTGGACATGTGAGTTGTTTAAGCTGCTGAGAATGCTGTAGTGAAAACTGGTTTGCAAATCCCTGTTGGGGTTCTTGTCCTCAGTTGTTCTGGGTATATTCCTAGAAGTGGAATTGCTGTGTCACATGATGCTAGATTTGGTTTGGTAATAAACCATAGAACTTTCCTGCACCAGCTGCCACCATTTTGTATGCTATCAGCAGTGTACAAGAGTTCCCATTTCTCTACATGTTCACCAGTACTAATTTCCAGGGTTTAATTTTTTTTATTGTCATCCTAATATGTGTGATGTGGCATCTTTTTAAATTTATTTATTTATTTGAAAAAGAGAGGAGGAGACAGATCTATCTGATGGTTCACTCCCTAAGTGACCATGACTAGGGCTGAGCCTGGCCAAAACCAGGAGCCAGGGCCGGCGCCGTGGCTCAATAGGCTAATCCTCTGCCTGCGGCGCCGGCACACCAGGTTCTAGTCCTGGTCGGGGCGCTGGATTCTGTCCCGGTTGCCCCTCTTCCAGGCCAGCTCTCTGCTGTGGCCCAGGAATGCAGTGGAGGATGATCCAAGTGCTTGGGCCCTGCACCCCATGGGAGACCAGGAGAAGCACCTGGCTCCTGGCTTCAGATCAGTGTGGTGCGCCGGCTGCAGTGGCCATTGGGGAGTGAACCAATGGAAAAGGAAGACCTTTCTCCCTGTCTCTCTCTCTCACTGTCCACTCTGCCTGTCAAAAACAACAAAAAACAAAACAAAACAAAACAAAACCTAGGAGCTTCGTCTCTCCCACATGGGTGGCAGGGGGCCAAGTACTTGAGCCATTTTCCTCTGCTTTCCCAGTCACATTAGGGAGCTGGATTGAAAGTGCAGCAGCTGGGACGCAAACTGGCACCTGTATGAGATGTCAGTATCACAGGTGGAATCTTTACCCACTATGCCACAGTGTTGGCCCCATGATGTGGTTTTGATTTACATATCCCTATTGACAAATGATGTTGAGTATCTCTTCATATATTATTGGTCATTTGTATGTCTTGAAGAAGTATCTACCCAAGTCCTTTGCTTGTTTATAAATCAAGTTGTCTTTTTGTTATTATGCTGTAGGAATACTTTATATAGCCTAAATGTTAAACTCTTATCATATGTATGATTTGCAGATATTGTTTTCTGTTTCTATAGGTTATCTTCTTGCTTTCTTGATAAGATTTTTTTGAAATACAATAGTTTTTGAGACAAAATCCAATTTATTTTTTGTTGTTGCTAATGCTTATGGGTATCATATCTAAGAATCCACTGCTAAATCCAAGGTCATGAAGGTTTACTTGTTTTCTTCTTCTAGGCATTTTTGGGTTTTAGAGCTTATATGTAGGTCACTGATGCATTTTGAATTAACTTTTGTATATAGTATGAGGTAGGGGTCTAGCTTCATTCTTTTGCATGTGAAAATCACAGCACCGTTTGTTAGAGACTGTTCCTTCTCACACTTAATGTACATGGGATCCTATCAGAAATCAGTTGTCTGTGAGTAGATGAGTTTATTTTTGGATTTTGAATTCTGTTACATTGGTCTGTGTGTCTGTCCTTATGCTGATGCGTCACTGTTTTAATGGCTGTGGCTGTGTAGTAAGTTTTGAATAAGAAGAGCAAGGGAGCATGATATTGCTTGGACTAAGCACATGTCTAGGGAAGGCTGGAACTCCCAAGAGAGCAAGTCACAAAGCTTGCTACTCAAGACAGATCTGGATTCAGATCTCGGCTCTGCCTCTTACTAACTTGGTGAAAGGACACAGTAAGAGGAAAGTCTTACTGCTTTATTGTAAAAATCATATTTGGCTTAGTGATTAAGATGCAGGTCAAGATATCTGCATCCCATATCAAAGTGCCTGGGTTTGATTCCCAGCTCTGTATCTTGATTCCAGCTTCCTGCCAGTGCAGACGCTGGGAGGCAGCTCAGGTGGCTGAGTCCCCCTCTTGTCTCTGGCCATTGGCCATTGTGGATATCTGGGGAATGAGCCAGTTTATGGGAGCTCTGTGTCTCTTGAATAAATTTTTGAAAAGAAATTAATCATTTTCCACTCATACAAAGAAAAAGATCAAACAGTTCAGAAATATATCAAATAGGGGACAGCATTGTGACAGCAGATCAAGCTGCTTGCAATGGTGACATCCTGTATCAGAATGACAGCTACTATGCTTTTGATCCAGCTCCTTGCTATTATGCCTGGGAAGGCAGTGGAAGATGGCCCAAGTGCTTGGGCCCCTGCATCCACGTGGGAGACCTGGATGGAGTTCAGACTCCTGGACTCAGGCTAGCCCAGCCCAGCCATTGTGGCTAAGAAGCAAATCTTTTTTTTTTTTTTTTTTTTTTTTTTTTTTTTTTGACAGGCAGAGTGGACAGTGAGAGAGCTAGAGACAGAGAGAAAGGTCTTCCTTTGCCGTTGGTTCACCCTCCAATGGCCACTGTGGCCGGCACGCTGTGCTGATCCGAAGGCAGGAGCCAGGTGCTTCTCCTGGTCTCCCATGTGGGTGCAGGGCCCAAACACTTGGGCCATCCTCCACTGCACTCCCGGGCCACAGCAGAGAGCTGGACTGGAAGAGGGGCAACCGGAACAGAATCCGGTGCCCCAACCGGGACTAGAACCCGGTGTGCCGGTGCCACAAGGCGGAGGATTAGCCTATTGAGCCGCGGCACTGGCCAGAAGTAAATCTTAAAAAACCAATGTGTCAAGCACACACAGAAACTGAGACTGAAGACGATTATCTATAAAATGGAGATGAAGATTCTACTTATAGTGAAGGGCCATGGAGAAACTGTGGGTAATTTTTCAGGTAATCTGTGAATTTGGATACAGAGAGCAGGTCCTACCACTGATTCATCCAGTGGGATTAGGTGATGTTTGTGATTGACATGGCCTGGAGCTCATTGCCAACAGGGCAGCCACACTAGCCTCCCTGCAGCATATCTTGTTGTGGCTTTCTCCTGGCTCCCTGGTTCCCAAACAGGGCAAGCAGGTGCAGGAGGTGCTCCCAGCATACACGGGTTTCTTTCAAATTGAGGAAGTAGCCAAATTCTTTCCGTAAAGTAGCCTTCTTGGAGGCTGGCATCGTGGCATTGCAGTTTAAGCCGCTGCCTGCAGTGCATCTCATGTGGGTGCTGGTTCAAGTCCTGGCTGCTGTATTTATGATCCAGCTCCTAGGAAAGCAGTGGAAGATAGCCAAAAATCCCTGGGCCCCTGCACCCACATGGGTGACCGGAGGAAGCTCCTGGCTTTGGCCTGGTCCTGCCGTGACCGTTGCAGCCATTTGGGGAGTGAACCAGCGGATGGACGATCTCTCTGCCCCCCCGCCCCCTTTCTCTGGAACTCTGCCTTTATAAAAATCTTAAAAAAAAAAAAAATGGGAATACGAGGACCCGTCTCCCAGGGTTGTCGGGAGGATTGGGTGACACAGGGTGTGTCGGGCTTACCTGAATCGTGCCTGGGGCAGCGCCGTACAGTAAGTGTTGTCGTTACATGGCCCATAGCAAAGTGAGTCCCTGAGCAGGACTTCTGCAATTGAGTCTGAAAGTGCAGTTGCTCCTATATATGAGGGTGAGTGTGGTGAGCCAGGCGGGCCCTGCCCCGAGGTGCTCGGGAGCTGTGTGAGGCCAGTGAGCAGGAAGAGGAGGAAGCCAGGGCATCAGGGCCACATCTGGGCACTCTGGGGCTTCAAGATGTGTGGCTGATGGAGGCCCAGTGGGCACCACTTGGGACCATTTGGCTGAGCAGGGCACAGTTCCAGGCCAGGCATGGGTGACAAGGTCCAGCTCCCTCCTGAGGGACTTGGAGGATTTACCAGTACGTCAGGACCCTGACACGACCCCATCCTTAGGACTCGGACCTGTGCCGTAGCTGTTGAGAGACCACCACAGAGGGACCCTTACAAATAAGCCCGGCTTATTCCAGACTCGCTGCCGGTGGGTCCAGATCACTGGGCAGCTGGAAGGGCCTGGGGCAGCCAGGCTGGATGCTGGTGGCACTTAGGCACACAGGCAGCTTTTCCTGAGATAAAGAACCCACTGTTGCTGTCCGTGCACTTCAGAAGCAGGATGTGTCTTGGAAAGAGCACTGGGAAGAGTCGGGAGTCCAGGTTTGATCTTGGCTCTGGGCAAGTAGTTGACTGGGCCTATCTCCCCTGAAGTTGAAGGCGCTGGACTGGTTGACTGAGATTCTAGTTCTGGGGTTGTATGAGCACGGGCGTTCGCGTGTGTTCTGAGATCAGGAAGGCCAGGTTTGGGGTAGGAGGATGAGAACAGGGCAGATTGGGATTGCATGTCCTGGCCAGGATGGCACCAGCTGGGCAGGGAGACAGGTGGCCACCAGGGGCAGGTGGGTGGAGGCCCTGCTTTGCCGCAGGGCTTTTAGAGGTCAGCTCCCTTTTTTGAGGGATTTTTTTTTTTTTTTTTTTTTTTTTTTAGCAGAACAGGCCCAACTGGCTGGTGACTGGAGTGCAGGTGTGGAAATCAGTGAGGAGTGGCTCTACATCTGTGAGTCTAGGGTGGTCTGGCTCCCAGGTGGCTGGTGTGATTGGGTTCAGGGTGACTGGGGTGGGGAGAGGAGTCAGTTATGGAGGTGAGGCAGGGATTTCTCGGATCCTTTGGGACTTGCCCACACCAGGGTTTGAAGTCGGCAGGCATTGTGGTTTCTCGGTGAAGTTGCTGGGCACATTGAAGCAAAAGCACAAAGATGCTGAGGCATGACACACACCTGTGACCAGAGCTGGACAGAAGGGCCAGGTCTGCCTACAGTCTGAGGACAGTTGCCAAGTGGGGGCTCATAGCAGCACTGATAGCTGATATCTTCACTCTGGAAGACCCTAGGCTCTTGTGGCAGCTGAACACCAACCGATTCTGGGTCTCAGCTGAGGGATTCGGCCCAGCATGTGCTTGGGAGAGAGCACACGTCTCTTCATCCTGAGCCGCGTGGCTGGCCTATAGGAGCAGTGGTCAGATCTCTGGGCTCAGGTGTGTGCTCCCATTCAGCCTCCCTCCTTCTGCAGGTGTTCTGGTCTTCTGATCTAAGGATGAACAGAGAAAACCCTAGGGTGGGTGGTGTGTGTGTGTGAGAGAGAGTTGAGCTTTGTGCAGAAGGCAGCAGGCTTTGGATGAGAGCCCGCACTTGTACCACGGAGGCAGGTTTCTACAATGCTAGAGAACTGTGTCAGCAGCCAGGAACCTCATATCAGAATGACAGACACAGGGTTCAGCCCCAGAGGGCCAAATCCCCGTATCTGGGGAGCCCATGGAATCAGGGGGGCCCAACACAAGGGTAATGATCACCCAGGACTGTCTGTTTACAAGATCCTGTTCTTCGGCAGAGACTCCCAAGCTGGCTCTGCCTCCATGCCCCCTCTGCCCCTGCAGGCCAACTGAGCACACACTAGGACTGGCACATGAACCAGGAAGTAACTGCCCCCTGGCCCAGCGCCTCCCTCCACAGGTGGTCATTGTCTGTAGCATCCCTTCCTCTCTAACACCAGATGCTGGAGAGAGGGCTTTTGCAGGAGAGGGCTTTTGTGAATGTTTTCATCAGTAAGAGCGTATTGGGGTGTGTGTGCACTGTGTATGGATGGATTTGTGCACCTCGGGAGGAGTAAGGTGTGCAGTTACTCTGGGGAGGTACATGCAAGGGAGAACTGAGAGAGCAACAGAACTGGCCTGCTGCCCATGTTTAGTCCTGCATTTGGTGGTGAGGGGGAGTAGGACTGAAGTGGGAGGACGGGTCCCCAGACCAGGAGTGATGAGGACCCTCGGCCTGCTTGGACAGCTGCCTTTGCCTGGTAGTTTCTCCGTGGCACTAAGCAGGGTCCCAGTGCCAGAGGGATCTGCGTAGGTGGTTGGGCTGCATGGTCTCCATAGGTTGCGGGGACCGTCCCAGGGCATCCGAGAGCAGAGACCCCTTGTCTGCTGTGAGGGGCTCCGGGGCAGCCCAGGCCGCATCAATGTTGGATGAGCCTGTGCTGTCCCATGCAACCTCGATACAATCTCCTTCCGTCTCACTTTTAGTGTAACCAGAGAGCCCAGGCACCGGCCGAGCCGGCCACTCAGGATCTCGCAGCAGGGCCACCCACAGGGGGACAGGAGAGGCTGTGCAGGCCCTAGTGTGTCCCGAGACAGGCAGGGGCCAGCTAGGCCAGCCTCGCATGAAGCAGGGGTTGGTTTTGGTCTGGTTTCTCCTCAGGCCCTGGGTTCCAGGTGCCAGGTTACACCTCCTCCCCCTTTGGCCACTTCACATTCCCTGGGTGTCATCTGTCTGGTGGCTCAACCTTGGGGGTAGTTCAGCCCCATCCCTCTACCCAACTCTGGGGGGTTCCTGCTCTGGAAGGGGCTGGAGGGGCAGCAGCTGGACCAGCGGTGACCCCCTGGGGAAGGAAGGGGGACAGCAGTGACTTCACGGAGCCTCCCGCTGCAGGTGAGTGTGCTGTGACCTGAGTGCTTGCAGAGGAAGGTGACAGTGCAGGGCTGAGGCCAGGGGTCCAGACTGCCCACACTTCTGGCCACTCTGTCCTTCTTACCCCTGCTCCCGACCCCCGTTCCTGGTAACACCAAAAGAAGCAGCAGTGTAGGGGGCTGGTAGTCTGAGCACCTGGTCTTGCTGATGAGGTCATTCCTGGGCAGTGGTGGGCGGTGGAGAGCCCTGCTGGTCTGCTGGGCAGTGCATTTGGATCAGCTGGGTGAGCTAGTGCCAGGGGGTGGTACCTGGGGTTTTTTTTTTTGTTTTTTTTTTTTTGGTTTTTTTTTTTTTCAGTAGCTTGTAAGCCATAGGCACCCCTGTTAAGCATTGTCAGTGGCTGCCTAGGAAGGCCTAGTACACTGAGCATCAAGTGTGGCTCACTAGCCTCTCCAGCTCTTTAAGAAACAGTTGGCCTCCTCTAAGATACTCCACAGTGTGTGCTCCCCTTTGCCCTGCACAACTTCATTCTCTACTTCTCCCGCACACCTGCTCCTCCTCCTCCCTGTGCATCCTCTGTGTCGGGCTCACCCCAGGCTGAGTGCTCCCTGCAGCTCGAGGAATGTTACATTAGGGGCTGCTCACCTCCCACCTGGTGAGAACTCTCTGGCAAGAGGAAAAATGATTAGGGCAACAAGACTTCCAGAGTCCAGTAAGAGGGCTGAGGGAGAACTCCTGCCTGCCCGTGAGTTGTGAAGGCGGCGTCTTCCTAGGCCACAAGAGCAAAATGAGTTTGCTGATGGGGAACACAGTTTTCCTGGGACCCCCAAGACTATCTTGACAGTAGAAAGGATAAGCAGGCTGGTTATGGGATGGGCTTCCTGTCATGGCCCCAATGGGCTGGGCCGGGGGCTAGTGACATGGCCCAAGTCTCAGAGGAGACTCTGCAGGGTGAGGGAGTGATTGGAGGCCCCAGTGTGCCCAGTCTGCAGTCTGAGCTGCAGAGGTATGGCCCCTCCGCTGCCCGCTGCCCAGCAGCTTCCAGACCCTGTGGCCACTGCGCCCCCCTTTCCTCTGAGCGCCAAGCATTTGTAAACAATCTCCTTTCCTTGGTTCCCCTTTGCATTTCCTGAGTGCAGGCATCCATTCAGAGCATAAAGCAACTCCTGGGCCTGAAAACAGAGCTGCATTCCTCCTGTGCTGTCACTAGGTGGCAGTCTTGAGGTGTCCATGCTGGTGTTGCTGACACTTTTCACAGGTCTGATTGAAGCCTGGAAAGCTGTGGTTTCCTAGTGTTCCCCACTAAGCCTGACCAGGTCTGTGTGCCCCCAAGGCAACTCCTGGACACCTCAGGACTGTGGTTGAGCACATTGTAATCCAATTGGAAGGGACCAGAAGGGACTCCTGCGCTGGTAATTACCAGCCTGCTTCCACTTCTTCCCTGCAGGTGCTCCTGAGGGCAAGAGCTGTGTGCCCTGGGCTGCTTGCCCAGCACAGGGTCTAGCATCACATTCAGGGCAAAATGTTTGGTAGTGGTGGATGTGTAAACAGGAGAGACTGTGGTCCTCACTGTTCTTACCACTGCCCTGTCCTTTGTCCAGTGAATGTGTTTTCAGTGTCCAGCTACCTTGGCAGGAAGCAAGGCAGAAGGACCCCAGCATGAGTGTACCCTGGGAAGGGGTTGGTTCAGAGTAAGGAGCAGCCTTGCCTCCTCTGGCCTGGTCCTAGGGGTCCTCCAGATAGGATGGGAGGCACCAAGGAGACAGAGGGCTGAAGAATGCCCTTGTTTCCAGCTAGAGTTTTCAGGACCACTTGGCCCTTGTCTGGCACCAGAACAAGCAGGAACCAGAGATGAGCTGGGACAGGCTGTAGGGCCTGCTGTGACCTTGTCCGTCTTTCCTGGCCCCAGCAGGCTCCTGGAGGCTCCAGGCTAATGGAACCTTGGGGCTATTCAGGAACCCCACGTTTAGGCTCAGAAAGCTCTGCCTGTGTTGGTGGGGGAGGGACTGCAATCCGTCTGCCAAAGCAGCTGCTTCTGAGAGCTAGGGATTATGTCAATTATGTCACCCCCACCCAGCCCATGAGGCAGGGAAGACAGTGAAGTCTGGGGCCTGGACTCTGCTTGGAGACTGCTAAGGTTGAGTGGGAGTTCCTTTTTTTTTTTTTTTTTTAAATACAATTTTTAAACTTACTTGAAAAGCAGAATTAGATCCTACACTCACTAGGGCACTGCCTAGATAGCCATGATGGTTGGGGCTGGACCTGGTCAAAGCCAGGAGCCAGGATCTCCATCAGGGTCTCCCATGCACTTGGGCCATTTTCCACTGACCTCCCAGGAGCACTAGCAAGGAGCTGGATGGGGAGCAGAGCAGCAGGACTTGAACCAACACCCTGATAGTGGATTTAGCAGCACAGGCAACTGCTTAATCTGCTGTGCCACAGTGCTGACCTGGGTGGGGTTTCCTTTTCCACAGCAGCTTCTATGAAAAAGTGTAGCTATTCCTATCTACTGTATCTTGTTGCATTGGCAAAGGTCAGGCCAGTTCATGACCTCAAGAAGGCGTCCTCTGCAGAATCCTCCCCGAGGGATGGGTACTGACATGCAGGTGCCATTCCCCTGCCTAGAGCAGGCTCCTGAGGAAGACTGGCATTGCTCACCGGGGTAATTACTGGTTTGGGTTCGATTTCCATTCAAAACAGTAATCCCAGGCTGAGCGGGGTGTCAGATCTGAGGGTTGATTATTAGTAACATTTATCAACAGCCTCTCTCAGCTCAGGCAATTACAGCTAATCTGCCATTCCTGCTCCTAGTCGTGCAAAACTGCCAGCCTCTTCCCTGGCCGCCTCCACCATGCCCCTCTCTCCTCCTTCTCCCCTCTGCAGCCAGCCTGAGATAGGGCAGAGACAGGAGCCACCTTCTGAATCGTGGTCGCCCTGGGATGTGCAGGGCTGCCATGCACAGTAGGCACCTGTGTTCCCAACAGCAATCCCCATGTTGCAGAGTCCTGTGCAGTCTGATTGTGAGAACTGAGAGCAGTCCCAACAGTCAGCAGACATGAACGCACTTCTTTTTTTTTATTTTTTAAGATTTATTTATTTATTTGAAAGTCAGAGTTACAGAGGGAGGAGAGGCAGAGAAAGAGAGAGAGGTCTTTGATCCACTGGTTCACTCCCCAGTTGGCCACGGCGGTCAGAGCTGCACTGCTCTGAAGCCAGGAGCTTCCTCTCATCTCCCATATGGGTGCAGGGACCCAAGGACTTGGGCCGTCTTCTACTGCTTTCCCAGGCCATAGCAGAGAGCTGGATCGGAAGTGGAGCAGCCGGGACTCAAACCAGCATTCATATGGAATGCTGGCACTGCAGGCGGCAGCTATACCCACTATGCCATAGCTCCGGTACCAGACATGAATCCACTTCTGCTGGCTTCCTGTCACATGTTTGTTCCCCTGCAGCAGCGTCCCTGCCCTAAATCAGCCTGTCCCTTGCCTCCAGGGCTGAGACTAGGGTGAGACGAGAGGCATTTACCTCAAGTGCAAAATTTAAGACACCTCTAAAAAGTTCAGCAGTGAAGGTAAATAATGTGCTTTTTGGGGTAAAGATTTATTTATTTATTTGAGGGCAGAGAGAGAGAGATATCCTCTATCTGCTGGTTCACTCCCCAGATGTCTGTACTGACTGTAGCTTGGCCGATCCAAAGCCAAGAGTCAGGAGCTTCTTCTGAGTTTCCTACATGGGTGCAGGGGCCCAAACACTTAGGCCATCCTCCACTGCTTTCCTAGGCACATTAGCAGGGAGCTGGATTGGAAGTGGAGCAGCCAGGACTCGAATCGGCGCCCATATGGGATGCCAGCACTGCAGGCGGAGGCTTAACCTATGCCACAGTGCTGGCCCAATAATATGCTTTTTAAAAAATATTTGAAAGTCAGAGGAGGAGACACAGAGCACTTCTGTCCACTGTTTCACTCCCCAGATGGCTATAACGGTCAGTGCTGGGCCAGGCTAAAGCCAGGAGCTTCATCAAGGTCACCTATGTAGGTGGCAGGGGCCCAAACACTTGAACTATCTTCCACTGCTTTCCCAGGTACATTAGAAGGGAGCTGGGTTTTGATTCAGGGATTTCTGCAATTCAAAATGAATGCAAAAAACAAAACAAAACAAAATGAATGCAAAAACATCCCTAAGGGATAGAAGCACGGTTTTAATAAGGACTGGAGCAACATGGGCATGCAACACTTGGCCTCACCCTAATCCCAGCCCTGGCTCTTTAAAACTTTGAGACTGTTTATCATGGATGTCTGGGCATTCATTTTATCTCTTGCCCACTGACATTTTTTGGCATATCCTCAAAATCTGCATCCAGGTGTGTGCTTCCTTCTGCTCACCCCAGTCCTGGCCCTGCTGCGCTCGCTCTGCTGCGGGGCCCCAGTCCTCTGCCCCCTGCAGCTCACCCTGTCTGCTGCCTGAGGCTCAGCATCTCTCCGTGTGGGGACCCAGGAGTCCCCTCCATGCCCATCGTGCATTCTGTCCCTCTGGACCCTAGCTCAGCCTTCAGACACCTCAAAGGGGGCCTGCAGTTGCCATGGTAAATGCTGTGGTGCTGAAAGGACAGAACACGTGCGGCCTCGCTCCACTCCTGTAACCACATCCAGCCAGGGCTGACTCGGAGCTTGTGCCTTCAGCATCACTAACACGCTAAAGGAAGCGTAGCGGTCCTGGGTGTGTGTGGAGGTGAGGCAAATGACATTCCCTGAATTCCTCCCAGGGTGCAGACAGCATGGCTGAAGGAAACCCGTGGTGACGCGCGTGTGACAGGGAGGTGACACGTTGCAGCAGACATGGATCCTTGCTGACCCGCCTCCGGCAGAGGGTAGGTCTCCCTCACCGAAGGGCTTCTGTGGTGCTGAGCAGGGCAGCCAGTGGGTCACACCTGTCGCCAGGGAATGCCCCCTCCCTCAGCTCGTGTGGGGCTTACACATTCCAGAAAGATTGTGGAAGGTACACCTGCCATGCCAAATTCTATGCAGTACTTGAGGCAATGTCATGTGACAGTCCATCCTAGGTCACTGGGCCATCAGTGACCAGGTGCCTGTCACAGAGGGGGACCCGAGGATGTCAGGTGACTTGCTCCACGGGGCCCCCAGGCATCCCGCCAGGTGTGGGTAGGTCATCTTATTCCCCATAGACAGGACCAGCTCATTGCCTATTCCTCCTGCCCACCTTGCCGCTTGCTGGGCAGGTGACATCCCCTCTCCGAGCTGTTTCCTCTTCGTGAAACATCAGTGGTAGCGCTTTCCTTAGAGGGTTACGCCCCTGTTCCCCCATTAAAGAAGCCTGTGAAAAATGCTGTAATAGTCTGAAGAGTCGTGTTCTATAGGGCCCTGGAGGAAAGAACTAGAACGAAAGGTTTGGGCTTGAAGCGAAGAAGAAATTACCAACTGCAGAGCTGGAGAGACCACTCTGGGAAGAGGAGCGCACTGATGCTGGAAGAGGTTTCATGCTTACCTGTCAATCAGCTTAGCTTCAGAAGGGCTGCCCGCCCCAGGGAGTGTGACCCTGGAGGGATGCAGCTTACTGTTCTTTTGGCTTGTCTTCTCCCTCCCTCCCTGTGTCCCCCCTCCCCACCCTGTCCTCTCTCAGGACATCACGGGCTCCTTGGAGGAAGAAAGTAGCTTCACCTATGGTTGATAAATTCACTGGTTTACATGGTCCTCTTGCCCTATTTTATTTTATTTTTTTAAAAAAAGAATCAACTATTTGAAAGAGTTATAGAAGGACAGGCAGATCTTCCAACTGTTGGTTCATTCCCTAAATGGCCAAAATGGCTGGGACTGGGCCAGGCCAATGTCAGGAGCCTAGAATTCAGTCTGGGTCTCCCACATGGGTGGCAGGGGCCCAAACACTTGGGTCACCTTCCATTGCTTTCCCAGGTGCATTAGCAGGAAACTGGATGGGAAATGCAATTTCTAGGCCATGAACCACTACCCATATGGGATGGCTGGCATTGCAGGCAGCAGCGTTACCTGCTACATCACAGTGTCAGCCAGCCCCACCTTGTCCGAGTTTAACCCTGGAGATGAGTGTATAAACCTGAGCACTTGGGCGAGAGGGGCCAATGAGAAGATAGTGATTAGAAAAGTGCCAGACTGAGCATCGGCCCGAAGGAACCCATTGCCTCTGACTGGAAGGCTCCATGCTGCTTGCAGCAGAACACAGACTTCCAAAAAGAGTTGATGAGAGACAGAGGGATGGGGTCTTCTTGGACTCTTGCTCCCTTTGAGCCAGGATCTCTTGTCTGTAATATTAAGGAAGGAGGAGATAAGATTCTCTTCTGAGCAGATGGTCTGTGATTCTGTGCTCTGGAGGCCATGAGAGTTGATGGCAAGGGCTCACTTCTGTGCCCTCGTCCCCTGGCCACTTAAACAACTTTCCACAGACTTAGTGTCTGCTTAGCAGACCAAGGGCCTGGATCTCCAGAGTCCCATCAGGGAGGGCTGAGAAATGTCCAGCTTTGTATGTGGGTAGCATTTTTCCCACAGAAATTCAAAATTGGATCCTGAAGATCCTAACTACTGCTCCAAACTCACTGACTGACTGGGTGTAGTTTCCACAAGAGCATGGCTGAGTGTGAACAAGAAAGGGGAAGTAGGAAGTAGGGGAGGGAGAGACAGGAAGTGACAGCAGGGGAATTAGATTGAGGGTGCAGCAGTAGATGGGGCTGAAGAGTTTGGCGGGAACCTCAAGGAGACTAGAACAGCTCAGTGTGTCCTAGGGCTTCGGAAGGTTTCTGCCAGGTGGGGCGTGATCAGATTTGCATTTAGAAAGTTCACGCTGGTGCCAGTTGGAGGAGACACCATCCTGATTTCAACATCCTGGCAGACAGGGAGGCCCTAACTCGGAGTGGATCTAGGGAAGGAGGTGGTGGAGGTGGAAGATGCCTGGCGGATGGCATCAGAAGTGCGTGGTGATGGTCTGACTTGGCTGAGGGAGGAGGACAGGCCAAAGCAGGATGCCACAGTGGTGCCTGGTGCTGAGTGTAGAATGAATGGTCAGACTCAGAAAGTCCAAACAGCATACCTCTGTGTGAGGTGCCATGGACATGAGGGCATTACTGACTGTGTCCAGAGAGCAGGAAGTTAGAAGGTGCAGAATTTGGAAGAGAGTTGGGCCCACGATGCAGGCTTGGATGTTGCAGGTGAGGGGCGAGATCACCCAGGTGCACTTGAAGTAGAGCCAAGGGAGAGAGGCCAGCAAATTCTCAGTCTTCAGTTGGCACCTACAGTACACAACATGTGTACTTCCCAGCAAGAGCTTGGCCCTAGCACAGGGCTGGCCACAGAGAGGGCAGCTGCGAATGTATCCTGTGGCTGAGGCTCCTCCAGAAAGGGCCTTTGTCCTCAGTGTGCTTGGCTCTGCCAGGTTGCTATAGTAACCCTGCAGATGCAAGGATACATGGTCTCTATGTTGCCGTGAAAACCAACAATTGGATGTCCCTGAGTGACATGGTTAATGAGACCTTGAGGATTCCATCTGGTCCCAAAGGAGTTAGGAGGGAGACTGTGGCCAGCATAACGGTTTCCATATCCTAATTAGTGATGGTGGTGGTTAGTCTGTTGCCTGGTGATGAAGGGAGCCACCCCCCTACACACACACACACACAATCACACAGTGGGCTTGTGCTGGGTTCAGTCCTGAGCTGGATACAGGAAATTCAATAGGCTTCAGGTCTTACATGCAGCATGCAGCAGAACCATCTTCCAACTCACTCCATCCTCTGGCTGCCATGGGGCAGGAATACCCTTGCCGCCTTCCTGGATTTGTACCCTTTTGCCAAGACAGGGATTTTGTTCCCAGGAGGCAACCCCTGGCCCATGGGATCTCAGCATTCAAAGCAACACAGGAAACCTGGGGTCCTGAAATGGGGCTCCCGAAGAAATCGGTAAGCACCCAACACCTGCTTCTTTAGCCCATGGGCCCTGCCCCTGCATCTCCACCCATCTCCGTTGGCCTTACCCCTTTGTAGTTGCAAGGCCTCAGCCTTCCCCAGGTGCTGCTTCAGTCTCCTCAACATGGATTCCAGGCCTATCCCCACAACCTGTTGGGCTCCAGACGTGTGCAGGGAAGCCTCCTTACCCCCAGATCTATCTGGGACCTCTGAGGGAACTAGGCATGAGGCTTCTCCCCAGTTCTCTGGGTGCTCTGCACCCCTGCCCTACACTTCATCTTGAGGGAGGGCTCCTCCTTCCAGCTTCTGTCCACCCTAGCCCACCCATCCCAGGTTCATTCCCATGGCTCAGATCATTACGCCCTCACTAGGGACTGCCTCCTGCTGGCATTTAACTTACCTACTGGGGCACTGAAAGAGACCTCCAGTGACCACGGTTTGGCCAGACATGGGCAGGGAGGATGAGGTGAGGCAGAAAGGGTATGGAGAGTCACCACTTTTTTCCTCCTCAGGAGAACAACCAGGAGGAAGTACTGGAAGGAAGGAAGGGAGATCGCTCGGTGAGCTGGTAGGGGAGGAGGGAGTGTTGAAACTGGGAAAGGGCCACGCACAGGAGACTGTGCAGGGAGGTGGGGGCGCATCATGGGTGGCTCATTGGCCATGAATTTCCTAAGCTGTAGGGGTTGTGTGTGTGAGATGGTGTTCTGGGGAGGATATGGCCATTAGACAAAGCCTGCACTTTCTGCAGCTCTTATGGCCTTGGGTCACTCCTCTTGGATTCTCCTATCATCTGTTTGCCCTGACTCACAGCCAGGCCTTCCGAGAGAGGAGGCCTCCCTCTACAGGTGGTCATGTCAGGGCCCAGGGCCACTGAGGGAATCACCGTGTTAGAGCCTTGAGCCCTTCTGCCTAACTCCTGTCTAAATAACCCAGCTCTGGATACTGCTGGCCCCAGGCTGGCATCCCCAGACCTGTTGTCTGCATGCAGGAGCTGGGTCTTGCCTGAGTCTCTTGATCAGGACCTCATTTATAGTTTGTAGATGTTGGGGTCCCTAGGATGCATTTCTTGGCCCAAAGAAATTGTCAGAAATAGCTCTTGTAAAGGAGGGGGCTTGGCCCTGCGTGTAGATGAGGCAAGGTGGTGGCATCCCCTCCCAGCTGCAGAGGACCCCAAGCACTGGGAAGTCCACCTGCTCCTCAGTGGGACCAGGCCAGCAGAATAAGGTACCAGGTGCTCTGGTTGCCCCATCGTGGATGTTGGTGACTGAGTCTGTGGCAATGGCTCCCTGAGAGGAAACCTGTGTGGAGGTCCATGGGCCTCCTGTGCCTCTCCTTTTTCTACTCAGCCTCAAACCAGGTTGACTTTTTATCCAAAAGAAAATCTCCTGAAGGGGATGACAGACAGAGTGGGGTGTGTTATCCAAACCTACTTGAGAGGCTCTTTTGGAGGGGGGGAGCCTCTCTGCTGGGGTGCCTGTGATGAGACTTGAAGACTTCAGCTCATTTGTCTCCTGCAGCCGGTGCATTTGAGTGATATGAGCTGTTGAGTCTCCTTCCTGCACCCACTGTCCATGGACTGTCAAAGCCTCAGGAGTCTTTGAGTTCTCACATCCAACCCCTTGTTTAACAGGAAAAGCCGAGGCCTCAGGGTAAGGTCACACCGCAAGTTCATAGTAGAGTCGGCACTAAAACGCAGGCCCCCTGCTCAGGGCTCTCTGCCCTATAGGAAGGGGGTGCAGCCTTTGTGTGTAGAAGTCAAGGGGCTTACTGAGAGTCAGTGGTCCTTCGGCTATGACTTCACCTTATCTGAATGGACGCCCTGAGCAGAGTGTGCACCATGTGTGTACAGCTGATGGCTGGCTGGCAGGGACTCCTGACTACCCTGGGTTTCTGCACTGGCTCATTTTGGGGATTTGTATCTCATTTAAGGCTCCCAACACAACTCTGGCTCTTCCTTGTTGAAAGGCTCTGCCAGCTTCCCATCATGTCAGCAAAACTGCACACAATTCAGGATGCTACCAGCAAGTATGACATTTCAGCCATGGTGACCAGTCCTGTATAGGCACACAAGGCTGAGAACAGATGGACAAGGGGAGGTGATGAACCAGGCAGCCTGAGAGTCCAGGGCTGAGTTGGAGGGACACAACTTGGCAGGTTGGAAGTAGTCATGTTAGTGGCAGAGTTAGATGATCCTGCCACTTAGGGATACAGGAAGGCAAGAGAATCTTTTTTTTTTTTTTTTTTTTTTGACAGGCAGAGTGGACAGTGAGAGAGCTAGAGACAGAGAGAAAGGTCTTCCTTTTCCGTTGGTTCACCCTCCAATGGCCACTGTGGCCGCTGCGCTGATCCGAAGGCAGGAGCCAGGTGCTTCTCCTGGTCTCCCATGTGGGTGCAGGGCCCAAGCACTTGGGCCATCCTCCACTGCACTCCCGGGCCACAGCAGAGAGCTGGCCTGGAAGAGGGGCAACCGGGACAGAATCCGGCACCCTGACCGGGACTAGAACCCTGTGTGCCGGCGCCACAGGTGGAGGATTAGCCTATTGAGCCACGGTGCCGGCCGCAAGAGAATCTTGGCACTTGTCCTGCTCAGAGTTTTCCTCTTAGGTTTTACCAACGTCCTGGGAGCTTCTGTGCCCTTGAGGGTAGTGCCTTTGTACTCTAATCTTTGAGTTGTTTCTTATCTTCAGTTTGTTGAATGTCACCTCTGTTTCATCCAGCCATTACTAGCATCTATTCTAGCTCTGAAATCTTTTTTTCCCCAAAGATTGATTGATTTATTTGAAATCAGAGTTACAGAGAGGCAGAGAGAGAGAGGGAGGGAGAGGTCTTCCATCCACTGGTTCACTCCTGAAGTGACTGCAACAATTAAAGCTGGGCAGATCCAGAGCCAGGAGCTTCTTCCAGGTCTCCTACATGGGTGCAGGGGCCCAAGCACCTGGGCTATCTTCTGCTTTCCCAGGCCGTAGCAGAGAACTGGATTGGAAGTCGAGCAGCCAGAGCTTGAACTGGTGCCCACATGGGATGCCGGCACTGAAGGCAGCAGCTTCACCTGCTATGCTGCAGCACTGGCCCCCCAGCTCTGAAATACTCATCTCTTTGTGTCTCCTATGCATCTGTCTCCCTCACCACCACTATGTCTGCTCGCAGCGACCTGCAGGCTCCTGACTCCTGGTTTTTCTCTTCACTGAATCATTTCTCATCCTGTCCTTTAGTTTGTTACTCAGCATTCACAACCTGGCCCTTTAAAATGTTTCTTTCTTTTCTTTTCTTTTTTTTTTTTTTAATTTTACAGATAGAGTTAGAGAGAGAGACAGAAAGGTCTTCCTTCTGTTGGTTCACCTCCCCAAATGGCCGCTATGGCTGGAGCTACACCAATCCGAAGCCAGGAGCCAGGTGCTTCTCCTGGTCTCCCAGGGGGTACAGGGCCCAACCACTTGGGCCACCTCTACTGCACTCCCGGGCCACAGCAGAGAGCTGGCCTGGAAGAGGAGCAACCGGGAGTAGAACCCGGGGCCCATATGGGATGCTGGCACCACAGGTGGAAGATTAACCAAGTGAGCCATGGCGCTGGCCCCAACCTGCCCTTTAGGTTCTCACCTGCACCAAAAAACATGGAATCTGCCGGCCTTCTGTAGTCCCAGCTTAAAGGGAAGTGGGGTAGGGGGTGGTTGGGAATCCTTTCATGCATTGACACTAGTCCAATTTCATGTTCCACAGCCTCAACTGCACCCTATAGTGCCCAGCAGTCCTGCTGCCTAGGCCTACTCCTATTGCCCTACAGCTATTTCAAAGCTCTTGCATAACCCTCTACTTTGCTACATCATAGCTCCCCAGTTATTCCCAGCAGTTGCCCTATACTCTGTCTTCGCCAAGAGAAGTGAAAGCTGCTCAGGAGGAAACTTCTTTCACCTCTGCCATAGGCTTCCCACGTGCTTACCCATCTGTGCCTCTGACCCCCATTGTGTTGAGATCAATGCAGTTCACCTTTACATCAGATCTGATGGAACCCTTCTCTTCTCCCTTACCTTCCAGGTACCTCACTCTGGTGCTTATCCCCTCTGTCCTTTGTATCTTCATGCTCCAGCTCTCCTGGCTTCTTCCACTGTAACCTAGCTACCCAAAGGAGATGCCTAGACTTGACAGCCCCCGTCTCTGCTCTCCCCCTCTCCAGCCTATTGGAGTCAGAGTTGCTGTGTATCATCTCCTGTTAAGTCATCAATCCACCTTAACCTGGCTTCTGCCCCCACTTCACCACCCGCCTTCTCGTGTCATTTGTTCTTACTGTAGATCCAGCTGAAATCTCTTGGTTCCCATTCTCCCTCTCCAGTGTTCAACTTGATCTGAGTACGCTCTGCCTGTTGGAACACTTTGGCCTCACATCCCATGGACCCACACCCTCCTTGTTTGCCTTCCTTCTCTCTGATGATTGCTTCTGCGTCATCTTTGTGAGGATTTCTTCTGTCCTCTTTTCTCTCTTCCTTCCTTTTCTGGTATCTTGGGTTACCATGGCTTCCAGTTCCAATGACGATGTGGACTGGGGCTCTCCCTGTACCTGTCTCCTTAGTTTGTTTATTTTTTTCAGTTCTGTCAACCCTTGCTTTGTTTGTATGCTGTCTTGTTCTGAGAGGCATGCATATTCGGGATTGTTGTGTCCCCTCAAGGAGTTGACTCCTGCAGTAGGAAATGTTCTTCAGCCCTTGCTCACTTTCTTGGTTTGGAGTTTGGCTGATATCACTATGGTCTCTCTAGCTTTCTGTTGATTAGTGTTGACATGGTGTGTCTTTTTCCATTCTTACACTTTTAACCTCAATCTTAAACCCATTGAAGTAGTTTTCTTTAAAAAAAAAAAAAAAGATTTATTTATTTATTTATTTATTTATTTATTTGAAAGGCAGAGTTACAAAGAGTAAGAGTGCAAGGCTACCCAAATGGCCGCAATGGCCGGAGCTGGGGCACCCGAAACCAGGAGCCAGGAGCTTCATCTGGGGCTCCCAGTGGGTACAGGGGCCCAAGGATTTGGGCCATCTTTTGCTGCTGTCCAAGGCACATTAGCAGGGAGCTGGATTAAAAGTAGGGCAGCCAGGACCCAAACTGGCACCCATATGGGAAACTGGCACCACAGGTGGTGTGGCTTAACCCACTATGCCACCACACCAGTATGAAGTTTTTTTTTTAAAATAAACATATATATATATATATATATATATATATGAAAGATCTCCCATCTGCTGGTGCATGAGGTGGTTTTCTTTTAGGCAACATTTAATTGTGTCATCTTTATCCTAGCTGACAAACTTAGCTGCTTTTTTTAGACAGGCAGAGTGGACAGTGAGAGAGACAGAGAGAAAGGTCTTCCTTTTCTATTGGTTCACCCCCCAATGGCCGCCACACCGCGCTGATCCAAAGCCAGGAGCCAGGAGCTTCTCCTGGTCTCCCATGTGGGTGCAGGGCCCAAGCACTTGGGCCATCCTCCACTGCACTCCTGGGCCACAGTAGAGAGCTGGAGTGGAAGAGGAGTGACCGGGACAGAATCTGGCACCCTGACCGGGACTAGAACCCAGTGTGCTGGCGCCATAGGCGGAGGATTAGCCTAGTGAGCCGTGGCACCGGCCACTTAGCTGCTTTTAACATACACTCACCTTTATTATTTTTGCTTAAACAATTATCATTTTAAAATATTTGTTTGTTTGAAAAGCAGAGAGACAGAGGTCCTATATCCATAAGTTCACTCCCCAGATGGCTGCAGTGGCCAGGGGCAGGGCAGGAGCCTGGAAATTGATCTTGGTCTTCAACAATATGGCAGAGGCCCAAGTTCGTAGGCCATTTTCTGCTTTCTTGGGCACATTAGCAGGGAGCTGGATCAGAAGTAGAGCAGCCAGAACTGGAACTGTCACTCCTGTGTGGAATTCCAGTGTCACAAGCTGCAACTTAACTCGCTACACCACAATGCTGGCCCCAGACTAAGACCCCTTAGAGTTGATGCTGTTATCTGTACGGTTGGGTTTAAATCTGTGTAATTGCTGTTATCATTTATTTATTTATTTTTTATTTGACAGAGTTAGTGAGAAAGACAGAGAGAAAGGTCTTCCTTCTGTTGGTTCACCCCCCAAATGGCTGCCACAGCCGGAGCTATGCCAATCTGAAGCCAGGAGCCAGATGTTTCTTCCTGGTATCCCATGCGAGTGCAGGGCCCAAGCACTTGGGCCATCCTCCACTGCCTTCCCGGGCCACAGCAGAGAGCTGGACTGGAAGGGGAGCAACTGGGACTAGAACCCGGCACCCATATGGGATGCCGGTGCTGCAGGCGGAGGATTAACCAAGTGAACCATGGCGCCGGCCCCAAGCTGTTAGCATTTTATTTGCTACATCTGTTTGTCAATCCTTTTCCCCTCTTGATTTCTTTGGGACTAGATATTTTGTAATGATTGTATTTTGTTTTTTTCTGGTTATCTGAAATGTTTAGGTTTCGGTTTGTTTTTAGTGGTTCTTTTACTATTCACAGCATATATCATCAACTTCCCACCATCTTCCTTCAGATACTTACCATAAGAATCTCACAACAGTGTAGTTCTATTCTCTATGAATTTTACTTTTATTTATAGTATAAATTCTACAATACATTGCTGTTTTTCTATTAAACAGTTATGCTTCTTTTTTCTTAAAGATTTTTATTTTATTCATTTGAAAGGCATTTATAAGAGTTACAGAGTGAGAAGGGGAGGGGAGAGAGAGAGAGATCATTCATTTGCTGGTTCACTCCCCAAATGGCCGCAATGACCAAGGCTGGGCCAGGCCAAAGCCAGTGGCTTCTTGGTCTCCTACATGGGTTCAGGGACCCAAGGCCTTGAGTCATCCTCTGCTGCTTTCCTAGGCCATTAGCAAGGAGCTGAAGCAGAAGTGAAGCAGTGGGAACTGAGTCTGACATCCATATAGGATGCTGGTGCTGCAGGCTGCTTAACCTGCTGCGCCATAGTGCCAGCCCCATGGTTATACCGCTTAAAAGAAATAACAGTTTTGTTGGGATATGTAATTCATGTACCATAGAAGTTACTTATTTAAAGTGTATAATAGGCCGGTGCCATGACTCACTAGGCTAATCCTCCACCTGCGGCACCGGTACACCAGGTTCTAGTCCCGGTCGGGGCGCCAGATTCTGTCCCGGTTGCCCCTCTTCCAGGCCAGCTCTCTGCTGTGGCCAGGGAGTGCAGTGGAGGATGGCCCAAGTGCTTGGGCCCTGCACCCACATGGGAGACCAGGAGAAACACCTGGCTCCTGCCTTTGGATCAGCGCGGTGCGCTGGCCGCAGTGCGCCAGCCTTGGGGGGTGAACCAATGGCAAAAGGAAGACCTTTCTCTCTGTCTCTCTCTCTCTCTCTCTCTCACTGTCCACTCTGCCTGTCAAAAAAATTTTTTAAAAAGTTTATAATAGTGGGTTGGCACTGAGGTGTAATGGGCAAAGCCACCACCTGCAGTGCCAGCATCCCATATGGGCGCCAGTTTGAGAACTGGCTGCTCCACTTCCCATCTAGTTCTCCACTATCACCTGGGAAAGCAGTAGAGGATGGACCAAATTTTTGGGCCCCTGCATCTGCATGGGAGACCTGGAGGACGCTCCTGGCTCCTGGCTTCAGATCAGCGCAGCTCCGACCATTGCTGCCATCTGGGGAGTGAACCAGCAGTTGGAAAACTTCTCCTTCTGCTGCTGCCTCTCTGTAACTCTGCCTTCCAAATAAGTAAATAAATCTTTAGCATGTATAATAGTTTTAAGTTCTATGAACTCCAGTCATTTTCAAACATTTTCATTACCTTCTGCCCTCGCCCAAAACCTATGCCCATTGATAGTCTCCCCCAACCCAACCCTGAACTCTAGAGAGCCACTAATTATACTTTAGCCTATTCTGGATGTTTCATATAAACAGAATCACATCATGTGGTCTTTGGTGACTGGTTTCCTTGTCTTGAAGGTTCTAAGGCAGCCTTGTGGAGTAGTGGATTAAACCTCTGCCTGCCATGCCAGCATCCCGCATCAGAGTGCTGGTTGAGTCCCAGCTGTTCCACTTCCAATCCAGCTTCCTGCCAGTGCACCTAGGAAAGCAGCAGAAGATGGCCCATGGACCTGGGCTCCTGTGACCTATGTAGGAGAACAGGATGGAGTTCCTGGCTCCTGGGTTTATCCTGACCCAACCCTGGCTGTTTTAGGCATTTGGGGAAATGAATCAGCAATTGGAAGATCTCTCTCTCTTTTTCTCTTTCTCTCTTTCTCTCCCCCCTCCCATCACTCTGCCTTTCAAGTGAACAAATCTTTTTAAAAAGTTTTCAGTGTTTGTCTGTTTCTGAATATTCCCCAATAATATGAATATACTGCATTTTGTTTATCCATTCATCAGTTGTTGAACTTTTGTTTAGTTTTAAAAAGTAAATCATTAAAACATTTATTTGCGAGGCAGAGTTACAGAAGCGAGAGAGAGAGAGGTTTTCCATCTGCTGGTTCACTCCTCAAATGGCTTCAACAACCGAAACCAGGAGCTTCTTCCTGGTCTCCCATGTGAGTGCAGGGGCCCAAGCTCTTGGGCCATCCTCCACTGCTTTCCCAGGCCATAAGCAGAGAGCTGGATCAGACATGGAGCAGCTGGGACACAAACAGGTGCCCATATGGGATCCTGTTGCCACAGGCAGAGGCTTAACTTGCTATGCCATGATGCTGGCCCCCTAATGATTTATTTGAAAGGCAGAGGAACAGAAAGATCTACCATCCACAGGTTCACTCCCCAAATAGCTGCAATGGCTGAGTCTGGTCCAGGCTGAAGCCAGGAACCAAAAATTTATCCTAGTGTCCTACAAGGGTGGCAAAGATCTGAGTACTTGAGTCATCTTCTGCTACCTCCCCTCCCCTCCTCCCCTCTCTTCCTTTCCTTCCTCCCTCCCTCCCTCCTTACCTTCCTCTCTCCCTTCCTCATTTGACAGAGAGCTCTTTCACTGATGGTTCACTCCCCAAATGCCTGCAAAGCCCAGGGCTGATCTGAAACCAGGAGCTTCTTCCTGGTCTCCCACATGGGTTCAGGGGCCCAAGTACTTGGGCTTTCTTCCACTGCTCTCCCAGGCCATAAGCAGAGAGCTAGATCAGAAGAGGAACAGCTGGGACGTAGCCTCTCACAAAGGATGCAGGCACCATAGGCGAAGGTTGAACCTAGTACCCCACAGTACTGGCCCCGCCTTAATTTTTCATACTTCTTGTGTGTCTATATTGAGATTTGTGCATCTGGTGGACCAGTTGTTTGTATTGCTTTTTTTTTTTAAAGATATTTATTTATTTGAAAGAGTTGCACAGGGAGAGAAAGAGGCGGGGGCGGGGGAGGTCTTCCATCTGATGGTTCACTCCCCAATTGGCTGCAACGGCCAGAGCTGTACTGCTCCAAAGCCAGGAGCCAGGAGCTTCTTCCGGTCTCCCACATGGGTGCAGGGGCCCAAAGACTTGGACCATCTTCTACTGCTTTCCCAGGCCACAGCAGAGAGCTAGATCGAAAGTGGAGCAGCCAGGTCTCTAACCAGCGCCCATATGGGATGCTGGTGCATTAGGCGAGGGCATTAACCTGCTGTGCCACAGCACCAGACCCTGTATTGCTTTTAAAGGGTGCTCTTCTTTAGTTAAAGGCTTTTTCTTGAAGCTGTGTCTTCAGATATTGGTCGACTATTTTGACTTTAGGTCCACTTGGACACTGAATTATAGTCTTGCTTTATCGCTTCCCACTTGAGTCAGCAGCAATGGGACACAGGTAATAGGGGCTCCTTGTGGTCCCAGCAAGGTTTTGTGAGCCTTGGTGATGGTGGTTGGGCTCCAGCCACCTGGCAGTTTGCGGTCAGGTCAGGTGAGCATGTGTGTCTTTCCTTGCCCACCACAATGATGGTGGGGGTGGCAATGGAGCCTCTTTGGGATGGACTCCCAGGTGTGTGCATTCTGCCCACATCAATCAAAACGGGCTGCATGGGATGGGGCAGGGCTGCACAGAAGGGAGAGAGGGAATGTGGGAGATAGATCACAAGTCTGTAGAGACAAGTAGCCTGCTTCCAAGGGAGCTGAAACCTGCCTGACTGTGTTGAAACACTGGTCCCTTGTAGTACAGGACACTGCTTGTGCTAAGGTGCTGGGGTCGCTGTTGCTGCTGGGCCTGGGTTGGGTTTGTGCAGATGCAGTCCTCTTTGCTAGAGTGGTGGGGATATCTGTGGGGGTGGGGCTGTAGGGGTGGAGATACGCACGGTGAGTCTTTTCCTAAGACGGTATTATAGTGCTACAGCCCGTGCTCTGGGGGTCCCAGGGGCAGTGTGAGTTCCTTCTCGGAAGCAAAGCCACCTTGTATGTTCTAGACAGCTCCCCTTGCTGGGCTCCCGGTATGTGATGCTGTAGATCCCTCCTGTAGCTGAGATGCTGAGGTCCTGCATCCCTGCAGGCTGGGGATTTCCTGTTGACCCTTTTCCCTTCGGTGGGGATTCTCCCCTGCCGTGGGGCTGAGGTCACAGTTGCCAGCACATGCTTGTGCCTGTATTCTGCTGCCATCCAAACCTCTGGTGGGATGCCTGCGGCGCCCTGTGGCCTTCCAGTGTCCAACCTCAGCCCCTCACCTCAGAATGCAGCTGTCATTTGCTATTTTCCTTCCTCTCTGGAGGAGGCCAGTGCTGTTCAGCCTTCTTGGGGACTCCCTCTGAGTCCTTTGCAACACAAAAGTTTTAACTTTTTATGAACTTTGTAAGCTAGTTTTTTCTTCTTTTGTTGCTTATACCTTTTAGCATCATAGGAAGGAAATCATTTTTGCTTTTCTTCTAAGAGTTTTATAGTTTTAACTGTTTAAGTCTTTGAATAATTTTGAGTTAATTGTATTGGTTGTGTGTGTGGTGTGTGTGTGTGTGTATGTATGTATGTATAAAGGATATCCCATTGTCCCAGCACCATTTGCTGAAAAGACTGTTCTTTTCCCCATTAAATAATGGGGCACCTTGTTGAAAATTAGTTGACTATAAGGGTGTGTATTTCTGGACTCATTCTTCTGCACTTTCTATAACAACACCACATTGTCTTAATCACTGTAGCTTTTTAATTTTTGTAAGTTTTAAAATCAAGAAGTGTGAGTTCTCCAACTTCATTATTTGTAAAGATTGTTATGGCCTTTCTGTGTCTCTTGATTTTTCTTTATAAATTTTAGGATCAGCTTGTCAATTTCTGCAAAGAAGTCATCTGGTATTCTAATAGAGGTTGTCTCGGATCTGCAGATCAATTTGGGGAGTATTGCCATTTTAACAATTTAGTCATCTGTATTCAGGATGTCTTTAAGACTTTGATTTCTTTTAAAGAAGTGTATATTTATCAGTATAGTCTGGTACTCCCTTTATAAATTTATTTTTTTTTTACAATTTTATTCTTTTGTTAAAGATTTATTTATTTGAAAGACTGAACAGAGGGACAGAACAGGGGACAGAGATCTTCCATCTGCTGGTTCATTCCTCCAAATGGCCACAACAGTCATATCTGGGCCAGGCCAACATCAGGAGGAAGGAATTCCAGCTGGTCTCCCACATGGGTGGCAAGGGCTCAAGTACTTGAGTCATCTCCCACTGCCTTTCCAGGCACATTAGCAGGAAGCTGGATCGGAAGTGGAGTAGCCAGGATTCAAACTCAAACTGCAGTATGGGATGCCAGCCTTACAAGTAGCAGGTTGACAATGCTCTACAGGGTTGGCCCCAGAATTTTTTTTTTTTTTTTAATTTTTACAGGCAGAGTGGATAGTGAGAGAGAGAGAGAGAGAGAGAGAGAGAGAGAGAGAGAGAGAAAGGTCTTCCTTTTTGCCGTTGGTTCACCCTCCAATGGCCGCTGCGGCCGGTGCATCATGCTGATCCGAAGCCAGGAGCCAGATGCTTCCCCTGGTCTCCCATGCAGGTGCAGGGTCCAAGCACTTGGGCCATCCTCCACTGCACTCCCGGGCCATAGCAGAGAGCTGGCCTGGAAGAGGGGCAACCGGGATAGAATCCGGTGCCCGAACTGGGACTAGAACCCGGTGTGCTGGCGCCGCAAGGCGGAGGATTAGCCTGTTAAGCCACGGCGCCAGCCCTGCCCCAGAATTTTATTCTTCTTTTGATGCTTTTGTAATAAACTGAATTGTTCACTTAACTTCGTTATTAGCTTGTTCATTGCCAGTGTCTAGAAACATAATTGATTTTGTATAGTGATTTTGAATCCTACAAACTTGCCAAGCTCATTTCAGTTCTAATAGTTTTTTGTGTGTGTGCATGGATTCCTTAGACTTCCCCAATTTTTTATTCATTGATTTTCATCAATGAATAGAGATAATCTTTTTTTCTTTCCAATCTGTGTACCTTTTATTTCATTTTCTTGCTTAATTTTCTTGGCTGGAGCCTCCAGTATAGTGTTGAATAGATTTGTCTTGATCTGAGGTGGAAATACATTGTCTTTCACTTTTCATTACGATTTTTTTTTCATAGATTCTCCATATCAGTTTGAGGAAATGCTTTTATTCCTACTTCATTGAGTGTTCTTACAGTGAAAAGGTGTTGAATTTTGTTAAATTCTTTTTCTACGTTTATTGAGATGATTATGTGGTTTTTGTGCTTTATTCTATTCATATTATATATTATGTTAATTGAGTTTTGGATGATAAGCTATCTCTATATTCCTGGTGTAAGTCTCACTTGGACAAGGTATATAATCTTAATATTGCTGGGTTCAATCTACTAGATTTTTTTAAAGGATTGATTTATTTATTTGAAAGAATTAGAGACAGATCTTCTGTCTACTGGTTCACTCCCCAAATGGCCACAACAGCCAGGGCTGGGATAGGCAGCAGCCAGGAGCCTCATCTGGGTCTCCCACGTGGGTGCAGGTGCCCAAATACTTGGGCCACCTCCACTCCTTTCCCAGGCCATTAACAGGGAGCTGGATCAAAAGTAAAGCAGCTGGAACTTGAACCTACACAGATAGAGGATGCCAGCATCTCAAGAGGTGGCTTAACCTGCTCTGCTAAAACACCAGCCCTTAGGTTTTGTTTCTGTTTAATATTTTATTTATTTATTTGAGAGGTAGAGTTGGAGAGAGAGAGAGAGAGGTCTTCCATCTGCTGGTTCACTCCCCAAACGGCCACGATGACCGGAGCTGGGCTGATCCGAGATCAGAAGCTTCTTCCAGGTCTCCCACACAGGTGCAGGAGCCTGAGCATTTAGGTCATCTTCTACTGCTTTCCCAGGCAATAGCAGAAAGCTGGACTGAAAAAGGATCTGCTGGGACTCGAACCAGCATGTATATGGGATGCAGAAGCTTAGCCTACTATGCCATAGTGCTGGCCCCCTTAGTTTTGTGGTTTTTTTTTTTTATGAAGAAAAATTAGTGTGCACTTACATATTTACCATTTCTCCTCCTCCCCCCTCCCCCCCTCCTCCCCCCTCCTCCTCCCTCCTCCTTCTTCTCTCAGAGTTAGAGAGAAAGGTTCTTGTTTTCCTTTTTTTTTTGTTTTTAAACTTTTATTTGCATTTATTTTATCTGAATTCACTCCCACATCATAAGTTTTTGTTTCTTCAACAACTTCTAGATTCTTTTCCTTCTGTGCCACCTGCTCCTCTGGTTTAGGAACAATTTGTTCCTTTTCAGAGAGAATCACCTCGAAATGGCACAGAGAACTCCTAATTGGTTAATCTGACCATGAGCTCTGTAGGTACTGCAGGCACATCTTGGGTGCTCTGTTCACCTGTATGTATTCAGTGACCAGAGACTACACTCAAACCCTTCCATTCAGCATCACTCTCTGTGTTGCTAAGTTGGTGTAACACAAATTCAGCACTGTTTTTGGACCACATACTGGCCTGGGCACACCTCTTTTTTTTTTTTTTTTCTTTTTAAAAAAGATTTATTTGTTTATTTTGAAAGATTTAGAAAGAGAGCTCTTCCATCTGCTGATTCACTCACCAGATGTCTGCAATGGCAGTGCTGGGCCAGGCCAAAGCCAGGAGTCAAGAACTTCATCTGGGTCTTGTATATGGGTAGCATGGGCCCAAATGCTTAGGTTATCTTGTGCTGCTTCTCCCAGGCTATTAGCAGGGAGCTGGATCAGAAGTGGAACATCTGGAGCATGAACTCATGCCCATAGGGGTTGCCAGCACTGCAGCTGGCTGCTTTACCTGCTACTCCGTGGCGCCACTCTCAGATGACAGAGTGGTACACATTGCTTTTAGAAAGTGACATTTTTCAGTTACTTGGTGACTTTTCCAATTTGCTTAACCTTCATGGCCTGAGCAGTTTCTAAGGTGTCTTGAAATGAGCACGAAGATTTGAACTTTTTTGATTTGCATGAGGGTGTGGGTTTTCTGGGTCAAGTGAATAGTGAACCATTTTCCCACACCAAAGCTGCCAACAGAAGAGGAAGCACCTTTTATAGTTCTGACCTACTGACAATTAAGTCTTCTAGGTTTTGTTTGTATGAAGTGGCTTTTATTTTACCTTCACTTTTGAAAGATGCACTTGCCAGAAACAATTTAAACTGACATGATTCTTGTTTGTTTCACTGTGTTAAAGATATTTCTCCTGTCTTGTGGTTTGCTTTTTTAAATTTTTAATTAATAACTGTACATTTTTATGGGTTGTGCTTAGATGTGGTTGGTCCTGTTTCTGGTCAGAAGTGCTCCTCTTTGCCATGTCTGTCATGCCTCCGCCAACCCCTTTTTGACTCCCTTCAAGATTTTCTGTTCATTACTGGTTTTCAGCAATTTGGCTATAGCATATCATGGTACAATTTTCTTCGCTTGGGTCTTTTGAGATTCTTGGGTCTGTGAGTTTATAGTTTTCATCACATTTGAAAATCTTGGACATTATTTAGATGTTCTTTCTGGAGCTCTGTATGTGTGGATGGCCTGTTTTTGTTACATGGCTCACTGATGTTTCAGGTTGTACTTTCCTGGTATGTTTTCCCGTGCATGTTTTATTTGGAAAATTTCTGTCTCTTTGAGTTCACTGATTTTTTTTTTCATTGTGGTGCCTAATTCCTTGGAGTATATTTTTTTTGTGTGTTAAGTGTTGTGTTTTTCAACTCTAAAAATTTGATTTGGGCCTGAATTATATCCTCCATTTCTATCTTGATCATGGTTACATTCCCCTCTACCTTCTTTACCTGGAATACTTTTATAACAGCTCATTTAACATCCTTTGCTAATCCTATTATTTGGATCCTTTTTAGATATGTTCCTACTAAAACTGTTTTTATTCACAGTATTTCAAATGCTAAATTTTTTTTCCAACATGAACACCCGATTCAGGAATTCTCTGGAAGCCAGTTTATTGGCCTACGTTCAGTTCATTTCTGACACTAACTACCTGGAGTTAGGGCAGACTCCACAGTGTCCTTGTTGCAAACACCAGTTGCATGGCCCAGGTTGCCTCCTGCACTTTTAACTGACCAGCTAGAAAGTGGACATTGACTTCAATGCCTTCCTCAGGTGTAGAAAATTGCTAGAAAGGCTCTTAGAACTCAAGGAAGAGGTTTACTTGCTAAAGAGATGTGTGGAGCCAGGTACATGCCTCCTCGAGCTGTGTCGCCCTCCTACTGCCTCCATGTTCACCAGCCTGGAAGCTCTCCAAACCCTGTCCGGTGGGGTTTTATGGAGGCCCTGTTACATAGGCGTGGTGGGTGGGATCATGGCCATTTGTGATCAAACTCAGTCTTCAGCCCCTGTCCTCTGTGTTGTGGTCTAAGGTGAGGCTGAAAGTTAGGCGTTTCTAATCACATATTGGTTCCTCGGGTAACCAGCCCCCATCCTGAGCTGTCTAGGGGCCCACCCAGAGTCACTTGTCTAGCACCAATCTGGCCATGGTTGAAAGTGGCTGGTGATGTTCCTGTCACTCAGGAAATTCCAAAGGTTTCAGGAGCTTTGTGTCAGGAACCTGGGTGAAAACAAACACATACTACTATTTGTCACACAGGTGATTGGTTTTTCTTCTGGTTGTAGGTCCTACTCTCCTTGTTTGAATGCTGGGTAAGTTTTAAGTTATTTTTTTGGTTTACACATTTGTACTATTAGGAGGTGTAACATGTTTCAATTCGTGTGCACATTATGTAACAATCAAGTCAGCATAATGCTACCTTAAACTTTTATCTTTTTTTTTTTTATGGTGATCATAGTCAAAATCCTCCCTTCCGACTGTTTTACACAGTGTACTGCTGTTAACTCTGTTTGCCCTGCTGCACCGTGGAACTTCTAACCGCTCGACCATTTTCAGCTAGATGATAGTGTGAATGTTTCAGTGCTGGACTTCACACTTAGTTTTCTTCCTTTAGTGATGGGCTTTATTCTGATATAATTCAGTTGCTTGGAATTACTTGGATCCTTCTGAGGTTTTTTTTTGTTTGTTTGTTTTTGTAAGATTTGTATTTATTTATTTGACAGTTACAGATAGTGAGAGGGAGAGACAGAGAAAGGTCTTCCTTCCGTTGGTATACTCCCCAGATGGCCACGACGACCAGAGCTGCACCAATCCGAAACCAGGAGCCAGGTGCCAGGTGCTTCTTCCTGGTCTCCAATGCAGGTGCAGGGGCCCAAGCACTTGGGCCATCTTCTACTGCTAACCCAGGCCACAGCAGAGAGAAGGACTGGAAGAGGAACAACCAGGACTAGAACCGGTGCCCACATGGGATGCTGGTGCCACAGGTGAAGGATTAACTTAGTGCACCACAGCGCCGGCCCCTGAGGTTTTGTTTTAAGATTTATTAGGGCAAGACCGGAGCTGCCATTAGCCCAGGGCTGACTTGGCCTCACTGTTGAAGCAGTGCCCTTCCAATGCCTCTCCCTGATGTCCTGTGTGGTAGGAGGGCTTCCACTCCGACCTGCAGTGGTACTAATCTTCTGTGAGTTTCCAGATTAGTGTGCCTACTCTTCTCTAGGTGATTTTGTCACACATGTGCATATCAATACCCAGCCAAAGACCGGGGAGCCATCCATGAGTCTCAACAGCCCACTTGTGTGCTCTTGTTCTCACTGTGCAGCTAGCCTCCTTCCCCCCAGTATTTCCACCATCAGAGTCTAGCAGTTTGGTCTCCTTGAACTCTAAACTCTACTTCTTCAACTTAGTGAGACTGCCAGGCTCCGTTTGTTCTCTGGCTCTGTGGGCTGTGACCTGGAAACTCTGCAGGCAGTAATGGAGTCATGCGGCTCACCTTATTTGCTCCCTTCCCTTGTGGATCATTGTTGTGCGCTGCCTCTTGTCCAGTGTCTGAAAACTGTCGTTTACTTTGTTTCTCCTGGTATTTAAATTTTAATGCAGGAAAGGAAGTGTGGTCTTACAGTGACTCCACTGTAGCTGCAAGCAGAAGTCTGTTTCATGCTAGGCTCACGAATTTAACTGCCTACCTTGCATCCCCAGTTGCATGCCACACAGGAGCTGAAACACTGCAAGTGCAAACCAGCATCATCTCCACTTGCCAACCCAGCCTCCTCTTAGATTTCCTATTTCCTAGGGTCACACTGAGGCCACTCTCACCTCTTCTCTGCCTGTCCCTTAAATCCATTCAGTTTAATTTTCTCGGTTATTCTCAAATCTGCACACCCTCCCCCTTTCCTTCCTTTCTCCCTCCCTCCCTCCCTTCCTTTCTTCTGTGCATCTCTTTATATCTCTTTGGACATCAAATCGATTTAGGCCCTCACCATTTTCCAAAGTCATTTAGGCTGCCTCTTTGCCTCCATCCTTGTCTTATTCCAATCTGTTAGCCATGCTGAAACCATTTTTCCAAAGCACAGATGGAACTGTAATAGTTACTTCTTTAATTTTTTTTTTTAAGATTTATTTATTTATTTGAAAGAGTTATACAGAGGAGGCAGAGAGAGGCCTTCCATCCACTGGTTCACTCCCCAGATGGCCACAACGGCCAGAGCTACACCAATCTGAAGCCAGGAGCTTCTTCCTGGTCTCCAATGCGGTTGCGGGGGCCCAAGGACTTGGGCCATCTTCTGCTTTCCTGGGCCATAGCACAGAGCTGGATTCGAAGTGGAGCAGCTGGGACTCGAACCAGTGCCCTTATGGGATGCTGACACTGTAGGCAGTGGCTTTACCAGCTATTCCACAGCGCTGGCCCCCTAGTTCCTTAATATTCATCTGTAGCTGCTCTCAAGCCTTAGCATGGACCCCAACATTCCTAGTGGAGACGCGAGGCTCTTCACTTCCTTGCTCCTGTGTTTTGTATTCCTTCTCTTTCCTTTTTCTACTACTGCCTGCACCATACCCCCAAATTCCAGTTCTGGGCTTCACCCATGGCTGCTGCCATGGAGAGTACTTCTGTGTTCACCAGGTGAACTGCTGGTCATCCCTTAGACTTTGGAAGCCTGCCCAGATAGATGTCCTCAGTCACATGCAGTGCTAAACTCTTATCACGTGTAACCGTGGGTCATTTCCAGGTCTAATACTGGTAGACTCTGCATTTCTAAATAGCTCCCCAGTTGATTCTGATGTCCAGAAAAATTTGCCACTGGCCCAGGCCAAGCTCTCAGCACCTTAGAACTGTGGTGGTTGTGTGTGTGTGTGTGTGTGTGTTATAATACTAAAATTTCTTAAAAGTATGTTTGTTGTAATTTTTGGAATAAATAAAACAATATAAACAAGAAAAATAAGAGTACCTATTATAATCCAACACCCAGAGATAATTCCTGTTTATAGTTTGATGAATTTCCATCTTTAACTTCCTACCAAAATATAATATACATAAAAATGTACAAATTATAATTGCACAACTTATAATGAACTTCGCAGCTGAGTGGTCATGTTAACACCACTGAAACCAGGAAACAGGACATAGCCTAGCCCCCAGAAGCCCCTTTCTGATAATTATGCACTCCCAAAGCAGTAATTCTGACTCCTAACCAAAGGTTAATCTGCCCGTATTTGATATTTATATAAGCAGAATAATTCATTGCTCTTCGGATCTGACTTGTTTCATTTGGTATTGGTGAGAGTTATCCTAGGCATGTGATGATATAGTAGTTCATTTATTGTTACTGTGTAGTATTCAGCTATGTGACTTGCATAATTTCTGTCTCCAATCTCCTGTTAGTGGGCATTTGGAAAGTTTAAAATCTTTAGCAATTGTGAACAGTGCTGCTGTGAACATTGTATAATGTGTCTTCTGGTGCATGTATGTGTGCAGTTCAGGCGGGGGTACCTTGACATGTAGTTGCTGAGTCTTAGGCTCATCTCTAGTGCATACTGCCAGACAGCTTTCCAGAATGGCTTCACAGGTTTGCCAGCAGTGCATGGATCCTGGTTGCTCCACATCCCCATCAAAACTTGGTCTTGTCTTTTCATCTTATCCATTCTGGTGGTCTGTGATGTGTGGTATTGTGGTTTTATTTTGCATTTCCCTGACAAATAATTAAGTATCTTTTCATTTCTGCTTTTTTTTTTTTTTGGACAGGCAGAGTGGACAGAGAGAGACAGACAGAGAGAAAGGTCTTCCTTTTTCCGTTGGTTCACCCCCCAATGGCCGCTGCGGCCAGCACGCTGTGGCCGGCGCACCGCACTGATCCAAAGCCAGGAGCCAGGTGTTTCTCCTGGTCTCCCATGCGGGTGCAGGGCCCAAGCACTTGGGCCATCCTCCACTGCACCCCCGGGCCACAGCAGAGGGCTGGACTGGAAGAGGAGTAACCGGGACAGAATCCGGTGCCCCGACCGGGACTAGAACCTGGGGTGCTGGTACCACAGGCAGAGGATTAGCCTATTGAGCTGCAGCGCCAGCCTATGTATTTCTTCTTAAATTTTTTTTCTTTTTATTTGAATGGCAGAGAGACAGAGATCTCCCATCCACTGGTTAACTCCCTAAAGACCTATAGTGGCTTGGGACTGGTTCAGGCTGAAGCCTGGAACTCAATCCCGGTTTGCTGTATGGGTGGCAGAGATTCGAGTACATGAGTCATCACCTGCTGCCTTCCAGGGTGAGCATTATCAGGAAGCCGGGTCAGCTGTGGAGGAGCCAGGACTTGAATCGGGCATTCCAATTTGAGATGCACATGTCTTAACTGCTGCACCAAATGCCCATCCCCATTCATTTTCTCTAAATCTTTTCCTTTTATGCCCACTCTGGGTAAACCTTAGTTCATTGGAGGGAAAAAGGGCCAGAAAGCTTTTACCATAAAGCAAAACATCCTGATTAAACTACTACGTGATTTCTCCCGGTGAAGTCTGTTTTGAAAATAAGAGCGTCCAGCTGGGGGACCTTGAAGAAAGCTTGTTCTCTCAGTGCTTCCTTCCTGTGCTTTCCCCAGCCACTTAGTTCTGACTTGTTCACCAACAGCATCTGTATCTTTCTGGGGATGCAATTTTATGACACAATGCACAGATATTCTCCAAAGAAAGGCTATGTGACAAAGGCAAAGCTCAAACTCAAGGTGTGGAAGGAAGCCTTGGGGAGCTAATGCCCAGGACCAGCTGTGTGGCTCCCCTGGGAGCTGTTGGGAGGGCTGCCGGAGAGCCCAGTGGGAGAGCATTGGAAAGTGGATTTCAAAAATAAGGGTTGTTTTTTGTTTGTTTTGTGGTGGTCTTTGTTACTGTAGAAAGTAGTTCATTGGGAAAAAAATATGGGTTTAAATTCTCCGTAGGTATTATTATTAAAAATCTACTTGGCTGTTATCTGAAAAAATATGCAGTATGAGTTGTTTACAAGTGGTCATTATTGCATGTTTGTGGATATATCTTAAGTTGTGTAAGTTGTTTGGTCTTTTAATTTTTCATGTGACATATTTTCCCATATTAAATACTTGGGACAAATATTGCCTTTAATGACTCTATAATAGATATCTATGGATTTATTGAAATTTATGCAACTGCTTATTTTGTTCATGATTTCTAAATTCTCAGTGAGGAACATCATTGCACATAAGTCTTTATGCTCTTATGATTATGTTCTTAGAAAAGCTTCAGAGAAGTAAAATTAATGGCTCAGAAAATGAATATGTTTACAGTTCTTTGATATGTTTGTATTGTCACATTTCCTTCTTGAAAGATTACCAGTTGACTTTCTCCTCAGAAAATGGAAATAAAAGCTAAGTTTATTTTGGTGAAGAAATCTTAATCTGTACATACAAGAGGTCTTTTGAAAGTTCTTGGAATGTGCATTTTATGAGAAACAACTATTATGGATTTGAATTTTTTTAATAAAAGAAAACCCATTTAATTGACTTTCCATAAACTTTTTGAAGTAGCCTTGAATGTGATAAGCCTCCTTCCCTGTGTAGTTGCCAGCTTTGCTATCCCTCTAATTACAATTCATTTTGCCATGTAGAGGACTATGGAATCTTCATGGCTTCTAGATTTAGGAACGTGCTTAGGAGAGCTCCCCTGTCCCTGCACATGGTTAGAAGAGTAATTTTCTTGTTTTTGACAATAAATCTGTAACCATCTGTTACTGGTTTTTGCATATGATACAAAATAGGGGTGTAACTTTCTCCTTATCATAAACTAATTTGCTTTGAATATGGGGGGTTCTGTTGCTGTGTTGCATCAGCCCCTTTGGTCATTCTCATGTCGATCCACTGTTTTTTATAAGACTCTTGGTATACATTGAAGATGACTGTGGGTCCATAGTACAGTTTATTTATTTATTTTTATTTTAATTTTTTTGTATGGTGGAAAAACATAGAATTAGCCAGCTGGACTCAGTTCAGATGATCCCAATTTTGTTGGCAACGTCCAGAGCATCATAGTCAGGAGCCAGCCGCACATAGGCCTTCTTCTCTCCGTCAGGTCTGATCAGGGTGTTGACTTTGGCCACATCAATGTCATAGAGTTTCTTCACAGCTTGTTTGATCTGGTGCTTGTTGGCCTTGACATCCACAATGAACACCAGGGTGTTGTTGTCTTCTATCTTCTTCATGGCAGACTCCGTGGTCAGGGGGAACTTGATGATGGCATAGTGGTCAAGCTTGTTTCTCCTGGGGGCGCTCTTCCGAGGGTATTTGGGCTGCCATCGGATGCGCAGTGTCTTGGGCCGCCAGAAGGTGGGGGATGTGTGGATCTTCTTCTTGTGGCTGTGGACGCCTTTCAGCACTGCCTTCTTGGCCTTTCAGGCCTTTGCTTTGGCTTCGACTTTAGGAGGGGCAGGAGCTTCCTTCTTCGCCTTTGGCGCCATTTTGGTGAAAAAGGCCATAGTACAGTTTAAAAGCTGGTGTGGCAGATACCATTTTTTTTTTTTTAAAGATTTTCTTGGCTGTCTTAGGAAATTGACTTTTTTTCCAGATGAATTTTGGAATAAATTTGTTTAGTTGAAAAAAATACCTGCACTTATGATTAGAATAACACAAAATCTATAAATTTATTTGACAGAATTACAGTACCATACAGAAATAGAGGATTTTTTAAGAAAGCTTTTATTTAATAAATTTTAATAGGTACAGCTTTTGGAATATAGCAATTCTTCCTCCCATACCTGATCTCCCAACCCCACTCCAGTCCCACTTCCTACTCCCTCTCTCATCCCATTCTTCATTAAGATTCATTTTTAATTATCTTTATATACAGAAGATCAACTCTACACTAAGTAAAGATTTCAACAGATTGCACCCACACAGACACACAAAGTATAAAGTACTGTTTGAAGACTAGTTTTACTGTTAATTCTCGCAGTACAACTCATTGAGGACAGAGGTCCTACATGGGAAGCAAGTGAACAGTGACTCCTGTTGTTGATTTAACAGTTGACACTCTTATTCATGTCAGTGATCACCCAAGGCTCTTGTCATGAGCTACCAAGGCTATGGAAGCCTCTTTAGTCCACAAACTCCTACCTTATTTAGACAAGGCCATAATCAAAGTGGAAGTTCTGTCCTCCCTTCAGAAAGGTACCTCCTTCTTTGATGGCCCCTTCTTTCTACTGGGATCTCACTCGCAGAGATCTTTCATGTAGGTCATTTTTTTGCCACAGTGTCTTACCAAGGATGTTTATGTAGTTTATTAGAATTTTCATTCATTTTCATAATTTCAGGACATTGGGAAGTTTTCCTACATACAGTATTTTGCCTGTTGGTTTTATGAGTCAGATTTTAACTCAGTGTTTCTGATATATAGGTAAATCACTTATTTATGGTTATTCTGTACTTATCAACTAAGTTAAGCTGCCACACCAGCTTATCAACATTGGCCTTTTTATTAGTTCTAGTAGTTTTTCACTTTAAGAAAATTAAGTTTCCCAGGTGGAAAGTCATGACATGCAAATAATGGCCAGTTTCTCTTCTCCTTTCTAATTAGATGAAAGTGAATTATAACATTGGCTAGGGCTTACAAAGACTTGTTTATATATGAGCTGTTCTTTATCAAGTCAATACATTTTTGTTCCTAGTTTACTAAGAAATTTTAAAAATCAGATGGGTACTAACTTTTGACGTTTGTTAAACATATGGCAGTTATTAAACACATCAGTGTATTATATACAGTTACTGATATCAAACCATTGTTCCATTTTTGTAATAAGCCCTGTATGGTTCATGTCATTTTTCTTCAATTCCAGATTTGTTAATATTTTACTGAAGATTTTAAATATATATATATTTTTAAAGATTTATTTATTTATTTGAAAGTTAGAGTTACACAGAAAGAAGAGAGGCAGAGAGAGGGAGGTCTTCCATCCGATGGTTCACTCCCCAGGTGGCCGCAATGGCTGGAGCTGTGCCGATCCGAAGCCAGGAGCCTGGAGCTTCTTCCAGGTCTCGCACGTGGGTGCAGGGGCCCAAGGACTTTGACCATCTTCCGCTGCCTTCCCAGGCCACAGCTGAGAGCTGGATGGGAAGAGGAACAGCCGGGACTAGAACCAGCACCCATATGGGATGCCGGTGCTTCAGGCCAGGGCGTTAACCCGCTGCACCACAGCGCCGGCCCCTAAATATATTTTTAATAAGTGAGGCTGCTGTGGAGTGCTGGGCTTTGAGGGAGTCAGCTTTTTGTATCAGGGTTTTGTTAACCCTTGTAGAATCTGTTGGCTGCATCCTGTCTTCTCTGTGTGTTAGTTAGTGGCTCCTCTAACTCAGTAATTGGCTTTTTGAAAGTTAGAACTAACCCCAAAATTTATCTCTGTCTGGCATTTTTCCTGTCTAGAGCTGTTTAACAACATTGTCAGTTTATCCTATGGTTATTATCTAATCAACTTTTCTACTTTTGAAAATTTTTGAAAGATTCATATTTTCATAAAGTCGATTTTGTTGATTTTTTTTTTTATTAGTCTACAAATACAGTAATCAGCTGGCGCCGTGGCTTAACAGGCTAATCCTCTGCCTTGCGGCGCCTGCACACCGGGTTCTAGTCCCGGTTGGGGCGCTGGATTCTATCCCAGTTGCTCCTCTTCCAGGCCAGCTCTCTGCTATGGCCTGGGAAGGCAGTGGAGGATGGCCCAAGTGCTTGGGCCCTGCACCTGCATGGGAGACCAGGAGAAGCACCTGGCTCCTGGCTTCGGATCAGCACGATGCACTGGCCACAGCAGCCATTGGAGGGTGAACCAACAGCAAAAGGGAAGACCTTTCTCTCTGTCTCTCTCTCTCTCTCACTATCCACTCTGCCTGTCATAAAAAAAAAAAAAAAAAAAAAAAAAAAACAGTAATCAGATGCATGGTTTCTCCTATGTCTGGTTTCAGCTCTTTCCTTATGAAATCATCACTATCTGCCTTTCCACTTGCCATTCTTGGGCCTGAGTGGAGGCAAGGGCTCATGTGTGTGTGTGTGTGTGTGTGTGTGTAGGACTGAGTGTATGGGGTGGATAGGGAGTAGTCTCCACATCCAGCCCCACAAATTGTGATGCATGTGTGTGAACCTGTAGATACATCCTCACCTGCATGCCATGTGCGTGTGTACCAGCCTGTGTGCTTGTGCATATACTTGTGTATATGTGTCATGGCATGTGTGTGTGTTCTGTGCATGGTCCCATTCTGTGTGTACCCATGCTCATGTGCCTTTGTAAATGCCACTGGGAAACATGCCGTGCGCACATCTAGCTAAGGGGGTACTGAGTTATTCAGTATAGCCTTAGTACTTACATGGTTTATTCTGTCATTTTAAACAAGCTGTCAAAGGGCCTGGTGAAGAGGAGGCAGGTGGAGCATAGGGGGCCAATTCTCCTGCTGATCCTTGTTCTGTTTTGGGAATCCTCTGGGGAGAGGCTGGCCTGGCCTAGAGTCAGTGTGTCAGAACTGCAGGGTACGGGTGTCGGCTCATTCTTGCATGGCTCACAGGGAAACTGAGGCCAGAGGCATGAGACTTGCTCTGAGCTAAAGAATGAATCATGACCAGCCCAAGTCTGGACCTCAGACCTTAGACACCCAGCCTGAATTCACTGGAAAGCCCCATGCTAGCTTGAGAGGAGCAGGGCTCCTGGTAACTCATCATTCAGGGAAGCAGGCCACTGTTGCCATGGAAACCAGAAGGCAGCATCTTTTGGGAGGAACAGAATGGGGAGTCCCTGAGAGAGCAGGCTGCACTGGGTGGGGCAGTCTGGAGTGGCCTGTCTTTTGCCGTGTGTGTGAAAGAGAGGGAGAATGCGAGCATGCGTACACACTCACACACACACATACACACACATTGATTTTTCTGAAGAGGGAGATGCACACTTTAGCAGGGTGGGGAACGTCTGGCCTATGAGCCATATAACCTGTGGAATCATTTGTTCTGGTACTGCCGAGGCAACTGCAAATAGGACTTGAAATTTAATAAATTGTCTGGCTCTGCGGCTCACTAGGCTAATCCTCCACCTGTGGTGTCGGCACCCCAGGTTCTAGTCCCGGTTGGGGCGCTGGCTTCTGTCCCGGTTGCTCCTCTTCCAGTCCAGCTCTCTGCTGTGGCCCAGGAAGGCAGTGGAGGATGGCCCAAGTGCTTGGGCCCTGCACCCGCATGGGAAACCAGGAGGAAGCACCTGGCTCCTGGCTTTGGATCGGCGCAGCGCTGGCCGTAGCAGCCATTTGGAGGGTGAACCAATGGAAGGAAGATTTTTCTGTCTCTCTCTCTAACTCTGCCTGTCAAAAAAAAAAAAAAATTAAATCTATAGCAGCCTAATTTTCCAGTTGGTAATTTTGTGTGGCCTGTGAATGATATTCTAAATATCCAGATGGCCCTTAGCAGGAGAGTTTCCCCACCCCTACTCTAAGGCCTTGAATTATTGCTGGTGGGACTTAGGAGGGGTAGATGTGCTGTTAAGATGGTTTCCCTGTGTCCTTGAGGACCCAGCCTGAGGCTGTTCTTAGAGTGGGCTGGGAACAGCTAGGCAGGCATGCTGTGTTTGCCATCATGGGCTCCAGAGCCTAGCTCACATCTGCTGCACAAGGCTCTCCCTTGCCCCATTGATGAGGTGGCCCAGGAGGGAAACCTCATGATGTCTTACAGTGACTGGGGTGATGGGAGAGGGGCAGAACACTGACCCTGGACTCATCTCTGCTGTTGATGCACCAGGGGGCGGCAGGGATGGAGAGGGGATGAGGACAGAGTAAGAGCACAGGATGATGGTCATGGTGAGCAACAGGGCCAGAACTGAGGGTTGGGACAGTCAAGCACAGGGTGGGCCTCAGCCTGGCAAGACATAGGAAGGGACTCTGCCCTGGAGTCCTGAGTATATCTGTGGAGTTAGTAACAGGGGCCCTGACCTCCTTCCCACCTTCCTGCAGGGTTCTTTGCCTCTTGCCCTCTGAGCACTGGTCCTTTGAGCCTCAGGGAGCTGAGCCCTGCACTCACTGCAGCTTGAGGAAAGCCCCTGTACCCCAACAGAGGCTACCCCTGCTCTATCAGGCTTGGGAGGAACTTCCAGAAAGGGGGCCATGCTGGTTTGGTGGGAGGGGTGCTAGGGAGAACAGGATGGAGGGGGCTGTTGGAACAAGTCTGAAGCGTCCCTTCCTGGCCCTCTACACACCTCCCTGCAGGAAACAAGCTGTCACCCCAGGGGGTACTCCAGAATCCCCCTCGCTGCCCCTTGATCCAGGCTGGGGACTCTGTCTTGGAAGGGGGAGATGCTTCGAGTATGTAAGCTCTGGATATGGGTGGCATAGAGAGTGCCCATGATGTGGTGAATGTGGACAGAAATGTTGGAAGATGATGGCACATGAGGAGAGGTTCTCAAAATATCATGGAAAATGTATATTATGAAAAATTACACATGGATTTTAAAATGTTTTATGACAATAAGCTAATATTTGAATTCAATTTTCCATGAGTTTTTGAAGTCTACACGTGTGTGTGAGGGGTGTTTGTGCTTGGGGGAGGGGGTGTGTTTGGTGTGTCTAGATTGTTGGGGGGTACAAAGTATGAAATACGGGAAGGGGCTTCAGGTACACATGTGTGAGGTAGAGCTGGAGGTCGGCAGTGACAGTGGGAGGCAGCTGTCTAGGTCAGCTTGTCTGCATGTGGTATATGAGGGTGACACATTACTGTGTGTGCTGTGGCTTGAGAGGGTGAGGAGTGTGCCTGTGCCAAAAATATATTCATGGGGTGTGTGTGCGCGCGCATGCACACGTGCGTGTTGGGTGGTGAGGCAGTGACAACAGTGACTGGAGCATGAACATGGCAGGGTGTATGAGCAGAAGGGATATGTAGGCGTCATTCTTTCAACACCTCACGAGTTGGTGGCAGTATTTTCCTCTCAAAGTTGAGGATCTCAGAGCTCCCTTGAGTGAAACAAGTTACCTGGATCATCAGAAGGGTCTGTTTGACTCCCAGGATCCATCTCTGGCAGCTCACAGCCTTCTCTAGACTCGGACTAGATGGGTCATGGCGGGCCGTGCTCAGTTCCGGTGTCTGCCAGAGCTGGTGTGCCTGGGGTTGGAGGCATCCATTGCATGGTACAGGACGACTGCTATAAGGCAGTTAAGCATAGTCAATACTAGAATTAAACTGCATAAACAGTAAATTATGTTTAAAGCAAAGGTAATAAATACTGAAAACTCTGCATTTCCTAATGATTCCATTCCATTTTGCAGCATCTGTGTTCCTGAGATTATGTCTGTTGTATCTGCATTGTGATGCTTTGCTAAGCCTCCCTTGCCAGCTTTGTGCTCAGGCTGTCCCAGAATTGACCATGGAAAGAATGTTTATGGCTTAAAGTCAGCAAGTGCTACAAAGTCAGCAAGTGCTACAAAGTAAGGCTGCTTTTATGGTTTGGTTGATTGTCTCGACTTCAAAGAGTGATGGAAAACCTTGTTACTAACACAGATTAAAGTTAACAATTTATTGCTACACCGTGACTAGTGCTAAACACAGAAGAAATTTCCTTCCCATATTCAAAAACCCTGAACCCATTCAGAAGTCCCCACCTGTGCTCCTTTTCACTTTCATGTTGCTTGTTAGCAGTTCAACGTTTGAGTTGGAACTACGTTTGTCATTGCAACAATAAGTTGGCTACAGATAAATAATTAGGCAGAAATTGATGACCACAATGATTTCTGAGTCATTTGGCTATATGGAGTTTGTGGTGAAGACTGTGGAATCTTTTATCAGATTGCTTTATTTCCTTTGTGTTGATAAAATTTATAATAAACTTATGTACGTTTTTGGAGAGCTGGTTGTGACACGTTACCATAAGCCTGCGTTGCCCACAGCCATGTTGAGTCTGCTTATTGTACAGGGTGAATTGAAGGGGACCCCTGCTGCTTCCACAGGAGCACTAGGGGCAGCTTCTTTCGTTTCCAAACAAGCTGTGGCTCCGTACTGGGTTGCGTCAGCTGTGACCACCTCCTGGTGTGAGCACTGGGACTCACCTGGGTGTCCCATTCATTCACCTCCTTCTCTGTGCCAGGCACCCGGGGTTTACAGGTAGGGGAAGGCATAGACATGCCGTGTGTGGAGTGCACAGTCTAGCAGAGGAGACAGCAGTGATGTTATGCCCTGGGGAGTGTGGGGGCAGAAGGAGGCACTGGTGCCGTGGAGGCAGTAGGCAGACAGGGATGAGAGATGCTGGCCTGATGGAGCAGTGCTGTGATGCGTTGGAAAGGCTGTCAGTCTCCTTCCAAGCTTCCGGGTAGGCAGTGTCTAGGAGTCTGATGTGCTCTCTGGAGGTGAAGCAGGGCAATCAGGGTGCCCTTGGGGAATCACGGATCTGGGGATGTGACAAAGATCAGGTTATGTGTGAAGATCTCCAAGGGGAGTTGAGGGGCAGCTGCAGCACAGCTAAGGCAGGCTAGTCTCTTGTGTAGGGAGAGGAAGGTGGGAGGCAGGAGATGGGGCAGATCCTGCAACCCTGCCGTCTTGGTAGAGGGATGTAAAGGACATCCTGTGGAAGAAGTCTATAGTAAAAGCAGATAAGTGACATGTTCAGGTTGAATGGTCAAGGTCAGAGAATTTCCTGGAGCAGGCAGAACTGCAGGTAGGGTACAGACTAGAAGGAGGCTGGAGACAGGTGAGGCCTTAACCCAGGGAGTAGCACTGGGGCTGGAGGGGAGGGGATTGATAAGGACTTCACGGGTTGAAACACAGAGGTGCAGTAAGAAGGGGGCTAGGTTTATGGGGTGATGGTGGAGTAGGGGGTGCAGCTGTAGGGGGTGCCTGAAAACAGGAAGAGCAAGTATGGAGTGAGGGAAGTCTAGTTATGGACCTGGAGAGCTAGGGATGCCCCAGGAGGGCCTTATAGACCTGTGGAGCACAGGGGAGCCTTGGAAGTAGATCTGGGAGCCCCCATGGGCAGGTGGGAGAGCCACAGGAAGGAGGTCACCCCAGAAGGAACAGAATGAGCATCCAACTTGGGTGCCTGTCTTGGCCTCCGTTGTGCAGGGGGCAGCCCTGACATCAGGTCCTTCCACACAGGAGAGCCAGGGAGAGGGTGGGAGAAGGTGGGACATGCTCAGCACCATGGGCAGGGGTTGCACGCTGCCATGGGCTGGAAGCTACAGGCTATGGTGGTTGGGAGTCATGGGCCTCAGTTCTAGCTCCAGTCCGGCTCTGCTTTCAACTTGCTGTGTGACCTTGGGCAAATGACTGCCCACTACCCCTGAGCCTCAGATTCATCTAAAAACAAGGTTGGACCACACTAGTGACTTTTGGATGACATGTGGAGCCCCAGCGACACCCAGCTGTATCTCAGAGCTTCCCTAAACACCCCCCTCCCAGCAGCTAGGTGCTGTCAGTATACGGAGGGAGGATGAGAGGAAGTCCCAGGGTGGGAGCAGCCTGCTCCTGCCTGGCTCCCCTACCTTGGGCTGGGCAGCTGGCCACACCCCTTGCTCTGGGATCCATGGTGGAGGAATAAAGGATGAAGGCAGCTGGCTCAAGGCGGAAGTCTGGCTGGTTTACCCTGTGCCCTGGCATGGAGTGGACACTCCTGTCACCAGGAAGGTTGTCCTGCCCCGGCACCTACCCCCTAAGGGGTCCAGCTCCCACAAATCAGGCCACACCAGGCCCAGGATCCCAAGCTTGAAGAGTGTTTCGGGAAGTCCCAGCGTCCCCTAGTTCTCCTGCCGTCTGAGGAAGTTGGAAGGAGATCTTAGTGGAAGTGGCCTCCTTGCTCTTGTCTCCTCACCATCCCAGATGAGGCTCAGGAGGGAGCTTCAGTGGCCCTGGGAAGAGATCCCATTCCCAGGGTTCCTCCCTGTTCCTCCTCCCTCTGCCCTCTCCACTCCCCAGGGCCAGAGGCTTCCACCAGTTCTTCCTTGGCGGGGTGGTTGGATGGGTGCCAGGTGACGACTGTCGGTGTTTCCTGACAACAGGCCGGGGGACTCAAGCGCCAATGTGAAGCTGACAAGAGTCCTGGAGACAGGGGGCAGTGAGACGGAGTCTGTCCAGGCCATGCCCCTGGCTGGGGTGTGGCCCTGGGCCTGGGGAGGGTCGCTGTTTGAGCGGAGGACGCAGCTTTATAAGATGACTCCGTAAGTATGGCCTGGGTGAGTGGGGCCACAGGCCCCCACTGCCCCACGTGGGATGGTGGGTGTGGACCATGAAGCACCTTCAGCAGGAGACCCTGTAGTGGACCATGAAGTACCTGCAGCAGGAGACCCTATGGTGGGCAGGGGGGCATCCCAGAGAGCCAGGCTGAGGCACAGGCAGGCTCCCGTGCTCCACTGTGTTTCTGGCCAGAGGCCGGGGCCCTGTCTCAGTGGAAGGGTGTGGGGTGTGTGCTGTTGGCTGCAAGCTAGCTTTGGGCCCAAAGTAAGCCCCACTGGACTCGAGTCAGAAGGGTAGGCTCTGTTAAGCATCAGGGCTCTGCGACAAGAGTTTGCATCCTGAGAACTACTTTCAACACCACAGATTCTCCGACCCTACCCTCAGAGAGCAAGGTGGGGCTCCCCAGGTGACTAGTGGGCTACAGGCCCCAGGCCGGTCTTGCTGTGGGCCTGTGCAAGCCCAGACTCTGCCTGCTGTACTGTGGTCCTGGAAAGTATTCTGGTGGAGGAGACCCAACCACCTATTGGGGAACTTCTTCCTGAGGCTCAGGGAAGAAAGAATGGTACATGGGGTGGGACGCTGAGGGAGGAAGACAGAGAGGCAAGACAGCACTGTGTGCGAGGGATTGCTGTGACACGAGGCTGGGGGCCCCAGTCCACACCAGCCCCGCTCTGCCACTGCCTGGCCATGTGGGTGAGCTGCGCTGTTCTCACAGTCACAAAATCAGATACTAGAACTAAAGCCTTTCCAAGATGAGATGACATCTTCTGGAGAGAGTTGCTCTTCTTGGTTTTTCAAATGTCTCTCAAAAAAAGAATTCAGCTAATTCAAAATAACCTTTAGAAAAAGATAAATGAGATGGGTGATCTTTAGCATGCTCCTAACTGACACGAAGGTTACTGAGGTTACCTGAGTTAGGTGGAAGCAGCATGGAGCCCCTGGCTGCATACCCTTGGGGCTGTCGCAAGAGTGGGTTTATGGCTGTCTCGGAGTCCTGGGCATGCGCACTCTTGGCATGCACCCTCATTTCACCTCAGTGTGCACATTTCTACCCTCCTGCCTGAGAGCACCCGAGGTACTCACTCGACCCACTTTGCTCAGTCAGTCCCCACGTGCCAAACTTTTGGATGCTTTCCAATTTCTTGCTATTATAAATATCGTGGCTATGAATATCTGTACAAATTGCTTTCCTAGTATGTTACTGGGAAGCCTTCCCCAAGTGGGATTACCAGGTTAAAGGGCATGGACAATTTTATAGCTCTTCTCACATATTACTGGATAGTTCTCTGGAAATACTGAACCCACTTACTGTGACACCAATTACGTGTGGCTGTCCCCACAGCCCTCCAATATTAAGGTTCATGGTTTTTATTAGTTGGTAGCTGCTGTTTCCCCATTGTGTTGCGCTGGTCAGCAGCACTGCTGTCTGGTTGTCTGCAGTGTTGTTGCTGTAATAATGGGTGAAGTTGGACACTTCCTGAAGGATCTGGAGAAGCTGGTGGCCATCATTTGTGCCGCAGAAATGATGGTGGGATTGGTCCCGAATCAAGTTGCTGAGCAGGGCTGGGAAAGCAACAGCTCTGTGATTCCAGACTGGCTCAGTCCTCAGGCTCCAAGCCCACAGACAGACAGACAGACAGGCATCCGTATGCCCTAGTTGCAAACCCTTGGGGGCTGAGTCACGAGGTTGGTTTTAAAACGGCCTCACTTGTCCCTGGTAGAGGACCAAGATGAAGGGGCAAGGGAAATCCCATGGTCCGTCTTGTCCCCGGCTTGATGGACTAGGCTGGGGCTTCACTGGCAGACTGCACAGCCCCCTGCCCTAGCCATGGCTTTCTGGGCGCATAGCTTTCTGTGCTGTGGCTTGTGGCTGTGGTAGTGGGGATAAACCAGCTTGGGGCTCATATCATACTTGTCTGTTGATCCTCAGAACTACCAGGGAATGGCACCGAGTTGGGTTAGTGCCTGTCAAACCAGGGTTCTGGGAGTGGCCAGAGGGGCCAGCTGTGTTTGTTGAGGTCTGAGCTTGGGGACTTGGGGAATAATTCATAAAGGTGCCCAGCACAGGTAGTCATTGCTCAGCAGATGTGCATCCTTGCTTTTGCTGCTGCTTGTGCCTAGAGCAGGGTTGAGTGTACCTCCTCTACATTACAGGAGCCCAAAATGGCCTTGAACCAGGGCATGGGGAAGCATGTGGTCGAGGGCAACCTGCTCTCTGGTAAGCCTGGAGCAGAGCTGCAGTAGAACCTTGGCTTATGAGAAATCTGACCTTGGGGATGGTGGTGGATGTAGCCATGTGGATGTATAGCTTGGGAAGCAGCAAGTGGATGGGTTAAAGCCTGGAAAGATCCTAAGCATCGAGTTCCTTCTCTGAAAAATGGGTATATTAACACCTCTCTTGTAAAGTTGTGTGTGGACTAGTGATGCAGGGAAAGCCCCAGCACTGCTCATGTACATAGTAGGAGGTCCAGCCATTTGTGACAGGGCAGTTTCTGTGGTTGCCCTAGAATCCCATCACCATAAAGGGCTTCTCTCTGGGACCCCAGGGTGCAGCCTGGGGTTTGACAGACAAGGCTACAGGGTATGTGCATGGTGGTCAGTGCTCAAGCTGGTTACAGTGTGGCTAATCACACCATCCTACGGTTGGCTTGGGAGAAAGGAGCCCGGGGGGATGCTGCCCTGAGGGACGCTGGGACTGTGGGACCTCCAGGGGTCCTACCCAGGATAGTGTGGGCACTCAGTAGTTCTCTTTTTGAGCATAGAGTGCTCTGAGAGAATCTGCTCAGGCACTGGGCGCGCGGCAGGACAGCCCTTCTGCTGCAGCGTGACCAGAGGCAGGCCCTACAGAGATGAAGGGAGTCTGGATGAGTCAGGACTGGGGAAGGAGGTTTGAACAGCTCCATGCGGTCCAGAGGGAGCTGGCCTTGAGTTCAGTCCCTGGACAGGTCAGCTGCCTGTGCCTTGGCCCTGATCCCAGGTAAGTTTCTGTGCAGGGACCAGATGTTGGACCTTGTTTTTCTCTGGGGGCAAGAGGGCCCTGCAGTGGCTCCAGCCAGCCTGGGGAGACAAAAGCTGAAGCTGCTTCAGGCCTCCCCTGGTGCCACCCTGCTTGGTGTGCCACTGCTCTGGAGCCAGAGGAGTCCAGGGCTCTGAATCCCAGTTTGCCCTGCAAGCTGGAGACCTGGAGTGAGCCCAGCCTATCTGACTTTTTGTGCCTTTCCTGCAAAATGCTCTCTTGTGCTGGGCACTGTGCTGGTGCTGGGGATGCAGCATGCAGAGGGCAGTATTGGGAGAGGCGTTAGTAGTTGCTAGTATTCATATGGGGGCTGTAAATGCACTGTGAAGGATGTGAAGCCCCTGGCACATGCTCAGCCCCTGCTAGCTGTGTGACTCGTAGATTTTGGAAATGGCTTCTAGTTCATATCCCCTTGGAGTGACCCTTGGATCTGTCTGAACCTGCCTGGATCTTACAACCTGCGCAGCCCCCTACCTACCCCTACATATGTGTGCTCTTGTATAGCCCTCAGCATGTGCAAATGAGTCTCCATCCTCTCGCACTCTCTGCAGCGGGCTCCACTCCCTACTTCTTCCAGCACCTGGCCTTGCCTCACAAGTCTTGACACCAACTAGGTCCAGCATCTGCAGCTCACACTTCTGGTAACCACAGTCACTCCTTGTTAAGTTGAGAATGGTGGCCAAGCTGTTACCCAGGGTGTGTTTCTGTGCAGCCAGTGTCAAAGAGTGCACCTGCAGGGAGGCCCATAGCCCTGTGTTTGGACCCTGGCCCCGCCTCTTACTAGCCGTATGAACTTGGCAAGTTGTTGTACCTGTTTCCTGCTCTGTAAAATGGGAATGATAGTGGTACCTTCTCTGCAGGGCTGCTGTGAAGGTGAAATGAGGCCATGTGTGTATAGCTGTTTGCATCGTGCTGGCTCCTAGGGAACACTGAATAGATGTTAGCTGCTGCTATTATTTTGTGTCTAAGAAAATATTTGGAGTAAACAATAGGAAGAATAATCCTTAGGTATTTACCCAGCACTGAGCTTCTACTTTGTCCCAGGCACTGTGCTAGACACTGGGGATAAAACAGGGAGCAAAACAGTGATTCCCTCTGACCTCAGGGAAGTTAGGCTCCCAGGCTGCACAGCCACCAGCCCTCACCTCCCACCAGCTGCCATCTACCCTACTCCTTCCAGCTGCGTGAGCCCTGACTTCCTGTCTCCTTGCATTGGGCTTCATATGTGCTTTGCCACTCAGCTGGCATGTGGTGTCCCATATCTGGGCCCACTGAGGCTGCTATGTCAAAGTACCAATGGCTGGGTCATTAAGAAACCCCATACACTCACGTCTACTTCCGGAGGCAGCAGGTCTGAGCTCAGTGCACCGGCACTGAAGGGTTCTGGTGAGGGCCTGCTTCTCACTGAGCCTTCACATGGTGGAAGGAGGGCAGGAGAACTCTCTGGGGTCTTGAGAGGGCTCCATTATCATGATCTGATCACCTCCTGCGGCCCCATTTCCCTTCCCATCACCGTAGGAATTAGCATTTCAGCCCACAAATTTTGGGGGTATGTGAACGTTTAGTCCACAGCACCTGGTATATCCCAGCTGGAACTCACAACGTGCAGCCCACTCCTCCACAAGTCAGACTCGCAGCTCCTCTGCCAGCAGCACTGTCAGCCCCTCATTACAGTGCTTCCGTTCCGTTCCATTGAAGCTTGCACCACGGTGATGCCCCTCAAGAGCAGTTCAGTTCTTCGCAGGTGAGAAAGCTGAGGTGGGAATGGCTGAGGTCCCACGGCTGGTCAGTGGCAGGATCGGAGTGGAGGCCCCTGGCCTCAGAAGCCGCTCTCCAGCCTCAGCTCCTGTGGGCTCCCTCAGCCGTTCCCTTCAGCCCAGGCCCTTCTCTGTCACTTCCAGGCCCCTCTGTCCTGGGCTGGAAGAACCCACTTCCTTCATCATGACCTTTCCCTCCTGAGGTAGGACCATGCTCTTTCCAGTGTCATCAAGCCCCTGCATTTTCCCATTGTTTAGTATTCCAAGACTCAACTACTCAGCCTGGCCCCAAACCAGCTTTGCCGGACTCTTCTTCCCCCTACTCAGTAGCTTCCAGCCTCCTGTGGCTCCCTTGCCTACCTACCTTTACTGAATGCTGTGTCCTTGGGTCCCCAGCTTCGAATGCCACCTCTGCTGCAAAGCCCTGGTCCCCTTGGGCAGACAGACTTCTTTGTTCTTCCCTTGCACTACCACGATTCTGCCCATTTACCTCTGGCTGGGCTGACCTCATGCCGCCTGGGGTTATTGTTTGTTGTGTCTGCGTCCATCCGTGTCCTCTGCTAACCTGTGATGCTCCCAGGCCTGCACCATGTCTCACTCATCTCCGGGTTCTGGCGATAACAGGGCTGGTTGCAGTGCAAGCCTCCATACTGAAGTGACAGGTGGTCTACGACGTCGCAATATGGGCAGGAAGAGTCAGAGCATCTTTCTGTGCTCCCAGCTAGAACTGAGAAGGATTCCTGAGTAGCCAGGTCTCACAGGACAGAGCTAAAGAGCCCCAGAGGTCATCCATGTCGATCTTTTATCTTTGACGAGTTGGACTAAGGCCCAGAAAGGGGGAAGGCCTTAGATCCCTCAGCAGGAGAAAAGTACTAGAGCTAGAACTCGGATCCCTGGCTTCGAGCCTGGGGTGTTTTCTGCTTTGCTGAGCTAGTCTGTCTTTTCCTTGTTCTTCCTCTGCATAAACAGCCGACTACAATAATAGCAGTTGCTTACCTCGGAAGTCGGCCTGCAGCCTCCGAGCTCCGGAACCTTTTCTGGTCTCCTTTCAGATAACCACGTGACACCTTGTCTTCTACCTTTGTCATAATTTTTCACTCTCGTTTTCTTACTGCGTGTTCTCTGGAGGGGAGAGGAAGGTAAATTACACTTAAATTATAGAGAAAGTGCAGAGGAGGAGAGTGTTGCCAGGGTGCTGATTTTCTTCCAGTGAAGTTTTGAATCCTGGGCATCCACACGTGTCAGCTAATTTTGGTACTTGTTTTTTTTTTTTACATTTATTATTTGAAAGGCAGAGTGATACAGAGAGATAGCTTCCATTCACTGGTTTTTTTCTCCATATGTTGGCAACAGCTGGGGCTGCGACAGGCTTTAGCAAGGAGCCAGGAACTCCATCTGGGTCTCCCACATAGGTGCCAGGGACTCAAGTACTTGAGCCATCCTCTGCTGCTTCCCAGGCATGTTGGCAGGGGGCTGGATTGGAAGCCAAACAGCCAGGACTTGAACCCACACTCCAGTATGGGATGTGGCTGTCCCAAGCAGTGGCTTAACTCACTGCACCACAATATATACTCTGGTTTTGGTACTCTTGTGGTTCAGAATTTGGAAAAGAGGCCCACCAATTGGGTCTGAATGAAATGGGCCAAAAAGGAAGTAGTGTCACCAGCTGCCTGGCTGCCCCTCCCTGGCTGCTGCCTGCCTAGCTGCCTTCCTGGGATGCTTAGACCATGCAGGCATGGTCCTGCAGTATATAGATCCCATGATGGCAATCACTTGGAGACTGTGACTTTGCCCAAGACTGGAGCACTCCTCAGGTTCCCCTTTAGGAAGGGAAATCAGGGAAGCAAGTCTGGGCACATATGTATTTCAAGCAAACGCTGCCTTCCCTGTGGCATGACCATCTCCTGGGTAAGGGGCCAGGTTTGCTGTAGAGTCTGTTTCTGCCCCTGGCTCTTCTGCTTTGCTGCAGGGGTCTGCCACTCTCCGAAAGCAACACCTTACCTCTTAGTACCTTATTTACTCTAAAAGCACTCACTTAAGATGCAGAGTGGACACCTAATTGTAGCACTGACCCAGCTGCTTTGTGAGACAAAATTTAGGCACCAAACAGCATCGGCATGCTCCAACAAAATGGACACAGCTGCTGGTAGTGACCGACATTAGCCAGTAGGTCGACATGGCTGCTGTGGCTTTTATCTTTTCTTTTTTTGAAAGATTTATTTATTTATTTGAAAGAGTTACAGAGATACACACACACGGGGGGGTGGGAGAGAGAGAGGGAAGGAGAGAGAGAGAGGCCTTCCATCACTGGTTCACTCCCCAAATGGCCTCAATGGCCTGAGCTGAGCTGATCCAAGGCCAGGAGCCATGAACTTCTTCAAGGTTTTCCACATGGGTGCAGGGGCCCAAGGACTCAGGCTGTCCTCTGTTGCTTTCACAGGCATATTAACAGGGAGCTGGATTGGAAGTGGAGCTGGGACTCGAACTGGCACCCATATGGAAAGCTGGCATCACAGGGGGCAGCTTAACCTACTATGCCACAGTGCCAGCCCCAGCTTTTTATTTTGGTGCTCATGTTCACAAACCATCTTGGTGCCTCTCTTCTTTCCGTTCCATCATCACCAAAGGGAGTTTAAGAAATTTTTCTGGGGCCGGCGCCGTGGCTCACTTGGTTAATTCTCCACCTGCGGCGCAGGCATCCCATATGGGTGCCGGGTTCTAGTCCTGGTTGCTCCTCTTCCAGTCCAGCTCTCTGCTGTGGCCTGGGAGGGCAGTGGAGGATGGCCCAAGTGCTTGGGCCCCTGCACCCACATGGGAGACCAGGGAGAAGCACCTGGCTCCTGGCTTCGGATCGGCGCAGCGCCGGCTGTGGCGGCCATTTGGGGAGTACCAATGGAAGACTTTTCTCTCTGTCTCTCTCACTGTCTGTAACTCTACCTGTCAAATAAATAAATAAAAATCTTTAAAAATTAAAAAGAAATTTTTCTATGTCAAGTTAATGAAACATTCAGTCTTATTTGGGCCATTGTTGTGGTGCAGTGAGTTAAGCGACTGCCCATGTTTGAGCACTGGTTGGAGTCCCGACTGTTTCACTTCTGATCCAGCTCCCTGCTAATGTGCCTGGGAAAGCAGTGGGAGATGACCCAGATCCTCTGTCTCCTGAGACATCCTGCTGGAGTTCCAGGCTCCTGGCTTTGGCCTGGCCCAGCCCCAGCTATTGTGGCGATCTGGGGGAGTGAACCAAGGATGGAAGATCTCAATATCTTTCTCTGTAACTCTCGCTTTCAAATAAGTAAATAAATACTTAAAAAAAAAAAAAGTCTTGGCCGGCGCCATGGCTCAACAGGCTAATCCTCCGCCTTGCGGCGCCGGCACACCGGGTTCTAGTCCCGGTCGGGGCACCGATCCTGTCCCGGTTGCCCCTCTTCCAGGCCAGCTCTCTGCTGTGGCCAGGAAGTGCAGTGGAGGATGGCCCAAGCCCTTGGGCCCTGACCCCATGGGAGACCAGGATAAACACCTGGCTCCTGCCATCGGATCAGCGTGGTGCGCCGGCCGCAGCGCGCTACCGCGGCGGCCATTGGAGGGTGAACCAACGGCAAAAGGAAGACCTTCCTCTCTGTCTCTCTCTCACTGTCCACTCTGCCTGTCAAAAAAAAAAAAAAAAAAAAAAAGTCTTACTGAGAAGGAATCGCTATCTTTAAATTCATCTTGTGAAGGAACTTGTTAGGAATCGGTTTGAGTTCTTGCTATAAATCTGTTATATTTTAGAATTTTCTTCACATGGACCACAAATGAGTCTTATTTGTATTCGCTTGAGTAAGATCACATGTGATCTTACACACGAGGCACCTTTTCATCGTGTGGGTGGTTATTTTGCAGAGAAATATCATTGCCGATTTTTCTCTTTTAGCTTCCATCTGGTGACTTTACCGAACTTTCTGGTTCTCATGGTTTTCTTGTTGATGCCCTTGGGTTTTCTTGGGTCCCAGTGCAGTACGGATGTCGATGTGAAAGCAATACACACTCAGTAGGAACCAGACTTTGAAATTTGAGTTGAGGTCTTTGTCCAGGTGAGTGATGAGTGGTATGACCTCTCGCAGGGCTGGACATCAGCGGCCCCCAAGCAGCCCCTCTTCCAAAGGGTCAACAACACATACACTGCAGTGTGCTGTGTTGCTCAGCCAGGCTGCTTGGCTAGGTGGGCGGGTTAAATACACTTTCCAGTTGTTTATGCCTTCAACTTACGAGGGTTTGTTGAGGTGTAACCTGTCACGAATGGAGTCAAATCTATATATCACCTACAGTAGTACAAGCCTTGGGTCCACTTCCTGATACAGCAGACCAGTGGCTGTTCATCAGTGCCCTCTTTGGGAATGTTAAAGAAAAACAAGTAGTTGGGTCTCTTCCACCCATGCTGAGCTTAACTTCAGGTTCAGCTTTAGAACCTGGGCCTTGGGTAGAGATGGGAGTTGGACTCCAGACTCAGGAGGGGGTATTGGCAAGGGCGGAGAGAGCTGGCGTTTGGCTTCTCTGAGAGGAGACCGCTGTTTCTGGAGAACAGACCTGATAGCCTTTGTAGGCACTTTTTAAAATTTTGGCCTGTGAGCAAGGGAAGTTGGTGAAGGATTTTAAGCAGCAGGAGCCAGGGTAGATTTGCATTCTGGAAAGATCATTCTCACCGCCACGTGAGACTGCAGGGGGCCAAGTGAAAGGGTGCAGATCATTATGTAACAACAGCCAGCTCATACAGCCTGTTCCAAGTGGTTTACATAGATTAACCATGGAGTCCCCAGGACACATCCAGGCACACAGGGAGCACCAGGCAGATGTGGTTTCAGAGCCCACCCTGAAGCAGCACAGGCTATCATGGATGAAGGGAGTATGGCAAAGATGCTGGCATTGGTGAGGACCAACGGAGGAAAATTTAACATGAACAGGTCCCCATGATGGATTGACTGCTAGGGAAGGAGATAGAGTAATTTTCCACATATCTCTTGGCCATTTGGAGTTCTTCTAGTACTTCTCTTCAGTTTTCCATTACATACTTCTTCTTCTTCTTCTTTTTTTTTTTTTTTAAGATTTACTTATTTTACTTGAAAGTCACAGTTACACAGAGGAGAGGCAGAGAGAGAGGTCATCTACCCACTGGTTCACTTCCCAGTTGGCCACAATGAGCAGAGCTGTGCTGATTCAAAGCCAGGAGCCCAGAGCTTCCTCCGGGTCTCCCATGTGGGTGTAGGGGCCCAAGGACTAGGCTATCCTCTGCTGTTTCCCCAGGCCATTGCAGATAGCTGGATTGGAAGTGGAGCAGCCAGGACTAGAACCAGCACCCACATGAGATGCCGGTACTACAGGTGGCGGCTTTACCCGCTACGCCACAGCCCCGGACCCTGCATACTTCAGCACTTAGCACCTCTACTCTTTTTCATGAATAAGGACGGGAAACATAGTTGCTGGGTGCATCCTGTACCTCCTGCTTGTCTTTTGAGTGAGGGATGGGTCTCTGCTCATCCTGCTTTTTCTTTTTCTTTTTTTTTTTGACAGGCAGAGTTAGAGACAGAAAGGTCTTCCTTCCATTGGTTCACCCCCCAAATGGCCGCTACGGCCAGCGCACCGCGCCAATCCGATCCAAAGCCAGGAGCCAGGTGCTTCCTCCTGGTCTCCCATGCGGGTGCAGGGCCCAAGCACTTAGGCCATCCTCCACTGCCTTCCCAGGCCACAGCAGAGAGCTGGACTGGAAGAGGAGCAACCAGGACAGAATCTCTGACACCCCAACCAGGACTTGAACCCGGGGTGCCGGAGCCACAGGCGGAGGATTAGCCTAGTGAGCCGCGGTGCCGGCCCATCCTGCTTTTTTCTTTTAGGGCTCTGAGCCTTGTCTGAGAATCTAGTCTCTGCTCACTCTGCCAAGGCAGTTAGAGTGGGAGGTGAGAAATGCATGTCCTTTTGATGTAACTTATCAGATAGGGCCCTTGATAATAGACTACCAGTGAGACGTGGTCTGAGCCAGTGCACTCATCATATAGATTGACATGCTGAAGCCAGGCAAACAGAGAATGGACTTGTCTGTGGTCCTGTAGTAGGCCAAGGGCTTAAATCTAGAAGTTGGGCTTCCCAGTGTCCATGACCCTATCAGCATATGTAGATCATGTAAAGATGTTGGCCAAGGACATCAGTGAATGTATGGTCACTTGCCAAAGAAAGACTTGGAGTTTAGTCCGTCAGAGCCAGGAGCGTGGGTTGTGGTAGCTTACAGAGCTCAGGCTGAGATGCAACTATGGGGAGCTGGGGCACAGCTCAACACGTGGGAAGTGACTGGGGTGGAATGGGGGTGGCCCAGTTCAGAGGAACACAGGGCAATGCTGGGGTGCCTAGCTCCTGCTGGGGGACAGGAAGCTCTAACATGCGTTCTGAGGGCAGGCCCCGGAAGTCACGAGTGTGAGGGCTGAGAAAGGGCCCGGCACGTGATCAGGTCAGGCGGTCGGATGAGACTCCAGAGCCTCAGTCCGCTGAGCTGAATCCTGTCCCTTCAGGGTGGCAAGGTCTGCAGCAGCGCAGAGTAGACACAGGGCAGCTGGGCAAGGTGAGGACCGGGAGAGAGGGAGGCAGACCTGGAGGTAGCATGGAGATGGGCAGGGCAGAGGTGGGCTGTGCTCTCTCGGCCCAGGGAGTAATCTCACCTGAGGTGGTCCAGAGGTGGGTACACATCACTGCCTCCTGGTACCCCAGCTTGGCGATGCTGTGGGAGAAGCAGCCCCCTCCCTTGCTCTGCTAGAGGCACCTGCTTTCCTGTACATCTATGATGAGCGGAGGCTGAATGAATCCTTGTGCTGTGACCACCGTGGCTCATGCTTCCTTGTGTGTAACAGCCCCTCAGGGCTGCTGGGAACAATCAGTGAGATAATGCAAGTGAGCACTTGGCACCATGTGGGTCCAGCGTGAGGGCCGCCGAGCGGATCGAGTGCCATCACCTCTGCCTGGCTCTCGGGAGGTCAACCCGTGTCTCCTCCTCAGCCCGCACATATTGTCTCCACGTAACAGATCGGGAAGCTGAGGCAAGCCCCGAGGGGTCCCTGGTCACCCCGTAGGTCAGCAGCACAGAGAGGACGTGGCCGTGGCCCTGCTGGCGGAGGCCTGCCTGTCTGCATCACTGTGTGCTGCTTCTGCACTAAATGATAATTTTGCCTTTCTTTCAGAGCTGAGCCCTGCTGTAATGAACAAAATTACCAGAGAAAGTGTGGAAAGGAAGGAGCCTTCGAAATGGCCCACTCACTGGTTTTCATGAGGCATAGAGGGGGCACCACGCTCAAAGTCACATGGCACATTAGGGGCAGAGACAGAACTAGAATGTGGCGGTGGTCTTTCTTCCCTAGGCACAGCCTCTGTTGGTCTTAGAACTTTCATCCCCCCTTCAGAGAAGTGACTCGGCTTGATCGGAGTCCCCTCGGACTTCTTTAGGGACCCTGCATCTTCAGTGAGTGCCCTGGGGGCTCCCTGGGGGCTTTCAGCCTGGTGTTTATGGATCAGCAACAGCATAGGAAGGGGCCGTGGAGCACAGAGACGGCCTGCTGCGGTGATAAACTTTGCAGATAGTTTAAATCGCATCCAGGGACTGATTCCTCTAATGCATTTCACGTTTGAAATAACAGTGGTTTTCTTAGCGAGAGGGTAAAATGGGTCAAAAGCAAACTCCCAGGCTTTTCTGAAAGGTCACAAAATGAAATGTCCTTTGCTGGAGGATATACAGGAAATGGCCGTCTGTTTGACAACAGTGAGGGCTCTGCTAGATAAATCTTGCATTAGCAGCAAATGAGAGCTCTCCCTGTCTTCCCCATCGGCTGAACTTCTTGTTGCTTATCTGCAAATCCAATAACGCCCGCATAACAACCCCCTCCTGGAAGCCGAGCTCCAGAGTCCTCTTCTATTTATACCCTGGGCTTCTGTTCCTGGGCGAGCTGGGCCTCCATACCATTTAGGGGAGGGAGGGTGCAGGCAGAAACCGAGAGAGGAACAGAAGCCTCCCCAGGTCAGGGTCCCAGCATCTCCATCTCCAGGAGACTCCCAGGAAGTATCTCAAAATAGAGCAGGGTAAACTGGGCGAAGAGCAGGGATTAGCATTCTGACCCCCCACCCCCACCCGGCTCCTCTCCAAGATACAGAACCATTAGCCTAAGACTTGTAAACGTTCCTTGTGCCTGTTGCGTGAGAACAAGGCCGCCTGGGTGTCATGAAGCAACAAGTCCTGTGTACCAGCTGACTAAGGATATTTCCATCTATGTGACTTTCAGTCTGATTGATTTACCACATTCACTGTACCAACTGTGTTTATGGTCCGTCTAACCATAGGGTGGGGGGCAGGTTCATCTGTAGTGTTCAGGGGTCACCTAGGAGGTCTTAGGTGTCAAAAGCTGGAGTTGAGAGGAGACTGGAGCACCTGGGAGGAAGAACTACCTGGAATGGAGGATGTGTCCTTGACCCTAGCATAGCTGAAGATGCTAGGCCAGCCTCAACCCTGAGAAACTCAGGAGAACGTTTATAGGCGCTGGCTACTGGGGCTTTGTCATAGGACACGAGGCTCCCTTAGAATATCCTGTCCCATCTCAAAAACCTGTCTGTTGCTCATTAAAATTTCCCCAGAGGGATCCGTCCTTTGACCATAAATTATTTACTTCACCAAGTCCCAAATGATAGACATTTTGTCCCCACCTCAGCCAGTTTCCTGTTAGAAATAAAACTTGGGGATGGGTATTTGGCCTAGCGATTAAGTCACCCGTTGGGATGCCTGTGTTCTGCAGGGGAGTATCTGGGCTTCGTTCCTTAGCTCCTGCTCTGATTTCGGCTTCCTGCTAACGCAGATGCTTGGAGGCAGGTGGTGCCTCAGGTACTTGGGTCCCTGCTGCCTATGTGGGAGACCCAGGCTGGACTGCATTCCTGGCTCCCGGCTTTACCTTTTTCAGGCATTGCAAGCACTTGGGGAGTGAACCAGTGAATGGGAGCTTGCTCTGACTCTTTCTCTCAAATAAAGCTTTGAAACTTCAGTGAATATCTTTGGGCACAGATGTCCAATGTCATTGCACATTTGGGTTTTTGAAACAGGAGTTAAGTTGTAGTGCTAAGGCTGTTATTGTCTGGATGGTGGTTAAGCCTGTGGACTCGAGCTCCTGGCTACCCAAGTTTGAAGATGAACTCTCTTGCTTATTGTCCATGTGACTTAGAGCCTTTGTTTCTCCCTCTGTAAAATGGGGTGATGATAATGCATACCTCACCGTGTAGTGGTGAGGACGAAGGGAGGGAACGCACGTGTCATGTGGTTGAACATGTGCAGCACCAGGGGTGTAATCAGGAAGCAGATGTTATTTCCGTCTTCCGTGATCTTTTTAAATTTCTTCTGAGGGGCCAGATTTCCCTCTGACGATGAGATGAAGCTCAGAGTAAGTCCCGTGACCTCTCTGGCCATTTTCAAGGAACCAGAGGTGGTTCTGGCAGCAGTTAGTATGTCCTGTGTACTGCAGGCCAGCACCTGTGGGAGAAGGCCCAGCTTGCACATGCCAGAGTCCTGGTGTGGCGGGCTGGGCCAAGCTCTTCAGTGACAGACTCCAGTGATCTGCCATGCATTCTGCTGGCCCCTTCTCCCAGGGGGAATGCTTTTGTGGGTTTGGGGCCACCACCCCATTGCTGGGGCCCCTTGATGTGGGAGCTTGCTCTCTCCCTGAAGCTCATCCTGTGGTTCCGTTCTCAGGCCCCAGGGACCCTGACCTTCTCTGTTGCCCTCTCTCAGTGGTCACATCTGGCTCATGCGCAGACCCACTGGAGTCCACGGGAAGTGCAGGTGCATCCTTGGCACTCTCCCTGCCGTTGGGATGCCATCTGCCACCCCACCCATCCACTGGCCATTTGGGCCCTGTATTAAGTTCTCCAGGAGGCCTCTGTAGGTTCCACTCTAAAGACTGGAGGTGTGGGCAGTAGCACCCTTGCCCCCCTGCCCACTTAGTTGAGCCAAGTGGACTCTGAGAGCCTTCTCTAAAACTTCCAGTAACCCTCCTCAGCCTCTCATGATTCCTGTGCACTCCAACTGCGTGCTGGCTCTGGGCACGGCCTGGGCCTCACCGAGCTTTGCCAAGAAGTGGCTCCCACTGCACTTTGAGTGTCCCCTATGTGAAGTCTCCTCATTGGGAGCCTCAGCTGGGAACCTAGACAGGATGATTTCCATCCCATCACCGGCTTGCTCAGGTCTGAGTATGCCCCCCACAGATGATATGTGCATTCACTTTGTGGTCATTATAGCCGGATTTATTTTTGTGACTTTGTTTTATGTCTTAGGAGGTTTGTGTTTCCTGTGGACCATGCTTTGTGTGTGTGTGTGTGTGTGTGTAGATTATTTGCTATTTAGCAGTGATTTAAAAAATGGACATATTATTTGTAATTCTGCTAGTGGTTACCAAGTATTTCTTCTAAGATGTGTATAAACATATTCATCCCACTTTAATTGTGGATGATGGCACAGTGGTCTGTGTATTCTGCAGCTGTTTGAAAGGGAGCTACAGAAGGTGCCATTCAGCACCTCACGCTTTGGTTACCATCTTGCTGTGGTGTTTGTCTGACAGCTTTGGCAGGGCATGACCTGCTCCTCTGTCCTGGACTTCCTTAGTGACCTAGCAGCTCTGACTACTGATGGCCTTGTCTCTCTCTAGTCTGCATTTTGCTCCCAATTATATCTTTCTAATGGTTACATTTGGGCAGGTTATTCTTGGCTCTGAGCACCTTTGGTTATTTCCCATTTGCTGTATTACTGGTATTCAGGATGACAGTTTACTTTTGGTACAAAATTTTTCAATATCTGCATTTTTTTTCATAACATGCATTTCTGTTTTGCAAAATGCCCTTGTTATGTCCATACTTAAACTTTCTGGGCTCATTTCCTGGCACACTGAACTGCTCAGTGCTTACCACCATGCTGGTTTGCCTTGGTTTTCAAATGCAATGGCCGCATGCTGTCATGTCTCCATGACTTTGCTTCTATCATCCTCTCTGCAGTGAGCTCAGTGGCTGGTGAATCACAGTGTGTCAGTAACTACTAAGGTTCTCCCTTCCTTTGCTATCAGTCTACCAAGATCCTGCTTATTCTTCAAGGCCCAGCCCCACTGTCCTCCTTTTCTAATGGTCGGGAAGGGCTTGCCCCAGTCTGACCTCCTTCATTCCGTTACCACTGACTGTCCCTCCTGTGATTCCCTGACCCTAGCATTTTTGCACCTGTATCATAACACCCGCACCTCAGTGCCAGGTACAGTCATTACTGTAATACTGAATGCTCCTGAGAGCAGCCCTGGATCTGACACCTGCTGGAGTCACTGCGGTCCTGCCTTTGGGCCCAGTAGGGTCAGGTCACTGTTAGTTTTGAATTACCTTCCTCAGACTACAGGGTCACAATGCCAAGCCGCTAGGCTGGGTCCAATCTGAAAAGACAATCGTTTATCACTCGTGTCCCTTTGCTGCCAAAACTGGCTAGAGGTAGCCCACACTTAGTAGAATTACTACATGAAGTATAGAAAACATGAGATTGTGCATGGAAATGGCAAGGTGCTAAAATGCAAACCCCTTTCCCTGCTAAATTGCGCTTGCTAAGGGGGCTGGTACTGGGGTCCTCCCATTCTGGTGACAGATATGAGGGTCTGGGGGGATATGTTCCCATCCACATGCATTCCTTTACTGCCCCTCACAAATCATCACCTTGTTGAAAAATGCCTGAAACACTGAGGAGAATTTAAATTCACAGCTGGTATCTTAGCCTTGCAGGATTTGGGCAGGTGGTGAGGAAAGTGCGTTGGGACTGCCATGTTGTCAGTGCTTTGCTGGAGAGAGCCTTGCTCTCGGGGCTAACTTGGGAAGGCTTGGGCCCTTCCTTAAGGGTCACTATGTAGCACAGTTGTGAACGTGCAACTTTTAACCGTGGCCTACTATGATACTCTTCATAGGACGTTCAAGAGTGCCTTTGTGATGGGAGCCTAGGGCATAAATTTAAAATATCAAAGATGGCACTCAAGTGGGAAAACCTATCGCAAGTTTTTTAGTTGGATGTGAACACTCATGCACCCCTCCAAAGTACACGCTTCCTCCCCTTGCAGCCACATCAACACAGTTCTTAGGCAGACCTGTTCAGACCTCAAGGCCACCTCCCACAGGTACACACAGTCCTGTGTCCCATGTGCACACACTCATACATTCATGCATAATACAGTCCCACCAGCTCCCTCCCATCCCATTGCACACATGCGTAAACACAGATAACACACAACCCCACTGGGTCCCTAACATCCTGTCTGTGCATGAACTCATGTACTTGTCCATGCCCACCCACGCCCTCATGTATACAGAGGCGCACAGCCTGCCTGGCTCCCCAACATATTCACACGCACACACACACACACACTCGTGTACACTGGCATACAGCTCGCCTGGCTTCCCACAGCCCATGTGCGCATACACAGCCTCTGCAGGAAGAGACGAGCAGAGCTTCTTTGTTTCTGCACCTCACTGTACCTTCAGATTTTGTTCCCTAAGGACAGAGTCTAAAGTGTCTGTTTAATAGATTCAATTACTGCAGGCTCCCGAGACCTTCCAGCTTAATTCTGATTGCTATAAGGTGTCAGATAATTTGGGAATAAAGGAGGAAAACAGCCTCAAATTCTTGAAGGGGAAGTCTTCCAGGCTGTGGTTGTCTCTGAAGCAGCAGCTGCTAATTGCAATATAGAGAGGGGTGGTCTGGAAGGCAGGCTTCCCAGGCCAGAATGTCTGGTCTTTGACTTCCAGGAGGGAATCTGCCCTGCAGGGCCGGGGCCTCTGGGGAGGTGATCTGATGCACTGTCATGGCCTCCAAGGCAGGGGCAGCCCCTTTTCTGTTGTCCTTCCTGGGAGGCTGATGGGAGAAACAGGCCCAGGCTGAGCATCCCAGCAGGCAGGAGACAGCCCTGCATCTGCCGCCTATACCCTGCCCACTACCTGCAGGGGATTGGTTTTGTCTGTTTCTGACCCCAGGGGCAGTGATAGTCTTGGAGGCTGATAAATAATCAGAGATCACAGATAGAGATGGTTGTGACCGGTCCTGCGCTCCACAAGTCCAGAAAGTGAGGCTGGATGTGTGTGTGTGTGTGTGTGTGGACACATACACGGGCCCATGCCTGTAGTTGGCAGGAAGCAGGCTGAGCCTGAGTGTTGCAGACCCAGCTGCTTGCGTGGGAATGGCAGCTTTCCTGCTGACCCACTGTGCGACTGGGCAAGATCCTTGCCCTCTCCGTGCTGCCGTTTCCTCTGCTATAAAACAAGCGTGGTAAGAGCACCTACCTCCTAGGGTGGTTACATGGGTTAAAGGTGTGATGACGTCCAGGTAGCTCCTGACGCAGCTCCTGGCCCTCAGTGAGTGCTTCATAGTGGAGGGGAAAGAAGAGGCCGAAAAGCTGAGATTCTGGGATGGGCTCCTGGCTGACCCCCAGGGCAGCAGGTTGCAGCCCTCTCAGCCCATCTGGCTGTTCCCACACACACACTCTGCCCAGACTCCCCATCTAAACAGCCTGTTTAGCACCAGAGGATCCCCACTTGCGGCCTGGTCTGTGCTGCTGAATCCAGGGAGCAGATGAGCAGGGCCCGCCCTGACACCCTGCTCCATCCTCATCGGTCGCTGGCTGACCCCTCTGCCTGCTGCACAGCTGGCAGCCTGGTCTCCCCTCCCTGCCTCCACCCTCCACCCTCCCCTCAACCTGCTGTAGGTGGGCCTCCCCACAGCCCACCGGCTGGGCATGCAGAGGGTTTTGCCTCCCATTAACTGCAGCTTCTACAAAGAGACTTGGAGGACAAAGAGGCACTGGCCCAGTTTCGGCTGCATTGCTTCCTAGCTTTAAGGCTGTAGCCATCTGAGCGTTCAGAGACTTTATTCTCTGGGAAATAGGAATATTGACCTCTCAGGACTATTCTGGGGCCTAAATACATAACTTTTTTCTTTTTATAAAGATTTTATGTAAGAGGTAGAATTACAGACAGTGAGAAGGAGAGAAAGGTCTTCCATCCACTGGTTCACTCCCCCAAATGGCCGCAATGGCCAGAGCTGAGCTGATCCGAAGCCAGGAGCCTTGAGCTCCTCCTCCTCCCACGCAGGTGCAGGGGCCCAAACGCTTGGGCCATCTTCCATTGCTCGCTCAGGCCGATCTCTCTTCTGGATCGGAAGAGGAGAAGCTGGGACTAGAATTGGGGCCTATTTGGGATGCGGGAGCCACAGGCGGAGGATTAACCTACTGTGCCACAGCGCTGGTCCCAACATCATAATTTCTTTAAAGTCTGGGTGTGCCATAGGCAGCAGAGGTGCCCCTGGACTGCTATCTGCGCAGGCAGGACCCAGCCACAAGGCCTCCTTTACTGAAACCACAGACACTCGGGGGTGGACTTAGGCTCCCTGCCACCGCCCGGCTGCGCAGCGGCTCCCAGCCTTCAGCGGAGCGAGGGCAGCCAGGTAGGTCGGCAGGTGTTAGAACTGTCCCCGCATCGCAGAAAAAGAAACTGAGGTGTGGAGGCCTGGCAAGCCACCATCAGCTGCTGCCACGCCGCAGTTAGGCGAAGGTGGGCGCCGGCTCCCTCGCAAGTGCTGCGTGTAGCTCCGGTGATTTTGGGGAAGGGGCGCGGGTGCGGAGGCGGCTCTGGAGAGCTTGGGGGCGGGGTCTCGGCCGGCCGGGGCGGGGCGAGGGAGGAGCGCGGGCAGGGCAGCTCCGAGCTCTGGCTCCCGGCGCAGAAGGGGACGCCAGGCAGTGCGGGCAGGCTTCTCCCGCCCCCACGCGCGCGCCCGTCTGCTCGCCCGCCGGCGGCGGCCCCGCGCATTCCCGCCGCTACGTCCATCGTGCCGAGCCGCGCAAGCAGCCGTTCGCCGAGCCCGCGGCCGGGGCCCTGGCGTGCAGCACGGGCCTCAGCGGGGCCCAACGCCCCAGCCCAGGAGGATGCGGCCCGGGGTGGCCCAGGAGCTGAGCAGGGCCCCCGCGCCGGCCCCCAGGGGCTCGGGCCTCCAGAGCCGCCGCTGCTGTCGCCCCGCCCCCGGGAGACATGACTTCCAAGCCGCATTCCGACTGGATTCCCTACAGGTACGCGGGCGTGGGCCCCACCTTTCCCCTACCTCATGGGGGGTGGGCATGCGTCCAGCCTGCCACCTTCTGTTACTTCGGGCGTGAGGCAGAGTCCAGGGCGCCGGACTCCGGACATAGGGCCAGCCAGGGCCGCCTGTGCCCTCCGCATCTGTCTTAATGTTAGGGACGCAGGTTGGAAGCACTGGTCTTCTTACCCCAACTTCCAGGGCTCCCAAACCCACTTGCCCTGCTCCACATGCCCTACCTGCTTTGCTAGGGTTGCTAGAGGGGCCTACGTGGGCCTTGTTGGGTGTGGAAGCAGCTCGGGGCTGCCTGGGGAGGGAGCACGCCATGCCTCGAGCCCCCTCCTAGGCCTGGCATGCCGCACACACCCAAACCTGTACTCTCGCACGCATGCACCCACAGGCGTCTGCGCATCAGGCCGGCCCTTGCTGGTCAGTTCATGTCCTCGAAGCTTGGATCCTTGGAAACAGTAAGTCTGAACCAAGAGCCCAAAGCTGTTCAGAGACACAGGTGGCCGCCCGGCCTTTGCCACACAGGAATTCTTGGTTTCCTGTAGGCATACTGCCTGTGTGTGCACACAGAATCCTATTCCTGGAGGACACCTGACATCTGCCCACTCACAGATGCTCTCTAGTGTAAGGGACTTGCTGATCTACTTGTTAGAGTAGTAGTGAATACACACCAGCTCACAGTACATTATGCTGCCCTCACAAAGCCCCAAAGAACCCTGGCACACTCAGGGAGGCCCACCAGCTCTGTTCTCAGATGCTGTGATCCGTCCCAAGTGTGGCTGGAGTCCCTCATGCCCTTGGAGGGGGTGCTCACGCAAGTGCAGGCCTGTTCCCATCCCCTCTACTCCATTCTATTACCAGGGGAAGGAGCTCATTGCCATGGCAGCACCAGATTCTGGGCCATTCATTGGCTCCTTGGTTGCCATGGGCTACAGGGCTGCCTTTAGACCTCTCTGAGAGACTGAGAAGGGTGCTGGACTACTAAGGCCCACCAAGTTATATGCCCGTGGGTGGCAGGGCCAGGCCCTTGGGACCACCTTATAATGCAGCCCTCTCTTAGGGAGCTGTCTGATCCCAGTCACTGACAGAGCTTTTCCAGGAGTGTCCAAACAGCATCCCAAATAGAAGCCAGCTGAAACCACCCGAGGCTTGTTAAAGACAGATCCTTCTGCGAACAGGCACCTGTCCCTGACCCGAGAATTCAGGATTTCTCTTGAGCGTTGTTGTTCCCTCTCATTGTGGCTCCTAATGAGGCTTCCGGTCTTCCAGGTTGTTTTGTGTTCCTTGCCCTCAGTGCCCACATGTGCCCACACAGGTCTCCATAGGTCCTCCTGTAGGCCAGTGCAGTCACATGGATCAGAACTTCATCCCCAACAGGGAACAGGGCTGTGCCGACTCAGAAGACAGACACCCAGGGTGGGGGCACAGGTAGTATCTGGAACATCCTGGCCTCTGTGGGCTGAGGGTCTTCCAGAGGACTGCAGGATCCTCAGCCTTGCCTAGTGGCCCAGCAGTTACTTGACCGTGCCCATGGACTGATAGACTCTGGTGCCGTGGAAGCGCCTGTGTAGGGTCCCAGTGTCAAGGTGGTAGCTCAGACTGTGGAATGGGCAGCACTAATGGCCGTGGAAATGATGGCAAACTGGAGGCTTGGCCAGGCCAGCTTATGGTTCAGGAAAGCCTCTCCCAGGGAACCAAGGACCAAGGCACCTTGAGGAGTGAGTGTATTGGTCTTGAGAGAAAACAGGCCCCAGACTGGGGAGGATAAGCCTCTTGCTTCAGGAAGGTGGGTTTGTTTCTGGGTGATGACTCTGTCGTTCAAGCGCTCGGGGCACTCAGATCCGGCAGAGAATTATTTGGCCCAGCTACTCACCCTGCCCACACACAGTCTGGAGCACAGAATCCAGCTACCTTGAAGTGTAGCCCTGAGGAACAGTGTGGCCCCTGTGGACTGGCCCTGCCTGTTCCCCTCATTCCTTCGGCCACCCTGTCTTCCTCGCTGTGGTTGGGAGGGTAGGTGTCTGGCGGAGGGCGGGCTGTAGAGAGCAGTGGCCATGATCCCCCCTGCCCTGACACTGGTGCCTTTCTGGGCACACACTGATCTTGGACTCTGGACTTGGGGTGTAGGCTTCTAAAATAAGGAGCATGGACCTAGACAAGGAGAGTCAAACTGCGTCTTGTGTTAATTGGGCTGCTGATTGCAGGCAAAGCCACGTTCCTGTCTGATCACAGAGAAAACTGGGGCAGAAGACAGAAGATGCATTTTACTAGCAGGTGTTGTTGGGGGGGCAGTGGCAGCACGTGTGCACGTGCTTTGACTGGGATGAGGCTTCCCTGATGTCGCAGTATGTTGGAACCAGAGAGGATGGTGTTTGGTTTGGGGGCTAAGTGCTCAGCTGACTTACTGGGAGCCGTGCCGGTGGAATTTCACTCTGTATGTGATGGTTGCAGCTTGCATTCCCTGGGCCTGGATAATTTTTTTTTAAAGGTTTATTTGAGAGGCAGAAGCAGAGAGAGAGAGAGAGAGAGGTCTTCCATCCGATGGTTCACTCATCAGTTGACTACAATGGCCGGAGCTGTGCCGATCCAAAGCCAGGAGGCAGGAGCTTCTTCCGGATCTCCCACGCAGGTGCAGGGGCCCAAGGACTGTTGCCATTTTCTACTGCTTTCCCAGGCTATAGCAGAGAGCTGGGTGAGAAGAGGAGCAGTTGGGACTTAAACCGGCGCCCATATGGGATGCCAGCACTGCAGGTGGTGGCTTAACCCACTATGCCATAGCACCGGCCCCTGGGATAATTTTCTTGAAAGAAGTGATAGTTGGTGATAATCTTTTTATGGGTAATTTTGGTTCCATTTATAATAATTAGGGATTAACATCACATTCTGACTTGAAAATGAACCATTTAGTTTATAGAGCTTAACAATTCAAGTCTTTTTTGCTATTTTTTTCCTATTACTACTATTAATTTCCATTTCCACTAGTTCTTCTTTACCTGGATTCTTGAAGAGCCTCATGTGCTCTTACTGCATGGTTTTACAACCTTATAGCTGTAGTTGGAGGTATATGTGGACCAGGGAGAGTCACAAGCAGGGTGGGAGGACCGTGCTGGCCAGCCCTGTCTTCGGTGGTCTTTTCTGTTTTAATGTTTACATACTTGAAAGGCAGAGTAACAGAGACAGAGAGAGAGAGGTTTCCCCTCTGCTGGTTCACTACTCAAATTCCTGTAGCAGCCCTGGGTGGGACTAGGCTGAAGCCAGGAGCCAGTGGCCCAAGTTTTGGGCCATGATCAGCTGCCTCCCGGGAACATCAGCAAGCAGCCGGATCAGAAGGAGAGTAGCCAGGACTCGAATGGGCGCTCCTGTGTGGGATGCCTGCTTAGCCCGCCACACTGTGGCACTGGCTTCCTCAGTCCCCTCATCTGCATGCCCTTGACCGGTCACTCCTTGAACAGGGTCCTGTTCTGACTACAGGCTGTGTTCTCATCATGACCTGGCACGGGCAGACGTCCACTTGTTTGAGTCGGAGTGGTATCCCTCAGTAGCCTTTAGGGCTTCCTCAGCTTTCCTGGCCTCATCTGGGTGTTCCCAATCCACTGTGGGGGCCTCCCCCACAGTGAGGCATGGCTCAATCGAGAACAGAGAGGATTTCAGGCTGACCACACCCTCACAGGCCATCCAGTTCCCTGTGTGAGTACTGCTGGTAGCAGCCCTGGCCAGCACCTTCTGTCAGATGGCTTTGATTATCAGTTCTTCCGTGGGTTGAGTCTAAGCGCGTCTCTGGGTTTCCCCTCCTCTTGGCCCTTGTGTGGCTCCTCCCACCACTTCTGCACTTGATGTTTTGGGTAGCATTGACCACCAGTGGAACAAGGCTCCCTTCCCGTTCAAGTCTGCTGCTGGGTCTAGCCGGAGAGGTACCTGGGTGCTTAGGTCCCCCCTGCACCTCTAGCAGTGCCCCAGCTTCCTTATTCTTTGTGGCCTGTGGTCTAGTCTCTGTGACTGAGCATTAGAACCCTGATGGCACTTGATTTAAAAAAGAAAGAGCTGGGGGCTGGCTCTTTGGTGGGTAAAGCCACTGGCTGCAGCACCAGCATCCCAGGTGGGTGCTGGTTCAAGTCCCAACTACTTCACTTCTGATCCAGCTCCCTGCTAATGCACCTGGGAAAGCAGCAGAGGGTAGCCCGAGTTCTTGGGCCCCTGCACCATGGAAACCTAGATGAAAAAAGAGGCAGTGTGATTCTGGTCCAGGCTTCCAGCAGTTCTGAATCAGCCACGTCAGGGCTTGCTGCCCCTGGCAGCTTTAACACAGCTGCTAGGTTAGGGGGACCACTGACTGGATCAGGGATGGCCCATCCTGGGAGGCTGGAACCCCTGTGGGCAGCATGCTCTTGCCTCCCCCACCCCAACCCTGTGTTGTAAGGGAAGCCATGGCTCTGGACTCGCTGTGGGCCTGGCATTGGGCACAGGGCTGCAGTCAGACAGCATGGGTGGCCTTGCCTCTCCCGAGAGCACCCTCCTCTGATTCCCTGGGTTGCACAGGGGAAGCCTCCTGTGTGACTGAGGAGAAAGAACAGGGCAGGAAGAACAGCCAGTGACTGGGTCTGCCCCTCCTAGTCCCCGGGCCTCAGGGTGGCTGTGGTGGATTAGTCGGAGCTAAGGTGCAGTGAAAGGAGAGAGGGAGGGAACGGCCTCCCTGGATATGCTAGCTATGCCTGGCCTTTCCAGCCCCGAGAGAAGCATCATTTGACCACCATGATTCACTCCCTCAGGTACCTGTCCGGTGCCTTGGAGAAAGCAAGTGGATGCTTAGACTGGCTTCCTGAGGGGTGGTGCTGCCATGTTGGTGGCCCTGGGTAGAGTGGGTGGATGGGTAACTGATCCTTAGGAGCCAGTGGCTCGTAGCATCCTGGGCCTTCCTGGTCCGGTCCCCAGCAGAAGGCGACTGTAATGAGGAGCCACCAGGGTCAGCTGGGAGACCCATCCATCAGTGACCTGTCTCCCATCCGTGTCTCCTGGCGGGGCTGCAGCTGGCAGACCAGACTTGGCAGTGATTCCATAATTGGAGCCGAAGTCATTAAAAAGCCATTACTGTCTCCTTGCATGGTTGTCGTTTAGTGCATCCTAGACCAGTGCCCATCAGAAAGAGGCAGGCTGGGCAAGTGTTGGTGAGAGAGGAGGGGCCGCCTGCAGGTCAGGAGGCGGGGCCGTCTGGGAGGGGTGGAGAGGCAGTGGCTGCCCAGGGAGTGAGAGGAGCTTGGGTTCTGCTCTCCCTGGAGATGCCGTCGTTGCTGTCGTCGTTCTCCATGTGAGCTGCCGTCTGCTGGGCTTCTATGGTACTCGCCAGGGACTGTGCTTGGGTGCACCGTGCCCGTACAGCCTGGGCACTGCTGGGGCTGTGCTCTGCTCTCTTCCCGGGAAGACCACACTTTCCCAGGACTGTGGCTCACCCCGCAGGCGTGCCCCTCCTCGGAGCCTCCTTATTTCAGTATGTGTGCTGCCAGAGCGAGCGTGGAGCCTCCTCGTCCCAGGGAGTGGACTGGAGGCCCGCTCGGTGGGCCTAACCGGGCCAGGCACGCTGTTAATCAACGGGCACACGTGGCTCCTGCCCTGCTGCCGCCCCTCCCTCGCACGCCTCTTTGGGGCTCTCAGACGTGCTGGTGAATGAGGCGTGGGCAGCTCTCTAGGCCTGTCCGGCATGAGAGGTCTCTGGAATTACTTTGCGAAAGTCCTTGCTGTCATCGTCTTGCCCTGGAGACTGGTGGTTAAGTCCTTGTCGCCTGTAGTCTCATCTGGTTGTCAGTGCTGCTCCTTCTCCCTCACACCAAGGGATACAGGCAGAGCCCAGAGAGAGGAAGTCGTGTTTTCATAGAAAGCTGACCCCCGTCCCTCCCGCCAGCATAGACCCCGGGGCACTGGGTGGTGAGGCCCTGTAACCTAGCGCTCAGGGAGGTGCTTTTCTGAAGAAAGCCTCACCTCTCAGCCACGGGTCCCCCTTTCCAGCCAGATGCCTCTAGGTGTTAGCATCAGCCCCATAGCCAGCATCGTTCTGCTCAGCCAAAGCCCATTGCCAGGGACAATGGAGGCCTACCCTGGCTCCTGGCACTGCCGTCTTGAAAGTGTAAGTGGCTTGTGACATCCTGGGAGGCTGTGCAACGGCCTTTCCCACTGGCGCAGGGGAAGCCAGCACTATGTCGTGATCACACTGGGAATCCTGGGGCCAGGCCACTAGCACCCAACTGGGGGTTTCTGAGCCGTTGTAGAGCTCAGACTGGGTTTGGCGAAGGAGCATGCCCTGCTCACACAGCTGTCTGCATGCAGTGTCTGCCTGGTCCCTGGAGGCCGTAGAGACGCTGCACACCAGTCTCGCGGATCCCGCCAGGCTCCTGGCATCTTGCTGACCTGGATACTGGCACAGTCTTCCCAGAAGTCCCACCCCAGCGTGCCCCTGTGAGGATGAGCTGCCTGCTTCCATCTCGGCCAGCTCGAATTTTCAGAGAACTGGGCCTGGCAGTGCTCTTAGGATGCTCTCCCGGGTGGTGGGCGGCTGTGACAAAACGGCCGGGGCACGCCATCTATTGAGCAGTGTTTTCCCGTTTCCTGGCAGCTGAGGTTTGGTAAGCACCACTGTCCTGCACACAGCCGCCCCAAGAGGTCAAGTAGGTTAGACAGCTGTCAGCTAAAAATAGGTGTGGCCAGGGAGGGGGGCAGGTGACGCCAAGCAGGGGGTGGGCAGTCCGCAGCACGTGGACTTCCTCCCACGCCTCGGCCGGCTCCCTCGGACGTGCACATGGTTGACGGGACACATGAGTCAGTGATCCTTCCAGCTGGGAGCTGCCGACCCGACCCACCCCTGTCCCTGGAAGGCTTTCATCTTTCCCACCTTCACATTGGGCGTTCTCACCTTCCCAAGGCACAGCCACCTTTCACAGATGTCCCCACATTTGCACCCATGCTCAGTCACACTCACTTCCTCACAGCCCCTCCCTGCCCTCCTGCACTTGGGCAAGCCTGTGGGTGCCCACACAAGTCTGGTCCGTGGCAGGCTCAGTGAAATGGTGCTGGGCTACTGGGGCTGTCCATGCTTAGATGCTCAGCTCTTTCTCCACCCCACACAGCTGTCCTGACCTTGGCTTTTCTAGAACTTGGGGCAAGTCTCATGAACATAGCTTTCTGGTTGTTGTTGCTTTTTTTTTTTTTTCCCCCAGATTTTATTTTATTTGAAAGGCAGAGGTAGAGAGATATTCATCCACTGGTTCACTTCCCAAATGGCCACAATGGCCTGAGCTGGGCCAAAGCAAAGCCAGGAGCTTCTTCTGGGTCTTGAAGATGGGTACAGGGGTCCAAGAACTTGGGCCATTCTCTGCTGCTTTCCCAGGCATATTAGTGGGGAGCTGGATTGGAGCAGCTGGGTCTCGAACTGGCAGCCTTATGATATGCAGGCATTGCAGACAGCTGCGTTACCAGCTATGCCACAGCGCTGGCCCCTGTGCATATGTCTTTAGCAGGAAAGCTGAGTGGTTTGAATTGCCAGCTCCCTACTCGTGCTCTGCCTTCCTGGGAGGTGGGGCTGGTCTGGGTGAGATGAGGCCACCTGTCCTGAGACTTGCTGGGCTCAAGGGTTTGATGTTCCCACTGCTGCCTGTGCCATGTCTGCGGACAGGGAAGAGCCTAGTGGCTGTCGCTGAGCTGTGCATCAGTGTGTTATCCACTCTGCCTTGGCCCTGCCCCAGGGGATTGGTTGCTTTCTTCGCCTCAGTCTCCCTCATGAGGAGGACCCCTACCCAGTGTAAGGGTGAGCACCTGGTAGAACTTACACGTGCTGCCCACTTGCAGCGCCGCGAGTTTGCTCTGAAGGGACAGGAGACGGTCTGCCTGTCTCTAGTGGGAAGGCGGGCACAGCTGGTGCCGTCCCTGTGGGAGCTGGAGGAAGCCATCCTTGGCCTGGCTGCTGGCTGGTGTGGCTGGATGGTTTCTCCTGGATCTCTGTCAAGCCTGGACCTGCTCAGGTACCTGAGGGAGGGTCTCGTTTTGTTCTTACTGGGGCCAGGCCGGCTGGGAGGCTACTGGACTCCAGGGATCCTAACGGGATCCCCAGGTGGTGGAAATGGGGATCAAATCCTTCTGTCTGAAGCTGGGTCCCAGCTGGCAGCCTCCACCCTTCCTCTCTCTACCTTGTGGGCCCACAGAGTCCCAGGAGCCATGCGGGGGCGGGGTTTACAGGACCCCCAAGTGCTGGGGGCGGGCCCTGGGCCCCATCCTGGCACCACTCAGGCTGGCCCTGAGCGCCCCGCTCTCCCTCCACAGTGTCTTAGATGATGAGGGCAGCAACCTGCGGCAGCAGAAGCTCGAGCGGCAGGTGAGTGAGGCTGCGGCCGGGTGCAGCACGGGGTCTGTGCTGGGCATCAAAGGACGGGGGGCCGTCCCTGTCCCCTGATAGTCCTGCCTGACGGGAATGGGGTCACACCTGGAAGAAGAGGGGGCACCATCTCCTTTGCTCGGCATTACCCTGCCCTAGTACAGGAGCTTCTGCCGGGCAGGTGCCCGGGGTGGCTGCTGCTGGGAGGCTGGACATCTGTGCTGGGAGCCCACCAAGGCAGCTGCCTGGGCTGTGTTTTGGTTGCCCTTCTTGGACCCTTAGTCTCAGAGCACCCAGGATAGTGGGGCTTTGGCTTAGGGTGGGCTGTGGGTTCTGGCATGGCCTCAAGCGCCCAGCCTGCAAGGCTCCCAGGCCCTGCTCTGGGCACCCATCCCTCCTGGCAGGGGTGGTGGGCAAGCCCACCCTGTGCTTGACCCTGCCTCTGTAGCGGGCCCTGCTGGAGCAGAAACAGAAGAAGAAGCGCCAGGAGCCCCTGATGGTGCAGGCCAACGCGGATGGGAGGCCCCGGAGCCGGCGGGCCCGGCAGTCAGAGGAGCAAGCCCCCCTGGTGGAGTCCTACCTCAGCAGCAGCGGCAGCACCAGCTACCAAGGTACTCCTGGAGCCCCCCAGGGACTTGCTGCTGACCCAGGTCGGGAGGGGCTCATCCTGCCAGGGGCGTCCAGGGTCAGCAGGACTGTGTGCTCTGGCTGTCGCCTCCTGGGTCAGGTCCGGGGTCCAAGAAGCCAAACCCCTGGGTGCAGGGGTTGAGAGGTGCTGCTTTCTCCTCGGGAGCACTTCCCTGAGTGCAGGAGGGGAAGCTGCCTCTCAGCACCCTGCCCCACACCAGTAGTGTTGCTTGGGACAGACTTTCCCTTCTGCCCGTGGTCTGCCCAGCTTCTGCCATGAGGGCCCCTTCCGTTGCCTTTTTTTTTTTTTTTAAAGATTTATTTGGTTATTTGAAAGAGTTAGAGTGAGATCAACCATCCACTGGTTCTCTCCCCAAATGGCTGGACTTGGGGCAGACCAAAGCCAGGAGCCAGGAGCTTCTTCTGGGTCTCCCCCGTGGGTGCAAGGGCCCAAGCACTTAGGACATCTTCTGCCACTTTCCCAGGCCATTAGCAGGGAGTTGGATTATAAGTGGAGCAGCTAGGACTTGAACCAGCGTCCTTAAGGGATGCTAGCATTGCAGGTGAAGGCTTAACCCTCTCTGAGCTATGGGGATGGGCAGCTGCCGTCCTTGTTCAGCCAGATCTCAGCACAGCCCTACTCAGGGAGGGGGGTGAGGACGATTTGTCTCAGCTCATCCATAGCTTTGTCGCATCCCTGAGCTGAGTGTCTTCCCTCCTGCTCTGAGGAACCCAGGTCACCTAGACCCAGGGTTAGTCTTGGAGCGTCAGAGACTTGGCCTCTGGCACCACTGCCCCTTGCTGGAGGCAGTGATCTAGGCAGTTAGGAAGACCCCCAGGCATCGGCCTGTTCCCCTCCTTCTGTGGCTTCATGACCACCTGGAGCCTTGACTACATCATGGCTGGTTGTCGCCTCACCCCAGGGCCAACCTTTTGCAGCTGACCACTGGCCCCACCCTGTGCCCGGAGGGTGCCAGGTTTTCTCTGTGTTCTGCTGGCCCAGCCTTCAGCTCGTGGGACCCCCTCGCCCGTGCCTCAGAGGGCAGCAGCTGTCTTACCTGCCTGGTGCCAGTGTGCACTGAGAACCTCCGAGGAAGCCCGCTCCCTCTGCAGCACTCACGTCTGCCTGTGGGCGGTGCCGGGGCAGGCACACTGCTGAGGGGCTTCGCCCGCGTCATCTCACTGATCCTCATGGAATTCATTACCCCCACACGGCTGGGGAGGACCTGGCCTCGGAGGAGTTGGACCACTTGCCCGCGGTCATGCTATTGGTGGGCATGGGGCTGGGCTTCAAACCCAGACCTGTCACACTCGGAACGCCCTCCTTCCCCTACCAAATTAGGCTGCGTCCCTGCTGAGAAGCTCCCTTGGGGTACTAGAAAGTCCCATGAGAGGCCTGCAGGAGCCCGGCCAGAGGCCTCTGCCCCACCGCCTTGGAGCAGCAGCCCCAGCTGGGCCTCTCAGAGTTCGTACTAGTCCCGCCCTTTCCTGGCGGCTGCCTCATTCACCCAGTTCCTGGGGTAACAGCAGTGCCCTGCAAGGAAGGCAGCCACCATTCTGCTGCCATGTGGGTGTTGAGCCCCAGCCGTGCCAGCTCTGGGACCTGAGCAGTCAAGGCTGTCTGTGCAGTAAGTCTGTGCCCCCAGGACTCGGGGCTCTGCCGCCTTGCACCGGAGGCCAACATCTCGAGAAATCACTGGCGGGCAGCCGTTTGGGCAGGTGTTTCATGAGCACCAGCTGAGTGCTTGGAGGGACCAGGCCTGCGGAGCATGCGCAGTGAGAGTGGCAGGACTTCTGGGCGGAGTGCACAACTGGAGGCCAAGGACAGCGTTCCTGGTCCCGCCCGTCCAGGTTCCTGCTCACCTGGGACTGTAGGCAACTCGGTCACCCTCTCTGGCAAATACCTGCCACTATGAATGGAGCAAACTTCTGTCTACAGCTCTGCAAGTGGAAGGAGCCTCAGTCTGGGTATATGCCAGCGTCTGCAATCAGCCGATTGATGGCTGTTCCCTGCTGACATTCCAGACCAGGCCCCTACAGGCGACATTTGGGGTCTGAGAGTCCTGCTGCCTGGGGCCACACTTTGTCCAGCCCCAGAGGAGGCTGCTGCACACCTGGTTGGCAGCCTGGGGACTGGGGTTTCCAAGATGGCTTCCTCATCAGCGTTCGCTGTCTCCTGCTCTGCCCTCTGGTGGCTCTTGGTGTTAGGTACAGGGGGCACAGTCCACAACTATGCAAAGGCAAGACATGCAGAACTGATGGTCGGTCCTGCCTGGCTGAGGCTTTGGACCTGTGGGCTGTGCGTGTGCGTGTTGGTTCCGCCCCCGAGTGTTGATCAGGGCCTGCTGTGTGTCAGGCTCTGCCTCTGCCTTTATGGACCTCACGGTCAAGATGGGGAGGAGGAGACAGGTGGTCCCCGCAGTGTTCCAGGAGTGGGAGACGGCACCTGCCCTGACCAGGATGGGAGGCGTCCCTGAGGAAATGAGCATGTTCCAGGAGTGGGAGACGGCACCTGCCCTGACCAGGATGGGAGGCGTCCCTGAGGAAATGAGCATTACTCAGCCCAGAGTGGGTGGTGCAGGCCATGGAAACAGCAGAGCAAGGGCCCTGTGGCAAGAGGGGCTGCAGGAGTAGGTGCCAGGCTCTGGAGAGCCTAGTGTGGCTGGAACTGCAGGTGCTCCCGTGGGGACAGGGGAAGGAGGGCAGAGGAGCCCGATGTGCAGGACGTTGGCCTCTGTCTCCTGAGCAATCAAACTCTCTGAGGGTGGTGAGCGGGTCCAGGCTGTGTGCTGTGGGGGAACCCTGAGCACTCGCTGCTGGTGGGGCTCCCCCCTCCTGAATGGTTCTCCCTGTGAGAGCCCCCTGGGGTGCTGGCCCTGGTTGTCTCCCTGATGATGGAGCCTTTGCTGTCTCCTGCCACCATCTTCCTGACCTACGCTCTCACAGGCACTGCCTGCCCAGCCTCTGCTTCGTGGCTCACAGGGCTTCTGGCCCTGCCGTTCTTGACCACACTGGGCTTGGTGCTGCTTCCGTCCTGCAGGGCCTGCCTGGGGCCTGGTGGGAGACTGGGGAGTGTCTGAGTGGGAGCCCTGCTCTCAGCACCCCTTTCTGTCTCCCGGGTTCTCTCCTGAGCAGTGCAGGAGGCCGACTCACTTGCCAGTGTGCAGCTGGGAGCCGCCCGCCCACCAGCACCAGCCTCAGCCAAGAGAACCAAGGCAGCCACCGTGGCCGGGACGCAGGGCGGGGCCACCAAGAAGGAGAAGAAGGGAAAGCACAAAGGTTAGCTCGCCCAACCCCAGCCGGCTGCTTGGTCTAGCCGCCACGCCACGGGGCGGGGGGAGGAAGCGAGCGCACACTGGCCCTCGGCTGGCTCCCAGGCCTCGTGTACCTCAGGAGGTGCCCGAGCGGCCTGTGGGTGGGGGCAGGTGCTCCCCGCAGCCAGGAAGTGGAGTCTGTAGAGCAGTGGCCCAGGACCACTGCCGCCATCTCAGCCTGAGCTCCCTCCAGCCCTGTCCCTCAAGCATCTCACCCAGCCTAGGCCTGGACATGCTGATGCCGTGAGCATGTCCTCAACCATGATTCGTGGGCCGTGCCTAGCAGGCTGCCACGTGGCAGTCCGGCGGTGGAGTGTCCAGGCCGGTGGGCTTCAGGAGCCAGCTGCAGTCCTCCGGGCATAACTCGGCCATGCAGCGCCTGCCACCTGGGCCGGCTGGGCCACGCGCCCCCTCCTGAAGCTGTGGCAGCTCAGCCAGAAGGGCATGGGTGGGACCAGAGGCCCCCCTTGGGACGGCCAGAGAATGCCAGGCACCGTCTCTCTCAAGGGGTGCTTGTAATGATGCGTGAATTCCTCTGTGTGGGTGAGAGAGAGAATACCAGCACTGACAGCCTAGAGCTGGCCGTGCCCGGGAGTGGTCCACATCGATCCTTGTTCCCCATCTCGTCTCCCACCGTGCGGTTGGTGCTGTAGGTGGCTGCTGTCCGCCTTAAGGACGTGGGGAGTTTAAACCAGCCCTCAGCAAGTAATGGGGGTGGGGAGGAGTTGGAAGAAACGAAGTCCACATCCCTTCCAGCTTGCTTGCCAGTTGCTAGTTTTTTACGAGTCAGTTTTGCAAAGAGTGTCCTCACTCATCCCTCACCCCCTTCACTGACGTTGGAGAGTCCAGGAGCCCCTCTCCCTCTCAGATGTGACTTAGGAGTGTCCGTGGCCTGCAGGCACCAGCGGGCCAGCAGCACTGGCAGAAGACAAGTCTGAGGCCCAAGGCCCTGTGCAGATCCTGACTGTGGGCCAGTCAGACCACGCCCAGGACACAGGGGAGACGGCAGCTGGCGGGGGCACTCGGCCCAGCGGGCAGGACCTCCGCGCCACGATGCAGAGGAAGGGTGAGCCCACTGGGGGCCCAAAGCTCAGCCCTGGGGTTCTCAGATGCCCCTTGTCCGGGAGCCCCTCCCTGGACATCCTTGGAGACGAACAAGAGCAGGAGCTCCCGAAGACAGGCCAGGTTAAGAGAAAGCACCCTGGCCCAGGCTAAGCGGCCCCATCCCATGCCCGTCTCTCCCGTTCCCAACACCTGCCCCAGGGGAGGCCCAGGTTGGGGGTCGGTTTCTTTTCTTGTGTTCCTTAGAGAAAGCTACTTCTGTGTAGGTGACCCCTCTGTCTGCTGAGCGGGGGGAGGGGAGCAGGGCTGAGTTTCCCTGCAAACCTGTTGCCCTAATGTAGCCCTGCCCTAGGGAGTCCTTGGAGTCAGTACACAGGAGTGCGGCCTGGCAGTGTTGCCCGCAGGAGGATGTGTGGAGGACGACGATGAAGGGCGGCCTCCTGCAGAAAGGGCCACCGAGACTGCTGAGTGTGGGGCTGGTGCTCCCGGCCCTGAGGGGAGGGGGAGTCAGCAGGCCCTGGCGGCCTCTTCTCTGCCCAAGGCCTCTAGTAGGTCCGAGGTCAGCAATAAAAGTGCCTGGTGCAGGGTCAGCTCAGTGCAGGCCTTGAAACCTGAGACACAGGGCGTTGTGACTGTTGAGAGAGCATGCCCGATGCATGGACTGCGCTGGTGGCCAGGGCGTGTCCTGAGAATCGAGACCAGCCCAGCTCATGTGCGCGCCAGAATGAGTGTCCCTGAGTCTGTGGGCACATGTGTGTCCCGAGTCCATGTGACCACAGACGTGCCAGGGGTGCACAACTCCTCACTCATCCCTTTCGGTCCCTCTGCTGGGCCAGGCATCTCCAGCAGCATGAGCTTTGATGAGGAAGAGGAAGATGAGGATGAGAACAGCTCCAGTTCCTCCCAGCTCAACAGCAACACCCGCCCCAGCTCTGCGACGAGCAGGAAGTCTGTCAGGGTGAGTGAGGTGTGCTGGCCACACAGAGGTCGGGTGGCAGCTCTGAGGACAGCTTGTCTGGGTGGAAGCCGGCGGGGCTCTTGTGTCCTCCCACCTCGCCTCCTAATGTCTTCAGCGAGGCCTGGGCTGCGGGGTGCAGTGAGCGGGACAGGATGGCCTCTGAGCACCTGCCCCCGACTTCTCCACTGACAGGGGCTGGAGGAGGGTAGGCCTGAGAAACTAGCTCGTGACCTCAGGAATCCTGTCCCATCTCCCACTACTACCGCATCAAGAGGCAGGCTTGGGTCCAAGACCATCAGTTGTGGTTCCTTAGGGTCCCTGGGGCCCAGGCTCCTACTCCCTGTCTCCCTAGGAGGCAGCCTCGGCCCCCAGCCCAACAGCTCCAGAACCCCCTGTGGACGTTGAGGTCCAGGATCTAGAGGAGTTTGCTCTGAGACCAGCCCCGCAGGGCATCACCATCAAATGCCGCATCACACGGGACAAGAAGGGCATGGATCGGGGCATGTACCCCACCTACTTCCTGCACCTGGACCGCGAGGATGGGAAGAAGGTGAGGCTGCTCGGGCCGGCATGGTCAACAGGAGGGACCACGGGCCTCGGGACTGCAGTGTGATGGAAAGCTTCAAATCCAACACTGACTCCCAGTTCCCCAGAGAAACAAAAGCCTCCATGCCTGGCCAGTGCAGAGCTCTCTGAGTGCCAGTGCTGTAGCACGGGAGTCCCTTGCATGCGTGTATGTGTCCGGTGCCTGTGACTGTGTACAGACCACAGGCTGGGTCTGGAACATGGCACTGCTCCTCCCCAAGGTGTTCCTCCTGGCGGGAAGGAAGAGGAAGAAGAGTAAAACTTCCAATTACCTCATCTCTGTGGACCCAACAGACTTGTCTCGAGGAGGGGACAGCTACATCGGGAAACTGCGGTACCAGTGCTCCCCCAGAAAGCAGGCCAGGGAGGGAGGGTGGGGCGGGGCATCCACCAGCCCTCCTGTCTCCCCCAGGGTTGGGTTCACTCCAAGCCCAGCTCCCTGCACAGCCTGGAGCCGGATTTGCACTAAGCTGTTTCCAGGCAGGTGGGTGCAAGCCCGAGAGAGGGCTCGAACCCAGGGTGTCACTGACACAGGCCCTCATGGGCCATGCCAAGGCCCAGGACGAAGTGTGAACCCTTGGGAAGAGGCAGGAAGGCTCTGAACTGGTTCTCATGGGGGACAGGGTTTACTGGGCACAGAGTACCAGATTTGGGCAATGTAGAGATGGGAGGTAAGTGGCTGCAGCTGGACCAGGACCTGTGCAGGCCTGTTGTTCAGTCCACAGGGTGCCAAGTCCCCTCTGCAGTCTCACCAGAGGCCATCTGGGCTGCCTCTCCCCTGAGGGCAACACCCGTTCCCCCAAGGAAACTGCACGATGTACCTCCTTGCTGAGTGCCCTCTGGGTCCATTCAGAGCACTTTGGGGCCTTCTGTGCTCCAGTGCCTTCAGTGATGTGGGTTCAGTGAGTACTGGGGCTCCTGGGTCGGCCCTGGCCCAGCCCAAAATGCTTTGCAGGCTTCTCTTAGGACACTGAATGAGCTGTTCCTGTCTTGGGCAGAGGCACATGCCCCTTCACTGACTGTTCCTTTCCTTCAGGTCCAACCTGATGGGCACCAAGTTCACCGTTTATGACAATGGGGTCAACCCTCAGAAGGCAGCGTCCTCTACTTTGGAAAGCGGAGCCTTGCGGCAGGAGCTGGCAGCTGTGTGCTACGTGAGTCCTGGCTCCTGGTCTGCACGTTAGCCATGAAGTCCAGCACTTGTTACCTGGTCCAGGGGCCAATTCTTGCCTGGGGCGGGGCCTCTGTCCTTGTCCTGCAATGCTCAGGGCTCACATCATAGTTGACTGCCTGGGGTTTGTATGGCCAAGCAGCAGCAGGAGGCCTGGGTGCTTGTCTGTGCCCTGCATGCTTGCCATGAGGGGTAGTTTGTTTTGTTTTGTCTTTTTAAATGAGGAAACTGAAGCTTAGAGGTTATTTGTTGATGTCACCAAGCTCATAAATGAACAAACTGGGATATAAATACCAGGGATTTCTACTTCTCTGAACCCCCTTTGCTTCAGTTTTAGAAGGCTGAAGGGACACCCATTCCTGGAGCACAGGTAGTAGGATACAATTCTTGTATGGTGCCATAGTGCCACCTGCTGGTCACTTGTGGGAAGGCAGTCTGAATCTTCAAGAAGTACTGAGCCCCCAACTATGTTCCTATTATTTGAGGCACTGTGAATGCAATGGAGAAGGTAGATAAATTTATATCTTACCGAACTGAAAACCCAAGTGGTGGGGAAGCAAGGTGTAAAACAAGAGTGCAAGTGGAATAAGTTCCTGACCCCTGCTTAAGAAGGAAAAACAGGGTATGAGGTGTCAGGGGTGGCTGCAGGGCCTCACTGAGGGCTCACAAGGAGGTGGGAGGCAGCCATGTGTGTGTCTGGGGGACAGTGATGGCACAGTCCTGAATGCTGGGCTGTAGGGCCTTGCCAGTGAAGCCAGCCTCTGCCTGGAGCAAGCTCGGGAATGCGGGGTGTCTTCGTTGCTGCTGAGAATGGAGGAGGAGGGGCAGAACCAAAGAGTCCAGTTAACAGCTGGGGTGAGATGATGGTGTGAAAAGCAGGGGAGTTCAGGTATTACTGGAAGAACTTGCTATTGGGTGAGAAGTGGGGTGTCGATGCCGAGAAGCAGAGGAGCTTTCGAGGAGCTTGTTCTGGCAGACTGGTCTGAGACTGTCGTGTGCAGGCGTTGAAACAGCTGCTCCCGTCTTCCCACCCTGCACTCCGGCAGGTAAGTCCCTAGTCAGGTGGCCGCTGCTGAGTTCTCGCTCCCTGTCTCCCAGGAGACAAACGTCTTAGGCTTTAAGGGGCCTCGGAAGATGAGCGTGATCGTCCCTGGCATGAATATGGTTCACGAACGAGTCTCTATTCGCCCCCGGAATGTGAGTTTCTGTGCCACCCTCCCTCTTCCCCAGCCTCCTGGCCGACAAGGCAGGACTGCAGCTGGTGTGTGTGCATGGGGGGGGGGAGGAGCAGGAAAATCTAAGAGCCCCCGTTCCTGGGATGGGTCCCACTTGGGGGTGGTCACGGTCTCAAGGCCTGGACTGGCTCAGGTGTGGCTACTGTCCTAGGAGCACGAGACCTTGCTAGCACGCTGGCAGAATAAGAACACGGAGAGTATCATCGAGCTGCAAAACAAGACCCCTGTCTGGAACGACGACACCCAGTCCTATGTACTCAACTTCCACGGGCGAGTCACCCAGGCCTCCGTGAAGAACTTCCAGATCATCCATGGCAATGACCGTGAGTACTCCTGCTGGCGCTAGGATATCCAGATCTCGGCTCACTCGGACCTGGTCATACAGCCCACAGCATAAGGGTGTGGGCTACATGGCTGAGAGGAGATGTAAAGAACTTTGTAACTATAAGAACTGGGAGGTCCTGGGAGAACCTGTGGAGCCCTGGTCCTAGGTTCTGTGTAATCCGCACTCTCGGGGCGGGGACGGGGAACACTCTTTAAATGGGCTATTTCTCCTCTCCTGTGTCCTGGTGTTCGTGTGCCTCCTTCTCCTTTGCATCTGCCTCTGGGCATTCTGGCTCCTACCTTTTCCTTCCTGCTTGGGGTTGGGTGTCTGGCCTTCCCTGTCCCTCCGTCACACCCATCTCTCCTTTGTCTCTCTCTGCCCATGCTTTGCCTGGCCTCAGCGGACTACATCGTGATGCAGTTTGGCCGGGTAGCAGAGGATGTGTTCACCATGGATTACAACTACCCGCTGTGTGCACTGCAGGCCTTTGCCATTGCCCTGTCCAGCTTTGACAGCAAGCTGGCCTGCGAATAGAGGCTGCCTCAAGCCCCTTGGGGTTGCCAAGCCTGGAGTGCCGCCTGCCTGCGGAGACAGCCCTGCCTACCTTCTGTACATAGGCCTTCTGCCAGATGAAGCTGTGGCCCACAGGGGCTTCCTGACCCGGCCCCTCTGCCTCTGTGACTGAGGCAGTGGAGCAGTAGGGAGTGTTGGGACGAGGGTAATTCTGTGCCCCAGGATCAACACACGCCCTTATCCTCGGGTTAGTATCCTGCTGCCGTCACGTTTGCCAAGCTGGGCAACCTCTTCATCTGGGAAGGCCCGAGGAGGTGTGGAGGGAGAGGAAGCACAATACAGGGCCGCTGTGGCCCAGCCATCTGCTCAGCCTGGAGCCAGCCTACAGTAAGGTAGGGCACACCCGAATGCATACGTGTAGATGGAGGGCATAGCAGCCTTACTGGCAAGGGGTTCAATACCCAGGCCTGGCCCTTACACCTGCAGAAAGCCCTCCCACCTCATAAGGCCCCAGGCAGGCCTGTGAGGGGTAGTGGGGATAGGGAGTCGGCAGTCTCTTGCCAGGATTACAGGGCCCTGGCTACCTGCAGTTGGTAGGCTGCGGTTCGAGCTGTTGTGATTTCTCCAGGTTGGTTCTGTGCTCAGAGGCAGTGAGAAGTCGGCTCTCAAGGCCCAGAATGCAGGAGGTGCGTGAACAGGCTCTGCAGTACAGCCCTGGAGGCCCAATCCCCAGTCCCACTGTGGGCCTGGCTGGGGGCAGAGCACCGCTGCCAAGCCCTGTGTGCTCCAGGCAGAATCTCTGTCTTCAGACACCCAGCTAAGTCATGCTAGGAGAGGGCTTCAGGGTGTGGTTCCTCTTGGGAGGTGGGGGAGTAGGGAATGATGTGGAACTACAAGAGATCAGAAGTGGCAGGCCCGCGGGGATCAACTGGTACAATCACAGTGCTTCTAGCCGAATCACTGAGAACATGGGCCGGGCCCTGGGTCACCGAGGGTAGAGTTCCCCTCTGTGTTCCCACCATGCCCTAAGGAACTGCTGATCTCCAGTTCTCTGGCCTCCTGGGGTCCTTTCTGCATGCCCTTAGCCCTGGATTCCAGCGTCTTAGCAATGTCAGAGTTGAGTAGAGGAACGCCGCGCGGTAGGAGTGAGGCAGGGCCCTGGTGGAAGTTGCCCTGTCAGTCTGATGGCCCCGAGTGTGACAGATACATGAGCATCCTGGGCTGCTCCCTTCTCCCTGGATGGCACCACCCACTCCAAATGCTGCTCACCTGACATCTTCCCTGGCAGAGATGGGAAGCAAGCAGGGTTATACCTTGCTTTGGAGTAGATATGTGTGCAGAGGATAAGGAGAAATTCTTTTTTTTTTTTTTTTTTTTGGTGACACTTGAAAAATTTCAGGCTCTACAGGTGATTAGTCTTTGTAATCTAGATTTTCCTATGTTGAAGGCTTCAAGCAAGGCATGCCTGTTTACACCTCAGCCATGTGTTTCTCTGATAGGTCCCTCGCAGGAGCTAGCCTCTGTTGGAACTAACGCTTTTCTGGGCTGGGGCTGGTCATTTTCTGATGCAGTACTGTGGTACCAGGGACTTGCCTACATTTGAGCTGATGGCGACCAGATGATCACAATGTCTTCTCCCACTGTGGTCTGCAGCTACAGTTGTAAGGTAGAACAGGCTGATTGTAGTGAGAGGAGGGTCCTGACAGCAGATAGAAAAATCAGAAGCACAATGGAAAATTCTTGGCCTTTCTTTTCTCCTTTAGCACATGAAGAGTAGAAGAGCCTTGGGCGCTGAGGGCCAAGCAAGTGCAGTTGAGCCCCAGCCCTGGTGATGCTGCCTTTCCTTGATCACTGGCCCTACAGCCAAGGGCTTAAGGGCCAGGGCCCCTAGAGCCCACCTGGCTTCAGCCTCTCAGGCCGTGGTGAGAGTTCCTTCCCCTTCACAGAGTCCTGGAGTTGAGGAAGGGATTGGAGTCCCTAGGACCACACCCCAAAACTTTACACCCTCTGCCCCAAAAAGTTCCCCTGCAGAGCGGTGAAGTTCACTTCCTAAGTCTAACGTTTCTTTCCTTTTGGCTCCAAGGTGCTCTGTGTCCATGTGTGTGTCCGTCTAGGAAAAAGGGCAATCTGTGACCATCAACTGAAGTTCTTACTAGGAGCATATTCCTAAGGACGAGTAGGACAGGAAGGAGGTAGTTATGGTCACCTGTGGGTTTTTCCCCATTCATTTCATGCTTGAGCAGCGAGTATACCGTGGAAATAACCAGCTCTTCCTCTGATGAGTGGTTAGCTTTTCAGTCTGAGTGTCGCATGCAAGCTCTTGGATGAATTTAAACAGAACGCTAGTGAATGTGCCTTAAAAATCACAACACTAGTTCAGCGGAAACAGGTAAGGACAGGTGTTGGGAGTCAGAGACTGGAAGAGAACCTTGGAGCCTGTTCCCTTCCCTGACAAGTAGGGCAACAAACTAAACTTTGGTAGTTCTAACCGGCAGCAGGGATGCTTTTCACAGGAAAAGGTCCCTCCTCCTCTGGGCGCTGTTAGGTAAGCACAAACCAGCCCCTTGAGGGATGTCCTGGTTTTCTCTGAGGGCACTAACACTGGCCTTCCCTCTAGCTCCTGTGCGTGGCAGGTGTGCTTCTATGGCTGGGGTCGCACCCTGATGGAGTTCCTTAGGGACATCCAGTATGCAGGTTTTTAAAATCTCCAAGGGGAGAGGGAGGCACCACTACAGAGTTATCTCACTCTAGGTCTTCTTTAACTACATAATGGAAGCTGCTGGACTGGGGATTCAGGCTGAATCAAAGTTAATTCTCGCTTTTGTTGCTACCTTTTCTAGCTCATCACTGTGCCTTTTTCTTTCCTAAGAATGGACATCACACTCCACTTCCTTCCTCTGTTCCACTACCCTTCCTTCCTTCTCCCCCCAGTCAAGGTCCAGGTGGAGCTGGAGATGAGGCTGAGACCCAGCTTCCTGGAGGGCCGTGTCAGAGGACCTAGAAAGCCCACTCTGGTCTCTTTTAGTCCTGCATTTGGTGACAGAGGGGACCTGGTCAGGAGAGGTGACAGAGCTCTTGCTGGGAACACATTTAGCCAGTTTTCATCATGCCTAGAAAGTGTATGTCTCTTTGCACAAGATCGTCTTTTCCTATTTTGGAGTGGTCAGACACTTATTTTGTTCAAAATTATCTGGAGTTTTAGACAAACTTGCAAAACTGTGCTTTTATTAAGTGACTTTTTGAATAAACTCTTTGGTAATCTGGAACAAATGTACTTATTGGTATGTGCAATGACAAACTTGGTATTTTCCCACATTGACATTATGTATGTTGTCGAAGTTAGTGTTTGTCTAAGTACAGACATATCAACAAATTAAACTTGAATTGTTTCAACTCTGCTGGTTTCTCTTCTCATAAAAGGAGAAAAAAACTGTTTACTAAGAGCCCATTTAGAACCAGTGGCATGTGAGTAAACCCTGTCCCCACTCTGGCTGTGCCTTTCAAGGTTAAGGATCACCAGACCACACCCAGGCTAGGCTGGTGCTTCCTCCATCTCCCCTGGGCGCCCATAGAGCTAGAAGGGGCCTGAAGAGACAAGATAAATGGTAAGTTTGTTTTGGTACCAAAGAAAATTTGAAATCAGCTTTTTTCAGGATATACATTTTACATGCACTTTTTATGGAAAAACTACTCATGGAATAAAACTTTAGGCTCTAAAATTTACCTTTAATTGCATTGTTTGGTGAACTTTGTGCAGTGCCTGTATACAGGGCCCAACCCATTTCAGCAGGACTTGGGCATGCCTGGGGCAGGAAGGGGAGGCTGCAGGTAGACCTGAAAGCCAGTGATACTTTAGAAAGGTTAATGGTCAAGGCAAGGTCATGCCATTCATAGTATTTCTTACTCCTCTTCAGTGGTAGGGCCACATTTTGCTCTGGTATACAGGAATTCAAGAGGATGGTGAATAAGTAGCTTTGATGTGACCAAGAACATTTCCTATCTGAACCAGGGCCTACCTCCTGTGGCCTCTGCAGAGAAATAAGGAAGTTTTTTGTTTATTTAGGAATCAGGTTGAAGAAAAACAGTCATAGATAGAGTGACCTCACATCCAGGGTAGTCCTGGTTTACCCCTATTATCTTGGCATAAGTATTCTTTTATGCATTTTGCACTGTAAGTTATTTGGTCATTGAAGCCACAGCAGGCGCACAGATGCCAAACACACCTCAGCTGCAGGCACTCACAAGGCTGTCCTTGTGTTCCTGCTGTGACCAGGAACCTAGCATGCTCACACTCCCTGCAACAGAAACCCATCACGTGGTTTTGCTCAGTGTAGAATTAACATCCATGTCACTGTCGTCCCTAGACTTTCTGAAGGGTAAATCAAAATAACTGGCCGGAAAGAGTGCTCCCATGCAGGGCGCAGTACTTCAGCACAAACCATTTCCATAAGCTGGTTATGCAGCATTTCACTTCCCATCACAATTCACGACTTCCTCCAACACCATTTCTACCCAAAATGCCCTTTCTCTTCCTCGCCCACCACCTCTGTCAGGTGTCTTGGAAATACCTTGGCAAAAATTATTTCTTGGCTTTGGGTCTGTATCGCAGGGACAGCTACATTGCTAGCACATAGTGAGTGGTTCTCATGTAGGAGCTGCAGGTGGAACCGGTGCTGGTTTATGTCTACTGATGACTTCATTTACTCTCCTTACTTGACAGCTGAGGAAGCCCAAGATTCTGTAAGTAGAAGGGCAAATAGATCATGAGCCATTTTGTCTGCCTGCGTAACTCGGTCTCGAGCCCTGTTGCAGTTCCTAGTTCATTTTCTGTGGCAGGCTTCCGTGTCAGCGTTTGCAGTCGCGATCACTGAGCTGTTGTCTCTGGAATGTACGCAGAGGTAAGGACACACACTTCTACAGAGGACTCATATCCTAAAGCAAAGAGATTTGACCCAGGGACTCTCCTCATAAACCAACCCCTCCTGGTGAATGGAGGGAAGTAACAGGAACAACTTCTCAAGACAGTGAAGAGCACCTAGATGATTTTTTACCTTGAGTGTGACCTCAGACTCATCCTCGGTGCGTGTTAAACAGTACTCTTCAACACGAGTCCAGCGTTCTGCACAGGAACGCGGTGCAGTAGGCTTCCGACCCAGTCTTCAGTGCTTTTTCTCTGTAGGTCAGGAATGCCGAGCGAGAGCAGACAGATTACCTCGGACAGCACTCTGTGTGCTTGTATGTGTGATCAGAACTATTTTCCTGGCATCTTCTGCCAGGCACAGTGGAGCTCTAAAAGCTTAGCTACCTTTGCAAAATTTGCTACTATTCGAGTCCTGCACATCCCCCAACTGAGACGTCCTTGGAAACATGCCTACATCAAACTCTGTCTTACATATAAGCTGAATTGACTCACCCTTCCTGTTAGGATTCATGGGTGACAGCGGTGGCTTGGCCAGGATCAGCTCAGCTCTCAAGCTACTTCCTGCTCTGCCCAGCTTCACAATCGCACAGGCGCTCTGCAGCACACGGCACAGCTTTCCCGGCAGGCTGGCGCTTGAGGACGAGCTGAGGCCTCACTTCTCTTTAAATTCAATCTCCCAAAGAACACAATATCCAGAAACAGTTTCTAGGCAAGGACTGTGCACAGGTACTCGAGTTCTCACCTCTATGGCTGGCTCCTCCGTGCAGCCTCAAATCTCAGCTCCGTAGGGCAGGGACTAAATCTAAAGCTTCCCTTGGTGTAAAGGTGCTTTTGGGGTTAGCAGTTCTGTTAAGCAGACCAAGGGTGCAGGGAGCTAGAGATCCAGGCAATAGCCTAGCCAAACAGGCTTCAGGCTCACTGTTGGCCAAGTCAGTGGGCAGCTCCTGCCACTCTGGAACCAAGTGGGGGCTCAGATGAGGCACTAGGGTGGGAGGGACTTCAGCTCAGACAGCAGGGGCTTACCCTGCTCTGGGTAAGCATTCCCACCTCCCCAGGGGACCACTAACCTGCTCAAGGCCCAAAGAATAAGGCAGCTTGGAGTCTGACCTCTTCACTCTTGCAGCCTTAAGTCACCATCATCTAAGCTGATGTTTGTTCATGGGTCAGGCCTTTGCCCTAACAGGTCCCATCTGTAATTACGACAGACCAAAGAGAGTCACTCACTGGTACAACTTCTCTGACTGGGAAAGGCAGGAAGAGGAGTGAAAAAGCTGTCCCTGTGTCCACACTAATGTCTATACAAGGCGACACGTGTGAGCACCAGGAAGGACACATGATATCCATGGAAGATCTGACAGCTATGACAGTTGAGTGCACAGAAAGAAGGGGACGGGGCCAAGGATGCAACCAGAGAAGAGAGAAAGGTCACTGTGGGACTAGGGGAATGGCTACCTCACAGACAAGTGTCACTCAAAACCCTGGGGGCTACGCTTCCTCAACATGCCACCTGCACACGCTCTGTCAGCACTGACAGCCAACCACTCGGCTCTGAAGTTCGGGGGCCACTCTTCCTTGGGGGCTTCCTCCTGCTCACTGTAGCCATCTGTGTTGAATCCAGCATTCTCTGCCAAGACAGCAGGATCTTCTTCATGAAAATGGCAGGAGCAAGTTTCTGGCTGTGGGTCACACGAGGCAGCAGAATTACCTTCCTGGGCTCTGGGGTCGGCAGGCAGGCTTTCCCAGCCCGAGTGCTCTGCTCCTCCCTCTTCTATCCCTCCCATTCCTTCAGCTATTTCTTCAGCAGAGGGCTCTTGTGGGTCAGGGTAATCCACCAGGATAGTTTCTTGCCTACGCTTGATAGAATGTGAGAGGTCATAAACCGGGTAGGTCTCTTCAGGGTAACCTAGAGAGGAAAGCAGCACAGAGTCTTACACAGAAAATGTCTTCAAAAAATAAAGTATTGGCTCAAAAAGATTCTCAGGCAGCAGTCATCCTCTGCTAACAAATCCATTCCAGAAACCTCGCTGATGATTCTAATAGTTGTAAAGTTTCACTTGAGCAGATTCTTAGTAATCTGGCTGACTATCCCAGTGCTCTGTGAAATACAAACCAATTCAGATGAAAATCCCTCCTTAAGTATAGGGTACTTGGAGCAGAGTTAAGTCTCACACCACATGCTTCTGCAATACTGATGAAGATTAAACAAACAGGAGCCCTCAGTTTACCCCAAAAAAAAAAAAAATCCAAATACCAGCTGGAGCACGCTCAGCTCAAGGTTAATGTTTGTAATTTCTATTTGAAACCCTTTCCAGGTCTTCATGGGAGGAGGAGGGGCTGCCAGTGGTGGGGGGAGGCAGGAAACCAACAAAGCTCTTTTACAAAAATCACACCAGATGATACCAAGAAGCCTTCTACTTATCAAAACAACTGCAATCGTTTCTAAGCATCAGAGACAGACGGCACTGCAGCAAGAGGTGCCCACGGTCCCAAAGGACAAGCACTCCATCTTCAGAAGACACAATTCCCATTGTCGGCTTCTTGGTCTTCACAAAATGGAACAAAAGAAAATAACAAACTGGTAAACAAAATGAGTAACGCTGGCACTGAATTCCAGCAATGATAATGAGAAAAGGGAAAATGTTGCCAAATTAAGGAATGGAATGAAATGAATCTGTGTCAGCCCAGCAGGCCTGAGCAACAGATGGGCTGAGCTGGAGCTCATATGCCAGTGCTGGCTGCGGCAGCCATGCACGGAACAGTGTGAAAGCTGCAGAATTCAAATCCATTCATACATGATGGTAATTGGCCAGTTGAATCCTGCCATAAGCCACTTTTTGCCTACAAATTATGAAAAATAGCAGTCGTTTCTGGTGCAGTGTAGGGTGTAGAGATTTTTATATTTACTGTTTCTTTTGAAGTATAAAGTCAAACAGACAGGTTTAAAGCAGAAAACACATTACTCAGAATGCTAACACTGATGATAATTCATTGTATTTACTTCTGGCTTTTTTCACCACACTTTCTTTTTCCCTCTTTCTAAAGAATTCCTGTTGTATATAAAATGTTATATCATGGCTTGTATCATTCACCATTATATCATGAACATTTTTCCATGTCATTAGGCATTTGAAAATAGGCTACAAAATATCCCAGCATACAGCTACTTAATGGACCTGCTTTGCCTTCCTCTTCTGTGAAGACAGGCTCATTCATAAGTAATATGGCAGTTAATATAGCTGAATAGAAGAGATTTCTATAACTATAAAAACTAGACCAAGGGGAATGGACATTTTAAAAGCCCTTTTTATATTGTGCCAGCTGACCTTTGAAAAGAGTACCAAATGTCAGCCTTACCAGTGCTGCTAGAACTGTCCACATTATCACACCTTCCCCAGCACTGAACACACTACTGCCAGAATCCAGTCCCCAGGTCCATCTCTGCAGAATCGTACTCCGGGCCTGCCCCAGTGCCAAAACAGCCCCTGTGGATTCAGCCCCAACAGATACATGGCCTCAGGACAATCTGCCTGAGGGTTACAGCAGCAAGTGCACTTGGGGGCCATGCCAAATGACCTGCTTAGAATGTACGGATGGATTTACTGGTGAATAGCTGAGACAAAGCCAGTCTACAAACACTAGATGAAGTCCCGGCTTCTTCAAATGTGCAGATACCATTGCACAGCCATGAGGATCAAGAATAATCCGGAGAACACGGATTACAAAGAACAAAGTAAAGCACCAGGAACAGACCCTAAAGAAAGGGAGACACAAAAGGTGCCTGGAAAAGAATGCAAAATAAAGTAATTCATTGCTTAAAAATGGATGCATGGTCTGAAATGTTTCATTTGGCAATTCTGCTGTGCAAACATCATACTTATAAAAACCTGGATGGTGGGGTCAGTGTTGTGATGCTGCAGGTTAAGCAACTGCCTGCAATGCTGGCATCCTATGTTGGAGCACCTCTGAGTGCTCTGCTTCCAATCCAGCTCCCTGCACCCACATGGGAGACCTGGATGAAGCTCCTGGCTCCTGGTTTTGGCCTGGCTTAGCCTCCACTGTTGATGCCATTTAGAGAGAGAACCACCAGATGGAAGCTCTCTCTCTCTCTCCTCTCTCTCTGTAACACTGTCTTCTAAATAAATTTATATATATATATAATATATGTAATATATCACATATATACAGTCAGATGAATGAAAAGGAATAAAGAAATTCTTACAGAATTTATAGGACATCAAAAGAGCACATATTTGAATTATAGAATTTCAAGTAAGAAGAGCAATAAAGGAGTAGAAAGCTTAAAGAAATAACAGAAAACCCAGAGATGGGAAAAGATACAAATATTTATTTTAAGATTTCTTTGAAAGGCATAGTTAGAGAAAAGGAGAGATCCATCCATCTTTGGCCTGGCCCAGCACAGCATTGTTGCTGTCTCTCCTTCTCTAGCTCTGCCTTTCAAATACATAAATAAATCTTAAAAAAAAAAAAAAAAAAGCGCAGAAGTGTACGATGAATTAAAGTCTATACATAATCAAATCAGAATATTTCAGTAAATCATTTCTATCTTTAGTGTGAAGGTTAAAAGAATTATTAAAAACAGTTAACAACTGTAATAATTTCTTAAAGGATATACAAGAGAAGATGTAAATCACAACATCAAAAACACAAAATGTTGGGAAGAGATGGAATAAAAGTGTTATCTTCTGCAATCCAGATTAAGTTGTTATCAGCTTATAAAACATCCTGTTCTAACTATGTAAGTCCCACAGTATGTATACACATGCACGTACACAAATAGTAAAAAAGTGAGGCATCAAGGCAGAACATTAGAGAAAATCATCTAGTCACAAAGGAAGGCAGGAAGAGAAAAGAACAGAAGATCTACCAAATAACAAAATGGCAGCAGTCTTTACCTTCAACACTTACACTGAAATGTAAATACATTAAATTCCCCATTTGGAAGACAGAGCAGCAGAAGAGTTTCTTTAAAAACAAGACTATATGCTACCTGTAAGACATTCACATCACATTAAGAACACAAAGGGACTGAAATGAAAGGATAGAAAAAGATAATCCATGCAAATGGAACAAGAGATCAAGGCAGCTGTATTTAAATAAAATAGATGTTAAATAAAAAACTAGACAAAGAAGATAATCATATTATGGTAAAGAGATCAGTTCATGAAGAAGACAGTAGTTATTAACAGAGAAATTCCCAGAAACAAACAAAAATGAAGACTGAGCCATGAAGAGAGAGAGAATCCAAATACATCATCAATGAATATGGAAATTGAACCAGTAATAAAGTCTCCCAACAAAGAAGAGCCCACAACATTATGGATTAATGGTTAAATTCTACCATACATTTAAAGAAGAATTAATATGGATCATTTTCAAACTCTTCTAGAAAACTCAAGTGGAGGGAAAACTTTCATTTCAAATTCATTTATAAGGCCAGACCTGACACCAACGTCAGACATAAAGTTCATAGTGTACTTCATTTCAAAATCTACAAAGCTATAGCAAGCAAAATAGAAAGGTACTGGCATAAAAACAGATACATACACCAATGAACTGAATACAAAGTCCAGAAATAAAGCCTGTATACGTGTATGGTCAATTGATTTTCAAGAAACATGCCAAGAACACAGTGGGGACAGGACAGTCTCTAATTAATGATGTGAGGGAAGCAGGAAGTACCTCTAAAGACAGATCATTGTCCCTCCACCCCTCCCAGACTTTGGGGTTGATGTAATTCCATACAACCCTTGCTTTATAAGAAACAAAAGTGGGGAATGTTAGTAAAACGGCACAGTCTAATCTGTGGCGCCACCTATGCCCCAGACACCATCTTTGGCCCTGGCCCCTGTGCCACCCTGCAGAGTAGGCTTCAGTTTTAAGCCCCATGGCCCAATCACTGGTCAGCTCCACCTCCACCCTAATGGGATTCACTGCTCCTACTTCCCTGCCCACCTCTCAGGAAAAGTTTAACAGGACCTGTTGCTGAACATGTGCTCTCTCTCTTACTCTCTCGCCCTCTACCTACCCCCACAACCCCCTCCTGTCAGGCTTCCCTCACCTGACAATAAACCTTTCCTCTAAAAAAAAAAAAAAAATGATGCAGGGGAAAGTGGATATCTACATGCAAAAGAATGAAATTAGGCCCTCACCTCATACCATATACAAAAATCAGCTTGGGCCAGCATTTGGCACAGTGGATTAAGCCACCAATTTTGGTGCTGGCATCCCATACTGGAGTTCTAGTTCAAGTCCTGGTTACTCTGCTTCTGACTTAGTTCCCTGCTAATGTGCCCGGAAAGACAGCAAAGGATGGCTTAAGTGCTTGGTCCCTGCCACCCATGTGGGACACCTAGATGGGAGTTTCTGGCTCCTCGCTTTGGCCTAGTCCCAGTTGCAGGCATTTGGGGAGTAAACCAGCAGATGGAAGATCCCTCCTCTCTCATTCACTCTGCCTTTCAAATAAATAAATCTTTAAAAAAAAAAAAAAAAAAAAAAAAAAAAAAAACCTCAGCCGGTGCCGTGGCTCAACAAGCTAATCCTCCGCCTAGTGGCGCCGGCACACAGGTTCTAGTCCCGGTGGAGGCGCTGGATTCTGTCCTGGTTGCCCCTCTTCCAGGCCAGCTCTCTGCTATGGCCCGGGAGTGCAGTGGAGGATGGCCCAAGTGCTTGGACCCTGCACCCCATGGGAGACCAGGAGAAGCACCTGGCTCCTGCCTTCGGATCAGCGCAGTGCGCTGGCCGCAGTGGCCATTGGAGGGTGAACCAATGGCAAAGGAAGACCTTCCTCTCTGTCTCTCTCACTATCCACTCTGCCTGTCAAAAAAACAAAAACAAACAAACAAACAAACAAAAAAACCTCAAAAAAGAATCAAAGACTTAAATATAAGGCCTGAAACTATAGAACGACTTGAAAAGACAGGGAACCAGCTCCATGACACTGGTCAAGGCAATGATGTTTTGGATATGACCACAAAAGCCCAGGAAACAAAAAACAGACAAATGTGATTACCTCTTACTGAAAAACTTCTGCAGAGCAAAGGAAACAACCAAGGGGGTAAAGAGACAACATACAAGATAAAAAAATGTGCAAACCATACACCTGATAAAGGATTAATATCCAAAATATATCAGAAAACTCAATAGCAAGAAAACAAACAATCCAATTATAAAATGGGCATTGGCATGGGCATGGATGGGTGTTTCACCTAATGGTTAAGATGCCAATTAGGATGCCAGCATGCCTTATTGGAATACCTGGGTTTGATTCCTGACTCTGGTTCCTGAATACAGATTCCTGCTAAAGTGTACCCTGGGAGGCAGTAATGGGGCTTAAGGCACCTGTGACACCAGTATCCCATACTCAATCCCAGGATTCCTGTCCTGGCTGCTCTGCTTCTGATTCAGCTCCCTGTTAATGTGCCTGGGGAAAGCACCAGAAGGTGGTCCAAGTACCTGAACCACTGCTACCCATGTGAGAGACCCAGATGGATGGGATTCCAGGCTCCTGGCTTTGGCCTTGCCCATTATGGGCCCATTGCCAATTATGACCATTTGGGAAGTGAATCAGAGGACAGAAGGTCTCTCTCTGTTATCTCCTCTCTAACTCTATCTTTCAAATACATAAATTGCTTTTTTAAAAATTAAAGTGACTGGCACTGTTATGTAGCTGGCCACCTGACTTTTAAATAAGTAAATAATAAACAAATAAATAATAAATAAAAAACTTTTAAAAAATTAGGGGCCCTGTTAAATTTAAGAGTGGAAAAAGAGAGGGAGGAGATGTACAATTTGAGACATGCTCAATCGGACTTGCCCCAAATGGTGGAGTTAGAAATGTGCCAGGGGATTCCAATACAATCCCATCAAGGTGGCATGTACCAATGCCATCTCACCAGTCCAAGTGATCAATTTCAGTTCACAATTGATGGCTCTGATAGGTCTAAGAGTCAAAGGGATCACACAAACAAGACAAGTGTCTCCTAATACTAACTGATAGAATCAAAAAGGGAGAGAAGGATCCAACATGGGAAGCAGGATACACAGCAGACTCATAGAATGGCAGATGTCCTAAACAACACTCTGGCCTCAGAATCAGCCCTTAAGGCATTCGGATCTGGCTGAAGAGCCCATGAGAGTATTGTAGGCATGGAAAGCCAAGATACCATGGAAAAGAAAAAAAAAAAGAAGACCTAAATGAAAGATCTCTGTGAGTGAGATCCCAGTGGAAAGAACAGGGCCATCAAAGAAGGAGGTACCTTTCTCTGAAGGGAGGAGAGAACTTCCACTTTGACTATGACCCTATCGGAATAAGATCAAAGTCAGCGAACTCTGAAGGCTTCCATAGCCCTGGCAACTCATGACTAGAGCCTAGGGAGATTACTGATGCCATGAACAGGAGTGTCAAATTGTTAAGTCAGCAGCAGGAGTCACTGTGTACTTACATCCCATGTGGGATCTGTCCTTAATGTGTTGTCTAATGTGCAGTGATGCTATAACTAGTACTGAAACAGTATTTTTACATTTTGTGTTTCTGTGTGGGTACAAACTGATGAGATCTTTACTAATTATATACTGAATCAATCTTCTGTATATAAAGATAATTGGAAATGAAAAAAAACCCTGGTGTTAAATTGGAAATGGCATAGAAAATTAATTAATTTTTTAAAAAAATATTATGTAGGATCTCTGTCTTTAATGTGCTGTACACTCTTATTTAATGCTATAACTAGTACTCCAACGGTATTTTTTTCACTTTGTGTTGCTATATGGGGGCAAACTGTTGAAATCTTTACCTAATATATACTAAACTGATCTTCTGTATATAAAGAGAATTGAAAATGAATCTTGATGTGAATGGAAGGGGAGAGGGAGTGGGAAAGGGGAGGGTTGCAGGTGGGAGGGAAGTTATGGGAGGGGGGGAAGCCATTGTAACCCATAAGCTGTACTTTGGAAATTTATATTCATTAAATAAAAGTTGAATAAATGAAAAAAATAAATAAAAAATTAGGGGCCAGAGCTGTGGCATAGCAGGTTAAGCTACCACCTGCAGTGCTAGCATCCATATGGGCCCTAGTTCAAGTCCCAGCTGCTCCACTTCTGATCCAGCTGTCTGCTAACACACCTGGGAAAACAGCAAAGGAAGGCCCATGTACTTGGGCCTCTGCACTCACTTGGGAAACCTGGATGGAGTTCCTGGCTCCTGACTTTGGCCTGGTCTGGCTCCAGGCCTTTATGGACACTTGGAAAGTAAACCAGCAGACAGAAATTCTCTCTCTCTCTCTCTCTCTCTATAACTCTGCCTTTCAAATAAGTAAAATAAATCTTAAAAAAGAAATTAAAAATAGGCAAGTGATCTAAATAGATATTTTTCAACAGAACTGCAATTAGAACCACAATGAGCTATTACTTCATACCTGTTACAATGTCTATCTTTTATTTTTTTAAAAGATTTATTTCTTTATTTTAAAGTCAGAGTTACACAGAGAGAGAAGGAGAGGATGTTTTCCATCCACTGGTCCACTCCCCAGAAGGCCGCAACGGCCGGAGCTGCGCTGATCAGGAGCCAGGAGCTTCTTCCAGGTCTCCCACGCAGGTGCAGGGGCTCAAGAACTTGGGCCATATTACACTGCTTTCCCAGTCCATAGCAGAGAGCTAATATTGGAAGTGGAGCAGCCAGGTCTTGAACTGGCACCCATATGGGATGCCGGCGCTTCAGGCCAGGGCATTAACCCGCTGCACCACAGTGCTAGCCCCAGAATGCTCTTCTTTTAAAAAGATGAAGTCCCAGCACCTAAGATGGCAGAATAAGGAGAGAGCTTACTACTCTAGTCTAGGGGAAGATAGTTTAAAAAAAGTCGAGAGGGTGTGGACACACACAGCTGAGGGCCCCAGCAGCTGAGAGCCTCAGCACCAGCTCTGGAGAATGAGGTCAAACCAGGCTGCAGCAGCCCAAACCAGTGGAGATAAAGTAGCAGGAAGAGCCTGGTGCAAGTTTGGCTTGAAGCCCTATGGGGGACAGTGTATCTGCCAAACTAGAGGAGAGAAAAAGAGCACATTTCTCTTCCCAACCACCATGCACCAGCATCCTATAACTAGCCAAGAGAGAGCAGGTGCCATTTTGAATACAAATGCCAGCTCACATCCACGTGCCCAGCAATCAGCCAAGCGGAGACGCCCGAGTCTGGCTGGAAGAATTGACAGAGTTGGGAACTCATGACTGTGGCAGGCTTGTGTACTGGGACTGTGAAAACACTGTGGCTGCACAGGAGGGTGCAGGGTGTGGCTGGGACTTTGGGCAGTCTCTGTGGGCTTGCAGCTCCCTGATTCCCTGGTGAGGGTCAGTGCTGTGGGATCCATGCTTACACCAAGGACTGCACAGATCCTTTGTATGGTTCCTGTGGCAGCACAGACAAATGTTGTACTCACTGGGGCTAGTGCCCAGGCACTTGTCTCCTTTGATGAGAGGAGGTGAGTATGAGACTACACCAATAGAAAAAACCACCCCTCTGAATTAAAAAAAAAAAATTTACCACCAGGTTGGTGCCCAACCAGGGTGTCACCTTGGACATTCCCTTCAACCTGGAGCACTGAACAGAGCTCCCTGGCCACACCTACTGCACACTATCGTGTGTAAACTGGAAAAGCAGATACTCTACTAAGCCACAGAGGAACAGTTCAAAGATAAAAACCATCATGGGGTTGGGGGATGGCAAAACAAAACAAAACAAAAAAGAAACCAACAAGTATCTCCCCAAATGCCAAATAATAAAGGCAGCAATTCAAGAAACAAGAATAAGGAAGACAACATGATGCCTCCAAAAGAACACAACACTTCAATACTAGAATGTGAAGATTAAGAGACTGAAGAAATGCCAGAAATGGATTCAAAATTGAATGTAGGATTACTTAGAAGTAATGAGAAGCAAATCCACAAACTAATGAAATCTGTACATGACATGAAAGAAAATTTCTTCCATGAAATTGAGATCATAGAAATCAAGATGAAATTCTGGAAATGAAGAATTCAATAGAACAAATAAAAAATGCAGTGGAAAGCCTTAACAACATACTCAGGGAAGCAGAAGAAAGAATATCTGACTTAAAAGACAAATAGTGGGGCTGGCACTGTGGCGCAGCAGGTTAATGCCCTGGCCTGAAGTGCCAGCATCCCATATGGGCACTGGTTTGAGACCCAGCTGCTCCACTTCCAATCCAGCTCTCTGCTGTGGTCTAGGAAAACAGAAGATGGACAAGTCCTTGGGCCCCTCCACCCACGTGGGAGACCCAGAAGAAGCTCCTGGCTTTGGACTGGTGCAGCTCCGGCCATTGCTGCCAATTGGGGAGTGAACCGGTGGATGGAAGACTCTCTCTCTCTCTCTGCCTCTCCTCTCTTGTGTAACCCTGACTTTCAAGTGAATAAATTAACCTTTAAGAAAAAAAGACAAATAGCTAGAAACTTTAGTCAGACCAAAAAACAAAAAAAGAGGAAGAAGAAATTAGAAAGCTAAAAAACAAAAAGAGTGACGGAAATATATGGGATACTATCAAATGACCCAACATACAGGTCCTAGGAGTTCCTGAAGGCATGAAAGGAGAGGATGGATTATTAGAAGTCCTTTTTAATGATGTAATTACAGAAAACCTCCCTAATTTGGAGAAAGAAAGGGATGTCCAAGTACAGGAAGCACAAAGAAATCCTAGAAAACATGACCAGAAAAGATCTTCACCACGACACATTGTAGTCAAACTCACAGTAAAACATCCATAAGCTGTACACTGGAAATTTATATTTATTAAATAAAAGTTAAAAAAAATAAATAAATAAAAATGGTAGATCCTTAAAAAAAAAAAAAACATAAAGAAAAGATTCCAAAACGAGCACAACAGAATCACCAGATTACTTTCAGAAAATTTCTGATTAGACTCACAGCTGATTTCTCATCAGAAACCCTACAGGCTAGGAGAGAATGGTGAGACATAGTCTAAGATTTAAGAGAAAAAAAAACCTGTCAATCCAGAATACTGTACCCTGCAAAGCTCACATTTATGAATAAAGGGGAAATATAAAGAACAACAAACAGAAACTTAATTTATCACCACCTATCCAGCCTTACAAAAGATGCTTAAGGATGTCCTACACACAGAAACATGGTCATCACTACAAAAGATGAAGGCAGACAATCTCCCAGTAATACTACAAAGGAAATCCAAAGTATACAATAGGAATATTTATGGAAAAACGGCAAGACCAAGTCATAATGTATCAATAGTCACCTTGAATGTAAATGGCCTCAACTCTTCAGTTTAAAGATACAGACTGGCAAAGTGGATTAAAAAACAAAACCTATCTACTTGCTGCCTACAAGAAACACATCTCACCAACAAAGATACATGCAGACTGAAAGTGAAATTATGGAAAAAGATATTCCATGTTAACAGAAACTAAAAAACAGCTGGAGTAGCCATCTTAATATCAGACAAAATAGACTTTAACACAGAAACTGTTAAAAGAAACAAAGAAGGGCACTATGTAATGATTAAGGGATCAAATAAACAGGAAGATATGACTATTATAAATGTATATGCACCTAATTACAGGGCACCTGGCTATTTAAAAGAAATGTTAAAGTATCTAAAGGGAGACAAAGACCAAAGACACCAATACAATAGTAACAGGGGACTTCAATAGCCCACTTTCAACAATGGACAGATAAACCACACAGAAAATAAGCAAGGAATCAGCAGAGTTAATTGATACTATAGACCAAATGGACCTAACATATCTACAGAACTTTCTATCCTACAGTCACAGAATACACATTATTCTCACCAGTACATGGAACTTTCACTAGGATTGACCACATGCTAAGTCATAAAGCAAGTCTCAGCAAATTAAAAAAAAAAACAAACTGAAATCATACTATGCATCTTCTCTGACCACAATGGAATGAAGCTGGAAATCAACAACTCAGGAATCTCTGAAACATATGCAAACACTTTGAGACTGAACAACATGCTCCTGAATGATCAGTGGGTCAGTGAAGAAATAAAAAGATTACTGGAAATAAATGAACATGACAATACAACATATCAAAACTTATGGGACACAACAAAAGCAGTGTTAAGAGGAAAGTTCATAGCAATTGGTGCCTACACCAAGAAATTGGAAAACCACCAAATGAAAGAGCTATCAATGCATCTTGAGGACCTAGAAAAACAGCAAACCAAATCCAAAAGTAAAGAAATAATTAAAATTAGAGAATAAACAAAATTGAATAAAAAAATACAAAAGATCAACAAAATGAAGAGCTGGTTTTTTGAAAAAACAAAACTGACACACCATTGGCCCAACTAACCAAAAAAAGGAGGGAGAAGACGTATATCAATAAAATTAGAGATGAAAGAGAAAATTTAACAATAAAAACCACAGAAATAAAAATAATCATCAGAAATTACTACAATGAGCTGTATGCCAAGAAACTAGAAAACATAAAATAAATGGATGGATTCCTGGACACATACAACACACATAAATTGAGCCATGAAGACACAGAAAACCTAAACCAAGACTAATAACCAAGACAGTAATAAAGACTCTCCCAACAAAGAAAAGCCCAAGACCTGATGGCTTTACTGCTGAATTCTACCAGACATTTAAAGAAGAACTACTCCAATTCTTCTCAAGCTATTCAAAACAACTGAAAGCGAGGGAATCCTCCAAAATGCTTTCTATGAAGCCAGCATCACTTTAATTCCTAAACCTGGAAAAGATGCACCTGAGAACCACAGAAAAATTTCCCTAATAAACACAGATGCAAAAATCCTTAACAAAATACTAGATAATTGACTCTAACAACACATCAGAATGATCATTTGCTTGGGGGAGAGGGGGCGGCTGTGGCACAGTGGGTTAAAGCCCCAGCCTGTATGCTGGCATCCCATATGGGTGCTGGTTCGTGTCCTGGCTGCTCCACTTCTGATCTAGCTCTCTGCTATGGCCTGAGAAAGCAGCAGACGATGGCCCAAGTCCTTGGACCTCTGAACCCATGTGGGAGACCTGGAAGAAGCTCCTGGCTCCTGGCTTCAGATCAGCTCAGCTCTGGTCATTGCGGTCATTTGGGGGGTGAACCAGCGGAATGGAAGACCTTTCTCTGGCTCTACCTCTTTCTGTAACTCTTTCAAATAAATAAAATAATTCTTTTTTTTTTTTTAAAAAAAAAAGATCATTTGCCTGGACCAAGTGGGATTTATTCCTGGTATGCAGTGATGGTTCAACATTCGCAAATCAATCAGTGTGATACATCACATTAACAAATTGAAGAACAAAAACCATATGATTATCTAAATAGATGTAGAGAAGGCATGTGATAAAATACAACACCCTTTCATGTTCAAAACTCTAAGCAGATTGGGTATAGAAGGAAAATCCATCAACACAATCAAGACAATTTATGACAAACCCACAGCCAGCATCCTAAAGAATGGGGAAAATGAAGAGCCCATGAGAGTATTTTAGGCATGGAAAGCCAAGACACCATGGAAAAGAAAAAAAAAGAAGACCTAAATGAAAGATCTCTGCGAGTGAGATCCCAGTGGAAAGAACGGGGCCATCAAAGAAGGAGGTACCTTTCTCTGAAGGGAGGAGAGAACTTCCACTTTGATTGTGGCCCTGTCTAAATACTGTTGGAGTTTGTGGATTCAAAAGGCTTCCATAGCCATGACAGCTCATGACAAGAGCCTCGGGTGATTGCTGACATCATGAATAAGAGTATCAATTATTAAATCAACAACAGGAGTTACTGTGCACTTGCTCCCCATGTAGAACCTCTGTCCTCAATGAGTTGTACTATTAGAATTAACAGTAAAACTTGTCTTCAAACAGTACTTTATACTTTGTGTGTCTGTGTGGGTGCAAACTGTTGAAATCTTTACTTAGTATAGAGTTGATCTTCTATATATAAAGATATTTAAAATGAATCTTAATGAAGAATGGGATGGGAAAGGGAGTAGGAGGTGGGATGGGAGTGGGCATGGGAGGGCCGGTATAGGGGGAAGAACCACTATATTCCAAAAGATGTACCTATGACATTTATATTTATTAAATAAAAGCATTCTTTAAAACTATATTAAAAAAAGGCAATCTATAGAAGTGTAATTGATACTTTGAGAAGCAATGACTTTGAACAACCCTTGTCTCAACTGTTGAGGAACAGTTTTTTTTCATACTATTTGTTGGACACTTTACTTCACAGTAAATCCTGTGTGAACCAAGTTAATTGAAAATAGATTTTAGTAAAAAAAAATAAGAATGGGAATAGGAGAGGGAAGAGGAAGAGTGATGGAAGAGTGGGTGGGAGGGCAGGTACAGTGGGAAGAATCACCATGTTCCTAGAGTTGTAATTATGAAATTTATAAAGTTTATACTCCTTAAATAAGATTTTTCTGGATGAAAAAAAAAGTACTTGAGCCATAAAGAAAATTTCAAAAAAAATTTTTTTAAGTAAAAAAGATGAATGGTTAATGAGTGCTGGCAAAGACATGGAAAGAAAGGGAACCCTTATGCATTGTTGGTGAGAATGTAAATTAATACAGCCATTACTGAAAAGAGTATAGAGGCTCCTCAACAGATCAAAAATAGAACAATCCAGTATTCCTACTACTAAGTATGTATCCAGAGGATACGAGGTTAGTATGTCAAAGATGTGTCTGCACTTCCATATTCACCATGGCATTATTCAAAGAGCTTGGACAGAAGAAACTATAAGAAAAAAAAAAAAAAGATGAGCTGCATGGATGACTTATCTAGGATACACAAACTCAGAATTACTGAATTTTTGGATGAGAGAACAACATATGGTAAATCAAGCAACAAGCAAGGAAATGATAGGGATCCTGTAGCTGAAGAAAGCCTTGAGTACTGAGATGGAAAGGCCTCCCTAATCTCTAAGCAAAAACACAAAAAAATGCACACAATGATATTCACTCAGATACATTATGCTGATGATCTTAATTCAGATTTTTAGGTAAAAAACAACTCCATATACAATACAGAGTTAACTAATTAAAAACTGGTATCAGAGAAGTAAGATTTCTTGTTTTCAACAGTAAATGAAACAGAAAAGAAGCATTTTCAGACTCCTACAGAGAAAATGGCATGACTAATTTTATATCCAGGCAATTACTTGTATTAAAGGTGAAAAATGTGTAGATATATATGTATACCACTGTATAAAGGTGGGAAATGTAATTAAGAAAATAATCTCAACAAATACTAAAATTTTTAAAAATTTAAATTCAGGTCCAGCGCCATGGCTCACTTGGTTAATCCTCCACCTGCAGTACTGGCATCCCATATGGGCACTGGGTTCTAGTCCCAGCTGCTCCTCTTCCAGTCCAGCTGTTTGCTGTGGCCCAGGAGGGCAGTGGAGGATGGCCCAAGTACTTGGGCCCCTGCACCTGTATGGGAGACCAGGAAGAAGCACCTGGCTCCTGGCTTCAGATCAGTGCAGTGCCGGCCCTAATAGCCATCTGGGGAGTGAACCAACGGAAGGAAGACCTTTCTCTCTGTCTCTTTCACTGTCTATAACTCTACCTGTCAAATAAATTTTTTTAAAAATTTAATTCAAGAAAGATGAAGGTGTACACAAGAAACTGGTGAACAATTAAATCCATAAGACTGATCAATGTTGTTGATAATGTGACTAGAAACTTAATGCCATTGTTAAATGATACTTAAAACAGAAAAGGTTAGTATATTGAAATAGTATCACCTATAGTTAAAACTGCATACAATTTCAACAAAACCTAAAGGTACATAGAAAAATAGGATACAGAGGAAGCAACTGTGGCATAGCGGGTAAAGCCACTGCCTGCAGTGCCAGCATTACATATGGGCACTAGTTCAAGTTCTACCTGCTCCACTTCCGATCTAGCTCTTTGCTATAGCCTGGGAAAACAGAAGATGGCCCAAGTTCTTGGGCCCCTGCACCTGCATGGGAAACCTGGAAGAAGTTCCTGGCTTCGAATCAGCCCATCTCTAGTAGTTGCTGCCACTGGGGAGTGAACCAGTGGATGGAAGATCTCTTTCTGTCTAGCTCTCTAACTATGCCTTTCAAATAAATAAATAAATCTTGAAAAAATGCCTAGAACTAAGTGTTTTTCACATCTTGGGATACAAGGTCACAGTACAAAAAATAAATATTTCTACATAGTAGCAACAATTAAAAACTTTTAAATAACTCTTGATGTCATAAAAATATGAACTCAAATAAATTTAGAAAACATGAGCAAGACCCACAAACCAAAAACTACAAAACACCGCTGAGAAATTTTAACAGATCTAAATAGAGTTAACATGTTCATGGATTAGAAGTTCCAATACTGTTACAATATAGTTCTTCTGTATTGATCTAAAGAGTCAATGTAATAAATAGCAATCAAACTTCCATAAAGGTTTACAGTATAAAAACTGACACATTCATTAGAAACACATATGAGGGGCTGGCGCCATGGCGCACTAGGTTAATCCTCCGCCTGCAGTGCCAGCATCCCATATGGGTGCCTGGTTCTAGTCCCGGTTGCTCCTCTTCCAGTCCAGCTCTCTGCTGTGGCCTGGGAAGGCAGTGAAGGATGGCCCAAGTGCTTGGGCCCCTGCACCTGTATGGGAGACCAGGAAGAAGCACCTGGCTCCTGGCTTTGGATCAGCATAGCTACAGCCATTGTGGCCATTTGGGGAGTGAACCAACGGGAGGAAGACCTTTCTCTCTGTCTCTCTCTCTCTCTCTCAGTCTGTAACTCTGTCAAATAAATAAATAAAATCTTAAAAAAAAAAAACCCCACACATGAGGGGTAGGCATTTGGCACAGTGGTTAAGCTGTCCCTTAGGATGGTCACATCCCATATCAGAGTGCCTAAGTTCAAGTCCTAGCTCTGCACTCCATTTCAGCTTCATGCTAATGCACACCCTGAGAGGCAGGAGGCAATGGTTCAAGGATTTAGGTCCCTGCCACCCAAGTGAGAAACCCAGATTGAGTTCTGGGCTCCTGGCTTTGGCCAGCCCCAGCATGGCTATTGCTCATTCATTCCCCAAGTGTCTACAAATTAAAAAAAATTTTAAAAGAATTTGCACTACCTGACTTCTAGATATATTAGAAAGACACAGTAATAAAGACTATGTAGTACTGGTGTAAGTGTAGACATATACATCATTTTCTAATAAAGGTTAATATACACTTACTATAAAACCCAGAAATCTCTCTTATGGGTATATCCCTAAAAGAAACATTATCCAAACAAAGACCTGTATGCCAAAGTTCATAGCAGCTTGACTCATAATGGCTCAAAGCTAGAAATAATCCAAGTATTCCTCAACTGGTGAATGAATAAACAAATCATGGTATGTCCATATAGTACTTATTCATCAATAATAATAATAAAAAAAGAATAGTGATACACTCAATAACACACACAATATACCAAATAAAAGAAGCCAGAAACTACAGAGCATATACAGTACACAGAAATACCACAGGAACAATACAGCAATTTAGCTGCTGTCTGGGGTGGGAGGTACGATTAACTACAGAGAAGAAAAACCTTCTGGAGCAGTAGAAATATTCTTTATCAAGATGGTAGTGTGATTACACAACCACATAGATTTGTCAACAGTCATCCAACTATATCTTTAAAATTGGTGAATATTACACATTTTGCCTCAGTAATAAAGCTGACTTTTCTTTTCTGGAACTACAGCTACTAAAGAAATGAGAAGACATTCTTTACCTTCCCAGTCCTCCATGTATGGGGCCTCCTCTGCTTCTTTTTCTGGAGTGGGTCTGTCAATGAATTTGCCTTCTTTCATGACCCTGGTGATTTCTCGGAGCTGATGTAGCAATCGTTTCTCTTGGTCAGAAGTCACAGTCTGTGCTCTGCTTAGAAATATCAGACAGTCCAGCTATTTAGCAGTAACTACTCCTAGGCTATAGGCAGAAATATCCCTATGATCTGTCCGGATCCTAGAATAGCAGTCCAATACCAGCAGATACTAATTCTAGAAATCAATCCTGGCTCTACACACTTGGAACTAGACATGCTAGTTTGATGTTTTGATTTTACAAATGAGAAAACTAAGGCCCGGAATAGATCAAGTGATTGCCCAATGTCCCACAATGACTTCCTATCAATACTGGGATCAGATCCTACATTTCTCAGCTTTCAGTTCAGTGTCTTTTAGTATCCTTCGCTGCCATGATTCTCTTATCTCCGAGCAATTTCACTCTCATTACTCTCGTCATTCCATTTTACTACAAACCACTTTTCTCTGAAACCAGATCCTCAAAGGAAAATGTTCTGGGCCATTATCCTCAACCACTGAAAGATAAGTTACTAGAATCACCTTGGTGAATCTACCACTCAGGAATGAGGATATGTTCTAAAATTTCAGGGCTAGATAATTATTCAAGTTCTATCACCTATACCAGGAAAATTGGGAAAAATGAAGTTCACAGAAGAGAAATTACAAATGCATTCATATTATCATTACTGGCAGCACTATTACCAAAGCTAAGGTCTCCTGGCTTCTGATAGCATTCTGTGCTACTCTTGAAGCACAGAGCTCAAGTTTCACAGTTTACAAAACCTGGTATGAGTCCCAACTTAACTATGTTGCTCTGGGCAAATGTCTGCAAAAATAATAATAATAATAATAATAACAACAACAACATGAGGCTCATGCAGTATGTAAAGTTTCCATGAGAGGGAAGCAATGCACCACATGATAAACAGACAAGACCGTACTTAGAAGACTGAACTATCTGCTTTCAAACAAGTTTTTATCTAGGAGCTACTTAGTTTCTTCACAATACCCAGAGCGTTCTGGTTGATATAAGCTTAACATTCCTGAAGGAAGACTGATGCTTTCTGTACCACCTCATGGAAGCACCTTCAGTTTTTGTAACTGGTCAGTTCTGCACCTGCATTTCTTTTTGTACTAAGCATAACAAATGTTAGCTTTAATCATTAACAGGGAGAAAGAAAAAAAGTATTTCCCTTCCCAACCTTAAGATGGCATCTTGAGAGGCCGGTATTGTGGCGCAGCGGATTAAAGCTTTCTGCTAATGTACGTGGGAAGACACAGGCAGCTCAACTACTTGAGCCTGTGCCACCCATGTGGGAGATCAGAATGGAGTTTCTGGCTTCTGACTTCAGCATGGTCCAGCCCTAGCTGTTGTGGCCATTTGGGGAGTGAACCAGCAGATGAAAGATCAACTGATATCTGTCTCTTTTCAAAAAAAAAAATATATATATATATATATATATTAAGCAGAGAAATGAAAGCCATAAATGATAAATCCATGGTTAATATACTGAATGGAGAAAAGCTGAAAGCATTTCCTTTAAGATCTGGAACAAAATGAAGGTGCCTACTTTTACCACTCTTATTCAAAAAGTTGTGGAAGTCCTAGCCAGAGAATCAGACAAGAGAAGGAAATAAAGAGCAAGCAAATGGAAGCCAAACCATTCATGTCTGCACATGACATGGTCTAATATATAGAAAAATCTGAAGACTCCACAAAGAAAACTGTTAAACTGATCAACAGCTACAATAAAATTACAGGACACAGATCAACATAGAAAAAGCAGTAGCATTTCTCTGCAATAGCAACAAACTGAAAAAGAAATCAAGAAAGCCATCCTGTTTATAACAGCTACAAAAAAAAAAAATCAAGGAGTAAATTTAACCAACGAGGTAAGAGAAGCCTATAATGAATATTATAAAATACTGATGAAAGAAATGAAGGGAACACACACAGAAAAATGCAAAGAAATTCTGTGTTCACAGATTAGAAGAATTAATACTATTTAAATACTCCTACTATCCAAAGTGATCCACAGATTCAAAATAACTCCTATCCAAAAAACAGTGACATTCATCACAGAAATATAAAACTACTCCTAAAGTTCATACAGAACCACGAAAAAACTAGGATAGCCAAAGTTATCCTGAGCAAAAAGAAAAAAGCTGGAACTTACAATAACTGACTTCAAAACATACTACAAAGTTAAAGTAATCAAAACAGCATGGTACCAGCAAAAGAACTGATACACAGACCAATAAGACATAACAGAGAACCCAGGAAAAATTCCACATATTTTACGCCATTGCTAGGAATACAAATTAGCACAGCTATTATGAAAAACAGTATGAAGGTTTCCGGCATTGTGGCACAGTAGGTTAATGCCTGTAATATTAGAGTGCCAATTTGACTCCTGGCTGCCCAATTCCAATTCAGCTTCCTGCTAATATGCCTGGGAGAGACGATGGACCAAGTACTTGGAGCCCTGCCACCCACATGGATGAGATCTGGATGGAGTTCCTGGCTCCTGACTTCAGCCTGGACCAGCTCTGGTCATCACGGCTATTTGGAGAGTGAACTAGTGGGTAGGAAGATCTCAATGTGTCTGTCTCTGTCCCTGTCTGTGTCACTCAGACTTTCAAATAAATAAAGTAAATCTTTAAAAAGAGTAGCCATATGATCCGGCAACCACATTACTGGGTATATATCCAAAGCAAATCAGGATGACAAAGATATTTTGTATTCCCATGTTTTACTCAGCACTATTCAGAATAACCAAGACATGAAATTAACCTAAATGTTCATTCAAACATGAATGGATAAAGAGAAATGTGATACACACACACACACACACCCCAAAAACCAAGAAGAGAATCTTGTCATTTGTAGCAACATGGATAAACCTGGAGGATAAGTGAAGGCAGGCACAGAAAGACAAAGATTGCATGTTCTCACTTATAATGTAGAAGCTAAAAAAGCTTCTCTCACAAAAGTAGGGAGAATAGTGGTTACCAGAGGCTGGGAAGAAATGAAGGGAGGAGGGAGAGAGAATAAACAGGTACAAGGGCACAGCTGGACAGGAGGCATAACCGCTCATGACTCATGTAGCACAGTAGGGTAACTATGGTTGATAACAATTAATTGATTAGTTCAAAACAGCTGGCAGAGAAAAATTTTGGATACTCCCAACACAAAGAAATAATAAATATTTGAGGTGCTAGACATGACAATTTTCCTGACCTGATTATTACATGTTGTATACATGTATTGAATACCATATTATATCCCCTAAGTATATACAATTAATATGTGTCAAAAGCCAAAACAATTTAAAACAGGCCTTTTAGATAGCTAGGAAATTATCTTCCTTAAAATCCAATTACTTAACTCTGATGGTTTAAAACCATCACTTACTTCACTCTGATGGTTTACTCATCGAGTTACTCCCTCACAATAATTTGTACCACACTAAACTCTTGAATATTCAGGTTGTTTGATAGATTGAAAATATGTGAGGGGCCAGCACTGTGGCATAGTGGGTAAAGCCATTACCTGCAGTGCCTCATTCCATCTGGGCACTCTTTGGAGTCCCACCTGCTCCACTTTCGATCCAGCTAACTCCTGCTGAGCCTGGGAAAGCAGCAGAAGATGGATCCCTGCACACATGTGAGAGACCTAGATGAAGCTCCTGGTCCTGGCTTCAGAACAGCCCAGCTCTGGCCGTTGCAGCCATTTGGGGAATGAACCAGCAGATGGAAGATTTCTATGTCTCTCCCTCTCTAACTCTGTCTTTCAAAGAAATAAATCTTTTTAAAAAAATGTTAAATGAGAAAAAAACCACGTAAATGACAAGTAGACGATTACATAAGATTAAAATAAGTAGTGTATGCATCAAAGAAAAATAACTTTTCAAATTAATTCTCTAAATGAGAAACAGTCTTGATTTTGGTTAGAAGAAACCTACCTCTCACCATTAGGTCCCACCCTGTTGATTAATTTTTCCATGGCTTCCTCTGTCTCCTTCAGTTTTTCTTGCAGTTGAGCAAGCTCAAAATTGGCTAAAAAAAAAAAAAATACAAAGCATCACTGTAAGAAACCATTATACATAACTCCTAATCCCTTTAATGAAACAGATCTGGCTGTGACTCTAAGATAATCCAGACTGGGCCTGAGACTCAAGGAAAAAGACTGAGTCTCTCCGGTTTACCCAGTTGGGACAAAAAGAGTACAGAATCTGGGCACCAGTATCTACAGGATAATGAATGAAGCATAAATCAGCCCCTTTTACACACAGAAATACAGCAGGACAAACTAAAGAAAACAGGAGTGAAAACATACCCCTGCACGCCACCCAAGAAGAAATGCAGAGGGTAAACCAAAATTACACTTCAGAGTAAAACATCCAATCTATAAGGTACTGTTTATAACAGAAGTTAAGACCCTGAAATGAGCAATATTTTATCTGCACCTAAGGTTTGCAAACGCATCTGCAAGTTAAAAGCTTAAAAGTTATACTGTGGCCGGTGCTGTGGCGTAGCGGGTAAAGCCGCTACCTGCAGTGCTGGCATCCCATATGGGTGCTGGTTCAAGTCCCGACTGCTCCACTTCCGATCCAGCTCTCTGTTATGGCCTGGGAAAGCAGTAGAAGATGGCCCAAGTCCTTGGGCCCCTACACCTGCATGGGAGACCCGGAAGAAGCTTCTGGCCCCTGGCTTCAGATCGGCGCAGCTCTAGCCATTGTGGTCAATTGGGGAGTGAACCAGTGGATGGAAGACCTCTCTCTCTCTCTGCCTCTCCTCTCTCTGTATTAATCTGCCTTTCAAATAAATATAAATCTTTAAAAAAAAAAGTTATACTGTGAGGCTGGCACTGTGGCATAATGGCTAAGCCTTCACCAGTGATGCCAGCATCCCAAATGGGCTCCAGTTCATGTCCCGGCTGCTCCTCTTCCAATCTAGCTTTCTGTTTATGGCCTGGGAAAGCAGTGGAAGGTTGCCCAAATTCTTGGGCCCCTGTACCCACATAAGAGACTCAGAAGAAGCTCCCTTGTCCCTGGATTCAGATTGGCTCAGCTCTGGCCATTGTGGCCACTTGGAGAGTGAACCAGCAATTGAAGACCTTTCTCTCTGTCTCTCCCTCTCGGTAACTCTACCTCTCAAATAAATAAATAAAAATCTTTTTAAAAAACTTCTTCAATAGAGGAAGTCTTGAACTGGGACTGGGAGCTCCCTGCCAAAAGTTTTCTACCTTGACTGAGTTTAAAGAGAAGGCTATGTCAGAATCTGTCTCCCAGAGGGTTCCTCAACTGGGGTCACTAGAGATGACACAGATCTATTAAAGTGATACTAAAACTCTAAAAGTAGAACAGAAAAAAAATCAATAAATGACATGAGTTTTAGGATAGTAGGAAATAAACTGCTGTCCATTATGTAGACAATGAAGTTTTTCTATTTTGTACCCAAGTACTCTACCACTCAGATGATATAGCTAGAGGGTCACCATAAAATGTAATATTTCAAATGCCTTTCAGTACTTCTAGGACAATCTCTCACACATGCAGTTGACATCTGTAAAGTGTCTGGGGGATTGTGCTACATAAGTGTTAGGTTATTTTTATCTTCCATACGCGTTAAGACTGAAGAGGCTGATAAAATTGTTCTTACCATTACTATGAAACAGCTGCTCTCAAAATTTTATTTAGTTCTTCTGTTTCAAACACATTACATAAGAGAATTTGCTGTTCTTTAAAGAGTCGATAAAATTTTTAAAAATTATTTTACTGATATATTTACCATCACTTTCTTAAAAGATTTCTTGAATATTAAGATTTCCAGAAAGGACGCAGAACATGACCAGGATATTTATTTCCATAGAGAATCCAGGAGTAAATCCAAAAAAGCAGCTATGGCCTGGGGCAGACACTTTGGTAGCTCGGCCTCACTTCCCTTTAACATCCTCTGGTTAGGCTTCATTATCCGCAACACAAAGCAGCAATCTGGCCTTAGCCTTTCGTCCCTTCTTTCCCACAGCTGCTCTACATGAACACCCTAAGACCTCCCAAGCTCAAGACCTCTTGCTTGTCCGTGTCTTATTCAAGCTACCTCATGGATAATGGAATTAAAATATGAGTTTATTTTGATATAAACCTTTGAAATTCATACCTAGTTTTTTCATGATGTGCATTTCAATGAACTTTTTGAAGACTCCTTGTAGGTATATCTTTCAAAAAATTTTGAACCAAAATGAACTTATTTGTGAATTCCACTTTCCACAGTTGTCCTATCTTCTAGGCCTTCCTCCATGGCCACCCAGACAGATGTGATTTCCCATAACTCTTTTGCATAGTCCTTCTTTCTAGGCAATCGACTTTTCAGCTCTTTTTCCTGACATCCATTCTAGTCTACATATTCTTAGAGGGGAAAAAAAAAAGTCATACTGTATTTCATTTCCCCAGAGAGCATGGAACATTCTAGTTTGGCAATAAATATTTGATGATCATGTTTAAAGAAAAGTGGGTAAAGTGGCAGAGGATGTCCCAGGTGCTTGGGTCCCTGCCACTCACATGGGAAACCCAGAGGAGATTCTTGGCTCCTGGCTTCGGTTTGGCCCAGCCCTGGCTGTTGCAGCCATCTAGGGAGTGAACCAGTGAATGGAAGATCCTTCTCTTAGTCTCTCCCTCTCTCTATGACTCTTTCAAATAAAAATAAATAAATCTTAAAAAAAAAAAAAAAAAAGATGGGCCAGCTCTGTGGTGTAGTGGGTTAAGCCTCCACCTGCGGTGCTAGAATCCCATATGGTGGCACCAGTTCATGTCCTGGCTGCTCCACTTCTGATCCAGCTCTCTGCTGTGGCCTGCAAAAGCAGTGGAAGATGGCCTAAGTCCTTGGACCCCTGCACCCACATGGGAGACCAGGAAGAAGCACCTGGCTCCTGGCTTTGGATCAGCTCAGCTGTGGCCGTTGAGGCCCTCTGGGGAGTGAACCAGTGGATGGAAGACTCTGCCTCTGCCTCTCTCTGTAACTCTACCTCTCAAATAAACATAAAAAAAATCTTAAGAAAAAGAAGAGCCCAAAGTATTAAACTTTTGTACTAGATCTAATAACTGACTTGGCAATAGACAGATACCTCTCCCTCGGTTTTCCTCTCTGTCAAACAAAGATACTTGCTACATTTTAGAGTCTAGAAATGGGGGCTCATTCCAAAAGCGAACTACTTTTTGTAGCTATTTTACCCTTTGTGTAGCTATTGTTCCCTTAAAAGTTCAAGATAATCTGGGAACTTCTGAGAATCCCAGAGCTAAGGTTAATAATGCCATGAGATTAGTCTGTAGCAACTTTTAGGACATACCAAGAGATGGAACCTCTGGCTGTATTACAACTATCTGACTCAGTAACACTTGTGAATGTAGTGAGAAGGGACACTTACTAATTTTCCTGTGGCTGTTTCCAACTGAGGCAGAACATTTGCGATCCTCTGCAGTAGTTTTTCCCTTTGAGAGCTGAGAATTGAAGGAGGTACAGCACATCAACAGCAGCTCAGAACCTCAAAGTCATGGAACCCTCATATTAAATGGGGGGAAAAAGTTGGGAGACAATTAAGTCAGAAACCAAATCAAATAGCAACATCAGAGAAATGTCTCAAAAAATAAACAAAGCCACTGAAAGATGAGAAGGCTTCCAAGTTAAAAAGTATATATATATACACATATACATATATATATGTGTGTGTATATATATATATATATATATATATATCTCAAGGTACAAGGAATAAAATATCTCCCTTGGATCATCTGCCTTGTCCATGCTCATCCAAAAGGGATGTATAGTATTTTTGTAGGCTGCAGAATTCCCAGGCAAGAAGGAACATCTTACCTAACCTTACACAAGTCAGGAGTAAAGTGACGTTTCTGCCTCTACTGTGCATAGGCCCACAGCCTACAACTGATCTCATGGTGATGGAACTTAACTGGGAGTCTGCTTTGAAAGGACCCCAACACATCTCCCTAGAGCTAGGAAACAACAGGTTTAGTTTCAGACAGTTCTGTCTCAGGAGAATTAATGGAGATATTAAAGACAGCATCTCATATTCCTACAGGGAATAAAGGATGAAGCAGTGTTGCTAAGAGCATATGGACTCAGAGTGGCTACTTAGAAGTCACTGTGCAGTTTGTTTAACCAGTAAACTTAAGCACAACCATATAAAATGTTTTTAGTTTCTTTCTACCAACAAGTTTAAAACATATGATACACAGATTCAGGTCACACAAATTAAAATGTATCTTTGATTGATTTTAGCAGCTTAAATTTATGGACAATCTTATCTATAAGCCATTTAAAATAAAACTCTTAATAAAATTTCCCCATGTGGACATACAATATGTACACACATATAACATAGCATAATAGACCAATATAGCAATTTTAATAATAGCTTTTAAAATCTTTAACTCTTTTTGTAGATTGCCAATTGATTTGAATTGCTTTTTGTTTTTAGTAACCTCGGTTAACCATACTTTCTCTCAGTTGGTACTGTTAATACATTATTGGCTTCATCTGTTTACAGAGCCATCCCAAAGTACTGAATACAATAGAAGTGACTGGAAAAAGTCCATAGGAACCTATAGGAGGATAGCTAAACACAGAACCAACAATGCTTTAGTTTTATGAGCAGCAAATCATATATAACTGTGGATGACAAAAGACTTTAAGTTGCCATGTTTAAAATTATAAACTCATCAACCGACAAGAGGCCTTTGTTTACTTCACAGTATTTTTGAAAGCACCTGTAGGATTTTACAAGTATTTAACCCTTTAGGCCTCTGGGGCTTTCTCATTAAGATAACTATCATGTCTAGTAACAAGATCATTAGACTTTTTAATTCTCAAACATTTGTATTAATAGCATTTTCCATTATAGAAACTTAAAGTTTGGTACCACATCACATCTTGACAGTACTTCTAATATAATCCAAATAGCCTGATTAGTTGGTGTCTCTATAAGATGAGAGACATAGGTCCTTCGATTTTTTCAGTTAGGCCCAAACTGGAAAAACCAAAGTCCAAGATTTACTGGAAATTTTAGAGACCAGATTGTTTGAAACTTTGATTTTTTGAATGCCTGTCAAGAATGCCAAGAAGGCTCAAAATCCAAAATATCTGGTTGAAATAAGATTCCTTAAAATCATGACATAACATAGACCAAATTTGATCATTGTTACAAGGTGATTATTCAAATCTTTGAAAATAAGCACATATTTAAATAACCCATAGCTCTTAATAAAAATTCAGCTGTTTTTGAACAATTAGAATTTAACAGACATCAAGAGAACATAATAGATTACTTTAACACATTGCTTTAACAGAGCATCACAGTTTAATTCTATGTCAAAGAGAAATTGAGCTTCCTGTGATCTTTTGCTGTGAGGTTTCCTTCCTTATCCTAATAATAAACTTCTTCTTAGGACATCTTTATACTTTTCAGCTTTCAAGGATACTCTTAAAATTTTTTTTTTTTTTTACTCTGAATTACATTTCTTATAGGAACTTGAAAATCCAGGTTCAAGTCCAGGTTCTGCCTTTTCAGTTGTGAATTCTGGAACAAATCACTTAAATTCTGAGCCCAGACTTCTCATTTGTAAAACTGAAAATAATGGCTATCCTAAATGCCTCACAAAGAGGAGCCAAGCTTTAAAGAGGTGACAGATTTGAAAGTGCTTTATGAACTGCAAAGGGTTTTAATGTAGACAATGATTTTTATTGTGATCATTTTAGATTTCCACTGATATGATTAAAATGATTCCACTTACCTTAAATAGAATGTACAGTATATATAAAAAAATCCCAAAACCATAGATTGGAATAATCTGCCCCATGAGGCCTCTTCCACTACCTCCTCCTCCAGTGCCTCCACCGGATCCTTTGGCCTTTGCAAATGCCTCCGCGAGGTGAGACCTCTGGAAACGAGCCCCAGGGGTTTGGCCATCTGAAGATGCCTGGTGATGATGCATCATAGGAGGAAATCGGCCCAACTTTCCTGAGAAAATAAATGATTCTGTCTTTATCTCTTCCATTATGTTATCATGAAAACAGCTCATGCTTTGGAGTACAAACAACAGAAGCCAACTCAAACAGGTTTAAGAAAAAATGGGAATTTTATTAAAAAGGTATAGAAGTATCACACATTTACTAAATATAATGTGGTAACTAGCTACTCACCAAACCCATTTCCTCTTCCTTCTGGGTCCACAGCTAAATCACATTTTTCAGTCCCTCACAGAGTTAAACTGGTCATATGACTGAATTCCAGCCAAAGCCATGTGAATGACTGTGCTAGTTCAGGTCTGGCCTATAAAATCTCCCATGTATTCAGTCCATGGTTACTACCTTTCTGCAGGACGAATGTTGATATCCAGGGAGACCTTGGAAGCAACGTGTGGAAAATGGCAGAGCCTCTGTGAACCTGAGTTCCTGGAAAACCATGCGGCACAGAGCCCTCCACTGCTGCCACCCACTGACTCAGAGCCATCTGGACTTGTTTCTATGAATGAGAAATAAACTTCCGTTGTGGTAGGGCCATTATACACAGCACAGTCTATCTGCTAAAGCAGTTAGCCACCCCTAACTAATACAGATAAGGAAATGCAATGTGATCTCAGGAGAGAATAGAACCAGAAACTGGAAAGCCATGAAGACCCAGGACAGCAAGTTTCACATCGTAGCTCAATCTTTCTCTATGGGGCTATAAGACTTTTTCCTTTGTTCCTCTGTGCACGTCTTCTTCATTCTCCTTCTCTGTGGATGGTTTTTCTAGCTTCTTTGTGCACACAGAAGATGGTCACTCCCAAAGCTCCTAATTTGTAAGCTAACTGAGACAGGTCTTTATTCCAAATTCCTTAGAGGAAGACTGAGTATTTAGTGTTGGTAAGTATTCATTGCTTTCCAATCAGCTACAGCTGAGCAGAGTGGCTATATAGAGAACAGGATCAAAGGGACCCAAGCTTTTAAGCAAAAGGGCAGGGCTTAGAGAAAAATTCATTTTCTTGGATTTTTTTTTCCCTCCATTAAGAGGAGCTGAAAATTAACACCTCAAGCCTCCTGAGGGCCAAAGTGAGACAGAAAGGAAAAATATCTCTTTCAAAGGTCATGTCAATAGGCTTGTGGGGAAAACTCTCTCAGAGATAACAGTATAGAGAACAGAAAGACGTCATAAGACACTAAAAGGTAGACCATCACTGTGGTGCTGTGGTGTAGTGGGTAAAGCTGCCACCACAGTCACTAGCATTTCATGTGGGCACCAGGTCTAGTCCAAGCTGCTCCACGTCCGATCCAGTTTCCTGTTAGTGTGCCTGGGAGAGCAGCGGAAGATGGACCAAGTGTTTGGGCCCATGCACCCATGTGGGAGACCCAGAAAAGGCTCCTAGCTCCTGGCTTTGGATCGGCCCTGCTCCAGCTGATCTGGGGGATGAACCAGCAGATGGAAGATCTCTTTCTGCCTCTCCTTCTCTAACTCCTTCTTTCAAATAAATAAATGAATAAGTCTTTGAAGAAAGACACTAAAAGGGTAAACTATAAAGTGCATCATTGCTAGACTTTAGCAAAATCAGGGATTTATGTTCAATAAATACCAAGAAGAGAATTAAGAGAGATGACAGGTAAGGGAAATATTTGTAATATCTGAAAGTGACAAGGGATTAAGTATCTGTAATGTAGAAGGAGAGTCTATAATTCAGTATAAGCATCCTAGAAAATCCATCAGAAAATGGGTGAATGAGTAGGGAACTTGGAGAAAGAGAAATCTAAACAGCAAACTATATAAAGAGATGATTAAAATTCAAGTAAAACCAATGAGAAAAATACAAATAAAAATCACAAGCCAGCACATTATTCCCATCAGAAAGGCAAAAATAATGGTATGGGCTGGCAATAATACGGAGGAGATAGACTTTTCATGCACCAGAGGTAAGCATGTAAAATGATACAGCCATTCTGCTAAGTGATCTGCCTGTACCTAGTGACATTATGTTATGAACAGGCCCTGTGAGCTGATGATCCCCCTCCCCCACACACGCACTTTACAGTCTTGTGTGGTAATGAAACCAAGCCTTCATCCCTAATACCTTTATTTTGTTCCTTAACTTGCAGTTCCTCTGCAAGAATTAAAGCCAAAACCTAAAGCCTGAATTATGAAGACTCGCATTGGCCCTATAGTTAACATTTCAATTCCGGCCTCTACTGTGAAAGCTTTGCAAGAAATCATGAGCCCTAATCAAAGTAATACCCTAGCTACCATTAGACCTATACAGACTGGAGCTCATATTTGCCATTCCAAATGAAACATGATGGCCCCACCACTGACCAAAGGCAGGCCACATTTACTGCAAACCAACCACAGGCTCACATACTGCTCATCCCCAACTTGAACTCACTACCTTTAATCCCTCAGGGAGTCTGGGAACTGAACATTAGCTACCTGACTCCTTACTCTTTGCTTTGCAATGAATACTTACTTTTTCTACCACCTCAGTGTCAGTGATTGTCTTGCTGTGTGGGTGAGCAGGCCTAGCCTGGGGGTTCTACAGCAACTCCTGCAACCATTTTTGGGGTATTCACTAATAAGAATGTTCACTGTAATCATGTTGTAGCTGACACCTTGCTGTAACTTTGATTTCTATAATGAAAGAATGGTGAATCAAAATGTTGGGATATAAACATGGAATTTTACATAGCATTAACCCACACTTTATATGTCCCTAGAGCAACATGCATACACATTTAAAAACACAGCATTGAGTAAATCATAAACAGATACCATTATGTAAGTTGAAGACGTACACATAACTACATTACATACCTTTCAAGCAAATATGTAGGTATATAGACATTAAAAAAAAAAAAGGAATGGGTACCTATGAGCAGGGAAGAGAGTAAGCAGGTGGATTGAGGGGAAAATACTAAACATAAAAGAAACAACAAAACAAAGAAAGCTTTCACTGACAAAGTTAATGGTGTTATGAATTAAGGACTGTCTTTCCGTCACCTCTGCTCTGGGGGTAAAAAGGCAGGCGGAAGGGTGGGCAGACAGGACAGGCAGGCAAACAGCGAGCTGCTGGGCTGGGAAGCTGTCTTCTACCTTGTATCCTTTCTCAGCCAAGCTCCACTCCAACAATCCTCATTTCCTTCCCAATACTGACTTCAGATGACATGGAAATTAAGTGAACAAAGAGTGGGTCAGCAATAGAAACAGACTTTGGAAAGTCAGACAGGGAAGAGTAAGTCACATACTTTTTCTGGGTGTCTTTTTTAAATCAACAAGGATCTTAGCATACCAAATGGTAAGTGTGGCCTTAAGGCTATTATGCACCTTCAAAAACAGGTGCATAGTCAGCTTCTATGAAGCTAACCTTTCTCCTGAGAGATCTGATATATTCAGTGGCTAGTGTTCATTCAGTAAACTAATTCAATTTTGGAGTAATAAGATTTAATATTTGGAGTAATAAGCTGAATTACATACTGAGCTGAGAATACTATCTTCAAAACCTGGCATTAAACAAAACGGAAAGAGAAAACCAGATAATGACATAAAATGCTTCATTTTTCATTTCTAAAACTGAAAAATGATGATGAAGTTAAACATTGTACATCTCTCTCCATACTTTTATATGCATATAAGCCTGGAAGACTTACTGGATACCTATTACGTTCAAGTCTGTGCCATAGGTAAGAAAGGAACCATAAATGAAGCAGACACAGTAGTTCCCACATGGCACAATGCTTTTAAAAAGAAATATATCAAAACAAAGACAAATAACAGCAGGATATCAGGGATCTGATTACTTGACAAACTAAATGTTTACATACTGAAGGGTGCAAAAAAAAAAAAAAAAAAAGGACAAGACAGGAGTCAAATAGGGTCAATCATTGAGGGGAATAAGAGACTCAGAAGAGCAGAGAGGCAAAGTGGTACCAGAAGAAAAGATGAACACATGCACTTAACAGATGGAGAACAAAAAACCATCAAACAGGGTGACTACAAAATTAGTTTGGCTCCATTTAGGGAAGTAACAAGACATAGGAGGGGGAAGTAGAAATGGGGAGGAGTTTAATGTTCACTTGTGTGGTATACATACTTGATATTGTAAAGCTTGGATCAGAGGGATATTTTAAGAGAAGAATGCTTGAGGGGGATTAATCTAGCATTTGAGCATAGTACCTAGTAGAGAGAGAGACTGGGCCTGGAGGACCAGCCAAAAGACTAAACAGTAATTGAGCTCTGAAATGCAAGGGGTGGTAGCTATAGCTATAAAAAAGAAAGGGTAAGTCCAAGGGTTGTTACCATGTAATTGGCAGCAGCATTCAATAGCTGACAGAATATAGAGCTGGTAGGGGAGCAGACAGGAAATTCTAAGACGAAGCATTAGAAGTGTTAAGGGATATGATGGATGAACTGGAAGAGCTTAAAGTAAGAGAAGACAGAGGTCACAGTATCCGCACACTATATTCTATTTCTCTTAATACTCTATGGGTAGAAGACAGAGAAAACTTTCATCATGCTGCAGTTAGGGTTGAGAAGAAACTCTAAGCTACCTAAGAGACAAAATAAAGTTGATTGAATTATTTCCAATACCAAAAAAGCTGGATGAATAAATGTACTTCAGTGCAAAAAGAGGAAGAAAAGAAAAACGAGTTGGCTAAAGTCAACCAGAAGTAAGCCAGTATCATAAAAGTCAGAGGAAGAAGAATTTGAAGCAACTGGGCGATGGCATTCCCTGTTTAGACACAGATACTTTCAATAGAGGGCTGTCATGAGAAATTCTGAATGTCTACTTGTTTAGACAACAACAAAAACCAACATACTGTAGCCCTTCCTTATCTATAGTTTTCTTTCTGTGATTTCCATTACCTATATTTGGACTGCAGAAAATTCCAGAAATAGTACAGAAGTTTTGTTTGTTTGTTTGTTTTGACAGGCAGAGTTAGACAGTGAGAAAGAGAGAGACAGAGAGAAAGGTCTTCCTTTGCCATTCGTTCACCCCCAAACGGCTGCTATGGCTGGCGCACTGCGCTGATCCGAAGCCAGCAGCCAGGTGCTCCCTCCTGGTCTTCCATGTGAGTGCAGGGCCCAAGCACTTGGGCCATCCTCCACTGCCTTCCCAGGCCACAGCAAAGAGCTGGACTGGAAGAGGAGCAACTGGCACAGAATCCAGCGTCCCGACTGGGACTAGAACCCGGGATGCCGGCTTAGAATTACACATAATTCTAAGCATCATGATGAGATCTCCCATTCACCTACCCCCACTGTGGCCCAAAGTATCCACACGACAAAAACTACCAGTCCATTAGTCACTTAAGCTTCTCAGTTAACTGATTAATTCTGGCAAAATCACAACACTTGATCCAAATAAGCATCATTTCCTTAGCAATGGCCCTAAAACACAAGAATAGTGATGCTGGCAATTTTATAACAGTATGCTGTTAAAATTGTTCTGTGTTGTTATCAGTTATAGTAGTTAATTTTTGCTGTGGTACTTTAAAAAATAAATGTTATCCTAGCTATGTATGTATAGGAAAAGTTAATAGATTATAGGTCAGTACTATCCACAATTTCAGATATTCACTGGGGTCTTGAAATGTGTCCCCTATGGATAAGGGGGCACTTTTCTACAAAGTAGTAACTTCAGAGTTAAAAGAAGCTTTAAAAGTCATCATCTTTCAACAAATGGTGTGGGGACAACTAGATATTCACATGAAGAAAAATGAAACTGGACTTCTATCTCACACCGTATACAAAAATCAACTCAAAATGGGTAAAGGCCTAAATGTAAAGGGCTAAACTTTAAAATCTTATGAGAGCCAGCACTGCGGCTCAATAGGCTAATCTTCCACCTGCGGCACCAGCACACCAGGTTCTAGTCCTGGTCAGGGCGCCGGATTCTGTCTCTGTTGCCCCTCTTCCAGGCCAGCTCTCTGCTGTGGCCCAGGAGTGCAGTGGAGGATGGCCCAGGTCCTTGGGCCCTGCAACCACATGGGAGACCAGGATAAGCACCTGTCTCCTGGCTTCGGATCAGCATGATGCGCCAGCCGCAGCGCGCCAGCCATGGCGGCCATTGGAGGGTGAGCCAATGGCAAAAGGAAGACCTTTGTCTTTGTCTCTCTCTCTCACTGTTCACTCTGCCTGTCAAAAAAAAAAAAAATCTTATGAGAAATAGACATAAATCTTTATAACCTTGTATTGGGTAATTTCTTAGATACAACACCAAAAACACTAGCAAAAAGTAGGTAAATTTGATATTATCAAAATTCAACAATTGTTCTTGCTGCAAAAGATACCACCAAGAAAGTAAACTTGCCACAGCAAGAGGGGCAACAGGGACAGAATCTGGCGCCCAGACCGGGACTAGAACCTGGTGTGCCAGTGCCGCTAGGCGGAGGATTAGCCTGTTGAGCCATGGCGCCGGCCCAATTAAAGAACTCTTAATAAATTTTCCTAACACAGACATACAATACGTGCACATATGTAACATAACACAAGACAGAACAATAAATCAACTTCAGTAATAGTTTCCTAAAATCTTTAGCTGTTTTTTTCTTAAGATTATTTATTTGAAAGTCAGAGTTACACAGAGAAAGGAGAGGCAGAGAGAGAGAGAGAGATCTTCCATCCGATGGTTCACTCCCTAGATGGCCGCAATGGCCAGAACTACGCTGATCCGAAGCCAGGAGCCAGCAGCTTCTTCCATGTCTCCCTCGTGGGGCAAGAGCCTAAGGACTTGGGCCATCTTCTACTGCTTTCCCAGGCCATAGCAGAGAGCTGGATCAGAACTGGAGCAGCCAGGTCTCGAACCGGCGCCCATATGGGATGCTGGCACTTCAGGCCAGGATGTTAACCTGCTGCGCCACAGTGCCGGCCCTGAGCTGTTTTTTTCTTAAATTACCATCAACCAAGTAGAATTACTTTCTGCTCTTAGTAATCTGAGTTAACCATACTTCTTCTAAGTTGGAACCTGTAATACATTATCGGCTCTATCTGCTCACAGACCTGTCCTAAAGTATTGAACACAATAGAGGTCAGGGGAAAATGTCCTTCGGAACCTAAGAGGACACATTTAAACACAGAACAAACAAAGTTTTAACTTCATGAGCAGTAAATATGATTTTTAGGGTTCAGAGAACATAAAACTTTGGATGACAAAGGCTTTAAATAGCCATGTTTAAAATTATTAACTCATTAACCAACAAGAAGAGGCACTGGCTTATTCCACACAGTATTTTGAAAGCACCTGTAGGATCTTATAAAACATTTAACCCTTTTAGGCTTCTGGGCCTTCTTCATTAGGATAATAATCATGTCTGGTAACAAAAGATCATTAGACTTTTTAACTTTTGGACATTTGTATCAGTCGCATTTTACATTATCATAACAAAATTTAGCACTGCTTTACATCTTGACAGTATAATCCAAATAGCTTTATTAGTTGGTATCTCTACAAGATGAGAGATATATATCCTTTGATATTTTCAGGGAACCAATTGGAACTATCAAAGTCCAAGAATTTGCAACTCTTTTTTTTTTTTGAATGCCTGTCAGTGATGCCAAGAAAGCTTAAAATATCTGCTTGAAGTAGGATCCCTTAAAATCATGACATAATATAGACCAGATTTGATCATTGAAACAAAGTGATTACTCAAATGCTTTAAACTAAGCACATAGTTAAAAACAACCCATTGCTCTTAATAAAAAAATCAGCCTTTTTAAACAATTAGATCTTAACACCGACATTAAGAGAACACAATAGATTACTTCAACAGAACACAAAATCTCTCTCTTTGGTTATCCCAAGAATCACAAATAAAAACTTAAATTAGTACATGGAATTATCTCATAACTTGGAACAATTTTAACAGAGTCAGAACTAGGGAAGAGAAAATAGCTTACTGGAGCTGGCTAGAAAACTGACAGAGTCACCAACTAAACAAAACTATGAAAAGGAGATGCTGTAGGTATTGAACAGATTTTTAAGACTAAAAATATTTACTAACATATATGCATTGCAAAAATCTCGTTACCTTAACAGGTGATCAGATTTTAGTTCTATGTCAAATAGACTAATAGCTTTTGCTTTCCATCTGCTAATTTCCTTGATTTACATTTTGAAATCACCCTTTAGAAATCTCCAAATTAAGACAATATTTTCTAAATAAGATAACATACCGAATTTCAATCTTAGTTACTTTCAAGTGGTGTTGAACTATTTTCATATAGACAATTTATGAAAACATATTAGCAAACCCAAATAGCTTTTCCATAGAATATAAGGTGCTAAGAGTATCAAAGTTTACACTTAGACACATTTATCTCATTTCCTGTACCCAATTTACATTTAGCAAGTATACCTAAATGGTTTAAGATGTGGATATTATACCATACCTCTATCTACATTAAAAGTTATATTTATATCAAATTATATTCATTTTTATAAAACTCTAGCTATAAACCAGTGACACTAAACCAGAGATTCTAAAATCCACCTTGGGGGGAACATAGCAAGCACTGATTACCCATTGCTATCAGAAACCTACTAAACCAAGTTGTAAAATAAGTTTGGCAAGTTACAAAGCAATGTTTTGAAAGGCATTGATCTTCCTAGATTCAAAAGATAAATTTCTTTAAACCCAATGTCCAGTTACAGTTGAACCAAATTCTCATACATAAGACTGATAGTTGCCAAAGACATCATTTTAGATTCTAATTGAATTTGAGTCCAGTTTGCCTTTTACCCCCCCCAAAAAAACCACTTTAGGCCATTGATGCCTAGTCAGCAGTCAGCTACATGGGACTGCCTCTGAAACAAAAGGTTTAGCAGCTGCAAGATGGGTCTCAAGGGTTACTGCTGGCTAGGGACTGATGTGCCAGGGACAAGTCCACTGGAGATTGTCCACCATTATGTTTAATGGAAAAGGCCTCCACCAGAGCAGGTGGGCACCCCTCCAGGGACTCCTAAGGATAATCTGACAGGTGATAGAATAGAGTGCAGTTACTACAAGGAGGCTCCTGCCCCCTCAGGGGCAGGCTGGAGGTTAAAAAAAAAAAAAAACAACAACAACAAAACACCAAAACTGGAAGCCCTGCAAAGAGACCTTATACTCCAAAACCAAAAGCCAATACTAGAAGTATATAATTGTGAAGCTGTCAGTCAAACCAGGGATGAGGAGTCAGGTTGGGAGGTGTTTCAAGAAGTCATCATGTGGGGGCCATCACTGTGGCTCAGTGGGTAAAGCCGCCACCTGCATCCCATATGGGCACCAGTTCAAATCCCAGCTGCTCCACTTCTAATCCAGCTCTCTGTTATAGCCTGGGAAAGCAGAAGATGACCCAAGCCCTTGGGCCACTGCACCTGTGTAGGAGATCCGGAAGAAGCTCCTGGCTCTTGGCTTCAGATCAGCCCAGCTCCAGTTGCTGCTATTTGGGAAGTGAACCAGCAGATGGAAGATACTCCTCTCTGCCTCTGCCACTGCCTCTCTATAACTCTGACTCTCAAGTAAAAGAAACGAATCTTAAACAAAAAAGTTATCATGTGGATAATCCATAAGTATTCAATAGCATCTGTAGTTACTAGGCCTAGATTCTTGCCTAGAAATCTCCAGGCAAAATTAAAACAATGGGGGTATTTTATCATCTGATTAAAAACTCTCCTCCACTGGGATTAACATCTCAACAACAGTCACAAACCATAACAGAAGAACCCTGGTGGCTCACTGAATAGACCCAAGGACACTGTGACATGCTGGAAAAGAATTTAATGCATATTGGAGCACACGCAGGTAACAGAGGCAAGAGGCCAGTTAGGAGACAAGGTCCTGAGACAGGGAGTCATATTAGAGGGGCTGGCACTTTTCACAACTCACTCAGGCTAACTTCTGCATCCTCTAGCTTGTAAGCAGGACAGATGGTGGTGCAGAAAGGATGAGGCATTTCCCTGTAAGCTCAGGGAGGTCAAAAGAGATCTCAAAGTAGATGGTTTGCCTCCTGGCTGAAATGAGAGCATAAAAACGGAAGCGTACTTCAGGTCTTACGTCTCCTGAGTTTGAGACATGTCTCAAAACCCTCTCGCTGCCTGTGGTGTCCAGACATGCACTGAAGCCCACAGGGAAGGGAGGAAGACGAGGGTGGGATTAGCATGTGTTACCCACTTTCACTCAGCCTTCCATGCCTGTAGCCTAGGGTATATATTTGTCAGAATAGCACACACAGGGAGTGATCAGTTCCCTTACTGATGGTGTGCTAGACTTGGCCTCTACCTGGTCAAATATGCACTGTCGCTTTTTTCTTAAACATAAGGAAAAATAGTTGTTCTATGCCTCTTCACCTTGAGTCTTGTCTAATAGGCCTCATTTTGACAACGAGCCTTCATGGTGAGAACCTTAGCAAAGGTGTTTTTTTCAACATTTATTTATTTATTTGAAATTCAGAGTTGCAGAGAGAGAAGGAGAGGCAGAGAGAGAAAGAGGGAGAGACAAAGAGCGAGCGAGAGAGACAAAGAGAGGTCTTCCATCCACTGGTTCACTCTCCAATTGGCCGCAAGGGCCAGAGCTGCTTTGATCAAAAGCCAGCAGCCAGGATCTTCTTCTGGGTCTCCCATGTGGGTGCGGGAGCCCAAGGACTTCAGCCATCTTCTACTGCCTTCCCAGGCCACAGCAGAGAGCTGGATTGAAGTGGAGCAGCTGGGATATGAACCAGCGCCCATGTGGGATGCCGGCACTGCAGGCAGAGGCTTTACCCGCTATGCCACAGCGCTGGCCCCCAGAGGTGTTTTTAAGCTAGAGTTTGATGAAAGAGTGCCAGTCCTGGTTTCTACCTAGGCTACTGACCAGGCAGGTGAAGTCACAAAGAAGCAGAGTGGAGGAGTAAAATTCTCCCCAGTAAACCTCCTCTGAGGTACATACTAGACAAAAGTGGCCCAAAAGAGGGAACTTAAGAAGGAAGATGAGAAATACCAGAGACATGCTGAGACTTGTGTATACAAATGCAGGCCACGTGGAGACATAATGGGAGTCTAGATTGAAAAGCTACCTGGCTGAAAACAAGAGAATTAAATTTTAACAGAACAGATGAAATAATCTAGGAAATAATAAAAATCATCTAGGAAGTAACTGCTAATGGAACCAGGAAATCAAATCTGTAGGAATCAAGGAGACCTGGAGAGGTACAGAAAGCATTTAGAGGAGCAGAGAGATGGAGATTTTGTCAGAATCTGGGGTAAAGGAAAAATTCATTGAGGCATGGAGTCCAGAGCCCATGGCCTTGCTACAAACTGTGCCCAGTCTGATGACAAATTAATCCCTAAGAAAGGAAGCTGGAAAAAAAAAAATCAAGAGCCACCTGCAAGCTCACCAGTCAGGCAGGATGATCCGATGCTGGCTGGAGTCAAACTCGATTGGGATGTGTGTCATGTTGGAGTTGCTATCCGAGTCACAGCACCAAAATGTTATGGGAAAATGGTGGCAGAGAGGGAAAATGGGGGAGGGGAGAGGGGAAGTGGGGGAGGGGAGGGGGGAGAGGGAGAGGGAGAGATCTTCCATCTGCTGGTTCACTCCTCTATTGGCTATAATGGCCAGAACTGGGCCAATCAGAAGCCAGGAGCCAGGAGCTTTTTCCTGGTCTCCCACACAGGTGGCAGTGGCCCAAAGCACCTAGGCCTTCCACTGCTTTCCCATGCACATTAGCAGGGAGCTGGATCAGAAGTGGAGCTGCCAGGACTTGAACCAGTACCTCTGCTGCAGGTGGTGGTTAACCTGCTTTGCTACACTGCTAACCCCATGAATTGTATCTCAATAAAGATGTCATTAAAGTTATCTAATTTTTTTTTAATTTTTTTTATTTGACAGCTCGAGTTAGACAGTGAGAGAGAGAGAGAAAGGTCTTCTTTCCGTTGGTTCACCCCACAAATGGCCACCACAGCCGGAGCTATGCCGATCCAAAGCCAGGAGCTAGGTGCTTCTTCCTGGTCTCCCATGCGTGTGCAGGCACCCAAGCATTTGCACCATTCTCTACTCTACTGCCTTCCTGGGCCACAGCAGAGAGCTGGACTAGAAGAGGAGTAACCGGGACTAGAACTCGGCACCCATATGGGATACCGGCGCCACAGGTGGAGGATTAACCAAGTGAGCCACGGCACCAGCCCCCCCAAGGTAATCTAATTTAAACACCTGTGCTTAATATCCTTTTTTCCTCTCAAACTGCAATGCCAGTTCTGTTGAATGCCATCAGTCAGGAATGCTTCCCTGACACAATTTTGACTGGCAAAACTGTCTGTTTTTTAGTTTTTTGGGGTTTTTTTGTTTGTTTTTTGTTTAAGATTTATTTATTTGAAAAGCAGAGCAAGAGGAAGATGGAGGAGACAGAAAGAGATCGATCTTCATCTACTGGTTCACTCTCCAAATGGCTACAACAGCCAGGTCTAAGCCAGGCTGAAGCCAGGAGCCAAGAACTCCATCTGGGTCTCCCATGTGGGTGGCAGGAGCACGAGTACCTGGGCCATCCTCCATTGCCTTTTCAGATGCATTAGCAGGAAGCTGGATAGAAAGTGGAGTATCCAGGACATGCACCATCACTCTGATATGGGATGCCAGCTTCACAAGCAATAGTACTATACCCAAATGCGAGCCCCTAGAACTATCTTGTTTATATTGACTTGATAAGTGAGTCATGAGTGTAATAAAGTAAATAGGAAAATGGAGTTCCAAAAGCAAAGTTAAGAGGCTTGCTTGTGGCATGGTGAATTATGCTGTCACTTGGAATGCTAGCATCCTATAAGAGAGTGCTCATTCAAATCCCAGCTGCTCCACTTCTAATCCAGTTCCCTGCTAATGCACCTAGAAAGGCAGTAGATGATGGCCCAAGTATTTGGGGACCTGCCAGATGTGTGGGAGATGTGGATGGAGTTCCTGGCTCATGGCTTTTGCCAGGATCTGATCTGACTGTTGCAGCCATTTAGGGAGTGACCCAGGGGTTGGAAGATTCCCATACCCCATAGTCTTCCCCTAAATTATGCTGCTTTTTTTAAGATTTATTTATTTGAAAGAGTTACTGGTTCACTCCCCAAATGGCTGCAACAGCGGGGGCTGGGCCAGGCCGAAGCCAGGAGCCTCTCCCATGTGAGTGCAGGGACCTAAGGACTTGGGCCATCCTTTGCTGCTTTCCCAGGCATATTAGCAGGGAGCTGGATCAGAAGTGGAGCAGCCAAGACTTGAACTGGTGCCCATATGAGATGCCGGCACTGCAGACAGCGGCTTAATCCACTGCACCACAGCACCAGTCTCAGCTGCCTTTCTAATAAACAAATAAATAAATCTTTTTTCTTTTTTAAAAAAAGATTTATTTATTTTAAAGTCATAGTTACAGAGAAAGATGGACAGAGATCTTCTGTTAGTTCACCTCCCAGATGGCTTCAATGGCCAGGACTGGGTCACGTCAAAGCCAGGAGCTTCATCCAGGTTTCCCAAGTCAGCGCAGGGGCCAAAACACTTGGGCTATCCTCCACTGCTTTTCTTTTTTTTTTATTTTTCTTTTTATTTTTTTTTTTGACAGGCAGAGTGGACAGTGAGAGAGAGACAGAGAGAAAGGTTTTCTTTTTGCCGTTGGTTCACCCTCCAATGGCCGCCGCGGCTGGTGCGCTGCGGCCAGCGCACCGCGCTGATCCGATGGCAGGAGCCAGGTGCTTCTCCTGGTCTCCCATGGGGTGCAGGGCCCAAGCACTTGGGCCATCCTCCACTGCACTCCCTGGCCACAGCAGAGAGCTGGCCTGGAAGAGGGGCAACCGGGACAGAATCCGGCTCCCCGACCGGGACTAGAACCTGGTGTGCCGGCGCCGCAAGGCGGAGGATTACCCTATTGAGCCGCGGCGCCGGCCCCCTCCACTGCTTTTCTTAGCCACTGGCAGGGAGCTGGGTCAGAAGTGGGGCAGCCAGGACACAAACCAGAACCCACATGGGATGCTGGCATCACAGGCGAAGGTTTTACCTGCTACACCACAATGCTGGCCCCAATAAATCTTTTTTTTTTTTTTTAAAGCAATTTGCTTAGGAAAAAAGAAGCCTATAGTAGAATTAATTATTAAGAGGTTACTTGTAGAGAGACCTGTATTAGAATTAAGAAGAGGCTCTGATAAAATCAAAGAGGTATTAACAAGGCAGGAAATACCATTTTCAAAGATAGGCGGGATTTGTAAAAAAACAATGGAATATATAGGATAGATGGTAAAAAAGTTTTATATCCTAGGATGAGTCTTAGCATTTTATATATAGTATTATATTTCACCTAATTACTAATGAACACTTAATGAAAAACATGTCAGGTACTATGTAAGACATTGAGATTATAATAAAAAATAAAACAAAATCCTCTTTAAAGAGTAACAGACAAGAGTGCTGATACAACAACATGGTAACTCCACTTTGACCATCAAAACCTTTCTCTTATCACTCTTCACTCTTCTTTGCAACACAAGAAAGTGATTAACACATACTGGTCCTTCAATAAATACTGGATTAATCTGAATAAATCCTTGTCAGACTTGCCAGCCCTGGTCTCTCTGCCACATCATTCTCCCGAGCTCTTTTTTTCCCACTGACTCGCATTCAACAGTCTCTTCCTTGGTTCTTCTTTAATTCCTTTCCCCAAGATTTTATCTCAACCCCTTGTTCTTTATCCTTTTTCTTTTGATATACTCATTCATTCTCAAAGAATTTATTACCATTTTCAAAGTGTATAGCTCCAACTTTGACTTTTCACCCGAGATTTTGTCTCTTATATCCAAATCCAATTTGTATATATATATATATGTCTTTTTATATATTTATTACTTCAAACCTAAAACGAAATTTTCACATTTGAAAAGCTGATCTTCTTCTATATTTCTTTTCCTTGTACATTCATTCTCTTACAACTTTATGCTTCAGATCTACAACTTCTGCCATCTGTGACCAAGTACACAGTTCAGATGATAGGCTGGGGTCAAAATGCTGAATTCAGAAGGGATTTTTTTTCTTAATAACATTAACTGGCTTCAACAGGGAGCAACCTCATCTCTTAGGTTTTGATACTACTATACTTCTCATAACTGAATAGCCCAGAATGCTTAAATAGTCAATGATTAGAGTGTGCGTCTGGCACACTGGTTGGGTCTCTGCTGGCCCACATCCCATACCAGAATGTCTGGCTTGAGTTCTGTCTACTCTGCTTCAGATCCAGCTTCCTGCTAATGTGCACATGCTGGGAGGCAGCAGGTGATGGCTCAAGTGCTTGGGTGCTTTCCTCCCATGTAGAAGAAATGAATGGAGGACCAGGCTCCTGGATTCAGCTTGGCCCAGCCCTTGCCATTGCAGTCATTTGGGAAGTAAACAAACATATGGAAGATCTCTGTGTGTGTCTATCTTTCAAAGAAAATGAAAATAAATTAAAAGTTAAATTTAAAAGTCAATGACTATAAGGTGTTTGGAAAATTCTAGTTAAAATGATTTTTAACAGAAAATTTTTAAGTTATGAAGTATGCCATGTACACAAAAATACAGATAATACATGAAAATTTGTATACCTACCACCCAGATATAACCAAAGCTCTTTCTGTACTCTTCCCTCTTCCTACCCTGAGATAGATACAACTCAATTTGTTATTAGAATATATGCATTTAGACTTTACTGTATAAGTATGCATAAATAAACAACATACGGGGATTTTTTTTTTTTTGACAGGCAGAGTGGACAGTGAGAGAGAGAGAGAGAAAGGTCTTCCTTTTCCATTGGTTCACCCCCAATGGCCACTGAGGCTGGGGCGCTGCAGCCCGCACACCGCGCTGATCCGAAGCCAGGAGCCAGGTGCTTCTCCTGGTCTCCCATGGGGTGCAGGGCCCAAGCACTTGGGCCATCCTCCACTGCCTTCCTGGGCCACAGCAGAGAGCTGGACAGGAAGAGGAGCGACCGGGACAGAATCTGGCGCCCCAACAGGGACTAGAACCCAGGGTGCCGGCGCCGCAGGTGGAGGATTAGCCTATTGAGCTGCGGTGCTGGCACATACAGGGATCTTGAATGTTTTAAAACTTTTTATTATGAATGAATGGTGGTGATAAGTGTATAACCATGTAAATGTACTTAATGCCACTGAATTGCATACCTAAAAATGGCTTAAGAAGTAAATTTTGTTATGTTACCACAATTTAAAAAAAGAACCTGTGTATTATGGTAGCATACAGTATTCATGCTTCTTCAATGTCGCTTTTTTGCCGTGTCTTGGGGTAAGGATCAGTACTTTGGCCCAGAAATGTATCCACATTATTATGTGCAGCTCTAGTTTACTCAAACATTTAGATCACATCTGGCTGCATGACATATCAAATTTCCTCACACATTCTTCAAATGATTAACATTTAGATTACAGTTAGTTTTTCATTATCACAAAGTTTTTTCCTGAGAGCAGCATTACAAACAGGACCTATAAAGGTCAGAATCAAGATATCAGAATATTAACACAGTAGGTTTTCCAATGTAGAAAACTGTGTGACTCTCTCTAGGAACTTAAGCATGCTGTAAAATGGAACTTGACTAATCCTAATTGTTTGATGAAAGCTTTCACCATATTTATGTTTAGTTAATTATTAAAATTCCACTTAGCATACTGTTTGAGCCTGACTAAAAATGGAAGGAATTCTACCATTGCGCTACTTTCCCTTGTTAATCATCCTTACTGCTAAAACAAAAACTCTAGCACTGTTAACAAGAGCTTTCTTTTTTAAATTTTTGTGTTTTTAAAAGGCAGAGAGAGAGAAAGGCTAATCTTCCATATGTTGGGTCACTCCCCAAATGGCCACAACGGGCCAGGGCTGAGCCAGGCCAGACCCAGGAGCTTCATCTGGTCTCCCACGTGGGTGCAGCCATTCTCCGCTGCTTTCCCAGGCACAGCAGGGAGCTGGATTAGAAGTGCAGCAGCCAGAATTTGAACCAATGCCCATATGGGATGCTGGAGCTGCAGGCAGTGGCTTTATCCAATAAAGCACAGTGCCAACCCCCAAAAGAGCTTTCTGAAAGCAACATTAAACTATCCCCAGCATTTCATTCTTCAGGCATATAAATCAGCAAAGAACTGCATGTGTTTATTTCTTACTACTTCAGTTCAAGAAAGGTCTTAATGGGGCAAGTAAATCAATAAAGAACTGGATGTGTTTGTATTTCTGATTACTGCAGTTCAGGAAAGGCCTTAAAGGGCCAGTTCCTTGAGATTTGAGTATGTAAGCTTCTCCCTATGCACTGAGCACTCTGAAGAGATCATATTTACTTCAGCATTACTGAAGGTGGAAGCCCACATAACAGCTCTGCCTTTCCTGTACCAACCTTCTCCAAGAGCCCCATCTTCCCAAATCCACTTTGTGGCCTGCTGTTATCAGAGTAATCTTCCTAAAGAACAGTTCTAGCTGGTGTTGTTATTTTTCTGGTCAAAAACTTCTCACTGATGACAGGAGGCTATGTTATAACAGAATGGAGGCAGCAGAGTGAAACAGAATGCAAATCATTGTTTTTTTAAGATTTATTTTTTATTTAATTGAAAGGCAGGAGAGAGAGAGAGCGCGAGCGAGCGAGCAAGCTAGAGAAAGAATGAGTCTTCCATCTGTTGGTTTATTCCCCAAATGGCCCCAATAGCCAGGGCTGGGCCAGGCCAAAACCAGGAGCTTCATCCCATCTCCCACACGGGTGCAGGGGCCCAAGCACTTGGGCCATCCTCTGCTGATTTCCCAGGCATATTAGCAGGGAGCTGGATCAGAAGCAGAGCAGCCAGGACTCAAACTGGCACTCATATGGGATGCTGGCACTGCAGGCTGCAGCTTAACCAGTTACAGCACAGCATCGGCCCCAGAGAATCATGTTTTCAGTCCATTTGTAATTAAGATTCTTGCTGTGCCTCCAACTATTAAATTAACACTTCTAGCACGCATTTTTATCATCTGTAAAATAGGTATAATGATATCTACTTTTTAGAGTTGTAACAAGAATTACCTATTAAATAAGATTAAATATACACAGAACCCAGCACATAAAGCAGATGTTTAACAAATCCTGATATTCCCTCTATTCAAACTGAATCCCTAAACAAGTAAATGCCATAATCTAAACTGAAAGTATCTCTTCTCACTACATTTCCACCATATGCCACTGACAGCCAAAGTAGGCTTCTCTCCATGTTCTGAACCTGCCTTCTGCCTTCTTGCCTCTAGGCCTATATCCTGGTGCTTATATCCCAGTGGTTTTGCTTTTCTTTCCAGCTCCACATATCTAATCTAGCCCATCCTTTTCAAAGCCCAGGCCCAACAGTGCCCTGACCTCTCTCAGTATTTTCTCATACCACCTCCAAGCCCTTAAAACATACTGCTTGATTCTCTTTAGGTACACTGACCATACATGGCCTTAAGAGTGGTATTTATATATCTTACAGCCTCTACTTGAACTGACAGGAAAACAAAACAGGTAACATCTTCCACTGCTCAATTTTATTTGGTGCTAAAACTTATAAATTATATCTAAGAACAAGGAAAACCACCATCAGCTAGGCACTGATACTGCTATGAAGTGACTTGGCACTGACAGTCCAATCTGGATGTTCTCCTGCAGAAGCATAAGCAACACCAGAACACCAACACCGGTTAAGGCCATTCCATGAACATTATGGATGAAGACAAAAACAAGACCACTTTATAATCTGTCCAAACACAGATAAACATGAACACTGTCCAAGCCACAAAACACCAGATATCCCCCAGTGCTGGATTAACGTAAGTAACTGCTGTTTTCTCATCAACTACAGCCTGAGCCTTTCTCTAGTCTGCCCTCACTTTACGTAAACTCTATTGAGAGACACAGTCAGAATTTGCTCTACTTCTTGACGGCATCCAATCTAGAGCAAAGCTGTACAACCTAAAAATGCCCTCAAAATCAACAAATAACCCAAATCCTTTAAGGTATTTTTTTTTAAAACCACCGACTTACTAAAATGCCCCAAGGTTCCCCATTATACGCTCTTTTGCTGCAATAAATAATAAACCCAACTTGTTCAACTATGTATGCTGTGTCTGGTAGTCTTGGGCTGGATGACAAACTAAGAACTTCTTGAATAAAGGCCTGGTGTTTTGTTTGTTTGAATCCCCTACAGGGCATGTTCTGGTCTTGCATGCTGTTCTCTTTGATCATCCAGTCTGGATGGATTACACTCTGTTAGCCTTCGTTGGAATCTGAAGACCAGCAAGGTTAAAATGGGAAAAATGGGAAATGGCAATCAGGAAGACTGAGCCACACACCAACAAGTTCCTGAACTTGAAAAACTACCTAATTTTAGGCCAGTGCCACGGCTCAATAGGCTAACCCTCTGCCTTGCAGCGCCGGCACACCAGGTTCTAGTCCCGGTCGGGGCACCAATCCTGTCCCGGTTGCCCGTCTTCCAGGCCAGCTCTCTGCTGTGGCCAGGGAGTACAGTGGAGGATGGCCCAAGTTCTTGGGCCCTGCACCCCATGGGAGACCAGGATAAGCGCCTGGCTCCTGCCATCGGAACAGCTTTGGTGCGCCAGCCGAAGCGTGCTTACCACGGCGGCCATTGGAGGGTGAACCAACCGCAAAAAGGAAGACCTTTCTCTCTGTCTCCCTCTACTGTCCACTCTGCCTGTCAAAAAAAAATGTTTAAAGAAAAACTACCTAATTTATAGGCTCTTAAATTGTCAATTCCTATTATTTTCTGCTCATTTCCATAATATCTGAACAGGAAAATGAATCTTTAAAATCAAAATAATCTGCTAATCTCCCTCTCATTTGAACAAACCTTCAGAATAAATATCTGATTTTTTACAAGAGATGGTAAGAAACTAAAACAATGCAACTGTACTCGAGTACTTAATACAAACATATATAAGAAGTTAATTTAAGATAACAAAGGATAATTATATATGTATGTGTCTTATGTCGATGTACATGTATCTTCATTCCTCAGACAAACTGAGCTGCACTGGGACAAGACTCCTTTGGAGAGCCCATGGTGACAACAGTCTGAGCTACTCCAGAGGCATAAGGCCATCAGGAAGAGGCTAGCAAGGAATCCTATTTATAAGTATTCAAAAGTGACATACTTAAAAAAAAAAACAAACAAACAGTGAGATGTTCACTGAAAAACATGGGTAGGTAGGGTCAGTAGGAGAGATGTCTGAATATATTATTACTATGGGAGCATCAAGGGTTCCCAGCCAAGTAGAGGTGGTTCACAGGACTCTCCTGATGCCAATTCCTGCACAGAGCAGCACACTATTGTCTTGGAGGACCTCGACGACCCCAGAACCTATTGAGAGTCACATTCAGGGCCAAGCATTTGGTACAGCAGCTGAGACACCATGTGGGACACACATCCTAAATCTGAGTGCTTAGGTTCCAGTCCCAGCTCCACTTCCAATTCTGGCTTCCTGCTAATGTGCACCCTGAGAGGTAGCAGATTATAGCTTATTTGGGTCCCTGCCAGCTTTGTGGGAGACCCAAATTTAGTCTCTAGCTCCTGGTTTCTTGTTGTGGGCATTTGGGGAGTAAACCAATAGATGGAAGGGTCTCATTCTTTCTCCTCTTTTTCAAATAACATGAAAATTATTTTTTTGAAAAAGATCTCTACCAGTTTTTAAAAATATTTACTTGAAAGTCAGAGTTACACAGAGAGAGGAAGAGACAGAGAGAGATCTTCTACCCACTGGTTCACTCCCCAAATGGCTGCAATGGCCAGGGCTAGGCCAGACAAAAGCCAAGTTTCAGGAGCTTCCTCCCGATCTCCCATGTGAACGTAGGGGCCCAACAACTTGAACCATCTTCCACTGCTTTCCCAGGCACATTAGCAGGAAGCTAGATTGGAAGTGGAGCAGCTGGGTCTTGAACAGATGCTCAGATGGGATGCCAGTGTTACAGGCAGTGGTTTAACCTGCTATGCCACAATTCTGACCCTCCAATTTTTTTTTAAGTTATTAAACTAATGCTGGAACAGATCATAAGTTTTTTTTTATCTAAAGTGCTGACTTTTAAGATTTTACTTATTTATTTGAGAGGCAGAGTTACAGACAGAGAGAGGGAGAGACAGAGAGAGAAGTCTTCCATCCACTGGTTCACTTCCCAAATGTCTGCAACAGCCAGAGTTGGGCTGACTCAAAGCCAGAGCCAGGAACCAGGAGCTTTTTCCATGTCTCTCGTGCAGCGCAGGGGTCCAGCACTTGGGCCATCTTGTGTTGCTTTCCCAGGCCATAGCAGAGAACCAGATTGGAATAGGAGCAGCCAGGACACGAACTGGTGCTCATATGGTCCTACTACGCCACAGTGCTGGCCCCTAAGGTATTGACATTTTTATGTTCCACAGGTACCAAACATGAACAAAAGAACTAATTGGTGAAATAAAAGGGAAACTTTAGAAGGATACCATGCCATCTTAGTGTTTGCGGCAACAAAGTAGGAGTTGCGCGGCATAGGGCCCAGGAAGGTAAAGTTTCAAAAACCAAGACACTCAATTTCATGGCCTGCAGCAGCCAGGATTGGGCCAGGTTGAAGCCATGAGTCCATAACTCAATCCAGGTCTCTGACTTGGTATGCAAGGATCCAAGTACTTCAGTCATTGTCTGTACATTAGCAGGAAGCTAGAGGGGAAACAGAGGAAAGGGTACTGACACCAAGGCACTCTGAAGTGTGATGTGAGTGTCCCAAAACGCAACTGGAATTGCAGTGTCAAAATCCATCCCTAAAGCTCTGAAAATGTATTTCTTCTTGGGCATTTGAAAAATACTGCAGCAGGTAGGAAAACTAAAAGGACAGAAATGATGATGAAAAAATACAGTCAGTAAAAAAATAGTGGCAAGACATGAAAGAGCTACCTGAGGTCAAGGTCAAAGATAAATTAAGATTTGCAAAAAGACTAGCAAAAAGATGTTTGCAGCAAAAAGGCAATTTGCCTGATGATAAAACACAATTCTGAGAAAACAGAACTTTTCAGCCTTTACTTTGTTTCTATACTGTACATCAAAGGGGGATGAATTTGGGGTTGGATGAAGAATTCACAATTTTAAGAAGAAAAAAAAAAAAGTTCCCAAGGAGAGCAAGTCTGTTCACTAAATAATTTCTACCAAGAGGATTGGGAAAACGTTCAAGTAAAGTAATAAAGAAGAACTTTTCTAGTTATATTAGTAAAAAGAAAAGTTGTGAAATATTGTAGATATAATTGCTGTTCCAGTTTGCAGCAAGTACACAGTGGATGGTAGACTCTACATACTACAAAATATGTTGAAGCTCTCGGGGTAGATCCTAAAAATTTTCTTTTTTTTAGAGTGAATGTAGGAGAGAAAAAAGAATTTTTTTTTCTTATTGTAAAAAAAGTATACCCATGGAAAGCTGAGAAAGGACAGAAAAATTTAAATAATCACCATGATCCAGAAATAATCACTGTTATAATATTGACTCATTTCTTTCTAGTGAATATATATCTTTATATTTCACTGTGTCACACACTATTTGTCACAAAACTTTTCATGAAGATAATTTACTGAACTCAAAATAGTTTACCACTTGGATGTGTATTAATTTATAAAATCTCAAGGAATGTGATGATGATGATGTGGTGGCCTATATATATGCCAACAGAGAAAGCCATGATTCTTAGAATCCAGTAATCCAGTATTTATTATTTCACTTACTCATTTGTTCAAAAAACTTTTTCTAAAAGATTTATTTTATGTATTTGAAAGGAACAGTTATATAGTGAGAAGGAAAGACAGAGAAAGGAAGAATCTTCCATCCACTGGTTCCCTCCTCAAATGGCTGCAATGGCCAGGACAGGACAGATCCAAGCCAGGAGCTTCTTCCATGTCTCCCATGTGCAAGCAGGGGCCCAAGCACTTAGGCCATCTTCTGCTCCTTTACTCACTGCATTAGCAGGGAGATCGGAATTGGAGCAGCTGAAACTCACACACAGTGGCTTTACCCACTCTGTCATAAAGCCAGCCAGCCCCTCAATAAACTGTTACTGTCTACTATTTACATGCTTGGTCTAAAACTAGACATACAACTCTGAACAAAGCAAACAATTTCCTGCCCTCAAAAGACCTCATTTCTAAGAGGGAAAAGAAAAAATAAACAAGATAGCGATAAATATTAAGGAGAAAGGATAAAGCAGGGAAAGAGTATAGGGTATATTAGGGAGGAGTTAAGATTTTAGTGGAGTGACCAGAGAAGGTATCAGGAGATGTTACTTGAGTGAAAACACCAACATGAAAGAATAGGCAGGTGGGTATTCTCAAACTATTCAAAACAACTGAAAGAGAGAGAGAATACTCCCACACTCTATGAGGCCAGTGTCACCTTAACTCCAAAACCAGAAAAAGATAAAAGAAAGAGAACTATAGACCAATATCCCTGATGAACACAGACACAAAAATCCTCAACAAAATACTAGCTAATTGAATCCAACAACACATCAGAAAGATCATTCACTAGGACCAAATGAGATTTATCCCTGGTTTGCCAGGGACGGTTCAACATATGCAAATCAATAAATGTGGTACATCACATTAACAAACTGAATAAAAACTATATGATTATCTCAATAGATGCAGAGAAAGCATCTGATAAACTAAAACATCCTTTCACGATAAAAACCTTAAGCAAATTGGGTATACAAGGAACATTCCTCAACACAATCAAGCCAATATATGGCAAACCCATAGCCAGTAACATACTGAATGGGGAAAAGCTGGGAGCATTTCCACTAAGATCCAGAACCAGACAAGGATGCCCACTTTCACCATTTCTATTCAATACAGTCCTGGAAGTTTTAGCCAGAGCCATTAGGCAAGAAAAAGAAATCAAAGGAATACAAATTGGCAAGGAGGAAGTCAAATTATCCTTGTTTGTAGATGATATGAGTCTATATATAGGGAAACCAAAAGACTCCACTAAAAGACTACTGGAACTCATAGAAGAGGTTGGTAAAGTCATAAGATATAAAACCAAGAAACAAAAATCAGTAGCCTTTTTATACATAACAACGCCATGGCTGAGAAGGAACTTTTAAGATCAATTCCATTCACAATAGCTGCAAAAATCTTAAATACCCTGGAATAAATTTAACCAAGGAGGTGAAGGATCTCTACAATGAAAATAACAAAACATTAAAGAAAGATATAGAAGACAAAAAAAATGGAAAAATCTTCCATGTCCATGGATTCTAAGAATTAATATTATCAAAATATCCATACTGCTGAAAACAATTTATAGATTCAATGTGATCCCAATCAAAATACCAATGACATTCTTCTGAGATCTAGAAGAAATAATGCTAAAATTCTTTCAGAAATACAAGAGACCTCAAATAGCTAAAATGATCTTAAACAACAAAAACAAAGCCAGAGGCATAGTAATACCAGATTTCAAGACATACTACAGGGAAGTTAAAATCCAAACTGCCTGATACTGGCACAAAAGTAGGTATGTAGGCCAACGGAGCAGAACAGAAACCCCAGAAATCACTCCATGCATCTACAACCAACTAATCATTGACAAAGGAGCTAAAAAAATCAATCTCTAGAGAAAACAGTTCTTTAACAAATGGTGCTGGGAAAACCAGATCTCTGCATGCACAAGTATGAAATAAGACCCCTACCTTATACCTTAAACAAAAATCAACACAAAATGGATCTAGGATCTAAATCTATGACCTGATACCATCAAATTACTACAGGAGAACATTGGAGAAACTCTGCAAGACAGTGGCATAGGCAAAGACTTCTTGGAAAAGACCCCAGAAACACAGGCAACAAAAGCAATAATGGACAAATGGGATTCCATCAATCTAAGAAGCTTCTGCACTGAAATGCCTCTTCAACAATGTGAAGAGGCAACTGACAAAATTGGAGAAAATACCTGCAGCCTATGCAACTGACAAAGGATTAATATCCTGGGTCTATAATGAGCTAAAGAAACTCAACAACAAAAAAAAACAAACAATCCAGTTAAGAAATAACAAAGGAACTGAACAGGCATTTCAAAAGAAGAAATCCAAATGCCCTCAGATACATGAAGAAATGTTCAGGATCACTAGGTATCAGGGAAACGCAACTACAAATGATAATGATGTGTCACCTCACTCAGAATGACTATCATACAAAAATTAAAGAATAACAAATGCCAGTGAGGATGTGGGGAAAAGGTACACTAATCCACTGTTGGTGGAAATACAAACTAATACAGCCATTGTGGAAGACAGTATGGAGATTCCTCAGAAGTCTGGAAATAGATCTAGCGTATGACCCAGCTATCACACTCCTGGCAATTTATCCTAATGAAATGAAATCAGCAAATGAAAGCCATATCTGTATACCCATGTTTATTGCAGCTCAATTAACAACAGCTAAGATATACAACCAACTCAGATATCCATCAACTGATGACTAAAGTGGTAGATAAACACTATGGAATACTACTCAGCCATAAAAAAGAAGAAACCCTGTCTTATGTCAAAAAAAAAAAAAAAAGGATGCAATTGGAAACCATTATATTTAGTGAAATAAGCCAGTCCCCAAAAGACAAATATGTTTTCTCTGATCTGTGGTAACTAATGGAGTACAAAAAATGTCATGTATATGAGCAAAATTGACATTTTCAAAATTTATTATCATTCATGGCTCTTGTCTCTACTGTTGAGGAACAGTATTTTTGTCTTACTATTTGATGAATTCTTTCCTTAGTGGAAGGTTAAATAACCTGAAAGCATGTCATTGTAAAAAGAATAAGAAAGGAAGGAGTGAGTGAGGGGGGAGCATGGGCTGGAGGGAAGGGTGGGTGGAAAGTATCACTATGTTCCTAAATAATATATACAAAATATATGAAGTATGTTCACTCTACTTCAATAAAAAATTTTTAAGAAAATAAAAAATAAAACACAGTGCAGCCTTCTACACTGCCACCAGGGTTTCCTTTCTAAAATTTGCACTGGAATTTTTTTACTTGCAAAGTATGATGGCCTCCTCTGCCTTGAGAATAAAATCTAACTCATAACTATGCCCAAGAAAGTCTTTATAATTTGTCCACTGTCCACCAATCTGGTCCCATCTCTCAATACTGTAAGGCTATTTCAAGGCTCTGGAGTTTTGTTTTTTTATTTATTTGTTTGTTTTGGTTATTGTTTGTTCAGTGTTTCCTATATCTAGAAAGCCCTTCTTTATACGGATAATTCAGGGGGAAAACACTTAAGAGTTGCATGCTTCTTCAATTTAGCCAAGGAATATAAAATTGGCTTAATACCTAAAAATCAATTAATGTAATATGACATATCAATAGAATCAAAGATAAAAACCACAATGACCTCTCAACAGATGCAGAGAAGCTTTCTGACAAAATTCAAAACCCCCTAATGATAAAAAAAACAAGTACTCAACAAACTGTGAAAAGAAAGGAATTTCCTCAGTCTGATAAATGATATAACCCCCACCCTCCCATAACATTATACTTAAAATGGTATGAAAGTCCTCCTCCAGGGCCAGCATTGTGGTAAAGGTTAACCCACTGTCTGCAATGCCAGCATCCCATATGAATGCCCAGGCAAATCTCAGCTGCTCCACTTCTTTTTTTTTTTGGACAGGCAGAGTGGACAGTGAGAGAGAGAGAGACAGAGAGAAAGGTCTTCCTTTTGCCGTTGGTTCACCCTCCAATGGCCGCCGCGGTAGCGCGCTGCGGCCGGCGCACCGCACTGATCCGATGGCAGGAGCCAGGTGCTTCTCCTGGTCTCCCATGGAGTGCAGGGCCCAAGCACTTGAGCCATCCTCCACTGCACTCCCTGGCCACAGCAGAGAGCTGGCCTGGAAGAGGGGCAACCGGGACAGGATCGGTGCCCCGACCGGGACTAGAACCCGGTGTGCCGGCGCCGCAAGGTGGAGGATTAGCCTAGTGAGCCGCGGCGCCGGCTCAGCTGCTCCACTTCTGAGCCAGCTCCCTGCTAATGTGCCTGGGAAGGAAGTGGAAGATGGCCCAAGTACTTGGGCCGCTGCCTCCTACGTGAAAGACCCAGATGGAGTTCCAGCCTCTGGCTTTGGCCTGGCTCAACCCTGCCACTACCATCATCTGGGGAGTGAACCAGCAGGTAGAAAATGGGTGTGTCTGTCTGTGTCTGTCTGTCTCTCTCTTTCATTTTCTGCCTGTAATTCTGCCTTTCAAATAAATACATAAATCTTTAAATCTCAAGTATTTCCTTAAAAAAAGAAAGTTAAGAAAGTTTTCCTTTTAAGATCAAGAACCACTTCTATAACTGAATTTTTTTTTATTTGACAGGTAAGAGATATAGACAGTGAGAGAGAGAGAGAGACAGAAAGGTCTTCCTTCCATTGGTTCACTCCCCAAATGGCCGCTACGGCCAGCGCTGCGCTAATTTGAAGCCAGGAGCCAGGTGCTTCTTCCTGGTCTCCCATGCGGGTGCAGGGCCCAAGCACTTGGGCCATCCTCCACTGCCCTCCTGGGCCACAGCAGAGAGCTGGACTGGAAGAGGAGCAACTGGGACTCAAACCCGGCGCCCACATGGGATGCCGGCACCATAGGCGGAGGATTAACCAAGTGAGCCACGGCGCCGGTCCTCAACAACCACTTCTAGTCAACATTGTACAGGAGGGTCCAGCAGAGCAGTTACAAATAAAAGGCATGTGGATTCAAAGAGAGAGAGAGAAAGAGAAGTGAGACTATCTCTGTTGGCAGGCAACACAATCATGTGTCAGAATGAATAAACAAGTTCAGAAAGGTGGCAAGATAAAATATCAATATACAAAAATCAATTGTATTTTTACTAGCAAGGAATAATATGAAAATAATTCAATTTACAACAGTATCAAAAGAATATAATTCTTTGTCAAATATATTCCCTAAGTAAGACTTGCATACCAAAAATGACAAACTTCTTTAAAAGCAAGTAAAGACATAAAAGAAATCTTCGATTCATAGATTCAAAAGGTGCAATACTGATAAGAGGATAATACTTCTCAGACTGATTCAACATAAAACTTATCAAAAATCCCAGTTGACTGTTTTGTTATTGTTTTTGCAGCAACTCACAAGATGATCCTAAAACTCATTTTGAAATGCTGGATCACAGCACCCAGAACAGCCAAAACAATTTTGAAAAAAATAAGAACAAAGTGGGAAGACTTATACATGATGATTTCAAAGCTCACTACAAAGCTACAGTAATCAAGACAGTGTGGTTCTGGCATAAGTACAAGTGTGTAAATCAAGAGAATAGAAATGAAAGCCCAGAATTAAAGTCTTATATTTATAGACAAGAGGACCAAAACAACGCAACAGGAAAATAGTCTTTTCAACAAAGGATGCTGAGGCAACTGTGTATCCATAAGAAACCAATTCCTACCTCCCATTATATGCAAAAATTAATGCAAAAGGATAAAAGAATTTCAGAAACAAAAACTATAAACTTGAAAATACAGGCATATAGCTTCATGATCTTGGATTTGGCAATGGTTTATCTAAGATATGACATTAAAAGGAGAAACAAAAGAAAAATTAAACTTCATTAAAATTTAAAACTTTCCTTTTTCAAAGGATATCAAGAAAATGATGACAACCCACTGAACAGAAGAAAGTATTTGCATATCATAATCAGATAATGGACTTCTAAAAATTAAAATTGGGTAAAGGACCTGATTAGACATTTCTCCCAAGAAGCATACAAATAACACAGAAACACATGAAAGGATGCTCAATGTTATTAGCCATCAAGGAAATGCAAGTAAAATCTCAGAAGGGTTTGGGTGTTGTGGAGCAGCAGGTTAAGCTGTTCTCTTCCCACATCACAGTGCAGGTTGAGTTCTGGCTACTTTATGCTTCAGGCCCAGTTTTCTGCTAATGTGCCTGGGAGGCATGGAATCACGGTCTAAGTACTTAGATTCCTGTCATGTAAGAGGGAGACCCGCATGGAATTCCTGGATGCTAGCTTTGGCCTGGCTTAGCTCTGACTGCTGCAGGCATCTGGAGAGTGAACCAGCAGATGGAAGATATTAATTCTCATTCTCTCTATTTCTCTCTCTGCTATTATGATAAGTAAATATTTTAAAAAGAAGACAGATAACAAGTGTCGGATAGACATGGAGAAACTACAGTTTACATACATCGCCCAAGAGAATGTAAAATGGTACAGCTGCTTTGAAAAAGTCTGGCAGTGCCACACAAGGTTAAACACAGAGTGACCACGCAATCCAGATATTCTAACCTTGTTCCAATGGAATATACACATTATCCAAGTATATGCACCCAAGAAAAAGGAAAACGTAAGTTCACACATAATTTGTATACAAAATTTAATAGCATCCTTACTCATAGTAGCTAACAGATAAAACTATCCAAATGCCCATCAACTGATGAATGGATAAATAAAATGCATATATATCTACACAATGGAATATTATTCAACCACAGAAAGGAATGAACTACTGATACATATTACAATTCAGATGAACTTTGACAACATTATAGTAAGTGAAATAAGTTGATCACAAAATACCACATACTGTATGACTCCATTTATATAAAATGTCCAAAACAGACAAATCTAAAGAAACACAAAGTACATTGTTGCCTAGGGCTAGAGGGGGCAATTTAGGCAGCATTGATACAGGGATTTCTTTAAGGGGTGATGAAATAACTAAAACTGTGATGGCAGTTGCACAACTCTAACTACATTAAAAACTGCTGAATTATACACTATAATTGGGAAAACTTTATGGGATGTGAATTAGATTTCAAGAAAATTGTGACATTGGGCTTGCATTATGGCTCAGTGTGTTAAGCTGCTACCTATAATGCCAGCATTCCATATGAGTGTCAGTTTAAGTCCCAGATACACTGCTTTGGATCCAGCTCCCTGCTAATGCACCTGAGAAAGTGGCTGCAGACTTCGAGTGCTTAGACCCCTGCCACCCACATGGAAGACACGGATGGAGTTTCAGGCTCCTGACTTATGCCAGGCCCAGCCCTGGACTTTGTAGCCATTTGGAGAATAAAACAGCAGGTTGAAGCTTTTTCTCACTCACTCACTCACACACAAAATTCTGCCTTTCAAATAAGTAACATCTGGGGAAAAAAACGCTATCTCAAGGCTGTCACACAAGATGGTCATATAGAGGGGCCCAGTGTTTGACTCTTACACATAAAATAACCAAAACCACAAATAAAGAGCTGCACTGCAAGATGAGTTCCCAAGGGGGAACACTGAACTCAGAAAGGGAGACGTGGGGACCATGTAGGACATGGACAGCTAGGCTGGCAGCATTCAGACAGGAACAACTGCAATCCCCACCTCACTGCAGGGGGAAGGATCAGTGGGAGAGCCTCAGCAGAGCCCATCACCACAGACACCTTACAATGGCAATCCTAGTCGCAGGGGGGATCCAGTCATCACATGCCTGTGATGAGTTACCTGCAGTGCCCATAGTAGCTTTGCTCTAGGGAAGGAGCTCCCATGATCTCCCTTCCACTCAGACCCCTGCCATAATCCGCAGAGCACAGGCTGTAGCAATGTACCACTATAATGAGAAAGGAGTCATGGTCAAAATCCTTACTACCCTAAGAACAGAACTGTCTGCGTATCACCAAACATTCCATTACACTCACAAGAAAAAGACTGCAGCCTCACAAACACAACTGGACCCAGCAGACCAACTGTAACTTCAGCACCCTAGATTATGCAGCACTCTGCTTCACAAGGCATAAGGCAGGCATTTAGAAGGACAGAGGGATCCTGCCCCATTGGCCCTAGAAGCAGAGGTGTTTGCCCCTTCTGACTTAAGGCTGAAAGCATTGGGGGCACTGTCTGCCACTTCTAAACCCACACAAATCCACTGGCAAAAGCTTTTTAATTCTTCTCCCCAAAGAAACCTTTTATTGAAGGAATACAGACTTCACGCATTTCATAAGTACAAATTTAGGAATATAGTGGTTCTTTAGGAATATAGTGATTCTTCCCACCATACCTGCCCTCCCACCCACTGGTGCTCACCTCTCCTCCTCCTCCCTTTCCCATTCCCAATGCCATTCTCCACTAAGATCCATATTCAATTAACTTTATACACAGAAGACCAGTTCTATACTAACTAAAGAGTTCAACAATTTGCACAAAACAAAACTGTTCCTCAACAGTAGATACAAAGGCTGTTGAAAGTCATTGCATCTTGAATTTAATTTCACTTTTTTTGAGAAGCTTAATTACCTTTAAAGAAGCACCCAAGAATGATACATCTTTTGGGAGCACTTAGACATAATTATAATACAACTCTTTGAGGACAGAGGTCCTGCATGGGAAGTTAGCGCACAGTGACTCCTGTTGTTAATTTAATAATTAACACTCTTATGTATGATGTCAGTGACCACCTGAAGCTCTTGACATGAGCTGCCTAGGCTATGGAAACCTTTTGAAGCCACAAATTCCACCAGTATTTAGAAAAGGTCATAGACAAAGTGGAAGTTCTCTCCTCCCTTCAGAGAAAAATACCTCCTTCTTTGATGAACACTTCTTTCCACTGGGGTCTCACCCACCAAGATCCTTCATGTAGGATATTTTTTGCCACAGTGTCTTGGCTTTCCATCTGGCAAAAGTTCTTATGGCCCTGGCTCCACCACTGTGGGCCCTGTGGGACCTTGCCAGGACTCTTGACCATGCTTCTACAACTCCAGCACTAACCCCTGTTGCCGTGGACTTTTACTATGACCCACATCACCCCCAATGGGACCATGTGCCACTGCTCATGCAATTCTGGCCATGGGCCACCACTGAGACCGTGGAACCTTCACACAAAATACCTGCCAGCAGCACTCTTGTGACCCTAGGGTAGGTCACTGGGTTGCTGAAGGGGTTACAGATCCATCCCTGCAGCCTTAAGCTGCTTCCAGGACCTAGTGCCAGCCAGTACGTGGGCTGGACCTCCTACAACTCTGCCCTTGCTACTTCAGGTCACTGTTTGCACCTAGTACTGTACCAGTACTACAGACCAGTGCTCCTGTACCCCTGCCCTTGGAGCCAGTGCCAGATCCACATATCCCCTCTGAGACTGAAAACATCCCAGATCTCCATCATCACTGCCATCAATTACAGCACCCATCTGGAACTAAAGCCAAAATAGGATACCAAGCTAACACCCAAAGACACATCTTTAGGAAAAAGTCTTCACCATGAAAGCCACCCTTTAAAAATAATACAACTAATCCACCAGATGTACCAATATCAATGCAGGGACACAATAAATATGTAAAAGCAATGTTATATGACATCTCCAAATGAACACAATGATGTTTTAGTAACAGACTAATTAAAGAGATTGAGGGGGGCCGGCACTATGGTGCAGCACGTAAGCTGCTACCTGCAGTGCCAGCATGCCATATGGCACTGGTCCAAGTCCTGGTTACTTCACTTCTAGTACAGTCCCTGCTAATGTGCCTGGGAAAGCAGCAGTCCAACTGCTGGGGCTCCTGCACCCATGTGAGGGACCCAGGTACAGCTCCTGGCTTCTGGCTTTGGCCTGACCCAGCTCTGGCTGTTGTGGCCACTTGGGGAGTGAACCAGCAGGTGGAAGGTCTTTCAATATCTCTCTGCCTTTCAATTAATATAAAGATTTTTCAATATCTCTCTGCCTTTCAATTAATATAAAGATTTTTTTTTTTTGACAGAGTGGATAGTGAGAGAGAGAGAGACAGAGAGAAAGGTCTTCCTTTTTGCCGTTGGTTCACCCTCCAATGGCTGCTGCAGCCGGCACATCTCGCTGATCCAAAGCCAGGAGCCAGGTGCTTCTCCTGATCTCCCATGCGGGTGCAGGGCCAAGCACTTGGGCCATCCTCCACTGCACTCCCGGGCCATAGCAGAGAGCTGGCCTGGAAGAGGGACAACCGGGATAGAATCCGGTGCCCCAACTGGGACTAGAACCCGGTGTGCCGGCGCCACAAGGCGGAGGATTAGCCTGTTAAGCCCCGGCGCCAGCCATAAAGATCTTTTTAAAAAAAGATTCAGGAAATGCCTATTAAAGAATCCAAAAGAATGATTATAAAGATATTCAAGATACAAGAGAATAGTTTAATGAATTCAGGAAAACGATGCATAATGAATGAAAAATTCTGCAGAGGTTAAAAAAACAAAAATAATTTTTTGAAATTAAGAACTCAATAAATCAAAAAAGCCCCAACAGACTGGATGAAGAAGAAAGAACATCTGAACTTGAAGACAGAGTTTATCAGCTATCCAAGTCATCAAGAAAAGGCAAAGAAAGAAAATAAAAAATTAGAGGACAGCTTCCAAGATCTGTAACACACTATTAAATGAACAAATATCAGAATTCTGCTAATTCCTAAAAAGAGAAGTACAAAAAACTTAATCAATTAGTAACTGAAATTAATAGCTGAAAACTCCCCAATCTTAAGACAGATACATCCAAATACAAAAAGTCCACAGGAGCCCAAACAGACTTGACCAGAAAAGAGCTTTACTGTAACACAAACTCTCGAAAGTATAATCCAAAGAGAGAATTCCAAAATCTGTAAGAGAAAAGCACCAATTCACATGTATTAAAAACCCCAATAGACAAGCAGAGATTTTTCAACAGAAACTTTACAGGCCAATAGGGAACAGAATGAAATATTCCAAGTTCTCAGAGAAAAAGAAACATCAACCAAAAATACTCTTCCCAGCAAAGCCAGCCTTAATAAATGAGGGAGAAATAAAGAGCTTCCAACACAAGCAAATTACTTGACCAGTCTTACAAAAGATATTTAGGGGTTTCCTACATACAAAAGTGGAAGAAAAATAATTATCATCATGAAAACATATGAAAGTATAGAGCCCCCTACAACAGCAGATATACAAAAGGCAAACAAAAAAGAATCAACTCTTATCAATCAATTACCAAGGGGCCAGAGCTATGGCACAGTGGGTTAAGCCTTGGCCTACAGCACCAGCATCCTATATGGGCACCAGTTTGAGTCCAGGCTTCTCCACTTCTGATCCAGTTCCCTGCTAATACACCTGGGAAAGCAGTGGAAGATGGTCCAGGTCCCTGAGGCCCTGTACCCACGTGGGAGATCTGGAAGAAGCTCCTGGCTTCAGCCTGGCCTAACCCCAGTCATTGTGGGCATTCGGGGAGTGAACCAGCACATGGAAGATCTCTCTCTCTGTTGCTCCTTCTTTCTCTGTAACTCTTTCAAATAAACAAATAAACCTTTAAAATAAATTACCAAACCACAAAAATGAACAATAACATATGAACAGAGAATATTCAAAATAAACAGAAATAATCTAAATGATAGGATTAATTCATTGCTTATCAATAATAACCTTAAATATAAATAGACTAGATTCCTCAATTAAAAGATATAAACATGGAGCTGGCATTGTGGTATAATGGGTTAAGCTACTGCCTGAAATGCCGGCATCCCCTATGGCTCCAGGTCAAGTCCTAGATGCCCCACTTCTGATCTGGCTCCCTGCTGGGGTGCCTGGGAAGGCAGAAGATGGCAGCCAAGGTAGACTCGGAGGAAACTCCTGACTCCTGGCTTCAGCTTGGCCCAATCCTGGCTGTTGCAGCCATTCAGGGAGTGGACCAGTGGATCAAAGACTCTCTCCTCTCTATCTTCCCACCTCTCTCTGCAACTCTGCTTTTCAGAGGAAAAAAATGAATCTTACAAACTAGCTGAATGGATCAAAATAAACAAGATCCAACCATAATGCTGCCTATAAGAAATTCACTTTACAAGTAAAATCACACAAATTAAAAATGAAAGGATGGAAAAAGTTACTCTAGATAACGGGAAACCACAAGCAAGCAAGAGTAGCTAAATTTATATCACACAAAATAAACTTTATGGGGCTGGCACTGTGGCATAGTAGATTAAGCCTCTGCCTGGGGTACCAGCATACCTTGTGGGTGACGGTTCTTGTCCCACTATCTGCTATGGCCTGAGAAAGCAGTAGAAGATGGCCCAAGTGCTTGAGCCTCTGCATCCACAAGGGAGACCTGGAAGAAGCTCCTGAATCAGGGCTTCAGCCTGGCCTAGCCCTGGTCATTCTGGTCATTTGGTGAGTCAATCAGCAAATGGAAGATCTCTCTCCCTGTCTTTCCCTCTCTCTATCTTTAACTCTACCTCTCAAATAAATACGTAAAACTTAAAAGCTAAAATCTTTAAAAAAAATCTGATAAAACCTGTTTAAAAAGTAACTATATAACGACCAAGGGGATTGATTCAACACAATGCTTTTTAAATGTATCTGCACTTAATATGCTGGAACACATTCAACTTTGTAGGAAAAAAATAATTATACCCAAAGGGAGAAATAAACTCCAATGCCATAACAGTGGTATACTTCAACACCTCATTTTCATCAGCAGACACATGCTCTAACCAAACAAACAAACAAACAAAAAAACTGACAAAGAAACCTCAGGGGGACAGCACTGTGGTGCAGAGGGTGAAGCCATCCCCTCAATGCCAGCAACCCATATGGGTGCCTATTTGTGTCCCAGTTGCTCCTCTTCTGATCTAGCTCCTTGCTTATGTACCTGGGAAAGCAGTGGAGGATGGCCTGAGTGCTTGGGTCCCTGCACCCACACGGGAGACCCAAAGGAGTCTCCTGGCTTCAGCCTAGCCCAGCCCTGATCATGCAGCCATTTAGGGAATGAACCAACAGATAGAAAATCTATCTTTGTATGTCCTTCTCTCTCTGCAACTTTGTATTTCAAATAAATAAATATTTTTTAAAAAAATAACCCTCATAATTAAACTATAATGTAAACTAGATTTAACATACATTTACAGAGAATTTCATCCAACAGCTACAAAATACATATTTTTTCATCAGCATGTGGAACAACCTTGGGGATATACCACATAGTAGGCTGCAACAAATTTTAAAAACATACAAGTCGGGGGTTCCAAGATGACAGAATAGTGACAGGGCGGTCTGATTTAGAATAAGCTACATTAACAATAAAATTTTTTTAAAAAGTGGAGAAAGTGCACTCTCAGGGTAAAGCTGCAGGGGAAACTGCAGTGGGAGGTCCCACGAAAGCAGCACAAACAGCCGGATCCACATGGAAGGTACAGACAAGGAGCAACAAAACAAAGAACCCAGCAGCTTGAAACCAGGGGAAAAAAGCACCCACTGTGGCAAACCAGATGAGCTAGGACTGCATGGGCCCATGCTGCTGTTGATACAGCTGGAGGGAGAGCTTAGTGAACTGTACCATTTCTGAGTCCGGCCCAGATCTCTCAGGGCAGCTGCGCAACTGCTCACCCAGAGTGGGGGAAAAAATAGTGTGTCTCTCACTCTCTCTCTCCTTCTTCCACCTACAACAGCGACCTGCAGCCAGTGGCGGGAAGGCTGGCACCATTTTTGGACAGAAGCAGTTGCAGCTGCTCTAGCTCTTGTGCACGCACCCAGCAACTACTGGGGCCACCCTCCACCCAGTCAGCAGGGGCAACCACAGCAGTTCAAGAGTCTCCACTGCACTAACTGCACCCACCTGGCAATGGGTGGGGAGGGGGAGCCATCCCTATAGAAGGGAAGTGCCACCCATGGGACTCTCCTACAAGCCCAACACAATTGTGAAGCAAGCGGGGCTGCGGCTGGTGGGTACTGTACATGCCTGTGATCCAGAGATCTTACCAGAGGGAAAAAACCCTTGTTCCCCCACAGACTTTGAATCTGTTTGGGAGAACCAGACTCGATTCAGCAGGATGGAACACACACCTCAGTCTCCCTTCGGACAGTATGGGCTAGCGAGGCAGAGTGGCCCCACTTGCACTCCTTGACCTGCAGAGCCCTGGGAGTTGAGAATGAGACAACACTGTGACTGCGTTAGAGGATGCAGGGTATGGCTGGGTTCTGAGCAACCACTGAGTGCTGCTGCACACTCTCAGAGCTCCTTGGTTGCCTAGAGCAGAAGGAACTTTGCTCACAAGAAGGACTGCACAAATCATGTCTGGTTCATACGGTGGTAAGGATGAGGGTTGAACATACTGGGGACTAACACCTGGGCATTCCTCAGGTTGGAGGAGAAGAGGTGGCACACCAACAGAGATGACCGTTTCTCACCATCCAGTTACTGGAGGAGAGCTACCATGCCCAATTTGGGTATTATCCTGGATACTTGCTCCTTCCTGGAGCACTGCCAGAGCTCCTTGGCCACACCCCACGCACACCGTTTGTCACTCACTGAAGGTGAATTCCACTAAGCAACAGAGGAAAAGCTCACAGATAAAAACCATCAGAGGAAAAAAAAATTTCACAAATGCCTAAAAATAAATACAGAAATTCGAGAAACAAAAATAAGGAAGACATTATGACACCCCCCCACCACCAAAGGAACACAACATTTCAATATTAGAATGTAAAGAGCAAGAGATTGAGGAAATGCTGGAAATGGAATTCAAAAAATTAAACGTGGGGCTGGCACTGTGGCACAGTGGGTTAAAGCCCGGGCCTGAAGTGCCAGCATCCCATGTGGGTACCAGTTCTAGTCCCAGCTGCTCCTCTTCCGATCCAGCTCTCTGCTATGGCCTGGAAAAGCAGAAGATGGCCCAAATGCTTGGGCCCCTGCACCCACGTGGGAGACCCGGAAGAAGCTCCTGGCTCCTGGCTTCAGATCAGCGCAGCCCTGGCCACTGCAGCCATCTGGGGAGTGAACCAGCAGATGGAAGACCTCTCTCTGTCTCTACCTCTCTCTTTCAAATAAATAAAATAAATCTCTTTAAAAAATTAATTACAAGATTACTAAAAAGTAATAAGAAGCAAATCCATGAATTAAAGAAAACCATATGATATGAATGACGATTTTCCCCATTAAATTGAGATTTTTAAAGAGAAATCAAAATAAAATATTAGAAATGAATAATTCAATAGATCAAATAAAAAAATGTAGTGGAAAGCCCTAACGACATAGTTGGTGAGGTAGAAGAAATAACACCCAAGCTAAAAGAAAAATCTCTGGAAATTTTACAGTAAGACCAAAAAAAAAAAAATTAGAAACCTTAAAAATAGTGTTGGAGATCTATGGGATAATATCAAATGACCCAACATACAGATCTTAGGAGTGTCAAAACGTTTGGCAAGACAAAAGAGACTAGAAGGTCTACTTAGTGAAATAATTACAGAAAACTTCCCTAAACCGGAGAAAGAAAGGAATATCCAAGTATAGGAAGTACATAGAACTCCCAATAGACACGACCAGAAAAGATCTTCATATGACACACTGTAGTCAAACTCTACACAGTAAAACATAAAGAAAATATTCTAAAATGTGTATGAGAGAAACACCAGATTACTTTCAGAGGACCTCCAATTAGATTCACAGCTGACTTTCTCGTCAGAAACCTACAGGCTAATCTGCACATTAATATTTATTGCAGCTCAATTCACAATAGCTAAGACCTGGAACCAACCCGAATGCCCATCAACAGTAGACTGGATAAAGAAATTATGGGACATGTACTCCATAGAATACTATACAGCAGTAAGAAACAACAAAACCCGGTCATTTGCAACAAGATGGAGGAATCTGAAAAACATCATGCTGAGTGAATTAAGCCAGTCCCAAAGAGACAAATATCATTTGTTTTCCCTGATCGGTGAAAACTGAGCACCAAAGGGGAAACCTGTTGAAGTGAAATGGACACTATAAGAAACAAAGACCTGATCAGCTCTTGTCCTGACTCTAGATGTACAATGTAATACTTTATCCTTTTAGTATTTGTTGTTGTTGTTGTTGTTCTAATACTAGTGGTTCAACTCTGTAATTAACACACAATTATTCTTAGGTGTTTAAATTTTAACTGAAAAGTGATCCCTGTTAAATTTAAGAGTGGAAAAAGAGAGGAAGGAGATGTACAATTTGAGACATGCTCAATCGGACTTGCCCCAAATGGTGGAGTTAGAAATGTGCCAGGGGATTCCAACACAATCCCATCAAGGTGGCATGTACCAATGCCATCTCACTAGTCCAAGTGATCAATTTCAGTTCATAATTGATGGCTCTGATAGGTCTAAGAGTCAAAGGGATCACACAAACAAGACAAGTGTCTGCTAATACTAACTGATAGAATCAAAAAGGGAGGGAAGGATCCAACATGGGAAGCAGGATACACAGCAGACTCATAGAATGGCAGATGTCCTAAACAACACTCTGGCCTCAGAATCAGCCCTTAAGGCATTCGGATCTGGCTGAAGAACCCATGAGAGTATTGTAGGCATGGAAAGCCAAGATACCATGGAAAAAAAAAAAAAAAACCTAAATGAAAGATCTCTGTGAGTGAGATCCCAGTGGAAAGAACAGGGCCATCAAAGAAGGAGGTACCTTTCTCTGAAGGGAGGAGAGAACTTCCACTTTGACTATGACCCTATCGGAATAAGACCAAAGTCAGCGAACTCTAAAGGCTTCCATAGCCCTGGCAACTCATGACTAGAGCCTAGGGAGATTACTGACGCCATGAACAGGAGTGTCAAATTGTTAAGTCAGCAGCAGGAGTCACTGTGTACTTACAACCCATGTGGGATCTGTCCTTAATGTGTTGTCTAATGTGCAGTGATGCTATAACTAGTACTAAAACAGTATTTTTACACTTTGTGTTTCTGTGTGGGTACAAACTGATGAGGTCTTTACTAATTATATACTGAAACGATCTTCTGTATATAAAGATAATTGGAAATGAAAAAAAAAAAACCTGGTGTTAAATTGGAAATGGCATAGAAAATTAATTAATTTTTTTAAAAAAATATTATGTAGGATATCTGTCTTTAATGTGCTGTACACTGTTATTTAATTCTATAACTAGTACTCCAATGGTATTTTTTTCACTTTGTGTTGCTATATGGGGGCAAACTGTTGAAATCTTTACCTAACATATACTAAACTGATCTTCTGTATATAAAGAGAATTGAAAATGAATCTTGATGTGAATGGAAGGGGAGAGGGAGTGGGAAAGGGGAGGGTTGCAGGTGGGAGGGAAGTTATGGGAGGGGGGAAGCCATTGTAACCCATAAGCTGTACTTTGGAAATTTATATTCATTAAATAAAAGTTTAATAAATGAAAAAAAAAAAAGAAACCTACAGGCTAGAAGACAATGGCAAGATATAATACAAATTTTTTTTTAATTTTTTTATTTTTGACAGGCAGAGTGGACAGTAGAGGGAGACAGAGAGAAAGGTCTTCCTTTTTGCGGTTGGTTCACCCTCCAATGGCTGCCGCGGTAGGCGCGCTGCGGCCGGCGCACCGCACTGTTCCGATAGCAGGAGCCAGGTGCTTCTCCTGGTCTCCCATGGGGTGCACAGCCCAAGAACTTGGGCCATCCTCCACTGCACTCCCTGGCCACAGCAGAGAGCTGGCCTGGAAGAGGGGCAACCGGGACACGATTGGTGCCTCGACCGGGACTAGAACCCGGTGTGCCGGCGCCGCAGGCGGAGGATTAGCCTAGTGAGCCACGGCGCCGGCCATATAATACAAATCTTAAGAGAAAAAAGCTGTCAACCCAGAATACTGTACCCTGCAAAGCTCTCATTTACGAATGAAGGTGAAATAAAGACCTTCCATAACAAAAATTGAAATATTTTGTCACCACTCATCCAGCCTTACAAAAGATGCAGAAGGATGTGATACACACAGAAACACAAAAAGACAGATATCATCATGAAAGAATGTGAAGACAGAAAATCCCCCAGTAGAAGTACAAAAGAAACCCAAAACAAACAACAGGAATATTAATAGAAAAATGGTAGGGCCAAGTAGTTATTTACCAATAGTTACCTCAAATGTAAATGGCTTAAACTCTCCAGTTAAAAGATACAGACTGGCAGAATGGATTAAAAAAACAAGACCCATGTATTTGCTGCCTATAAGAAATACACTTCACCAACAAAGATACATGCAGACTGAAAGTAAAAGGATGTGAAAAGTTATTTCATGCTAATGGAAATAAAAAAGGGAAACGGTAGCCATCCTAATATCAGACAAAATAGACTGACACAAAAATTGATAAAAGAGACAAAGAAGGGCACTATGTAATGATTAAGGGATCAACGTAACAGGAAGACACGACTAAAATAAATGCATATGCATAAAATTACAGGGTACCTGGCTATTAAAAAATGTTAAAGGATCTAAAGGGAGACATAGACTTCAATTCAAGAGCAAGGGGGGACTTCACCACCCCACATTCATCAACGTATAGATCAAGCAGACAGAAAATCAACAAAGAAACAACAGAGCTAATCAACATTATGGTCCAAAATGTACCTGATTGATACTTACAGAACTTTTCACCCCACAGTTGCAGAATACACATTCTTCTAAGCATTGCACAGTACCTTCTCTAGGACAGACTATACGCTAGGCCATAAAGCAAGTCTCAGCAAATTCAAAAAAATCAAAATCATACCATGCACCTTCTCTGACCACAATGGAATGAAGCTCGAAACCAACAACTCAAGAATCTCAAGAACATACGCAAACACGTGGAGACTCAACAACATGCTCCTAAATGAACAGTGAATCATAGAAGAAATCAAAAGAGAAAACAAAAACTTTCTGGAAACAAATGAAGTTGACAATCCACCACATCAAAACTTATGGAATGGGGGCCGCCGCTGTGGCACAAAAGGTAAAGCCGCCACCTGTAGTGCCAGCATACCATGTGGGCACCGGTTCAAGTCCCAGATGCTCCACTTCCAATCCATCTCTGCTATGACCTGGAAAAGCAGTAGAAGATGGCCCAAGTCCTTAGGCCCCTGCATCTGCATAGGAGATCCTGGCTTCGGACTGGTGCAGCTCCAGCCACTGTGGCCAATTGGGGAGTGAACCAGCAGATGAAGACCTCCCTCTCCCCTCTCCCCGCCTCCAACCCCCTACCTTTTGCCCTCCTTTTCCCTCTCCCCTCTCTGTGTAACTCTTTCAAATAAATAAATAAACCTTTAAAAAAAACTTATAGGATACAGTAAAAGCAAAGTTAAAGAGGGAAGTTTAGGGGTGGGTGCTGTGGCGTAGTAGGTTAGGTCTCTGCCTTCTGGGCACTAGTTTGAGTCTCAGCTGCTCCTCTTCTGATGCAGCTCTCTGCTATGGCCTGGGAAAGCAGTGGAAGATGGCCCAAGTGCTTGGGGCCCTGCACCCACGTGGAAGACCCAGAGGAAGCTCCTGGCTCCTGGCTTCAGATCAGCTCTGCTCCAGCCATTGTGCCCATTTGGGGAGTGAATCAGTGGATGGAAGATCTCTCTGTCTCTTTCTTTCTGTCTATAACTCTGCCTCTCAAACAAATAAATAAGTCTTCTTTTAAAAAAAAAAAAAGAGGGAACTATATAGCAATTAGTGCCTACATCAAGAAACTGGAAAGTCGCCAAATAAATGAACTATCAATGCATCTCAAGGACCTAGAAAAAAAAAACAACAACAAACTAAACCCCAAATTAGGAGGAGGAAATAAATAATTAAAATTAAGGAAGAAACCAAAATTGAAGTCAAAAATATACAAAAAAAATCAATGAAATGAGAGCTGATTTTTTGAAAAAAATAAATCAAATTGACACACCATTGGCCCAACTAACCAAGAAAAATAGGAAGAAGACCTAAATCAATAAAATCAGAGATGAAAAAGGAAATGTAACAAGAGGCACCACAGACATAAAAAGAATCATCAGGAATTACAACCAAAAAAAAAAAGCCAATAAATTGGCAAACCTAGAAGAAATGGATAGATTCCTGGACACATACAATAATCCTAAAATGAGTCACAAAGACATAGAACACCTAAACAGACCAATAACCAAGATAGAGATTGAATCAGTAACAAAGACCCTTCTTCCAACAAAGAAAAACCCAGGGCCTGATGGCTTCACTGCTGAATTCTACCAGACATTTAAAGAAGAACTAATTCCAATTCTCCTCAAGCCATTCAAAACAACTGAAAGGGAGGAATCCTCTCAAACTCCCTCTATGAAGCCTGCATCACCTTAATTCCTAAACCTGAAAAACATACAACAGAAAAACTGAACTATAGGCCAATATCATGAAGACCATAGATGCAAAAATCCTCAAAATACTAGCCAACCAAATCCAACAAAACATCAGAAAGATAATTTACCTGGACCAAGTGGGATTTATCACTGGTATGCAAGGATCACTCAACATTTGAAAATCAATAGATGTAATACACCACATTAACAAACTGAAGACCAAAAACCATATGGTTATTTCAATCAATGCAGAGAAAGCATTTGACAAAATTCAATACCCTTTTATGATGAAAACCTTATGCAAACTGGGTATAGAAGGAACTCTCCTCAACATAATCAAAGCAATTTATGACAAACCCACAGCCAGCATCCTACTGACTGGGGAAAAAATTGGAGGCATTCTCACTAAGATCCAGAACCAGACAAGGGTGCCCACTCTTAACACTACTACTCAATATAGTTCTGGAAGGTTTGGCCAGAGCCATTAGGTAAAAAAAAAAAAAAAAAAAAAAAAGGAAATCAAAGGGATACAAATTGGGAAGGAAAAAGTCCAACTATCCCTACTTGCAGATGACATGATTCTATATATAGGGGATCCAAAAGACTCCACCAAAAGACTATTGGAACTCATAGACAAATTTGGTAAAGTGGCAGGATATAAAACCAACATACAAAAATCAACAGCCTTTGTATACACAGACAATGCTATAGCTGAGAAAGAACTTCTAAGACCAATCCCATTCACAATAGCTACAAAAAACTTCAAGTACCTTGGAATAAATTTAACCAAGCATGTCAAAGATCTCTACAATGAGAACTACAAAACATTAAAAAAAAAAAAAAGTGGAAAAATCTTCCATGTTCATGGATTGGAAGAATCAACATCATCAAAATGTCCATACTTCCAAAAGCAATTTATATGACAAAACTGCAACAACATTCTCTCAGATTAGAAAAAATGATGCTACAATTCATATGGAAACACAAGAGATCCTGAATAGCTAAAGCAATCTTAAACAATAAAAACAAAGCTGGAGGCATCACAATACCAGATTTCAAGATATACTACAGGGCAGTTATAATCAAAACAGCCTGGTAATGGCATAAAAACAGACATATAAATCAATGGAGCAGAACAGAAACCCCAGAAATTAATCCAGGCATCTACCACCAATTTATCTTTGGCAAAGGAGGAAAAATCAACCCCTGGAGCCAAGACAGTCCCTTCAACAAATGGTGCTGAGAAAACTGGATCTCCACATACAGAAGTATAAAACAAGACCTCTACCATACACCTTACACAGAAATCCACTCAAAATGGATCAGAGACCTAAATTTACAAGACCTCTACCATACACCTTACACAGAAATCCACTCAAAATGGATCAGAGACCTAAATTTACAAGACCTCTACCATACACCTTACACAGAAATCCACTCAAAATGGATCAGAGACCTGAATCTGTAACATGATACCATCAAATTACTAGAGAACATTGGGGAAACTACAACACATTAGCAAAGGGAAAGACTTCTTGGAAAAGACTCCAGAAGTATAGATAATCAAAGCCAAAATTTACAAGTGGGATTACATCAAACTGACAGACTTCTATGCTGCAAAAGAAACACTCTCAGCAAAGTGAAGAGACAACTGAAAGAATAGGAGAAAATATTTGCAAATTATGCAACTGATAAGGGATTAACTTTCAGGATCTATAAAGAACTCAAGAAACTCAACAACCAAAAAATAACCTAGTCAGGAAATAGGCAAAGGACCTGATACATCTCAAGGAATTAGAAAAGCAAAAAACAAACAAAACCTCAAATTAGCAGAAGAAAAGAAATAACAAAGATCAAAGTAGAAATAAATAAAATGAAATAAATGAGTTGATTTTTTGAAAGGACAACAAACCTGAAAGACTTAGCTAGTCTAATAAAAAAAAAAAGACTCAAATAAAATCAGAGATGAAAATGGAGATATTGCAACTGATAGCACAAAATACAAAGGATCCTGGGACTAATATGAACTATAAGCCAACAAACTGGAAAATGTAGATTAACTGGGTACATATGACCTACCAAAGCTGAACCATAAAGACATAGAAAACCTGAATAAACCAATAATGATGAAAGAGACTTAATAAGTAAGAAAGTTTCCCAACAAAGAAAACCCCAGGACTCGATGACTTCACAAATGAGCTCTACTAAACTTTTAACAAAGAACTAACACCAATTCTTCTCAAACTATTCTGAAATAATGAAAAGGAAGGAATCCTTCCAAACTCATTCTAGAAGATCACTATCACTCTGATAATAAAGCCAAAAAAGATCAGAAACCTACAAACTAATCTCCATAATGAACACAATTGGAAAAATTCAACAAAATACTAATAAATCAAATCCCAACATTATATCAAAAATTAATTCACTGTGATTTACAGGATTTATCCCAGCAATGCAGAGATGGTTCAACATATGCAAAACAAACACATATCATGTCAACAAAATGAATGATAAAAATCACATGATCATCTAAATAGACTCAGAAAAAGCACACAATAAAATCCACTATTTACTCATGATTAAAACTCTGAACAAACTAAGTGTAGAAACATAATGCTTCAACACAATAAAGGCTCCATATGATAAACCTGCAGCAAACATCACACTGAATAGGGAAATTCAGAAAGCATTTCCTCTAGGAGCTGGAGCTAGTACGCTTACTCTTCCCTCTCAACCTTATACTGCAAGTCTTAGCTACAGCAATTAGACAGGAGAAAGAAATAAAAGTAACACAGATAAAGGCAAGAGGAGGGGCTGGCATTGTGGCACATTGGACTAAGCTGCCATTTGTGATCCAGCATCCCATACCAGAGTACTGGTTCAAGGCCCAGCTATACCAAAAGCAATAGGATGACAGCCCAAGTACTTGGATCTATGCCACTCATGTGGGAGAATGGATGGAGTTCTTGGCTTCAGCCTGGCCTAGCCTAGCTGTAATGATCACTTGGGGAAAGAACAAGCAGATGGAAGATCTTTCTCTCCCCAACTCCCTATCATTCTGCCTTTTGAATAATTTTTTTTTTTTTTAAAAAAGAGGAAATCGGCCGGTGCCACGGCTCAATAGGCTAATCCTCCGCCCGTGGCGCTGGCACCCCAGGTTCTAGCCCCTGTCGGGGTGCTGGATTCTGTCCCGGCTGCTCCTCTTCCAGTCCAGCTCTCTGCTGTGGCCTGGGAGTGCAGTGGAGGATGGCCCAAGTGCTTGGGCCCTGCACCCACATGGGAGACCAGGAGAAGCACCTGGTTCCTGGCTTCGGATCAGCACGGTGTGCGGGCTGCAGCGCACCAGCCCCAGCGGCCATCGGGAGGTGAACCAACGGAAAAGGAAGACCTTTCTGTCTCTCTCACTGTCCACTCTGCCTGTCCAAAATAAAATAAAATAAAATAAAAAAGAGGAAATCAATGCTGAAATTTTGGTACAGCAGGTTAAGCGTCCATTTGCAATGCTGGCATCCCATACAGACCCCAGTATAAGTTCTGGCTGCTCCATTTCCAATGCAGCTTCCTTCTAATGTGTCTGGGAAAAGAAGCAGAGATGGCCCAAGTATCTGCGCTCCTGCCATCCACATGGGAAACCCAGATGGAGTTCCAGGCTCCTGGCTTCAGCCTGGTCCAGCCCAGGCTTTTGAGGCCATTTGTGGAATGAACCAGTAGATGAAGGATTGATCTCTCACTTGCTCTCTCTCTCCCTAACTCTGCCTTTCAAATAAATATATTTTTTTAAAAAAATAGGAAGTCAAATTATCCCATAATGTAGAAGATTCAATATGCAGACAAATCTCAAGTCTCCACCAAAAGATTACTAGAACTGATCAACAAGTTCAGTGAAGTTGTAGGACACAAAATCAACACACAAAATTCCATAGCATTTGTATACATTAATAACAAATTCAGTTAAAAAAACATCAAAATCTGCCCTATTCACACAGCTACCAAGAGTAATAAAATATCTAGGAATAAATTTAACTAAGCATATAGAAGAGCTCTACAAAGAAAATTATAAAGCATTGAAGAAAGAAATTGAAGTGTGGAGAGGAGAGAACTCTTATATACTGTTAGTAGAATGCAAATTAATAACAGCCAGTATGGAAAACAGTATGACATTTTCTCAAAAAATCTAAAAATAGGTCTACCACATGATCCAGCTATCCCCCTTCTGAGTATATATTCAAAGAAAATGAAATCAGGATTTCCCGGGAGCGGCAAGATGGCGGAATAGGAAGGGAGCACATTGATAGTTCAGCAAGACACACAGGTTAATAAAAGTGGAGATACTGCAGGGTCAAGGAAGAGTAGGGGAAGAAACAGCAGCGGAAACTCTTCCGGAACTAGTGATTCACAGTGGACCTGCGTGGAGAGCGTGGGAGCCCAAGTTCGGGACACCAGCGGCAGACTCAACACACCAGCGCTGGAACGCGAGGTGAGCCAAACCTCAATAGCCCGAGACACCAGCGGGCAAGCGGAAAGAGGAGACTAGAGGGAACGAGGCTTGAAACTCCGTGGGGAAAAGTTCACCAGGCTAACTAGAAGAGAGAGAGGGAAAAAAAAAAAAAAGTGACCGATAGGGACACGAGTTTCTCTCTCTCTGCTCACCCCTCAAAGGCGAGCAAGACAAAGAGCAGGCGCCATTTTGGACATACGTCATAAGCAGGGCGACCTCAGGTCTGCACCAGCCCTGAGCCTAGCAGAAAAACCTGACTCTGGGGGGAGGGGTGAAATAACAGGAGATTAGCATCTAATTTGGCAATCCAGTGGGAGACTGCAGGAGAATTGGAGCCCACACCGAGGGCAGCAGAGATTCCCTGTGTGGTCCTTGGGAAAGAGCTTCCGATCTCTGGCTCCTGTGGGTATATCATTCGCCTGCTACCTACCTCCAATTACGTTCAGCTGTGCGGAATTACTTCCCTTTTGAATCAAAAAAAAAAAAAAAAGAGAGAGATTTACCACACCTAACCTGGGAGTGTCATCTTTGACACACCCTCAACCCTGAGGAACCAAACACAGCTCTCAGTCCACACTTATCTCAAGCCTCTAAGGCTCCACCGAAAGCAGACAGTCCTCTTAATATAGAGCCATAGTGTAACAAGAAAAAATACCACAGTGAAGAAACCAAATATCTCCAACATGCCATACAACAAACGCAAAAACCGAGGTAACAAGAACAAGGAAGACACTATGATGCCCCCAAATGAAAAAGACACCCCAATTCAAGATTATGAAGATGATGAGATAGAAGAAATGCAAGAAGCGGATCTCAAAAAATTGATAAGAACATTAAGAAGTTCTCAAAAACAAATTCTTGAACTACAGAAATCCTTAATGGACAAGATAGAAAATCTCTCTCGTGAAAAGGAAATATTAAGGAGGAATCAAAATGAAATGAAACAACTAGTGGAACAAGAAACTCTGATAGTGACAAAAAACCACAATGAAATGAAGAACTCAATAGATCAAATGACAAACACATTAGAGAGCCTTAAAAACAGAATGGGCGAAGCAGAAGAGAGAATATCAGACTTAGAAGACAGAGAACAGGAAAGGAAACAGGCAAACCAAAGAAAAGAAGAAGAAATTAGAAATCTAAAAAATATTGTCGGGAATCTACAGGATACTATTAAAAAACCTAATATTCGGGTGCTAGGAGTTCCTGAAGGCATGGAGAGGAAGAAAGGATTAGAAGGCATTTTCAGTGAGATACTAGCAGAAAATTTCCCAGGTTTGGAGAAGGACAGAGGCATCTTAGTACAGGAACCTTATAGAACCCCTAATAAACATGACCAAAAGAGATCCTCACCACGACACATTGTAATCAAACTCACCACAGTGAAACATAAAGAAAAGATTCTAAAAGGTGCAAGAGAGAAACGTCAGATTACTCTCAGAGGATCTCCAATTAGACTCACAGCAGACTTCTCATCAGAAACCCTACAAGCTAGAAGGGAATGGCGAGATATAGCCCAGGTATAACTGCCAGCCCAGAATATTATATCCTGCAAAGCTCTCATTTGTGAATGAAGGTGAAATTAAGACTTTTCATAGCAAACTGAAACTGAAAGAATTTTTTTTTCCACTCATCTTGCCCTGCAAAAGATGCTTAAAGATGTGTTACACACAGAAACACAGAAACATGGTCACCAATATGAAAGAAGGTAAAGGAAGGAAACCTCACAGCAAAAGATCACAGGAAGCTGAATTTCTCTTTGACATAGAATTAAACTCTGATGCTCTGTTAAAGCAATGTGTTAAAGTAATCTAAAAACAAAAAGCAATTCAAATCAATTGGCAATCTACAAAAAGAGTTAAAGATTTTAAAAGCTATTATTAAAATTGCTATATTGGTCTATTATGCTATGTTATATGTGTGTACATATTGTATGTCCACATGGGGAAATTTTATTAAGAGTTTTATTTTAAATGGCTTATAGATAAGATTGTCCATAAATTTAAGCTGCTAAAATGAATCAAAGATACATTTTAATTTGTGTGACCTGAATCTGTGTATCATGTTTTAAACTTGTTGGTAAAAAGAAACTAAAAACATTTTAGATGGTTGTGCTTAAGTTTACTGGTTAAACAAACTACACCATGTTAGATATTTAAGAGGTGTTTTCAAATACATGATTCTTAAAATTTATAGAAGGCATTGGACCTTCTGGTAAATGTTTTCTTAAGTTGTTATCTAATGGTTGAAACGGTTTGCTAAGTATTCATGTGATATTGCTATTGTCAGCGAGCGATCTAGGACTTGCTCCCTCATTTCTCTATTCTAAGCCCAACTTGTTCTTTCATTTCTCTATTCTCTTCAAGATAGGAAACTAATTCTATTATGAAGGAATCTGTAGGACGTACAATTTAATCTTTAGACCTTATAAAAGAGATGGCTAACATTTTTCTGTAATAGCATAGCCAAAATAAGAACTTAAATAATAATCTCATAGCTAGATTCACTTCGCCATCAGCAAAGTATACAGTAAGTAGAAAAAACCTCCCTTTCAGACCAAAGGGAAAGAAAGTTTTAAAGTGAGAATATAATTTTCCTCATGGGCATTGTCTACCTTAGAAAAACTACTACAGAACATGCCTGTGACTATAGACTTGTAGTTCAGGCCACCGAAGATTAGAGATGGGACATGGGCACTCCCTTGACTTGCATCCTCTGGTCTGCTTTAACACAAACCAGGAGGAAAAGAAAGCTAGGCATCAAGGGCAAGGGGTGGCAGGCCTATTAATGGCTGATCTGTACAGTGATCTGCCCTCAAGGAGACCCAACAGGCCAGTCTACTGCAGTGGCTTTCAATGTGGTAAGCCTGGGCTTCAGCAGAAGTCAGCTTGTGAAGAGCCCTGGCAGCTCTGCCAAGAGTTGGATCACTGGAAATGGACCTGCCCTGGAGTCGAAGGATGCCCAGGTCAGAGCCACAGATCTTATTGGCTCTAAGCTGAAAAGCCCTTCACTCAGCCCAACTTCCAAAGTGACCACTGCAGCTGAGGGGATGGTCAAGTAGGGTCAGCAACATTGCAGGCAGAACTGTAAATTTCTTGTTAGAGATGCCACCTGCCTTTACCTGGCCAGCTCTCCTCCCAGGCCAGCCAAGTAATGAAAGTCAACAGAGTGCCTTCCCCTAGGAGGTTCACACCTCCCTTAGGATATACCCCATGTGAAGAGATAGATAGGTCTGGGCCTCTTAACTTACAAGGCCTAAAGCCCACCAGATTATTATCAAGCCCCTTCTATCAGGTTCTATTTGCCTCTCAATCAGAAAACTTAATTGTAGCTTAGACAGCACCTTTCTTAGCTCCTCTAATAATGACTCTGTCCTTTGTTCTAGACCCTGTCTAGCACACTTAAGCCTCATTCCTTTGTAATCATAACCTCTACTCAACCACCTATGGCTCTACTCCCAACCTGTGTGTACTGATGGTCCTCTTCCCCACTTAATGCTGTATAATTGTTCAAACCTGGTAAATGCCACTCTTAGGATCATTGGTTACTATCCTCACTCTGTCTTTTATGACCTTGTCTAAATATGATCAGAGTCGGCAAACTTGGAAGGCTTCCATAGCCTTGGCAACTCATGACGACAGCCTAGGGTGGTTACTGGCGCCATAAACTAGAGTGTCAATTTGTTGGGTCAACAACAGGAGCCACTGTGCACTTGCTCCTCATGTGGGATCTCTGTCCTTAATGTGCTGTACATTGTGATTTAATGCTATAACTAGTACTCAAACAGTATGTTTCACTTTGTGTTTCTATGTGGGTGCAAACTGTTGAAATCTTTATACTAAATTGATCTTCTGTATATAAAGAGAATTGAAAATGAATCTTGATGTGAATGGAAGGGGAGAGGGAGCGGGAGAGGGGAGGGTTGTGGGTGGGAGGGAAGTTATGGGAGGGGGAAGCCATTGTAATCCATAAGCTGTACACTGGAAATTTATATTCATTAAATAAAAGTTTAAAAAAAAAAAAAGAAAAAGAAAATGAAATCAGCATATCAAACAGGAACCTGCACTCCCATGTTTACTGATACACTATCCACTATAAGCTACGAAATCAATATAGATGCCCATCAACGAATGACTGGGTAATGAAAATGTGGTGCATATATATGCATAACAGAACATTAAGCCATAAAAAAGAAAGGTACCACAACAAAATAGATGGAACTAGAGTACATTATGTTAAGTGAAGTAAGTCAGACTCAGAAAACAAACCGTTATCACATGTTCTGTCTCATACACAGAGGTTAAAACAAAGTCAATCTGGGGGCTGGCACTGTGATGCAGTAGGTTAATCCTCCGCTTGCAGCGCTGGAATCCCATATGGGCGCGGGTTCTAGTCCCGGCTGCTCCACTTCCAGTCCAGCTCTCTGCTATGGCCTGGGAAAGCAGTGGAAGATGGCCCAAGTCCTTGGGCCCCTGCACCCTCGTGGGAGACCTGGAAGAAGCACCTGGCTCCAGTTTTCAGATCGGTGCAGCTCCGGCCATTTGGAGAGTGAACCAACAGAACAAAGACCTTTCTCTCTTTCTCTCCCTCTGTCTGTAACTCTCTCAAATAAAATAAATACAATCTTTAAAAAATTAAGTATAAAGTTTTTTTTAAAAAAAAAAAAGTCAATCTGGATACAAAATAGTGATTCCTAGAGTTTGGGAAGGGACAAAGGCAAAGGGAGATTGGGTAACAGGTACCAAAAAAGTAAGACAGGGGCTGGTGCTGTGGTGTAGCGGGTAAAGCCTCCGCCTGCAGTGCCGGCATCCCATATGGGTGCCAGTTTGAGTCCCGGCTGCTCTGCTTTTAATACAGCTCTCTGCTATGGCCTGGGAAAGCAGAAGATGGGCCCAGTCCTTAGGCCCCTGCACCGACGTGGGACACCTGGAAGAAGCTCCTGGCTCCTGTTTTCCGACTGGCTCAGCTCTAGCCATTGCAGCCATCTGGGGAATGAACCAGCAGGTGGAAGATTGACATATTTCTCTCTCTCTCTCTCTCTCTCTCTCTCTCCCTCCCTCCCTCCCTCTCTCCCTCCCTCTCTCCCTCTCTCCCTCTCTCCCTCTCCCTCTCTCCCTCTGCATCTCTGTATCTCTTTCAAATAAATAAATAAATCTTAAAAGAGTAAGATGGAATAATTTCTAGTGTTCTACAGCACAGTGGGGTAACTATGGTTCAAAATAACCTATGAGGCCGGCGCCATGGCTCACTAGGCTAATCCTCCGCCTGTGGCGCCGGCACCCTGGGTTCTAGTCTTGGTTGGGGCGCCAGATTCTGTCCCAGTTGCTCCTCTTCCAGTCCAGCTCTCTGCTGCAGCCCAGGAGGGCAGTGGAGGATGGCCCAAGTGGTTGGGCCCTGCACCCACATGGGAGACCAGGAAAGCACCTGGCTCCTGGCTTCGGATCAGTGCAGCACGCCGGCCATGGCGGCCATTTGAGGGGTGAACCAACAGAAGGAAGACCTTTCTCTCTGTCTCTCTAACTCTGTCAAAAATAAATAAAATAACCTATGATCATTTTTATGGACAGAGGAACTTGAAGGCTCCAAAGTGACAAGAAGGAAATGTCAATTAACCTGGTTTGATCTGTATACAACGTATGTGTTTACTGAAGTATCTTGCTGTATCTCATGAACGTGTACAATTGAAAAACATTTTTAAATGCTATCATGTGAAAAGGGGACTGTGCTCACTTCACATACCTCAGTAGGTAAAACTGGATGCTATAGTGATTAAATTTTAAGAATTTTTCAAATAATCAGGCTGTCCCTTTTTTAAAGCAGAATTTCTAGGTTCTGTGAATTCTCCAAATTGAAACTCAAATTTTGGATGTATGTACAAATAGCATGTACATTTTTCTTTTCTTTTTTTTGGATTTTTATTTTTTATTTTTATTTTTATTTTTTTTTTATTTTTGACAGGCAGAGTGGACAGAGAGAGAGAGACAGAGAGAAAGGTCTTCCTTTTGCCGTTGGTTCACCCTCCAATGGCCGCCGCGGTAGCGCGCTGCGGCCGGCGCACCGCGCTGATCCGATGGCAGGAGCCAGGTGCTTATCCTGGTCTCCCATGGGGTACAGGGCCCAAGCACTTGGGCCATCCTCCACTGCACTCCCTGGCCACAGCAGAGAGCTGGCCTGGAAGAGGGGCAACCGGGACAGGATCGGTGCCCCAACCGGGACTAGAACCCGGTGTGCCGGCGCCGCAAGGCGGAGGATTAGCCTAGTGAGCCGTGGCGCCGGCCGAGCATGTACATTTTTCTACAGAGAAAAATATACAGCTTTCATCGGATTCAGAAAGGGGCATATAACCCAAAAATTATTAAAATTCACTACTTTTAAAATGTTAACAAAGTTTGGTTCCTCATATATATCATTCAGGTGGGATTTGGGGACAGGCATCGCAGCACAGCGGGGTTTAAGCCACTACCTGGGATGCCCACATTCCATACAGGAGTGCTGGTTTGAATCCCAGATACTGTGCCTCTGATCCAGCTTCCTGTTAATGCACACTCTGAGATGCAGCACAGGATGGCTCAAGTACTTAGGCTCCTGACACCCACACAGGAGACCCAAATGGATTTCTAGGCTCTTGGCTTTTGCCTGGTCCAGCCCTACTTGTGAGCTTTTGGGAGAGTGAACCAGCAGATGGAAGTCCTGTGTTTGTGTGTCAGTTTGCCTTTCAAGTAGATGAAAACAAATCAACATTAAAAAGAAAAAGGTTTTGCCTAGATTATACTACTTCAGTAATTTGTAATGTGGAAAGAGAATTCACAATACTGTAGCTTCATAAGTTAAATTTATTCATGTAAAAGTATTTATTATTCATGTAAAAGTATATATTATGTCAGGCACTAAAAAATACTGGTTACAAAAAAAGACAAAGGTTCCTATCCTCATGCAGCTTGCATTCTTAACGAAGACGACCAAAAAAAAAGTAAGCAAGTGAGAAGATTTCACACTAGAGTACCTCAAAAAATCATGGAAAGGGGTATTAAATAAATTTACTTTGAAGCAAAAAAAATTGCAATTCGTGCACAGTTTTTGCATGATGCACATTTTCCATAAATTTTTGAAGATATCTTGTATTACACAGGGATTCAATGAAGAAAATAAAACAAGATGGTTTCACAATACACATTTCCATGGAGATTTTGAAGATCTTTTGTACTATATAGGAATTCAGTGAAGAAAACAAGATGGAATGGGAGTGACAGAATGGAAAGTTATTTTAGCTAGGGTCATTAGGGAAAGTCTCTCTGAATAGGTTACACTTATGCTGAAACTTGAATAGAAAGAAAGAAGCTAATGTAAGAATACTTCAGGAATAAAGATCAGAAAGGACAAAGATCCTAAAAGTTGAGAACATTAAATACCAGCATCTGAGTTCTCAGGGGAGAAGCAACATCTATTCTCCTCTCTATACCCTCCTCAACACTGGTAAGAGCACCTCACACTCACATTCAATAGTACTTGTTTAAGATAATTCACTATAATGGGAATTCAACTCAATAATTAAAAAAAAACTGTTTTAGAAGAATCTTCACTATACAAGAGCATCATGAATTTATTCCTTCCAAGGCAAACATTATTAGACAAAACGAGGAAAGCCTTTAGATTTTTTCAGTAAGACAGAAGAGAAATGACAAATGTGCAAAGATGTTTTCAAAGTCTCTTCCAGGTGGACAGTCTTAACAAGCATGAAGATTACAAAGCAAATTCTGTAACGAGAATTGTGTGTTCAGTCTGCTCTCCACTCCTAAAGCTTGGTGCTCCACGTTTATAGCGTATGTAATCTGTGCTGCTCAGGATGGAACTACAGAGCACAGATCAGAAGGCAATGGATTACAGTCCACAAGGAGCTGTCCAGCAGTCAACAGGTTCAGCAACGGTGGCAGCGTTCAGAGCCCATAAAATCGTGACTCAAGGATGTTAATGGAACAACTCAAAAGAGAAAGTTACCAGTAAAACTTCCGACTACAGAGAATAGTTCTGCTCCTTCTCCCAGCCTTCAGCACCCATACCTTCACATTCATTCTGTAAAAGCCCAGGAATGCAGTCCAGGGGATGGGCTTTTAAACAGCACCACACCAGTAACAAAGGATTGACAGGTGGTCAACCTCCAAGACAAATATTGCTTAATTAAGAGGTACGCAGTAATTTGTTCGTTCTCAGCTCAGTCACTGAAACGTGGCTTATTAAAGTCTTCAGGTTATGTTTCTAAAGGCATGAAAAAGAGCCTAAAGCATTGAGCGCCCCATACCCAGCTGAAAGTACACGAGTTAACACCATCACTTCCAACTGACGTCGTTTCTCCAAATTAACAGAAACCACTGGCAAACCCTAACGACGGAAAGCCAACTGGGAGGTCTACTGGCTCAAGGCACGTGAACAGATGATTGACAAGATGAGTGAGGGGAGGAAGAACGGGGCTGCCAGCCTACAGGGTGGGCGGGCGCGCCACTACCTAGAGGGTGCCCAGGCAGGTGTGCGGCAGAACCCCCAGAGCGACCCCGTCCCGGGAGGAGCTGGGCCGCTGCCCGCGGACGCCACGAGAACCGTGGGGCTCGGGTCCTCCCACCCGCCGCCTCGGCCGGTGTGCCGGGGACCTTGGTGGGGACCAGGGACGCCCAGAGTCTGCCCTCCCTCAACCAGCGTCCTCGGTATCCGTCTACAGCGAGAGCTTCAGGCCCGCTCTTACCTTCGGGAGCCGGCGGCGGCTCCTGCCGCTTGCCACGGGGCAGGAACGCCTTGGGCAGCAACAGCGACAGAGCCAGGACGAGACCCGAGGCCAGGGCCACTCTCTGCACTGTGGAGTACGCCATGGCCGCTCACCGTCGCCGAAGGTGCAGACCCCAGCCGGAGCCGGAACCGGAACCTTAGCGCGGCGGCCGCTCGCGACCAAACCCCGGGCTGCGCGGACGGAGTCGCGCGAGGGACAAGGTGCGCGAGGCGCCCGCGCCTCTGCCTCCGCGGACCGAGCTGACCCGCTCCTCCGGCGGGGAACTGGAACCCTCGGCCTCGCGTTGTCACTATCTAGAAGCTCCGCCTTGCCTCTCGCTCCCCTCAGCCGCCCGCTCCCCCTCACTCCGGCGGCTGCACCCTTCTCTCCGCCCGTACCGACCGCCTCTGCTCACCACGCACCCCACCCATTTCCTTCTTTATCGCAAGGACCTCGCCTTCTTCCAGCTTCCGCTCCTGCCCCCTCGAATCTGGTCTCTGTCGGCAGCCACAGGTGATAGTACTAAATCACGAGACCAATTTTCTCTCCACAACTTAAGACCTTTCCCTAACTCCCATTCTGTGACTTTGTTATCTTCGGAACAATCAGCTCCAGTCTGTGACTTCGGCCCCGGCGCCTTCTGGTCTTTGCAGCACTCCATCCAAACTGGGTGATTTGCTGTTGCCCTAGCATAAGCCTTGTCTTCAGGAGATCATCCTGTTACCACTGCCTGGGAAATTGCTGACGCCCCGGCCACCTCTTAAAACTTCCTGATAACTGATGGGCTCCCCTGTAGGGCAACAAGTAGCTATCTAAACAAGGCAATACAGGCATTGGGAAAAGCGCCTTAGAAAAGGCGAAGTTGGAGTTAGTCTGATCCTTCCTCTGCACATTGCCATCCTCTGGCTGAATCAGTGGGGTCTGCCTGAACCCCCAACATGAGCCAGAATAAACCTCTTTCCTTCATAAGTAGCTCCTGTCAGGTATTGCCCCAGTTCCTCGGAGCCCCAACATTTCATAGGTTTTATTTGCTTCTTATGGGCTTTCCCTTTGAGGGTGTTCAACTCTTTATGCTCTACACCTGCACTCCCCCATACAGGAGGCAACTAGCCACACCGGGCTAACAAGCTGTTGAAATGTGGCTGGCGGTGCTACACATTTTGAAATCATGGTGTTTTGGTTCACTTACCAGCCGACATTAATTTTACACATTTCTCTGTACTTTTTAATAAAATGTGGCTACTGGAAAAATTTTAATTACACATGTAGCCTGCATGTTCCTATCAGATAGTGTTGCTCTGCACCTTACAGAATTTTGACATTTCTCATCTGCTTTCAGTTTTCTACCATTCTCTTTCCTCTTTTTTCATTTCCGTTTTGGGAGCCGTCTGGGGAAAGCAAAGATAAAGGCATGAATTACAACTGCCATGTTTACCTGGAAGTTCCATCAAAGCTTTTCGCAAGTAGCTGCTGCTTGTATTTGTAGTCCGACTCATTTGTATCCTGTCAACAACTATAGCCCAGCCAAAACGAATCACTGACAATTTTCTGAACACACCAGGAAGCGTCCAGCTTTCTGTTCTTCTCTGGAATACCCTTCTAACCCTTCCTCCTTGTCTGCCTGGTATGTTATTGTGCGTCAGCAACATTGAAGGAAGAACTGTAAATTTCTTGTTAGAGATGCCACCTGCCTTTACCTGGCCAGCTCTCCTCCCAGGCCAGCTAAGTAATGAAAGTCAACAGAGTGCCTTCCCCTAGGAGGTTCACACCTCCCTAAGGATGTACCCCATGTGAAGAGATAGATAGGTCTGGGCCTCTTAACTTACAAGGCCTAAAGCCCAACAGATTATTATCAAGCCCCTTCTATCAGGTTCTATTTGCCTCTCAATCAGAAAACTTAATTGTAGCTTAGACAGCACCTTTCTTAGCTCCTCTAATAATGACTCTGTTCTAGACCCTGTCTAGCGCACTTGGGCCTCATTCCTTTGTAATCATAACCTCTACTCTACCACCAATGGCTCTACTCCCAACCTGTGTGTACTGATGGTCCTCTTCCCCACTTAATGCTGTATAATTGTCCAGAACTGGTTACTGCCACTCTTAGGATCATTGGTTACTATCCTCACTCTGTCTTTTATGACCTTGTCTAAATATGATCAGAGTCAGCGAACTTGGAAGGCTTCCATAGCCTTGGCAACTCATGACGACAGCCTAGGGTGGTTACTGGCGCCATAGACTAGAGTGTCAATTTGTTGGGTCAACAACAGGAGTCACTGTGCACTTGCTTCTCATGTGGGATCTCTGTCCTTAATGTGCTGTACATTTTGATTTAATGCTATAACTAGTACTTAAACAGTATGTTTCACTTTGTGTTTCTATGTGGGTGCAAACTGTTGAAATCTTTACTGAATATATACTAAATTGATCTTCTGTATATAAAGATAATTGAAAATGAATCTTGATGTGAATGGAAGGGGAGAGGGAGCGGGAGAGGGGAGGGTTGCAGTGGGAGGGAAGTTATGGGAGGGGGAAGCCATTGTAATCCATAAGCTGTACTTTGGAAATTTATATTCATTAAATGAAAGTTAAAAAAAAAGAAATGTGAAAAGAGACATGAGAAATTACTCTAGCTTGGCAAAGGGGCTCTCTTTAGATCTTAAAAACAGCTGGGGATAACCTGTTCTCTCCCTGCAGACTAACAGCATCGTCCAAGCAGCACATTCTGGGACAGACAGGACATCTCCCAAAGCATCCCCTAGGACTGGAAAGCCTCCAAGGGACACATTCTGGAAGACTGAGTCAAAATGAGAAATTAAAAATGAAACAGAAGAGAAGGCGGTGAGGAGAAAATAGAGAGGAAAGGCAGAAGGCCAAGGAGGAAGGAAGCACACGGGACGGTAGCCAGCTCACAACCTCCCTGCCCAGGGGCTCCCAGGTCCTATGCAGCCGGACCCTGACCGCTGCCTTCTGGCTGCCATATTCAGTCCCACTTCAGCAGCCTGCCTTCTTAGGACCTGGATAACTCGCCCTCTTGCCCTAGGTCATTCTCTCCTCTCTGGACCAGTATGAGCTTTGATTCCTCCTCAGGAGGATCATTTCTTTAACCCATTTCCTTCCCTCATCCCCTTATACAGACGATCTTCTCTAAAATATAGGGATCAGACGAACAGGAAGCTCACCTGGACTGCAACCCACAGAGACTGTCTTCTCACCGGATGCTTGTTTCTCATGGTTTTGTCAGATCTTTTCACCTGGGTGGGCGCCCTGGGAAGACAGAGCTGTCTTCTCCCTTAGCTGAGCTGAGCTCAGATCTGCTTCACAGTGGCTGTCTGTTAAAGCACGAGGCAGCTGGTTTCACAAACACACACTCTGCCACTGCTCCAGCATCTCTCTGGATGTCAACACTCAGAGTTTCCCTAAAGAGTCACCCCCAAGAGTCTCATTTCAAAACAGCACTTCTGTCCAGCATAGGCAACTCTATCCTATTTGCTGAATCCACCCCGGAAGTGATTTATGATGGTTACTGTATGCATTGACTTGGCTGGGCTGTGTTTCGTAGATATGTGGTCAAACGTTATTCTAGACGTTTTTGTGTGAGATAACATGTGACTCAGTGGAATTTGAGTAAAGCAGATTACCCTCCATAATGTGGGTGGGCCCATCAAACCAGTTGAAGGCCTAAATATAACAAAAAGTGGCATTCCCTTGAGCAAGAGGGAATTCTGCAGCAGTCTGTCACATCCTGTCGGTTCTGTTCCTCTGGAGAGACCCAACTAATTCAGTGACCTTGCCTATAACCAAAAATTTAATTTCTCTTATGCCTGAGGCTTTTCCATCTCAGAGAAGATTACAAGGATTTACCTTGCACTCTGAAAACAACTTTCAAATGTGTCCATAGGAAGGACAGTAACTGCATTGTGGAGAGTCATAGCCTTTAGTGTGAGCAGGAAACTGGGGTGGTTAGCAGGGAAATGAGACCCGAGTTCCCTGAAGGCAACTGTATGGAAGCAATACCTGTAACACCAAAGCCCCAAATGAAGAAGACACAGAAGGAAAGCAGGAGATGGACCCGGGCTAGAGAAGAGGGGTAGCATTTCCATCAGGAATAAGGGGAGCGTGATGAGCATCAGATAGCTGTGGATGTCCTTTGAGCACCCCTTCTCCATTCCATGTTATTTACTTTGGGAATCTCACATTCTCAATGTAGAGGCCAACGAGCACTATTTCCTGGCCTCTCTTGCCACTAGTGTGCACATAAATAAATGTTTCCCCAAGCAGACACACCCCTGTTGACTCTGGTTTGGGAGTTATCCATGAGAGGACATAGCCAGGCCAGGGCTGCCTGTCTGAGATGGGTCTAGGTGGCAGCAGAGGTGGGGTGTTTCTGCAGGATTTGGTGACCACATGTAGCTTCCTGACAGCAGAGCAGAGGTCACACAGGCCTGAGTTCAGTGGCAGTGGAGCTGCCTTCCAGGGCCAGTTCTGTGGTGTGGTCCTGGGATCTGTTCCAAGCTCTGGAGCCCCAGCGTTCTCATCTGTGAAATAGGGAGTGTGCTGCCTCCTTCCCACTGAGCTAGCAAATGTGACGGAGCCTGGAAGGCAATCGTGTGTGCAGCAGAGACAGCAGTAGAGGCTGTGGCTCAAAGGCAGTTTCAAGGAAGGAAAATTGGAATCAGAAAAGGAAAGACAGTTTTGGAGGAAAAGCTTTGGTTTGAAGGAAGCCTCTAGAAGACCTTTATTCTTCATCCCCAAGCTCTGTGCACTGGGGCACGGTGGATAAAGGTGAGGGGCGTGAGGAAGTGGCTTCCTCGTGGTCGAGGTGAGAATGTCCTTATTGCTTTTCCGACCTACCCTCCTCACTGGCCCTTGTCCCTGGAGGACAGAGTAGCGAGAAGTCACAGTTGGATACCTTGGGCCTTTTTGCTTCGAATAAGGAGAAATAGTCTTTGGCGCCAATTAATTAAGCAAACTGATAGAAAGTCCCCGCTTAAGTCACATTTTGCATATCCATAATCTCTGCACTACATTTTCTGTATACTTTACCCCTGGGTAAAAATTGGTAAGCATTTAAATGCTTCCTCACATAATCTTGCTAAAGCACATTTTTGCCTATAAATATTCATGCCACTGCCAAAACATTTGCAAGCTTTCCCCAAAGGTAAATGTGTGTAATGTACTTTGTCTTCTGGGTATAAATATTATCCAATACATTTTGGTTAATATGAATACACTAATTATTCCTGTAACCCTTTTAAAAAGGGTCATCTTCATGATGTGAATTTTTAAAAAATGTAATTACAGTAATTGGATACTTAATCTAATTAAAATTTGCTTTATCTTTGGTGGAAAGTTCTCTAAAGAGGAAGAATGACAATTGGCTTTTTGATAATGACTGTTTTCTTTCTGCAAAGGGATCAAGTTGGTGAAAACTGAAGAACCAGGCAAGTTGGGTCTACCAGTTCTCTGGGTGCTGGGCAGAGCAAGGCCAACCTTTCTCCTTCTTATGACTCAGCCTTTAAGTGGTGGATATGGGTTTCAGTTACCGAGAAGGGTGGAAGAAAGGATGAGGGGAATCTCTTCTATTCAAACAGATGAAGCTGCCTCTCTTCTAGACAGCAGCCCTCTGCTCCCCTGGACCTGCGATTGGTTCACACGGGGCATCTGACTCGAGTGTGCTAGAGAAGGGTCCCTGGCTGGGCTTGCTCGGAACAGGAGCTACAGGACAAACAACTCCATGCTGCTTTGTGGATCCTGGTGCTGGAAGGAGTTCTACCAGGAGTTACAGGTGCCCCACCCACATCCTGTAGGTTTACCCTTCAGGTCCCCTGCATCTAGTTCCTGTACACAAGTGGACATTCTGTGTCTCTCTGCCCAAGGCAATGCTCAAATAGTTGAGAGGAGATGGTACACAAATATCCCTGCTTCCTTGGTCTTCAGAGGGTCAATTCTGAGGGGTGCCCCACAAATCTTTCTAAGGCACCCCAGTAGGGTTGCATTCTAGTTGCTCCAAGTGTAAACCACTCACTGATAAATCTCTAGAACTTCCTCTCCTTTGTCTCACCTGCCCATTTCCTCATCATGCATTTTTTTGGGGATCACCTTCCAAATAAGGTAGGGCACCCAGATTTTTGCATTGGAGTCTGCTTTGTTGCGTGGGAAGTGGGTAACCCCAAATTAAGATACAAAACTGGGGTTTCTGGGCAACTTCTCCCCATCATTCAGAGTAAGCCTGTGTAGATTGGGACCAGTATACAACAGAAATGAGGGGGATGTAGATTGAGATTAGGGGTGCTGAGTTGGAGCTCTACCCCCAATACTCTCCTTGTCCTGCTTATCTTGATCCCCTGAGCTGCTCCAAATCCTTCCCAGTATGTGAACCATGTATTCTACAGACAAAATCCTTTGAAGAAGCTCCCAAACTGACTAGAAATAAGTTCATATGTACACGATACAGCAACTGAAAAGCATAAATGGATAAATGAAGTGGGAACAGGTTGGCATTGAATAACTAACTATCCACACTCTCATGTTTGGTTTCCATGGTGATCATTAAGTGTTAGCTTGGTGTTTTTACATGGTGTTTTATAGAAACTAGGGTAATACATATAGTGTTGCTATATGGGCAAACTGTTGAAATCTTTACCTAATATGTACTAAACTGATCTTCTGTATATAAAGAGAATTGAAAATGAATCTTTATGTGAATGGAAGGGGAAAGGGAGCGGGAAAGGGGAGGGTTGCGGGTGGGAGGGAAGTTATGGGAGGGGGGAAGCCATTGTAACCCATAAGCTGTACTTTGGAAATTTATATTCATTAAATAAAAGTTAAAAAAAAAGAAACTAGGGTAATACAGGGCTTCCTTCAATGTTTGTTCTTAACTTTATTTTCAAATACGTTTTTAGATATGTTGAGAACACATGCTTCAATGCATATATATTAAATTTGAGTACACTGGAAATTACTGATGTATTAATGAGTACATTGAGTTAACTCACTTTTTAAAAATAGAGGGTGGGCATAAAGACTATTCTTCCATTTTGATTTCTTATAAATGCGGACATAAAAGGTAACTTTGGAGTCCTTCATTTGTAACCCTTTATTTGTGATAAGAAATGTAAGCAGTTAGATAATTGTGGTGATATTTATATTGGAAGAAAAACAGTTTATATTATTCTCTTTCAAGATTTAAGGCTAATTGAAGATTATCTTGGTGCTGCAAGATGAACACAAAATTTTAATATTTTCAATATTTCTCTATATATCAGGATTTTCTTAATACTATGGCACCAAAACAAAGAGCAGAGAAAAACTGGATATCAAACTAATAAGCATCAGAAGTTCCCCCTCAATAGCCTTGCTTTCAGTATTTTTATTTTCAGTATTATTATTTTGATTTGTTATTCTTTGGGTGGCCTTAATTTTTGTTTCCTTTTCTTATGAAACCAAGGTAGCTATGGGAACGAATGCATTAGTGGCACCACAAGGGTACAAACTAATGTCTTTATAATGTTTTGATAACCTGCAGATCCAAGAATGGTTCTACAACCTTCCCCTACCCCATGTTCTGGGTAGTAATATAGGTTTAAATTTTCACTAAGAAGGTTTTGAATTTGGAAAGCTAAACATACACTGTGGTAGGAGGTGGGGAAAGGATTGACATTTTTAAATTTACAAGCTAATTCATTTTTTTCCCATGGGTTTTTACACATATGTAGATTTTTACAGCCACTGCCACACACAAGATACATAGCAATTCCAACAGCCCAAAGAATCCTTTGGGTCTTTGTATTCATACCTGCCCTGGCAACCACTGATCTGTTTTCTTTTCATTTTTGCCTTTTTCAGAATGTCTTATAAGTGTAATCACCTGGTATGCAAGTTTTTGATATTGGGTTCTTTGACCTAGCATGATGCATTTGAGATTTATTCAAGATACATGTATCAATAGTTCATTGCTTTTTAGTTCTGAGTAGTATTTTATTGTGAGGATATAACACAGTTTATTCACCTTTTGAAGGACATTTGGGTTGTTTTCAGGTTTGGCGATCATAATATTGCTATAAACATTTGAGTACAGGTTTTTGTATGAACGTAAGTTTTTGTCTCTAGGATCACGCAAAGAAGTGAGATTGCTGGAACATAGGTAAGTGTATGTTTCTCTTTTAAAGGAAATGCTAATTTTTTCAGAATACTTGTATAATTTTTTATTTCTATCAGGAATATATGAGTTTCAGGTATTCCAAAAGCACATCAGTACTTGGCATGGTCAGGTTTTTTCTTTGTTGTTCTTTTGTCTTATTTTGTAAGTTTTAGTCATTCTAATGTGTGTATACTGGCATATCATTGTGGCTTTAATTTATCTAATGACTAATGAATGATATTGAACATCTTTTTGTATGGTTCATTGTTACCAGTACACCTTTGTGTACTTTATCCTAGCCACTAGACTACCAGGGACACTCTGCCTTTGTGTACTTTAAACCTTTAAACTTTTTGCCATTTAAAAAATTGAGTTATTTTCTTATTGTTTAATTTTGAGAGTTCTTTATGTTCCAGATGCAAGTCATTTGGTATATGATTGGCTGATATATTCTCCCAATTTTTTGCTGATCTTTTATTCTCTTAACAGTATCCTTCATAGAATAGAAGTTTATAATTTTTGTGAGGTCGAATTTATCAATATTCTCTTTTATGGATTGTGCTTCAGGTAACATCTAGAACTTTTTGCCTAAGCCAAAGTTAAGAAGATTTTTTTCCCCTATAGTTTCTCCTCTGAATTTTATACTTTCACATTTTACACTTAGATACATTATCCATTCTTAGTTTTTGTTGACAGTTGATTTTAATTCTTAACTTTTTCAAACTATTAGTTGCTTTATCTTTATTAAGATGATTTGTTTTAGGAGGCTGGTGCTGTGGCGCAGTTGGTTAATCCACCGCCTGCAGTGCCAGCATCCCTATGGCCGCCGTTCTAGTCCTGGCTGCTCCTCTTCCAATCCAGCTCTCTGCTAAGGCCTAGGAAAACAGCAGAAGATGGCCCAAGCACTTGGGCCCCTGTTCCCGTGTAGGAAACCTGGAAGAGGCTCCTGGCTCCTGGCTTTGGATTGGCCCGTTGCAGCAATTTGGGGAGTGAACCAGCAGATGGAAGACCTTTCTCTCTGTCTCTCCGTCTCATTGTCTGTAACTCTACCTCTCAAATAAATAAAATATTTTTTAAAATAATACACAATACAAAGGAGAAGGCTAATCCTCACTTGTAAACTCTACCACCTAGCAACAACCATCTCTAACTCTCAATGGACATGATTTCAGAAAATCTCTGTATACATATGTAGACAGAGCTAAGAAAAAAACAAGTTAGCATGGGAAGAGCGATAGTTAGCTAGTTTATCTTATGTGTTTTCTTTCATTCTGACCATGAGGATTCTGGCTGTATTTTCACTCATTTTTCTCCTATTTGCTGCTTCTAATATGAAGTCATCTCTATTATATTCATTTTTTGCTTCCATCTATTCTCTTGACTCTTGCCAGATTATTTATTTCATTTTGTTATAAGCTCTTCTCTATACTTTTGTGTCTATTTTTACATTTTTCTTCAGAAAGAGAGATCACATGACAAAGGCTGTGGAAAATTGTTTGAATCCTTCCTTCATTTACCTGGGTAATCCTTTTTGAATTTATAACCATACCAAATACATCTTTCTTTTCCTTTACATGTTCTGATGAACAAAAAACAACTACCGAGCTTTTAATTAAATTGTCTGTCCAAACAGATAAATAATACTCATGAATTCCAGAAACTGGCCTTGAGAAAGCCAGCTAAACTTGCAAAGTAATCTGGTCTTCCCTGGTCAGCATGACTGGAGTTTAAATTTATTGTAACAGAATATGAAGGGGTCTGAGTAACTAAGGGCATGTCAAGCACAGGCTCTAGGCTGAGGGGGCCTCATTCTGATTAATGAAACGCTGGAAATCTCTTAACACAATACTTTTCCTCTTACAGATCTCAAATAACCTTTTATACCTACTCAGTTGTAGAGGATGTCCTGCAATTCCCTCCTCATGATTAAGTCAAGACATCAAGCAAGTTTCTCAAGGAACTATGTTGCTGTCTAAGATACCCTGTTATCAGACAAGCAACCAGCTTCGGCACCTGACTGTCTACTCCCAACTGGCCATTAGTCATGGCCTCAGCAGCCCAACCCCCCTCTCGTACTATTCAAAAGCCTGAGTCTGTGTTCACTAAGCTGGACGGTAGCTCTTCAGACCCCTAGTCTGCTATTGCCCTCAACTGCCAGTAGATTAAACTTTCTCTTTATCATCAAACTTTGTCCTTGTTTTTCCGATTCAGTACCATTGGCAAAGACTGGATTTTCAGTAACAAAATGTGTTCTTCATCTGCTCTTTTGTTCATGTTCCTTTTCTGATGTTTCCTACAACCCCACCCCTTTACTAAGGTCTGTGAATTCCAGGTGATTAAGGCTCATCTTTAAGTGGAGTGGTCATTTGCTGAACACTGTGGGGAGCAAAGAAAGAAGAGCAAGCCAAGATAGTTCACAGCTTCAATTCAAGCCAGTGCAAACAGAGAAAAGTCTGCTATTTCATCTTCCCAAGATGTACATCTTTCTTCTTTCAACAGCTCAATAAGGCTCACAGCAAGAATCCTAAAATCACAGATTCTCTATATTATGAAGTCGTGATCCCTATTGATGCTCCTCCTCCATCCCCACTTCTCTGGCTAGTGGCCTTGGAAATAGACAGTAATAATGATGTGTTGGCTTTGTCCTTCCAGAAAACTCACCTACCTTGCTCTTTTTCTATGTCCAACCTGACTATGCCCTGAGATATGATTCCTCTCATACCTTGGCTGAACACTCGAATCATCTGATAGCTTTAAAAAATGCTGCAACTTGTACCCCACTTTCCTGGAATTCTGGATCAACTGACTAGGTACAATGAGACTTGAATACTGGGATTAATATATCCCCTAAGGAATTCTAATATGTGATCATGTTTGAGTCCATTGCCAATCAAAGGAGTGTTGGACTGGACATGTAAGAGATTGATAACAGATATCAATATCAGAAAATGGTGGATACCATGGAAGTTTAGATGTGTGTTATGTTTCAGAGTCCTCTCTTTTTGTTCCAGATTTTTCATAGCCTTTGGCAGGCGTGCTTCATAGTTGATAGATTGGGATGGTGGCTGTTTGTTTTAATGAGATAGTGTTTCTCCTCTGTATTTCCCATTGTTTCTTACTTGTGGTGTGCTTTGAACAAGAGAAGTAAAATGCCTTAATATTACCAACTTTAACTAAATTCTTTTTACAAGGTTTATTTTTATTATTTAAAAGGCAGATTTACACAGAGAGAGAGAGAGAAAGAAAGAGAGAGAGAGGGAGAAAGAGAGAGAGAGAGGGAGAAAGAGAGAGAGAGAGGTATCCTCCATCCACTGGTTCACTCCCCCAAATGGCAGCAATGGCCAGGCTGAAGCCAGGATCCAGGAGCTTTTTCTGAGTCTCCCACATGGGTGCAGGAGCCCAAGGGCTTGGGCCATTCTCTACTGCTTTCTCAGCACATTAGCAGGGATCTGGATTGGTAGTAGGGCAGCTGAGACTTGAACAAGCGTCCATGTGGGATGCTGGTGTTGCAGACAGTGGCTTAACCCGCTATGCCACTGTGCAGGCCCTAAAAGAAGCTAATGTTTTAAACTTGAAGGTAAATGTACTTAAACTAGTATACCACTTATATTACTGCAATCTTCTTATATTTTGGGCTTTTTCTTTTTCTTTTTAATTTGTTTTATTTGATAGAGTTAGTGAGAGAGAGAGACAGAGAGAAAGGTCTTCCTTCCGTTGGTTCACCCCCCAAATGGCCACCACGGCCGGCACTGCGCCGATCCGAAGCCAGGAGCCAGGTACTTCTTCTTGGTCTCCCATACGGGTGCAGGAACCCAAGCACCTGGACCATCCTCCACTGCCCTCTCAGGCCACAGCAGAGAGCTGGACTGGAAGAGGAGCAACCAAGACTAGAACCTGGCTCCCATATGGGGTGCCGGCACTGCAGGCAGAGGATTAACCAAGTGAGCCACGACGCCGGCCCCTATATTGGGCTTTTTCATAGATTTCACTTGAAAAGCCAAAGGATTCTGCTATGAAAAACTTAAAAAAAAAAAAAAACTAGCTATGTTACCTCTAAGGTACAGTATAGGGTCATCCAGAACCTGTGAGGTAACACTAGTTTGCTGAAAGACATTCACATTTGCTATTTGAAGTCTGTGTACTTCCTGGCCCTGGGATATCTGTGTAAGCTCACCTCTCTAGGCAGCAGCCTTTCTTGAGTGGTTCAACCAGTTTTTATGTTGCTGCCATAAAAAGATGAAACACCAAGTTTTAGAAAGTATGTAGGGAAGAGTCACCCACAGCGGCTCCTAGGAGTTGACTGGGAAGAGGGGTTTCCACCGCAAGGGAGCAACTGCCCAACAGAGGAGATGGGTTTTTCTTCTGGTTTTCCCTTCCTCTTTCTAGATTATTCCCATCCTCTTCCCTTCCTTTTGCTCTTCCATGTTGCTCTTTGTTCTTGCATCCTTCTTCCTGTTCCTCTCTGTTTCAGTCAGATTTTTATCAGTTTAACAAAAATACCTGAGAGGAGCAACTTAGGAGAGAAAAAGATCTATTTTGGCTCACGATTTGGGGGTTCACTGTCCAAGATCAGGTAGCCAAGTAGTGAGCTGAGAGGAAGGTGGAAGAATGATTGCGTGGGGTACCAGGGAGCAGAGAGACACACGAAGCACACTCTTCATCTAGCCTTTATCTTGTCTCCTGACAATGCCATCATCACCCAAATGTGAGGCTCCACCAAGAGCACTTCCCACAGGTCCCACTTTCAGACACATAATTGGACCCAGCCTCCACCCTTCTCCATCAACCTTGATCCGTTAGCTGTCAACACAAAACTCTGGGGTTTAAACATCTGCAAGAGTTGGGCGAGTCAGATGCTATTGAAACCATTTCACCCTCCCTCCACGAACTGAGGGTAGGACCTTCCATGACAGTCAAACATGTGCCAAATATTTTTTTGTGATTATCTCTTTTGCCTTCAATTATGATGGATTTTACCCAAGAAAGGATTTTTTTTCTTGTCTGTAGCCTAATTTATTAGTTTTCACTTTAAGGATTTGGGATTTTGTTTTATGCTTAGGAAGGTTTTCTCTACCCTAAGATTTTGAAAAGCATCCATCAGTATCTTCTTTTTGTACTTTTGTGATTTTGTTCTCCACATTTATAACATTTTGGATACACCCAGAATTTATTTTGCTAAGTGAGTGAAGAGGAATGTTGTGTCTTCTTCCTCCTATTTCCTCCAAAGAAAAAGACTGGCTGCTGAGTTGGTTTCACTTATGGAATAACCAATCTTCTAGCTATTGATTTAAACTGCTCCCCATAAAGTAAATTCACATGGACATTTTAATTTCTCTCTAGAGTTTCCATTCTGTGCCAATGATACATCTGCTGTGTCAGTCGTGAACTATTTTATTTACTATAGCATTATTTTTATCTTACATAGTTAATTTATTATCATTTATCTTATTCAGAGAGTTCTTGCTTATTCTTACTAATATATTTTCCAAATTAACTTTAGAATCCCTTTCTAACTTGACTGGTAGAATTAATAGGATTGGTATCATGAGTAATATATGCATCAATTTACTGTTAATTGCCATTTGTATAAAATTGAGTTTATTTTGCTTATAGTCAAACAGCAATTGTATCTTCAATTATTCGACTCTTTTGGTTACTCAGGGGGGATGTTTATAGGTTCCGAATATTCCTTCTTAAATTATTTCTCACTATCTCTTTTTTGTTGTTGCTACTGTGAGAGTGAAAATTTTTGCTATATTTTTTTAACCTATCATTTTTCTTACAAGAAAAACATGATTTTACTTCTAAGTTTTCTAATTGTCATTTATCATTTGTTGTTTCCACTTATTGTTTTCTTCATATTATTTACAAATAATTATAATTTCCAATTTCATATCTTGTATTTATTTCCCTTGGTTCTTTATAATGGTCAATAACTATATAACAATGTTAAGTAATAGTAAATTGTATCTTGAATTTTTTTCTGATACTGGTAAAAATGATTCCAAAGCTTCCACATTAAGCATGATGCTAACTTTTAGACTGATAACATCTGTCTCATCGTATTGATATGGTAAATCACACTTGCATTTTTGGCATGAATTTCACTCGGTAATTACATACTATATAAAAATGTGCGGGGTCGGTGCTGTGGCACAGCGGGTTAAAGCCCTGGCCTGAAGTGCCGGCATCCCATATGGGCGCCAGTTTCTAGTCCTGGCTGCTCCTCTTCTGATCCAGCTCTCTGCTATGGCCCAAGTCCTTGGGCCCCTGCACCCACGTGGGAGACCAAAAAAGAAGCTCCTGGCTCCTGGCTCCTGGCTCCGGATGGGTGCAGCTCCAGCCATTGTGGCCATCTGGGGAGTGAACCAGCGGATGGAAGACCTCTCTCTCTGTCTCTACCTTTCTATGTAACTCTGTCTTTCAAATAAACAAAATAAATCTTAAAAAAAAATGCTGCTAATTTCTATTTGATATTTTATTTAAAATTTTTACTTTGCTTTCAAAAGTGAGATTAATCTGTGGTAATTTTTATGCCTTGTCAAGTTTGGCTACCAATGATTTACTTGCTTATTACAAATATTTTTGAGATAATCTGTTCCTTTTTACATGCTGGAATAGTTCAACTGCAGAATTAATTGTTCCTCAGAAGTCTGAAAAATTTTACATGTAAAACTATGTGTATGGGCTGGCCTTGTGGTGCAGTGGGTTAAATTTCTGCTTGTGATGTTGGCATACAATCTAAGAGAGCTGGCTGGAGTCCCAGCTACTCCACTTCATATCCAGCTTCCTGCTCATGTTCCTGGGAAGGCGGCAGAAGATGGCCCAAATACTTGGGCCCCTGTCACCCAAGTGAACCAAGATGCAGTTCCTACCTCCTGGCTTCAGTCTGGCCCAGACCGCCTGGGGTATTGTGGCCAGGAGTTTCTTCTGAGTCTCCCGCATTGGTGCAGGGGCCCAAGCACTTGGGCCATCGTTCACTGCTTTCCCTGGTGCATCAGCAGGATCAGAAGTGGAGCAGCCAGGACTCAAACCAGCACCCAAATGGAATACCAGCACTGCAGAGGATGGCTTAATTCATTGTACCACAGCCAGCCCAATTAAATTATTCTCAATGAATTAATTTCTATTATTAATTCTTACAGCTTTTTTTTTTTAGAGTGATGGTAATTTTTTCTAGCTTCCTTAGTTGGATATGCAAGTCAATTATTTTAATTGCTCCTTGTCTAATATTTGATGTGCATCTCAGACAAGGCTCACTACATGCTGTTCTCCAAAACATCACAGCATCCTTTGAGGTTTGACTTCATTCACGTGATGGGTTCACATCAGGGTGCTATGAGCAAAAGTGATGAATGTTTTGTGTGGTCTGAGCCAGCCAAGAACCAGTAAGTTTTCACCCTCCTCTTCCTTCCCCTTCAACCACAGTCTTTCGGGATACAAGGAAGAAGATTCTCCACCAGCCTTCCTTCCTAGTGACTGAAATAGGTATAAAACATGAACAACAAACAATCTTAATTGTGTTGAGCCGCTGTGATTCTGGAGTTTGCCTGTGGGGCCAGCTATTAGTTACTTATCTTGTCTAACAATGTTTAAGGCTATGACTTTTCCTTGGAGTATAGCTTTAGACAAGGTTGATATGTAATTAAAATAGTATTTTGGGCTTTCTTTCCCTCCTTGCAGGTACATATACTAGCTCCCCTTTGTTCATTCTCATAGCTGCAGGATACATCTGCTCAGCCTAGCTCCTGAAATACCAAACTGGCCAGAACCCCAGGTCCTCCCACTTCACCCACTGAAATCAATCTACAGCTGTAAACCGTGACTGCCTGCGAGAGCCCTTTTAGGCCTGCTGTATTTGTTCCTGACTTGGTTCTGCTCAAATGCCACGTCCCAACCACCTCTATTTCCTTCACAAATCTGCCTCTCCTGTGGTCGCCTTTGCATTCCATCTCCCTGGCTCCTGACTGGAGGATTTGCTATAGGCCAGCTTGGATTCAGGTGGTTTCAGGCACCTGGGGCCCCAATCCAGCCCTACCCAGCCAGCTCAGGAAGGGAATGAAGGGAACACACCACCCTCAGGTTTCCCTGCTCACACAGGTCAGCTGCATATGCTGCTCTGAGTGGATGGTGGGTGGGTGGGGGCGGTTCTAGGTGGTCTCAGCCCTCAACTTGGCACCGTGAGAGCCCTCCTGCAGCCCACCAGGGAGCCAAAGGGAGGATGGAGACATAGCGCTGCTGCCGCCACCATTGTTTTCCCAGCTGCAGAACAATCTGTATTCTTGGGCCTTTTCCTTAAGAGGGAGTGTGGGAATACATATGATTTATAATGTAAACAATATACACTGACAGGCTGTGAATGAATAAAAGATGAGTAAATAAAAGCACAGGATACATAAGCCTCCTACCTTGGCCCTGCTCTGCGCAGCAAGAGAAGTGGCATGGAAGCCAGCCTCAGCTCCCCCTCACAAGAGGCTGAGTATCTTCCCTGCCCACCCACCATCCCCACAGCCCCTGGCTTCAGCACGTTGTACATTAGGAGCCGGCCTCTTCATGCTGGGCAGTCTGGGGCACAGGAAAAGCACAGGACAGATCCTAGCATTGGAGCCCCAAGGAGTCCAGCATCACCCCCCACCCCGCCCCCACCTCTCATCACCCTCCAGGCCTTGGTTGTAGACTCCATCTACACAGGAAAGGGCTAGACTCTTAGTCCTTGGGAATGTGCTTTCACAGTACCTCTTAGCAGGAGAGTCACTGTAATGTACCCCAGCTCTGTGCCTCAGTTTTCTCATCCATAAAGTGGGAGTGCTACTGGGAGGTCTCAGGGGACTCTCCCCCTTCTGATGCTCTGCTCTGAGTTACTCCCAGTTTGCTAGCAGGAGCAACCCCTTCGCCTTCCACCCCCACTAGCTTCAGTGAAGCTCTGCATGGGGCCTGGTTTTCTAGACGCGCAACTCTTGGGCAGACTGGGGGCAACACAGTCATGTGGCTTCCCCTCCAGGCCTCCAACAGGTCAGACATGTGATCCCCTCTCCCCTGGCCCACGCATGACAGACAGCACAACCATCATCTGCTCCGAGGGCCACATGCCCCAAGCCTGCCTGCTGCAGCCCTCAACAACTGTGAGGTAGGCCTTGCTGTGTGCCTGTGTCTCTTCTTGGGGACCGAATCTGCCGTCTGTGAACAAACACTTAAGATGGGAGTAGGAGAGGGCAAGCAGGCAAGCAGGGAAGGAATGAAGCTGGGGCCTCTTCCGTTTGGGACTAGCAGGAGAGAGGTTTTCCCAGGAGCCTGACTTCTGCCTTTGGCCCTAACTCAGGGCAGCCTCTGGCCGGCTCCTCCATCCTCCCAGCAGATGGCAGTGTGCGTATGGGAACCAAGGTTGACCAGCAGAGGATTTCCCAGGCTAAACAGGAGGGGAACTACTGCCCTGTCAAAGAGGTGGACCACTCTATACCCCGCTGAAAAATCACCTGCCGCTGCATCAGCTTGTCCAGGGGTGCTGAGGCCGAGGGTGGCAAGTCCTCTCTCCCTTGCATCCTGGCCCACCCAGCACGTGGCTGTGGGGCTTGGTAAGTGTGTTGAGAATGAAAGAAACTTCTTCCCCCAACCTCAACATACATGCTGGGAAGCCCTCAGCATGATGGCCAGCTCTGTGCCTACAGTGTTTTCCCCAAATCTCAGGGCAAACTGTGTCCAGGTAGCTCTCTTACATCCCTTCCATGTCCTGGAGCCAGCAGCCAGGGTAGGTGCTGTGAGCCCTGAGCCTCATGCTGGAGCCACTAGTGCTCAGCCTCACGGACTCGTTCCCTTTCCCCAGGCACAACTCCCTGTGTCCACCACGGTGCCCTGGAGAACGGAGCCCAAAAAGCAGACAGCCCAGTGCTTGCTGTCCACTCACTGCCCCAAGGCCTGAACTGCGAGCTCTCACTGACACACAGCAGCCCCCTCCTGCTCTGGGGCTCAGGAAGCCAAGCTGGGTGGAATCTCTGGTACTACTTAACACAGGGAGAAGCCCCAGGCAGGACCCCATCCTGGCCCAAGCAGAGACAACTGAACATCTGCTTGCCTCAGCACTGTGCCCAGCCGCTGCTCCTCTGCCCTACCCCACACACATACACCCCTCCCCCTTTAGCAGCAGCGCAGAGTCTGGGCCATGCAGTCAGGCACAGCTTCTAGTCTCCACCCTGCCAGTGACTGACTGTGTGCAGTGGAGCGAAACGATTTCTTCTGTGAGCCCAGTTCTCTCTGCTCTAAAATGAGATTTTAGTAGCACCTGCCTCATAAAGCAGTGGCAGCATGGAATGAGCCCCCAGCAGGTGGAAGCTGCTCCACTCTTGGTGGACGTTGCCTGATAAATTTTCTCAGAGGAAGGGACAGGAAAGGTGGCACACTAGGGGATGGAGGTCAAGGCGAGGCTGGGCTCAGATCCCTTATTCCAGCGCAGGTCTGACGCCTGCTGAGGGCAAGCCTTTAGCAAACAGCTGAGCACGAAGGACAGCCTTCCACCTGCACAGCCAGGGCAGGAAGAAGAACGTTCTATAGAAGTCATCATCTAGGGACACTGGCATCTTGTGGTATCTGGCTTGGCTCTGAGCTGGTCTCTGGGCTCCAGGCCCTGGGCTTAGGCTGTGTTGATCCAGAGAGAAGGTTGAAGATTATATTATTTGAGTGGATCGCAGTGAAGATCTGTTAAGTACAGGGCTTGGCATACAATGAGTGATAAAAAAAAAAAAAGTTGAACGAATGATTTAACAAATACAGCCCATATTGCACTGACTAGGCTCCCAGTGGAGCCTCTCCTCTGGTTAGGGACCTTTTCAAATAGGAAGAAGAGATAGGGTTCCAATTCTCATTGTTCCTGTCTCCCTCTTGGGTCAGCCTCTATGACTCGGGCACCTTGCTTTCTGAGCCTCTTTCCTCATTTACAAGTGGGACAACATGGCCTCTAAAGGGTCCTCCAGCCCTGAGACTCTGGGCCCTACAAAGTGAAGTCAGCAGGGGCCTGGTAAGATAGAGACGCCTTCCTGAGATGAGACAGAGGCCTTTGGAGTTGACAGCAGCTTCCAAGATGAGTCTACACTGAGAGATGGAAGAGTATGTTCCAGGGTTGGGATGTGGGACACTGTGAGCAGGACAGTAGGGACAGTGGAGTTTGGAGTTGGTGTTCCGGCTGCCTCCTGATGGCACATTTCCCTTTGCCCTCTAGCCCTGCAACATGATGACCCTGGTAACCATTCCTCCTGGGTCTGTCCTACCAAGACCTGGATAGGGAGTGGGGACTGTGGAAGATAAGATTCGAGGCCTCAGGTCTTGGCAATAAGCTTCTGGTTTACCAAGGGGTCTCTGGTGTGCGGTCAACCCAGGGAAGGGAGGCAGAGATGCAGGAAGTCCCAGTTTTTCAGTAACCCGAGGACAAGATCCAAATTATATGGGGTCTTTTTTTTTAGATTGATTTATTTATTTGAGAGGCAGAATTACAGACAGAGTGAGAGATAGAGCCAGATGTTTTCTATCTGCTGGTTCATTCCCCAAATGGCCACAGTGACTGGAGCTGGGCTTATCTGAAGCCAGGAGCCAGGAGCTTCTCTTGGGTCTCCTACATGGGTGCAGGGCCCAAGAATTTGGGCCATCCTCCACTGCATTCACATGGGGTTTTGAGAGCCAAGGAGGAAGCTGGTAACAGACCCCTGATGGCCAGAAGGCCTCTGGGCAGGTGCTCACACTCCTTCTGCAATTATCTGTCCTTAAAACAACAGCCATGCCCCTTGTATCAGCTCCTCCCCACCAGCTTCCACTGCCTTACCTCAACCCTCCACGTGCTGTGTCCAGGGCCCTTTTACTCACATTCTCTCAACTCCAGCTCGCCACGGCCCTCAAGATCCATGACCCCATATTCTACTGCAAGACCTTTCTAGGTTATTTTTTTACCTTGTTTTGTGATTCAGTGCTACTCGCCATGTTTTATAATCCCAATTACCAAATACAAGGGTATGATTTGCCTTCTCCTGGTCAGATACCAAGTTCTCGTTCAATTAGCAGTGGTGGGAAGCAGCATAGTACAGCACTTACTGGCTTAAAAGGACTCTTTCCTGGTGCAAGCAAGCTGCTTGCAATTGAGCAATTTATGCCTGCACGAGGGGGCTCCACTGAGGCGGAAGGCAGGGACTGTGTCTCATCCGTGCTCCCTGAAAAGTCAAGCACCTCTGTGTGGGGCTGCATCAACCTAGAGGGAGGGGTAATGGGGTGCCTTTGACAGAAGGGGCTCTGCGACATGTCAGACACTACAGTTAGCATGCAATCCTCTCATTGCCTAACACAACACATCTCCCATCTCTTCATTTCACCCTGTATCTGCTAGATTTTGCTGCCAAGCAAACCCTCCCCCAAATCAGTAGCTTAAAATGACATTTATGAGTCCACAGACCGGCTGGGTGGTTCTGTTATTTTGAGTCTGGTTTGGTTGATTTAAGCTAAGCTTCTTCATGTGTCTGCCTTCACCTGGAAGCTCAGCTGGGGGCAGGATGATCCAGGACGGCGTCATCCAAGAGTTCACAGTTCTGCTTCGGGAAGTTGGCTGGTTATCAGTTGACAGCAGGGGGGCAACAGTGTACCTGTCTCTCATCAGGAAGCTAGCCTGGACCTGTTCACATGCTAGCTTAAGGCTCCACAAAAGCATGTGGGAAACATACAGACCTATTTTGGCCAGCATCACAGCATCAGAATTAGCACAATGTATCTTTTGTATTATTATTATTATTATTAATAGTATTATTATTATTAAAGTCATAAGAAACAATCCAGGGCCCGGCATTGTGGTATAGTGGGTAAAGCCTCCGCCTGCAGCACTAGCATCTCACTTGGGTGCCGGTTCATGTCTCAGCAGCCCCTCCTCCAACCTAGCTCTCTGCTAATGGCCTGGGAAAGCAACGGAAGACAGCCCAAGTGCTTCGGCCCCTGCACCCATGTGGGAGGCCCTGATGAAGCTCCTGACTCCTGGTTTCAGCATAGCCTATCCCTAGCTGTTGTGGCCGTTTGGGGAGTGAATCAGCAGATGGAAGACCTTCCTCTCTGTCTCTCCTCTCTTCTATAACTCTACCTTTCAAACAGATAAATAAAATATTAAAGAAAAAGTCCAAGGAATAGAAACCTTCACATGGAACCACCTTTGATGTTCTTCTCTATCAATAACAAACTGCAGCCTCTCCTGCACTGTTGGACTGACTGAATAGTCCTCAAACTGCAGCTTTCCCTTCCCCTCCCAGGTGAGCCCCTTGGAAGTTACACCCACACCCACTGTCTGCTTAGGTCTGGCCTTCAGAGACACAGCCACATGGTTGACATGAAGGTCTGGGCCATGCCTATCTAAGGCAAAACAGGGGTAAGCCAAATTTGATCCCGTTTGAGGAAAAGTCAATTTTCAGGCACTAGGAACACCCAGAATTTGACATCCAAAAGGTAAGGGCACGATCAGAGTTTGAGGCATGGAGCGAGAGTTGATCATAGGAAACGAGCTCGCAGGGAAGAATGAGGAAGGCAAAGGGAAGAGCAGATCTAGGAGACTTCTTTAAGCAGTGCTAGGATGTCCAGCTGATCCCGCCAGGCCTTTGAGTGCCATATGGGTCTAACGGGGGCCACCAACTCCCTGCATGGATAGTTGAGACCAGGCTCCCCTGCATTCTCCTAACGGAAATGAGGACGTTCCCAGGAATGGAGGAAGTAGATGGGGCTCCACCTTTCCTTTGGCCCATCCCTCTCCTTGACACTTGCACTGAGCCGTGCATGGTTCCCCAGTCCTGCCTTTGTTTTCTGGGTTGCAGGGGCTATATTGAGGGTGGGAGGAAGAAGAGAGCAAATGCGGGGACTGTGACAGCACAGTAGGATCTCAGTTAATACTGAATGAATGAATGATAAATAACTCTGGGCATGTCTGGAAGACGAACTGCCCCTTTGTTGCTTTCTTATATCCAGATCAGTCTGTTTCACACCTAGGCTTCAAGAAAATCATGCTCTCTGAGCAGGTCCCAAAGGTCAGATGAGTTTACCTCTTGCTATCAAACTGGATCAATCATGGCACAGCCAGAGCTCTCCTTTCCTCCTACCCCGTCCCTGGCAGGGGTGTGCTTTTATTGGAAGAATTCTGAGGTAGAAATTAAACATTGGTATGCCGGTTCCTTCATCATCACTGACTTGTTGGGTGAGCTTAAGAATGTCACCTAACTTCAGTTTCCTCTGGGGATAATTATCTCTGCCCTTGTGAGTTACTGCAAGATCAAATGGGCTGATGAATTGAAAGAGACCATCAAACATGGTGCATGGGGGGTTGGACTGTGAGATGATACCAAGTGTGGCATCAGAGATAAGATTTTAACTGGGGCCGGCACTGAGGCACAATGGGAAAAGCACCGCAGCTATGCTGGCACTCCATACAGGTGCCAGTTTGAGTCCCGGCTGCTCCACTTCAGATCCAGCTCCCTGCTAATGCACCTGGGAAAGCAGCAGAAGATGGCTCAAGTGCTTGGGCCCCTGCACCCACATGTGAGACCAGAAGAGGCTCCTGGCTCCTGGCTTCCGTCTGACCCACCCTGGTTGTTGTGGCCATTTGGAGAGTGAACCAGAAGATGGAAGATTCTGTGTGTGTGTGTGTGTGTTGTGCTGTGTTTGTGTGTCTCCCTCTGTTTTCCTCTCTCTGTGTAACTCTGCCTTTCAAATAAAAAATATTTTTAAAAAAAGATTTTAACCAGGGCTGGCACTGTGGCGTAGCAGGTAAAGCCTCCACTTGCAGTGCTGGCATCCCATATGGGCATGGGTTTGAGTCTTGGTTACTCCACTTCTGATCCAGATATTTGCTATGGCCTGGGATGCATGGGAGACCCAGAAGAGGCTCTATGGCTCCTGGCTTCAGATAGGCCTAGCTCCAGTCATTACAGCCATCTGAGGAGTGAACCAGAGGATGGAAGACCTCTCTCTCTCTCTCTCTCTCTCTAGCTCACTCACTTGCTCTGCTTCTCTGTAACTCTGGCTTTCAAATAAATAAATAAATCTTTAAAAAAGATTTTAACCAAGAACATGTCCAAGCACTTCAAGGATCAAGCATGTGGGAGGTTCTTCTCAGCAGGTCCAGCAAGGCATCACAGGGATGCTGGGTAAGTCATTGACTGGCACTGAATTTCCTTCTCCAGAAGGTCCTCAGAAGTGACCCAGATCTGAGGTTTCAGGCCCAAGGAAAGCACAGCTCTCCCTTACCTGCTGTTTTCCAGGGACCAGCAGTTCCTTGTTCTGTACCCATCTGCTCAGCCTCTGGGATCCCAGGTTTCCGGTTTCACCAAGTGCCTCCCCAGGACCCCCTTCAACACAGACGGTTAGCACTGCTGTGAACAGTGAGGCAGAGGTTCGGGGTCCACCTCTGCTAATCAACCACTCCTTTTTGGAAATACCACTCAAGACTGAAAGGCTGAAGGCAGCAATTATGCTACTGACATCTTTCCTGTTATCAGAAATGATTCAATTATTGTGCACCTGTGTGTCATGTTATAGTTTTCAATTTCTTAGATATGTTTGGTCAAAAATTAATAAACATATCAATGACAGTCCACCCACTGACTCCTATCATGAATGGGATCATAGGGTTCCCCATCTCTGGAACAGCCACGAATGCCTATGTGCCTTTCCTTCCTTCTACGGCCAGACACTAAGAATGCCCAACCAGGGCTGGCATTGTGCTACAGTAGGTCAAGCCACTACCTGCAGCACTGGCATCCCATATCCCAGCACTGGTTAGAGTCCCAGCTATTCTACTTCTGACCCAGCTCCCTGCTAATGTGTCTGGGAGAGCAGAAAATGATGGCCCAAGTATTTGGACCCCAACCACCAATGTGAGAGATCTGGATGGAGTTCTTAGCTCCTGGCTTCAGGCCAGCCCCAACCACTGCAGTCATTTGGGGCCGTGAACAAGCAGATGGTAGATCTCTTTCCTTCTGTCTCCCTGCATCTCTCTCCATAACTTGGCCCTTCAAATAAATAAATATTTTTGAGAGTGCCCAATCTCAGTTCCGTAGGTACCACCACAAGGCACTGTGAGGGGAAGAGAAGAATCTGTAGCCTTAGGTGGCTATGAGAAGGCAAATTTGATCTGAGCACAGAGAACAGACATGGGGCTCAGAAGACTCCAAGTGCTCATCAAGCGATGAAGGCGTCACAAGCACTCTCTGATGTTAGTGGACATTTCCAGCCTGCTTGCAGCTGGAATGCATGGAGGTGGGGCAATCCAGTTGCAGGAAGGTGCTCCCTCTCCCAACCTAACAACAGTCAACAGCAGCTAGACGTGCTGCCTTTGAGCCCCCTTTGCCCCTACGCGTGGCGCCAGGAGTCAGGCTGCAGCAGGGGCTCGCACATAGCTGGGCCACCCGCAGCTCACGGGCTGGCTGCCTTTTTAATTGTGAGTGACACTGTGGCCCCAGGCGGGGCCAGGGGGTTGGGGGGCGGGAGGGACATAGTGGCTCATGGCAGGACAATTCTTCTTGTTCTCCCTTCTTCTGCTCCTCCAAATGGCCATCCTTCCTAGTGCTCTGCCTCGACAGCCATGCAGCCCCTGGATCTATCTTGCTCCCTCCCTCCACTCCTCCAGCCATTCCTGGCCCCCCATATTGGTCTCTGGAAATGCAGCTAGTGTGAGGAGGTCATGCTGGAGGAGTGAATATGAGGAGCCTCGGCCCCGGCTCAGCAGTATCCAGTCAGCCTGTTCTGTACAACGGTCAGAGCCTCAGGCACCCCGAAGTCAATCTTGTATCCATTTATTTACCAGACATTAATTGAGCACATAATATGTAGCAGGTTCAATTTAACCATGTACACAAAACATGTGAAGTGCCTAAGGGTGCATGTTGGCAAAAGGTAAAGTGTCAGGGCTGGGTACCTATTAAATCAGAGAGCTTGGTCTACAAAGGATGGCACCCTGACTCCACTTACTTGCTCTGTAATTGGGGAATTTATTTTATTTCTCCATAGTTTGTAACATGGACACAGCAGTAATAAGAATGGTAAGGGTATGGTAGGGATTAAATGAAGTATGGGCTGAGCCATAGGAAATTGCCACCACTTGGACTTTGCCATGTTTGAGCCACAAAGGCATCAATGTCAAATACTTAGCACAGCGCCTGTGAGGAACTAACTGCTCCATAAGTAACACCTTTGCTTCTTAGTATTAAATGATGCAAGTGTAACAGTATGGTTTCTCCCCTTGACTGCTTGTCTAGAGCTAAGGTAGGTTAGGAGGCTCTTTCTAGCACCACCAGGAAGACATTCTCAGAGTTTACATATTCAGTGGATTAGTTTTATCAAGACCAAGGGAAAATCATGCTACAGTAGGCAGTGATGGACACCAGGTAAAGACTAGCCAAAGAGCTACTTAATTGTGTCTAGGAGTTCACATCATTTTAGGCCTTAATCAAAGAGGTCTCATTCATATCATTTAAATATAAAGTTAACTATTAATGCTAATTCATATTCTTTCAATGATATTAATGGAGAGTTTTATTTATAAGAAATCATAATGGGACGGGAATTGTGTCTGTTCTTAATAAGAGATACTATGTCCATTAATCCCCAATATATAGACACTTTTTTAGGTGGCAGGAAGAGGCAGGCACGGAGTGTGTTGTCTCCAAGTAAAGGAGCGTGCAGTCCTCGGTCCTGGAGGAACAGGAAGGGAGTGGGAAGTGGGATGAAACTGTTTTCCAGAAAGCCTGAACTCAGGAGAGGCACAGAGACTGGAAGGCAGAGTGCTGGACAAAGCCCTCCTGCACACTGTAGCTTCTGTTGCAGGGTCTCCTTGGGCAGCGCCCTCACAGGAGGGAGCATAGCTGTGCCCTGCCAGAAACCAGCCCACCTGAGCCTATGCCCTCCTCCCATGGCAGCTCCTCCGTGGCAGCACTGGTCTCTACTCTAGCGCCCTTAGGTGCCAACCTTTCCACAAGCACCTGCAAGGAAGGCCTTCTCAGAGCTCCATGGAGCCTCTCGGGGGCCTGGGGCTCCCCTTGCATTTCCTCTAGTCGGGACTCAACTCCTAGTTTTTGAGGAAAGAAGGCAAGGCTGCTGGCTCTGTCGTCTCCAGGGGCCTTCTGACTTGGCAGAACAAAAATGCACCAACACCTGCTGCAGCTGCCAGCCTCCACCTAGTTTTCCCCACCTTTCCCCTCCAGCAGGTTTCCAGTCCTCAGAGTATGATGGGGTCCCTCTCTGCCTTTTAACAAAGGAGCTGTTTTTCTCATGATAGAGTTGATGCAGGGCGCGGCAAAGAGAAAGCAAAAACACACTGTGGTTTGCCAGTCATTGCTTTAGAGCAGGATGGCCCCACACCACGTGTTGCACAGGAGGCAGTGCAGGTCCAGAGGAAGGGAGGGGATCACCCAAGGTCACACAGCAAGTCTCTTTTCCTTGCTCTAATAAGCTTTGCTTTCCACAATATTGTATTAAGTGCCAAACTGTAGGCCACCCCCAAAGAAGAAGAACTAAAGACCCAATCTCAGCGTCTGCGTCTGAGCTGTAGAACCCTCTATGTCACTAGGCCCGGGGGGAGTGCAGCCCCCCAAGTGTGAAGTGAGCAAGCCCCCTCTTGAAAAATCAGTTAAAATGCCCTCCTTTATGCACATGCCAACTTTGACTTCAAAAAGACTTTATTCCCAAGGATAAACAACCCCATGTTTGTGTAATATAATTAAGTGAAGGCATCTTTAAATGTCATACTAGCTTGTGCCCATTTCAAATTGTTATGCATCAACAGAACTTAACGAGATAGCCAAGCCTTCTCCTTGCTGTGAGACCGAGATAAGCCACAGCACTGTGGGCCCTTTAATAGATTGCCAAAATAAAGCATTTTCTATGCAAATTATTCATGCAGTGGGACAGCTAATCGCTTGCCAAGAGCCCGCCCACTGCCTCTCTGCAATTAGTCGTGAAGTTGAAGGAGCTCCAAACTCCGCAGGCGCACTCGGGCCGCCTGCTCCCATGGATTGTTTTCAGGTAAGCAGAAACTTTCTCTCCCCTGGTGGTAGGGCTGACGCCCCATGATGCAGACAGTTCAGTGAGGGGAGTAAGGGGCTGGGCAGTCAGCAGAGCGCGATGAGGAAGAGAGAGAGGAGCACAGCTCCTGACTCAAGGTGCACAGTGTGGACTTGGGCAGTCATTGCACCCCCAGCCTCAGTCTCCCCATCTATAAGACTGGGGCAGACACTGGCCTGAGGGTTCGGAGGATAACTAGCAAAGGGAACTGAGCACAAGCTTAGCACTCAGCCTGCTCAAGGATGATCTCACTTTGGAATCACAGGGTACCAGAGACAGAAGTGAGATTCAGTCTGAAAAATCAGCAGGGTATCAGCCAGCCTCCACTGACATCCTGGAAATGGTCATGGTAGACATAAGAAGTCCCTGTGACAGCCAAAGGAGAGGCCCAGATCAGGATCTCTCACTCTCACACAAGCCAACCAGTTCTCTTGAAGTCTTTCTCTGCTTCTATCCTAAGCCTGTCTCCAAGTCCCCTGGTGTCTCCCTTGCACACTGACTGTGTTCCATTGCTGCCTCTCCTTCTTGCTCACAAACAGCAGTCTTTAGGAGACTCTCCTGGGGCCAGCAAACAGAAGCCAGAATAGATTTGACCTGGGAAAGGAAGACTGGGCTATCATACTCTTGTATGGGCTTGCATAGGGCAGTACCCACAGTTAAGGATCACACATTCACTCCTCAAAGGGCAGGAGGTTAGCCTAGATGAGAGGAGCTTTGGCCTCTAGTTCCAAGATTCAATGAGAAGGGCCAAACCCAAGTTCTCAGCAAGGGATCAAGGAGCCCCATGAAGTTCAAGTCAAATGTGTGAGCATATGTGGAAGAAAGAAAGGAATGTCTGTGGTATCTGGAAAGCTTTAGAAGTTAATTGCTCACATGTAGGTTATGGCCTGAGCTAACCCTATGGGTTCTCAAGTCAATGGTTTTCTGACTTAACAGAAGGTTATTTTTTCTCATTAGAGTTTAACCTAGCAGAGAGATGGATGTTTGATACTTGCCTTTTATATTTCTCAAATGCCTTGTGATACCCCAGATGAAAGGATCATTTGGCTGAGACCCCAAGCATCAACTATGCTCCTTCCCATGCTGATGGCTGGTGACTCAGACCACCCATGGCAGTCTGAATAGGTGATTGAGCCTCCCCTCGACCTGGTCCTCCCATGCTGGGACTGAGGCCCTGAAGGCACCTGTTCCTAGAGGAGTCAGAGGCCCAAAAAGAGCAGTAAGTCCAGCCTTTGCAGCTGATTCACATGAGGGACAAAGGAACCCACCAGCTCCATCACCTGCCCTTGGGAGGTGGCCCAGGACAGGAAGAACTTCAGTAGCTCCAGTCCCTCACTTTAGTCTCACCCAGTGTCACTTCTGGTCCTTGCCTTGGACTCCAGGACTCACAAATTTGTCCTAACTTCTTTCAAGGCCTTGCCAGGTCATGTATAATCATCTTCCTAAGCTTAGAGCTGTCCTTTGCTCAAGCTAGCTTTGTCCTACCTGCAGGCTCCCTCATCCTCCCAGTCCCTGTAGCTGAAGTCCTATCACCAGCTGATGACCAGACCTTGTATGGCCCTAGCTCTAGGAGCAGCATGGCCCCGATTTCCCCTTCACCAAGCTCTACCATCTACAGAGTCCTCCTGCACTGTGTGTATCAGTGAGTGAGGCTGGGTTTGCCCCTTACGCTATGATCTCACTGTTCCTGTTGCGTGACTAGCTCCCATACAGTCCCTGAGAGGAGATGGGGTATGAACAGGCTCATTCAGATCTCACTCCAGCCTTCCCTCAGTGAAGCCTCATGCAGAGACAAGACCAAGCTACTCCCTGAGCACCTGCAGCTCCAAACATGTGGGCCTGGGTAGGAGGAGGCAGAGCTGTGAGATTGAGTCCCACCTGAGAGAGCTGACCTGGAGGGGTGCAATGATGGAGAGTGGGGCACCAGGGAGAAAGGAGACAACGCAGCAGGGTGGGAACAGAGTGCACGGGAGAAATGCTAACCACTCAAAAAGGAGCTGCAGCCTGACTTTATGCCTTAAGCCCTCCTAAGGGAATAAATCCTTCTATCTTCTTCCTCCTCCTCCTCCCTTCCCCATTGTACTGGCCCTCTGGCAGAGCAGGTGTGCCAACACCCAGCTCTGCAACTTGTCTCACAGTATCTGGGGACTAGCCTGGGGACCATCCCCCACCCTGCAACGAGGAACAACATTTCTATTGAAAATATTGTCCGGAGGACTGTACGAAGCATTCTGATTTCAAAAGTTCACAAGAGTGTCTACTACGAAAAAACCATGCATGGATTTCAACATTTTTTTGCACCAAAATAAATTTTTAATTCCATGTTTCCATACAATTTTTGAAGTAGCCACACACAGTCAGAGCCTGTCTACATTGCTGGACATGGGCACCCTGGTTTCACCCTAGACAGGACTGCCACAGGTATGACCATGGAAGCTTGCTTTCCTGGCTCTGTGCTGGCAGATCCCAGTGTGCTCAGAGTGCCTTGTGCCCACCAGATTGAGGGCACACACTCAGTGGCAGAGGGAAAGTGACCTTTTCCCACAGGTCCCCAGAATTTGCATATTTAACTCTCCCCCACCCAGCTAATTCTAAGGCACAGTCAAGGGTAAGGAGCTTGATGGTGTCAACTGCTTCTTAAACTTCAGCAGGCATCAGAGTTTTCCAGAAAGTTTGATAAAACAGAGACTCCTGGGTCCCCTCCCCAGAGATTCAGATTCAGAAGGCCTGAGAGAGGCCTGGGGATTTGCTTCTAACAAGCTCCCTTGCGACAGATGCTGCCAGTCCACAGACCATACTTTCCCCAGAGAAAGACTGGACCGAGTGCCTGGCAGAGCAGGGAATGCTGGCTACCCACCCAAATGCCCAAGTCTGTGAAGGCTCGGGTGCCCACCACAGGAAGGCAGCAAAGCCCAAGCTGACCTCGAGCAGGCCATGTGGCTGCAGGCTGGGCCTCTGGCCTGGCCCAGATGGCTGGGCCATCACCAGTGCTGGCCATTGCCATTGGCTGGTCCCTCACTGACAGGTTGTCACTGACGGCAGAAATTTGGCCAATGGCAATCAATCAGGGGGCCCGCGCTGCCTTAAATACCAGCAGAGCAAACAGCCCCAGACAAAGCTGCACCATATATCAATTACCAAGAGGCTGTGTGCTCCTCTGGGTGGAGGCAGCCAGAGCGTGCGGCCAGGGCTGCTGCCCCAGCTGATAAGGGCCCCGCATTGTTCAGGGACAGCTGGCAGCCCGATAACAGCCTGCTTGCCTGAGATAATGGCGGTGGGCAGGCGCCTCGCGGCAGTTTAGAATTTCTTGGGTCTCCAAGAAAGGTTCTATTAAGCCCACTGACCCCAATTGAATATTAATTAGCTAATTAACGGATTTATTGTTCCACGCCATTTCTGGAGAGGCCATTTTTTTCGAGTGCCATTATTTTTGTAAATGATTTTTCGCATTGTGCATAATTGAATCTTTGCAGCTGCCAGCATCTTCTGCATGATTTGGCAAAAAAAAGGAAGCAGAAGCACTTAGGGTTTTTTTCCCCCCACCCTCTCCCGGAACAAATGTTTCCAGCCCCTCCTGCTGATGCTGGAGGACGAGGAGCGGGGAGCGGCGGGGGCTGGCTCTGTTTCACAGGTTTGTTTTTTAAGCTGAACTGCAGCGTCCGCAACTCCTTTCTCCTGTCTTTTGCAGACGGCTGAACGCCCAAGCACTCCGGGCAGTCCTGCACCAGTCCTTTGTCTGGCTGCCTTCAAACTGGCCAGACTTAGCAGTTCTCAGCCCAAACTCCTTAACACATTGTGCTTTACAGTGGGAGGGAGAAAGAGGGAACAAGGCTTGGGCTTGTCCCACCCAGAGCTCCCAAAAGAGGGAGGCCAGATCTGAATTGCTAGGGGAGGAGTTCTGGCCAGCTGGGGTGGGCACACTCACTGTGGGCTCCATCCGGGTGACTGCCTCCACCCACCCCACCCTTCCCTAGCTAGAACCTATCTTTGGGTCTGGTGACTCTGGGGGAACAGAATCCTCATCCCAGCCCCTCTCTGCTTCTCTCTAATAAGTCTTTGCTCCAAATTTCATGCCAGGGCTGCCTGATTCCCTGGAGCTGGCATCTGCCCATAATAAGTTGACCCTGTTGGTCCCACAGGCAAATGGCTGATTGAATCAATCCCATTCCTCTGCAGAGGGTCTGGGGAATGGGGGCGGGTGCTGCACTGGGGTGGGGCTGGGGCGGGCGGCTTGGTAATATCGTCAGGCAGCACTGGGAGCCCCATTGCACCTCTTGGCTCCTCCAGCATTGTTAATGAAGCCAGGGGCAGGCAGAGGCTCCAGGAATATTAGCCAGGGCCCCCCCTACGGGTGGGCCTGAGGCAGGCTTGTGCCCAGGACATGCCCCTAGCCACTAGGGGCTGCACAGCTTTATTGGGATTTTTTATTAAGCCACCTCTTCCTGCCTCACTCCCTGTCCCTATCCGGCTGTTTGTGCTCAGAAAGAATTCTGAGGGTTTTTTGGAGCAGGCAGATGAGTTGGGGAGGAACTCTTGAACCCTCCTCTACAGATGCTGGCTGGGACCATGCTATCCAGGAGTTTCCTTTCCTCTGGGTTGGAATCAAGTCCAGCAGATACACGGATTCCATGAGCACTCTCTCCAGTACTCAAGTTGCAGAAGGACACATGTGAGGCAATGCCTATGCTAATCAGTGAGGGTCAGGTGTTCTACAATGTATGTGGATTCCAAAACATCATGTTGCATATGGCAACTACATATAACTTCAGCAATTTCAATTAAATGTCTAGCTACAAACTGGTGGTGATCTGTGGAGTTTGGGAGCAGGATCATTCAGCATCTACTTGAACACCTCTTGGGGTGGGAAGGCCACAGCCACTAAGGCAGCTTTAATGTTGAGCAGAGTCATCCTTATCGACATCCACAGGCTCCTCCCTCTGTTCCCCCACCCCAGTCTCCCTCTTCCTAAGCCATGGTTTGGGTATAGTTTAAGTGTGACCTCCAAGTGCGCTGGAAGCTTAGTCTCCGCATGGCAGTGTTGAGGTGATGGACCCTTCAAGGGGTGGGGCCTGATGGCAGGAGTTTAGGTCACTGGGGTGCCACCCTCAGGAGGAATTAGTATAGTTCTCATGGGACCTCTGTTGTTTGTGATGAAAGAGTTGGTTGCTATGAAAGGAGCAAGCCTGGCCACAGAATCTCTCTGGCTTCCTGTCTCACTGTGTGATCTCCTTCACGTGCATTCCCATTATGGTGACATCATCCACCAGAGGATAAAGATGGGGCCACTGGCTCTCAGATTTTCAGTCTCCAAAACAGTGAGCTAAATGAACCCCTTTGCTCTATACATCACCCAGCCATCGGTATTTTGTAGTAGCCACAGAAAACAGATTAATATACTCCCTGACAGTCACTCAGCTAACACTGGCAAAATCACAACAGTATCTAATATAAATCAAGGAAATACTGAGTGCCACGCATGGAGCTAGATACCTTTCACGAATCTCCTCATTTACTCTTCCTTCCTTCCCTGTGAGGTAGGAATTCTGAGGAACAGACATGTGCGAGGTCAATGATTAATGTCATAGCGCCAGACACCAAACCCAACTCTGCCAGACACCAGAGATCCCAGGTTCAACCACTCTGCTCCCAGACTGGAAAAGAAGCTCAGTTCCTGCAGATGCTTCTATTCTAACAAGAGATCCCTCCCCTTTGCTTAACTGGCCTTCCTGTTAGAGTCCAAAGCCCAGAGGAGGTTTGGCCAGGAGAGAGAGGAGTGAGCCATCACCAGCCACATTCCCAACTGATGTTACACTCAGTTAATGCAGCCTAGTTGGCATTAAGGTTCTTAGCAAGGGGTCCACAAGCCCTCCTACACAACACCTCCTATTCTCCAAGGTTCAGACCTTTTTTTAAAAAAAGATGTATTTATTTATTTGAAAATCAGAGTTATACAGAGAGAGGAGAGTGACAGAGAGGGGTCTTCCATCTGCTGGTTCACTCCCCAATTGACTGCAACGGCTGGAGCTGTGCCGATCTGAAGCCAGGAGCCAGAAGCTTCTTCTGGGTCTCCCACATGGGTTCAGGGGCCCAAGGACTTTAGCCATATTTTATTGCTTTCCCAGGCCATAGCAGAGAGCTGGATCGGAAGTGGAGCAGCTGGGTCTCAAACCGGCCCCATGTGGGACGCCAGCGCCTCAGGTCAGGGCTTTAACCCACAGTGCCACAGTGCCAGCCCCCAGACTTGTTTTTGAAAAGGAGACAGAACAATCACTTTCTTCAGCACTCTGAATTTTGTAAGAATTGGCCTGATCCTCCACAGATCTTCCTACATCCTAGAATCTGCCCAGAGACCCTTTCTTGGATCCCAGTGAACTGGCAAATCAGAGCCGTCCTTGGAGTTACTAAGACGGCCACCTCAAGCCAAGAGGCTAGCAAGCCTGCACAGACCTGGCCCTACATACCCTCCTGTGACTGACGTGACCCCATCAGGACCGTCCAGAGCTGGCAGAGCACTCGTGCTGACTGCCATTGTGGCTACAAGCCACATTTTGGGTCTTTTGGAGAAATTTCTTCCAGTTTCTTGTTAAAATTTTTTAAATTTATTATTTATTTATTTGAGAGGGAGAGAGAATGAAGGAGGGAGGAAGACAGGCAGGCAGAAGTCACACACATGCATACAAATACACACACACACACATAAAGCTCCCACCTGCTGGTTCATTCACTGAATACACACAGCATCCAAGGATGGACCAGGCTGAATTCAGGAATCTGGAATTCAACCCAGGTCTATCATATGGGTGGCAAGGACTCAACTACTTGAGCCATCACCTGCTGCCTCCAGGGGAGTGTATTAGCAGGAAGCTGGAATCAGGAGTGGAGCTGGGACCCAAATCCATCCAGGTACTCCAATGTAGGACTTGTGGCATCTTAACCACTAGGCCAAATGTCCACTCCTGTTCCAGTTTATTATTTTTTTTTTCAAAAAATTAGAAGATTATAGAGGAGAAGAGACCTGCCCAAAGTTACACAGTCATACCAAGAGAGCCAGGTCAGGCCCTGTTCCCCCTGACTTCAGGAACAGGACAGACGAGTGTGTGGTCATGGACCTAGGAAGCCAACAGTCATATATAGCGCAGGCTGCCCGGAGTACTGCCTCATTCCTATGGTCAGGTTCCATAAGTCAGTATTGCTGAAGTCCAATATACTCCCCTTGTACCTCTCTAGTCTGATGTTCCTGATGATCTCAAAAGGAAGCCTTTCATCAGGTGGGACAACCCAAGTGAGCAAGTCTCTGCCCCCTGGGGAATGTTACCACTGACATGGTTATAAGGATCCTGGAAGGAGTTTTAAAGCCATGATTCACCACTCACAGGCTCAGGAGCTGTGGCAAGACACATCTCTGTGAACTTCAGTTCCTTACTGTCAGGTGGCAAAAATAATAATGTGCATTCTCACTCCATAAAGATCGGGAAGACCAGGCAAGAAGAGGGTCTGTGCTTCCCCAACTGGGTACCCAGGGCTAAGTTTGTCAATACAACAAGGCAGACATGGGCTTCTTCAAGTAATGGTTTAAGTAGAAAGGAATTTAAAACACCTACTCTGAAAAGCATGTTTAATGGGCCAGCAGGAGAGGAGTACATGGAAGGGGGCACTGTGGACTTCTGGGGGCTGATAATACTCCTTTTCTCTGTCTGTGTGCTCGTGACACAGCTATGTATGATCATTGTGAAAACGCATTGAACTGAACAATTAGATCAGAGGAATAAGTTCCTAGTGTCACTGCTGATTTCTACCAGAAGTTTAAGGAAGCACTTATTCCAATTTTTCTCATACTTTTTAAAACAACTGAAAGGGAGTGAATCTTCTTAACTTTCTTTGAAGCCATTGTCACCTTAATTCTTAAACCAGAAAAATATACAACAGAGAAAGAGAACTATACACCAATATCCCTGATGAACATGGATGGAAAAATCCTCAACAAAATACTAGCTAATCAAATCCTACAACACATCAGAAAGATCATTCACCAGGATTAAGTGGGATTTATCCCTGGTAAGCAGGGATGGTTCAACACATGCAAATCAATAAACATGATAGATCACATTAACAAATTGGAGAATAAAAATCATATGATTATCTCAATAGAGGCAGAGAAACCATTTGATAAAATACAACATCCTTGCATGATATACACAAAAAAAACTTAAGCAGACTGAATATAGAAGGAACATTCCACAACACAATCAAGGCAATATATGACAAAACCACAGCCAGCATCATATTGAATGGGGAAAGTTTGAAGCATTTCCACTAAGATGTGGAACAAGACAAGGATGCCCACATTCACTACTGCTATTCAATATTATCCTGGGAGTTTTAGCCAGAGCTTTTAGGCAAGAAAAAGAAATCAAAGGGATACAAATTGGAAAGGAGGAAGTCAAACTATCCTTGTTTGCAGATGACAAGATTTTATATATATATATATATATATATATATATATATATATATATATATATATATAGGAACCAAAAGACTTCATCAAGAGACTATTGGAACTCATAAAAGAGTTTGGTAAAATTTCCAGATATAAAATCAACACAAAAAAATCAATAGCCTTTTTATATAGACAATACCTTGGCTGAGAAAGAACTTATAAGATTAGTCTCATTCACAACAGCTATAAAATAATTTAAATATCACAGAATAAATTTAACCAAAGAGGTGAAAGATACCTACAATGAAAATTATAAAGGGCCAGTGCTGTGGTATGGTGGGATAAGTCTCCACTTGCAGTGCTGGTATCCCATATGGGCACTGGTTCTGGTCCCAGCTGTCCCTCTTCCATTCCAGCTCTCTTCTATGGTCTAGGAGAGCAGAAGATGACCCCTGCACCTGCAAGGAGCTCCCGGATCCTGGCTTTGGATCAGCTCAGCTGTGGCTGTTGCAGCCTTTGAAAGAACCAGCAGATAGAATACCTTTTTCTTTTTCTCTCGCTCTCTTTATAACTCTACCTCTCAAATAAATAAATAAAATCTTTAAAAATTATAAAATATTAAAGAAAGAAATATAAGAACACACAAAATGTCCATACTACCAAAAGCAATTTACAGATTCAATGTGATCTGAATCAAAATACTAATGACATTCTTCTCAGATCTAGAATAAACAATGAAATTCATATGGAAACACAAGAGACCGTGAATAGCTAAAGCAATCTTAAACAACAAAAACAAAGCCAGGAGCATCAAAACACCGTATTTCAAGACATACTACAGGGCATTTATAATCAAAACAGCCTGGTTTGACACAAAAATAGACATATAGATCAATAGAATGGAATAGAAATCCCAGGAATCAGTCCATGCATCTACAAACAACTAATCTTTGACAAAGGAGCTAAAATCATTCTCTGGAGAAAGAACAGTCTCTTCAACAAAAGGTGCTAGGAAAATTTGATCTCAGCATACATAAGTATGAAATAAGACCCCATCCTTACACTTTATACACAAATCAACTTGAAATGGATCAAGGATCTAAATCTAGGAGCTGATACTTTCAAATCCCTGAAAGAGAACATTGGGAAAACTCCACAAGACAGTGGCATAGGCAAAGACTTCTTGAAAAAGACCCCATAAGCACAGATAATCAAAGCCAAATTTGACAAGTGGGATTATATCAAGCTAAGAAGCTACTGCACTGTAAAGGAAACGCTCAACAAAGTGAAGAAGCAACTGATAGAATGGGAGAAAATGTTTGCAACCTATGCAACTGATAAAGGATTAATATCCAGGGTCTATAAAGATCTAAAGAAACTCAACAACAACAAAACAAATAATCCAGTTAAGAAATGGGCAAAAGACTTGAACAGGCATTTTTCAACAGAGAAAATTCAAAAGGCCAACAGACACAAGAAAAAATGCTCAGGATCACTAGCCATTAGAGAAATGCCAATCAAACCACAATGAGGTTTCATCTCAACCCAGTTAGGATGCACTCGCACAGAAATCAACAAACAATAAATGCTGGCAAGGATGTGAGGCAAAAGGTACCATAACCCACTGTTGGTGGGAATGTAAACCACTGTAGAAGACAGTATGGAGAGTCCTCAGAAATCTGAAAATAGATCTATCATATGACCCAGCCATCCCACTCCTGGGAATTTACCCAAGCGAAATGAAATCAGCATATGAAATTGTTATCTGTACCTCCACGTTTATTGAAGTTCAATTCACAGAAGCTAAGATATGGATTCAAGCCAGATGTCCATCAGCCGATGAATGGATAAAGAAAAAAATATATATATATATACACACACACTGTGGAATACTACTCAGCCATAAATCCTGCCTTTTGCAACAAAATGTATACAACTGGAAACCATTACACTTAGTGAAATAAGCCAGTATCCAAAAAATAAATATCATGTTTTCTCTGATCATGTTAAGTAATAGAGTACAAAAAAATGTAATGTATAGGAATGAAATTGACATTTTGATATTTATTGTTTACAGCCCTTGTCACCTATGTTGAAGAACAGCGTTTTCTTCTTCTTACTACTTGTTGAATTCTTTACTTGGTGGAGGGTTAAACTTATGATTATAAAATAAACAAAGTATGTCATTGTAAAAATTAAAAGAAAAAATAATAAAGGAAGGAGGCAAGGTGGGAGCATGAGAGGAAGGGAGGGTAGGATGAGAAGTATGACTATGCTCCTAAATCTTTATATATGAAATACCTGAGATTTGTTCACCTCATATAAATACAAAATAAAAATAAACAAATAAATCTTAAAAAGCTGTACTTATTTATGTTATACTTTGATCAGAAGCACACTTTACAAAGGACTTATTACAAAATGGCACACAAAGATGCATGTGAAACTTTTTATAGCAGGCAACACTTCTTCAAGACTTCCTAACACCTGTTAACTGGAACTCCTCAGAGGAAAATTGTGAGAGTCACATATGCAGTAGTTGGTGCATGGGGAAAGGAAGTCCCCAATGATGTAACTAATTATGATGGGGTTTGGGACTCTAGGCACAAGAGCTGTGATATTCTGAGACCCTGGGAGTACCCCCCCCCCGCCCAGGTCACAGCATAGGCTCCCATTTATTCTGTAGGCAAGGTCATCTGCAAGCATCAAGGATCGTAAGACTCTTGACCTTCCTAAGAAAGGAGAGTGTAGGACAAGGTGCCTTAAGCTTGCACCAGCAAAGCCCTGCAGAAGGCCCTCCTTTGAGTCCAACCATCTTACACAGATGATTCCAATTTAACTTTGGGAAAAATATCTCAGCTACAGAGAGTTTAGGAAGGAAGCTACAGGGATAGGAAGAGGGAGCAGGAGAATCAAAGGGAGACAGAGACTAAAAGGAGACAGAGGGAGACACAAAAGGCAACAGGCAAAGGGTCTCAGGGGAGAGATAGAGACCATGCCAGAGATAGGGCTTTTCATCTGGGCAAGGCTGGAGGTCAAAGCCACAAGTATAGGGTATCAGAATCCCTTTCAAGGAACTCCAAGCAGAGAAAGAGAGGGAAGGGAGCTTTGTGATTCCTGCACTTACAGCCAGGCTAAGCCTTAGAGCTAGGGCAGGTGCACTGCACTTGTGAGTCTGAGGACCCGCTTCTGAGAGCCCCTCCTGGTTGATTCCTCATCCCTAGTGAGAGGTGGCTTCCAGTTTTTGCTCTCTGCCTGGTGACTCCTTGGAGCGCCATGCTGGGGCATCCACTGGGCTCTGGTACCAGTTACTACCTGTATGAGCATGGCTCTCTCCGCACAAGCCATAGGTAGGGTTAGGAGGAAGTAAGAACGCAGGGGTGCATGGAAGTAAAAACAGTGCTGTAAGCCGGCACTGTGGCTCAACAGGCTAATCCTCCATCTAGCGGTGCCTGCACACCGGGTTCTAGTTCTGGTCGGGGTGCCGGATTCTGTCCCGGTTGCCCCTCTTCCAGCCCAGCTCTCTGCTGTGACCCGGGAGTGCAGTGGAGGATGGCCCAAGTGCTTGGGCCCTGCACCCCATGGAAGACCAGGAGAAGCACCTAGCTCCTGCCTTCGGATCAGCGTGATACGCCGGCCGCAGCGCGCAGGCTGCGGCAGCCATTGGAGGGTGAACCAACAGCAAAAGGAAGACCTTTCTCTCTGTCTCTCTCTCTCACTGTCCACTCTGCCTGTCAAAAAAACAAAACAAAACAAAACAAAAACAAAAACAAAAACAAAAAACCAAACCAAAACAAAACAAAAACAGTGCTGTCTAGAAGAACACTCACTCCTTACCTGCGCTGAGTGCAAGGTCCTCTTTTCTGGTCCTCATATGAAACAAGTGAATGATCTCCTAACACTGCTTTTTTGAGAGGAAAATTGGAAAATGGGTTCTTGGGCACTCAGGCCTGGGGGGAGCTGTCAATGGTCTCAAATCCTTTGCAGGCCATAATATCCAAAAGCAGGGCAGGGACTCCATCTGAAGAAGACAGCCTTGTCTCTTTCTCTGACAGCCACCATATCTATTTCCCCCAGGTCTGATATCTGCTCACTGAGGGCTTCAATTAAATACCCCATATCCGTATAGGAATTTGGAAATACAGATATTTTATGCAGCCAGAATGTTTCCATATACTATAAAGGTTATAAGACTTCACCTTGGGAATACAATGTAGGATGCATTATTAAAGATTCTTTGGGCTGTAAGTCATGGAAACACCCGATTCAAAGAGACTGAAACTAAAATAAAGGCATCTGAAGGTAATGAGGGCTCTAAGTATGTGGGATGAGCAACTTGATGAAGCCACCAAGAACAGAGCTTTTGCCATTCCTTGCTTCTGCTTTCCTTGGTGTCATCTTGAGTCTAAGACCAGTTTCCTGAGGTCGTAGGATGGAAAACAGAGCAAACTGTTTCCTTATTTAATGGCAGCAGGAAAGACAGATAGGGACCAGTGCTGTGGTGTAGCAAGTACAGTCTCTGCCTGTAGTGCTAGGATCCCATATGGGCACCAGTTTAAGTCCCAGCTGCTCCACTTCTGATCCAGCTCTGTGCTATGGCCTGGGAAAGCAGCAGAAGATGGCCTAAGTGCTTGGCCCCTGCACCCATGTGGGAGACCAGTAAGAAGCTCCTGGCTCTTAGCTTCAGAAAAGCCCAGCTCCAGCCATTGCGGCCATTTGGGAAGTGAACCAGCAGTTGGAAATCTCTGTCTCTCTCTCTGCCACTCTGTAACTCTGCCTTTCAAATAAATAAATAAAAACAAAAACAAGGGGCCAGCGCTGTGGTGTAGAAGGTTAATGCCCTGGCCTGAAGCACTGGCATCCCATCTAGGCGCTGGTTGGAGACCCGGCTGCTCCACTTCCAATTCAGCTTTATGCTATGGCCTGGGAAAGCAGCAGAGGATGGCCCAAGCACTTGGGCCCCTACACCCATGTGGGAGACCTGGAGGAAGCTCCTGGCTCCTGGCTTCGGATCAGTGCAGCTCTGGCCATTGCAGCCAATTGAGGAGTGAACCAGTGGATGGAAGACCTCCCTCTTTCTCTCTCTTTCTCTCTTTATCTCTGTCTCTCTCTCTCTTCCTCTCCTCTCTCTGTGCAACTCTGACTTTCAAATAAATAAATAAATCTTTAAAAAAATAAAAATAAAAAATACAGATAATCTCTCCTCTAATCACAGAATACTCACACTAGTCCGTAGTCTGATCAGGACAATTTGAATACCAACTCACCCTGGACCACAAACAGGCCCCAGGTATATCCTTTTATTTTAGACAGTTCATCTATGGGAGGGAGGCTGGGAGTCATCCAGTGGCCACACAGAAGGTATCTCAGGGATGCTCCTGGCTCACACAAGAGGATACCTACACCTCCAGAATTCACCTGATACAGACTCACCACTGCCACAAAGATGATTCTCATCAGAGCAGGTACCTGAGTTTTTATTTTGTTCCAGTAATTATTACTCAGAATTGTGGTGCTATGGAAGTGTTTCCTTCAGTTCCGAGCCTGTTTTTCTTGCAAATGGACCCTTCATTCACAGAAAATGCCCCTGAGCCATTTGGGATATTGACATCATTCTCAATTTGTTCTCAATGAGTTCCAATGCTGAAGAGATGACCCAAAGTTCATTATATATATATATTTTAAAGATTCATCTATTTATTTGAGAGGCAGAGTTACAGACAAAGAGAGGGAGAGACAGAGAGGTCTTCCATCATAGGAGGAGGCTTAATCTACTATGCCACAGCACTGGCCCCCACTATAACTCTTAAGAAATAACTTGGGAGGGCTGGTGTTTGTGGCATAATAGGTAAAGCTGCGGCCTACAGTGCCAGTATCCCATATGGGCATCAGTTCAAGTCCCGGCTGCTCCACTTCCAATTTGGCCTCCTGCTAATGGACTGGGAAAGAGCAGAGGACGGCCCCAGTGCTGGGACCCCTGCACCCACATGGGAGACATGGAAGAAGCTCCTGGCTTTGGATTGGCCTAGTTCCAGCCATTATGGCCATTTAGGGAGTGAACCAGTGGCTGCAAAATCAATCAATCAATCAATCTCTCTCTCCTTCTCTCTCTCTCTCTAACTCTGCCTTTCAAATAAATAAATCTTTAAAAAACAAAACAAAGAGGCCGGTGCCACGGCTCACTAGGCTAATCCTCCACCTGCGGCACCTGCACTCCGAGTTCTAGTCCCAGTTGGTGCTGGTTCTGTCCTGGTTGCTCCTCTTCCAGTCCAGCTCTCTGCTGTGGCCCAGGAGGGCAGTGGAGAATGACCCAAGTGCTTGGGCCCTGCACCTGCATGGGAGACCAGGAGAAGCACCTGGCTCCTGGCTTTGGATCAGCACAGCACGCCAGCTGTAGCAGCCATTTGGGGGATGAACCAACGGAAAAGGAAGACCTTTCTCTCTGTCTCTCTCTCTCTCACTGTCTAATTCTGCCTATCAAAAAAAATGCCTGAATTCAAGTTCCAACTCTCCCAATGGCAGCTTCATTGCTAATGTGCACCCTAGGGGACAGTAGGTGATGGTTGAAGTACTTGGGTCCCTGATATCTATATGGGAGACCAGGATTGAGTTCCAAGCTCCTGGCTTCAGCCTGGCCCAGCCCCAGCTCTTATGGGCATTTGGGGACTAAGGTAATGAATGAGAGATCTCTGTTTCTGTTGTTCTCCTTCTATTGTTCTACCTTTTTTAAAAAAAAGATTTATTTGAAAGAATTACAGAGAGACAGGAAGAGGGAGAGGGAGAGAAAGAGGGAGGGAGAGAGAGAGAGAGAGAGATCTTCCATCCACTGGTTCATTCCCCAAATGGCCACAATGGTTAGGTCTGGGTCAGGCTGGAGCCAGAAGAGAGCTGGATAGGAAGTGGAGCAGCTGGGTCTCAAACTGGTGCCCATATGGGATGCCAGTACTGCAGACGGCAGCTTCACCTGCTGTACCACAGCACTGGCCCTGTCTCTCTGCCTTTCAAGTCAACTAAATAATAATTCTAAAATTGTCCTGCAGGGCTCATGAATAGGAAGTCATGCAAAATTCATTTCTCACCTGGGAAACAGAAGCTGCAGGTGTCCCCATCCCTGGTGTCTGCTCTCTGATTCGCCTTCATATCACCCTACAGTGATCTCTCCAAAAGTGCAGATCTGCTCATGTCCTTGTTCTACTGATGAAGTTCAGACATTTCCCTGTCGCCTCGAGGACACAGGTCACCCCCTTGGCCTGGCATGAGAGCCCTGCCAGCAGCCTTGCTGCTTTCCTCCAAGGCCTCTGCATTGTGCTGCAGGCACTGCGAGCGCTGAGCCACCGCTAACCAAGCCCACTCTCTCCCATTCCTTAGCCCTTACCCACTGCCTGCATATGCACCCTCAGATTTACAGAGGTGCACGTGTCCTTCCCTCAGTAGCTTTCCCTTCTCCCCTTCCTTCTAGAGCCCCTGTGCAGAGCTCTGACATGAGACTGACCACGCCGAGTCATGGCCCTTTGCAGCCTGGCTCCTGACTCCCTATCTTCTCCAGGAGATTTCTTGAGGGATTGGGCTTTTTTTTTTTTTTGTCTTTTTGCATATCTCTTGCCTTACACTATGTTAGACACTCAACATACAAAGAAAGGGTAGGAAGATGGAGGGAGGGAGGAAAGGAGGGAAAGATGAACAGATGGGTTCATGAACTCAATCAACCTCACTTTATTCTGCCAAGGTCACCAGACTGCTCTAGGGGATTCTTTCCAATGTCTGGACTTTTTTTTTAAGATTTATTTATTTATTTGAAAGGCAGAGTTAGAGAGAAAGACAGAGACAGAGACAGAAACAGAGAGCCAGATCTTCCATCCACTGGCTCATTCCCCAAATGGTTGCAACAGCCAGAGCTGGGTGGATCCGAAGCCAAGAGTTTCGTATGGGTCTCCCAGGTGGGTGCAGGGGCCCAAGCACTTGGACCATCCTCTGCTGCTTTCCCAGGCACATTAGCAAGGAGCTGGATGGGAACTGAAGCAGCTGGGTCTCAAACCGGTGCCCATATGGGATGCCAGTGTCATAGGCTTTGGTTTTACTCACTATGCCACAGCACCAGCCCCCAGTGTCTGGATTTTTGACAAATTGTTTTATAATCTCACCCATGCCTGTGATGTGAAAAATTGTAGTTGACATGGTACGACACAGCTGTTTGAAGAACCATATATCCAAAAGCACTAAATAATGGTACCATGATAGGAGTTAACTATCAATTACACTACATTCCCACTACATCTTCCCCAGGCCACATCATGGCAATTTTTAGCCAACAGAGTGGTCACTTCTACTTGGAATGAACATTCTTAGCCCTTGATGAAGTTGCACTTAAAAACGTCACTCCACTGTGCAGTATTCTACCACCTGCTAAACGCTTCTGTTCTACCAGGCCTCAGAGTCCTCCCCAGGGCAGACCCGCCTCCCTTCTAGCCCCAGTCATGTATCCTGTGTCTCAGGACAGAGATCAGCTAATATCTCTATGACCTGCACCTGCTTTTTCTGCATCCCTTTTTGCTATATCAAGGAAGCCCCCTCCACTCCCAGTATACCTGGCTGTGTTCCTTCTTGGGATGCCTAAGCACTGTCCTACCTTCAGGTCTTTGAACTTGCCTTTGACTCAGCCTAGTGTATCCTTTCTCATTATCCCCACCCAGAAAAGTCCTCAACCCAGCTCAAATGAGCCAGTTTTTCTCCATATACCCCAACCTAACCCATTAAAGTATGCTTCCTTTGTACTCCTGCTTCGCTGCGGGCCACTCTGCCCCTCCTAAGGCAGGGCTTTGATAAGTGATGCCCAATGACGTTATCTGTGATGCCTGCAGGAAAGGACATGAGAAAGTGCCAATGAGATTCACAACTTAGAAAACAGAGCAGAGAATTCATGTGTCACGCCCTGCTCAAGAAATGAGAGAGCTCTCTATTGCCTAGGACATAAAGGCTATACTTTTCTACTTTGCTTCTAATTTCCTGTCTCTCCTTCAAATCTACACTTACCACTTCTCAATGTCCCCTCTTCTGTTTCAACCAGTCAAGATCATGGACTTTTTCATGTTACCTGTTAGGCCTCCCTGCATATCTCCAGCTATTCTTTATGCAAGAAGCAGCTTAGTACCTGCCATTCTCAAATATTTTCTGCCACATGGGCTAACCCCTCTTCAAAATTTTCACCACATGCCATACAATACCTAACCATTCACTCTCACCATGGACTGCTTACATTAATGGTTCATACCCAGGGTACCACCTAGTATGGATCCCATCAAAAGAAACAGACCAGTTGACTTCTAGCAACTACCTACCTTACACTGTATTTTATTTCCTGACCCATAAAGTGTGATACCTGTGTACTCTCAGGGAGGCTGTGATACACAAAAGAGCAATGGAGGTGACAGGCCTTTCAAAAGCAGAATTATGTCTGTTATGGGGAAGCGTTAGTGGCCCTGATGGGTGGGTAAGTTCACCCATGGTAAGACATGTGACTCCAGGGACGTAGACTGCTCACTGGGAACAAGGGCCCTTGGCATCCTCCCGCTATGGTCTTTCTAGGCCTGAGGGCATTATTTTGCTGGACAAAGGGCTACTGATGATGAGGGGGAATAGGAAGAAATGTGAGTGTTCCCCTAGGGAATAAAGATAACCAGAAGTATAACTGGGGCCAGATCATTGCCCAGATGGGGTTGGGAGTCTAGAACCTATATCTATTTTGGGATTCTGGAATCTGTGTCCCTTCCTCTGTGTGGGGTTTTCATCCTCGCCTGTTTCCCTACAAAGATCAGAAGGCAGAAACAGAAGCAGAAGTAGAGAACTGAAGGGGAAGGGGGTGAGGAATGTGATGCCCACTCTTCAAAGCACCACTGGTACCAGGGGTCATCAGATGCAACGCAGGGGCTGGAGGTAGAGTCTGACCCTTCCTTGGCCCTGGGCTAACACTGGAAAGGCCCTAAGGTCTCCAACAGAACAAATCATGCTACCTTTCCCCCTTTTAGTCCCTCATCAAGAGAGCTTCATTATGAGCTAAAACACTGTTGTGCATCGGCTGCTGATGGAGCTGGCAATAGAGTGCACAGGGTTGGCTGGCGCTGTGGCGCAGCAGGTTAAAGCCCTGGCTTGAAGCGCCAGCATCCCATATGGGTGCTGGTTCTAGTCCCGGCTGTTCCTCTCCCAATCCAGCTCTCTGCTATGACCTAGGAAAGCAGTAGAAGATGGCCCAAGTCCTTGGGTCCCTGTACCCACATGGGAGACCCGGAGGAAGCTTCTGGCTCCTGGCTTCGGATTGGCGCAGCTCTGGCTGTTGCAGCCATCTAGAGAGTAAACCAGCAGATGGAAGACCCCTCTCTCTGTCTCTACCTCTCTTTGTAACTCTGTCTTTCAAATAAATAAAATAAATCTGTAAAAAAAAAAAAGTACACAGGGTCAGTCCATACCACATGTCCCCTGGAGAGGGGCTCATAGGTTCCCAGAATGTGGGAGGAGAAGGGGCCTCAAGGATTATATCACAGGGAAAGCAGTGTTAAACAGAGTCCAGAGCCTAAGTTAGAGAATTAAGTTAAAGAAAAAATGGTAGACAAAAGGGAGGAATCTGGAAAACATCATGCTGAGTGCAATAAGCCAGTCCCAAAGGGACAAATATATGTTCTCCCTGATCTGTGACAACTAACTGTGCACCTAAAAGGAAACCTGTTGAAGTGAAATGGACACTATGAGAAACAAAGACTTGATCAGCCCTTGTCCTGACTGACGAGGAACAACTTACTACTTTATTCCTTTTAGTATTTTTTTGTTCTACTTAATACCATTGGTTGAACTCTTTAATTAACACACAATTATTCTCAGGTGTTTAAATTTAACTGAAAAATGATCTCTGTTAAATATAAGAATGGGAATAAGAGAGAGAGGAGATGTACAGTTTGGCACATGCTCACTCGGACTTACCTCCAATGGTAGAGCTAGAAATGTGTCAGGGGATTCCAATTCAATCCCATCAAGGTGGCATGTACCAATGCCATCTCACTAGTCAAAGTCATCAGTTTCAGTTCATAATTGATCATAATGATAGGATTAAATGTCAAAGGAATCACGTAAACAAGACTAGCGTTTGCTAATACTAACTGATAAAATTAAAAAGGGAAGCGGGATACACAGCAAACTCATAGAATGGCAGATGTAATAACAGCATTCTGGCCTTAGAATCAGCCCTTAAGGCATTTGGATCTGGCTAAAAAGCCCATGAGAGTATTTCAGGCATGGAAAGCCAAGTCACTCTGGCAAAAAAACAAAACAAAACAAAAAAACACCTAAATGAAAGATCTCTGTGAGATCCCAGCAGAAAGAATGGGCCATCAAAGAAGGAGGTACCTTTCTCTGAAGGGAGGAGAGAACTTCTACTTTGACTATGGCCTTGTCTAAATAAGATTGGAGTTGGCGAACTCAAGAGGCTTCCATAGCCTTGGCAGCTCATGACAAGAGCCTCGGGTGATTACTGACGTCATAAATAAGAGTGTCAATTGTTAAATCAACAACAGGAGTCACTGTGCACTTACTCTTCATTTAGGATCTCTGTCCTTAATGTGCTGCACTATGTGAAGTAATGGTATAACTAGTACTCAAACAGTAGTTTATACTTTGTGTTTCTGTGTGGGTGCAAACTGTTGAAATCTTTACTTAGTATATACTAAATTGATCTTCTGTGTATAAAGATAATTGGAAATGAAGCTTGATGAAGAATGGGATGGGAGAGTGGGAGATGGGATGGTTGTGGGTGGGAAGGTGGTTATGGGGGGAAAAGCTGCTATAATCCAAAAGTTGTACTTTGGAAATTTATATTTATTAAATAAAAGTTATAAAAAAGAAAAAAATGGTAGGGCATCCTGAGACTTAAAATAAAAACATCTAAAGTGCAAAATAAAATTGTATTTTGAAATGACACAAACTAGCACATCTGCCAAAATGTAAAATGTCCCTTTTATATAGTTTAATTTTTAGAAAAAAAATATTTCTTTATTATGATAGGTAGAGTTAGAGAGAAAGAAAGGGAGAGACAGAGAAAGATATCTTCCATCCACTGGTTCACTCCCCAAATGGCTGCAACGGTCAGTTCTGGGCCATTCTGAAGCCAAGAGCCAGGAGCTTCCTCCGGGTCTCCCACATGGTTTCAGGGGTCCAAGCACTTGGACCATCTTCCACTGCTTTTCCAAGCACATTAGCAGGGAGCTAATATGCCCTGTTTGGATGCTGACACTGCAGGAGGAGGCTTTACTTGCTATGCCACAGCACCGGCCACAGATAGTCTAATTTTTAAATTTTGTGTTTCCACTGTGCTGGTCCCAGATTGGGAACAGAGGGGAAGAAGGTGTCATAAAGAGGGGCAGCATTGGCATCATGGAATCAAGGCAGAGGTGCCTGGGCACAGGCCTCTCCTTGTATGACCAAGCTGCTCCTGGAGGGAGTGAGCTCCTGTTTCCATTCTAGCATCATCATCAGAGGGGTTTTCCATCACCTCTTCCGCTCTGTCCCTATTTGTGAGCCAAAAGGTCTCCAGGACCATGGAGAGTTCCAGGGAGTCCTGGCGGCCCTGACCTGGCCCCCTCTGGTACAGCCTGTCCAACTCTTGGACTTGGGATGGGAGTTTTGCAGCAGGAAGGCCCAAGAGAGACTGGTGCCTGCCCATTCATATCTGATCTCCCTTTCCCTCCTCAACACCGCTTTGTCCAACCCCACCAGCTTGAGCCCATCTTGCCCTGTCTCCTCTAGGCTCCAGCTTCCTGAAGTGTTTAGTAATTAGTCGTAATGAGGAGGGAAGGGTAGCCCATTTCATTGCAGGGTGATGGGATTTTTAAATCATTTCAAGGAGTATCAGCTTTAAAATGGCCTGCACTGGGCCCTCAGAGGGGCTGGTAATTAGCTCTCTTGTATTTAATAGACGCAGAAGAGCAGAGGAGGGGGTCACTTGATGAACACAGGGCTTAGATTCCAAATAGGTCCTAAACAAGAAGCAGGTGCAGGGAAGAGGGAGCAGGATAGACTCAGACTAGCTGAGGCCCAGGCTGAGGGGCAGCCAGCCCACGGGAACCTGGAGACTGGCATCCAAGCTCTCCCAGGTCTCAAGAATGGGTGCATACCCTAAGCCCACATGGTACAAAGTCACTTTACTCCCTCACTGTGAGACAGCAGCTAGCAGTGGATCGGGGCCTGGTGCCTCCAGACCGGGAGCAAGGGTGCTGCTGCTGCCCTAACTGGATTGTGGAAACCCACAGCCCTGAATTCACAGAAGCCAGGCAGGAGCACCTGTCCTCCAGGGGGCATCCTATGGGGTCTGTGGTTGGTAACAAACAGAAGCCCACACCTCTGGGCGTGGGATGTGCAGCACCTGCCTTGGCCTACCCTGTACCCCAGGGTCCAGGAAGGTCCACTAGGAGCCCCGAGGCTGAGCCTCACTGAATGGCTCCTCCCCCATCAGAACCAGCCAGTTGGCTGCACAGTGAGGGCTGGGAGAAAAGGAAGAGGTCTGATTCTGCCAGCTCCCAGTGTCCTGTAGCCCTCTGGGCATTGCAAATTCTTGCTTTTACAGCAAATTGTCTTTTTGCCTAGAAAACTGGTCATGCAGAGTCTGCAAAGAAGCCTACTTCTCAATGCATCTCTGTACAGAGAAGTAATTCCAAGCATTTGGAATGACCGCACTAGAATCCCCAGAAGCCATAGATCCAACCAATGCGTCCCAAGTTGGTCACGTTATGGGACAGGAAGGCTGGTGACAGCAGCCAAGAACTCAAACCCAATTTTGTGGCATCTTAAAGGAGAACATTTCTTATTAACCTGGAAAACAAAGGCGGAGAAGCACTGAACGGGTGCCAGGGCTGAGCAGAGCTTCCTCTCCACCACCTACTACGTGGCCAAGCAGGCTCCTTAAGTGGGATGCAAGTCACAGGATGTGGAGGGCAGAGCCCTGGGCCAGGCTGTGGGCCAGAAGACCAGGTTCAGATCCAGGCTGTGTCCTGTGCGTACTCTTGGCCATCACTTCCTCCGCGGGCCTCAGTTTCCCCAGGGTTCCTAAGGGCAGCCAAGAAGAAGTCGCCCCTGCCCTCTCTAAATAGGCTCCGTCCAGCCCCTCTCTATTATTTAGCCATCTCCAGCTTGTTACTGATCTATTCACTTGTTTATCATCTGTCTCCCACCCTAGACTGTAAACTCTACGGGGAAGGACGCTGTGAGCCACGTTCGCTGCTGTTTCCAGGTCTCCACCCCCAGCACATGCCTGGCACGGAGCAGTCACCTGATCCACATGTTTTGACTGATTGACGGACAGGCTTCCTGAGTGAATGATGCCGCACTGGGGCCTGTCTCACTGCTAAACCTCCAGCCAGGAACTGGACAAACAGCCTGCCTGGCCTCTCCTACACCCTCTGGAACTGCTCCTGCCATCCAGCACAGGCAAGCCCCAGTGCCACCAGCGAGGACGTGCAACGTGGGAGAGAAATGCCCCCAGCCTCTCCCCATCCAAAGACCAAGCCCTGGATGGAAGATGGGCTGTAGAGACACAGGACTGGGGTTGGGGCCTGAGGGATCAAGTACACTTCTGGACTCCCAGGTCCTTCCCCGGCTTGGGGCTGCCTCTAGGTGGCAGTTTCACCTCGGACTTAAACCTGCAAAGAGCCAGACCAGGCCTGGGTTCAAATGCAGATCCTATAACTTACTAGAACAGCGACTTGAGCCTCAGTTTCTTCATCTGTAAAGTGGGTATGATGATGATAAGATCACACACAGCAAGGAGGATGAGAATACCAGCCCCTCCCCTCACAGAGTATCTGGATCTAACTCGGCTTTTTCATCACCACCACAAAACACCTGAGAAGCTACTTCTGAAACAAGGAGACGTTTTGGTTCACAGTTTTGGGGGTTTCCATCCAAGATCAGCCGGGCCTTACCGGTCCAGAACGTAGATGAGGCTGAAGCCTGGTGACAACAGCGCATGCAGAAGACGGGCAGGGCCACAAGCCGAATCCGCAGGCAGAGAGGCTGGCTCTGCTCAGGCTTTTATAACCCGCCCTCTCGCGAGAACGCCCTCCGAGGGCACGCCCCGTGACGTCAGGACGCCTTCCAGGCCCGGTAACACGTTCAAGGCTCCACCCTCACAGCCTCTGCGCTTGGCCCTGTTAGTGTAGGCGCTGCAGGGACCTGTTCAATCTGCAGAGTGGGGAGAGGCTTCTTAGAAAGCCCCCTGCGCGCGCTCGCATGGGCCCTGGCTGTGCCCCACGGGCCAGGGTGCCGAGGGGCCAAGGTGCTGAGCTCCTCTTCCGGAGCACGCCCGCCCAGGAGTTGCGTGCGCTGGGGAGGCGGGCGCTGCTGCGGTGAGCCGGGCCTCGTGCTGGCTGCACCAAGTGAGGCAGCTGCAGGTGTGGTGCGCGTTAGGCACCGGCCGCTGTGCACGCGGTGACTCCAAGTGCTTAGGCGGAGGGACTGCCACCCTCTGCCTTTCAAGAGAGGAAATCGCCCTTCTGTAGATGCGCACAAAGTGACCTGTCCCAGGCTCTGCCATGGAGGCCATCTCATCTGGTGCCAGTACCTGCACACTCACCACTGTGCCACACTGCCCCTTCCACCGTGGCCGCCAGCACCAGCACCACTCCGGCTCCTAGACGTCTTCCTAACCTCTCGCTTCCCAGTCCTGTCTCTCTCTCTGCCTGCTGCCCACTACCCACCGCTCGACTCTTCCAATCGCTCTTTCTCCATCTCCCACCACCACCATGTCCCCCCTCTTCTCACCCTCTGTTCCTCTTTCCAGCCCCTTGCTGTGGGGATCCAGCGAGTGTAGACCGCTACCTGGGTGCTGCAGGCAGCCAAAGGACTCCTTGGGCTCTGAGGAGCCCAGACTTCCCCCTGCAAAGGCCATAGGTGCTGCAAAGCCCCATGGGACCATCTAGCGATCCAGCTGTTTGTTCTGGGCCCAGAGGACATGTGCTCAGAGAATCTGGGTCCAGGCAACACCACCAGAAGCCTTGCATGGTTTGCTGCCTGTGGTCTGTGGGGAAGGAGAGCCTGGTGCTTTGGGGGACCCTAGCAACCCCAGAATAAAATCATTTGGGAGAATCCAGTGTATTTGCATTCAAGTTTGCCTTCATCCACACTCTGCCCCACCTCCCCACCCCCTACATTGGAACTAGACTTTAAAAGCTAATTGCTGTGACCCTGAGCTGTGGGGTTCTCTCCTGCAGGCCTGGCCCCTTGAGGCCCCTCTAGCTTTGTCTTCTGGTTGCTCTGAGCAGCAGCTGCCTTCCTCCTTCCTGGGTCTGTCCCTGAACCCGGCAAGAGAGGGTCATGCCTACAAGGAGTTCAACAAGGGCTGTCTCTTACTCCACAAGGGGATAGAGGTGGTGAAACAGAGGCGGCAAGGTGGAAGGAGTTCGATGTGCAACATTGTTCTGAGAGCCGAGATGTTGCTAAGCTGGGGGGCAGACCCACTGGTAGGATGGGCTGTTGCTCCCTGATGAAAATGGCACCACGAGTCTGAAAAGCTCTTGACCTTGTGCCCCAGGGACAGGAAGCAGCTGCCTACCCCTGCTGGGATAAAGCAGCATGAAAGTCTACCCCAGGGGCCAGGTACAGAGGTCAGGTGTGCTCCTGAGGCTTCTTAGTGCCGTGTGTGTGTGTGTGTGTGTGTGTGTGATCTGATTATTTTCTCAGGATTAACCAGGCTTGGCCAAGTATTTTTCTGGACCAGTCCAACTTCAAATCAGCTCATCTTGTTCATTCATTTTCAGGTAGTTCTAGTTTTACAGGAAACAGCTAAATACAGACTCAAGACCCTGACACCATTCCCTCACTGGCTTTCTCACCACGGGGGTTCTTGGTGCCCTCAGATGGGTAGTGCTGGGGGTCACCCAGTACCAGATACAGTCGTTCTGGCCATGGATGGCCTCTGACAACATTGAAAGGGTGATTGTCTCCACATAGAGATGAGATCTGCCAGATGGGGTCTGTGGGCTGGTTGGGGACGAGGGGACCCGTGCACAGCTACAGTGTCCCCACCCATACACCCCAGGTGAGGCTTAAGTGGCTACAGCCTGTAAGGGCTCACGCTCAGCTCTCCTGCCCTCCCCCAGTCATCTGCGGGCTACAAGTTGCAGCTCCAAGAACCAGGCCAAGGCAACTCAGGCCTTGAATTCAGTGAAGTTTGTCCTACACAGCAGCTGGGGAGAAGAGTGGTGTTGTCTGCATCATACCTAGGGGTTGCAAAATCCTCAGCAGGTGCCTAATGCCAGCCCCACGAGCCATCCCGGCCCCTTGCCTGAGTTGCCCTTCTATGAGACATTGGTCTCCTCTCTGTTTCCCCCTGCCCTGCTATGGGCAAGGCTCTGTGTGGACTGATACAGGACTTTTGTGGTGAGGGACCCCCTACCCTGGACCGCACGGTGTCCAGAACAGTGGCACAGCACTTCATAGTGTAGACCGGGTCTCCTAACAGCCTCAGGAATCCGATCTTCCCCATTTCCTGGATGCATTGCCAGACAGCAGTGACTGGGTCCTTGACGCTGCACCCGGTACATTCCACAGCGTGTTGAGCTGGGGAAGCCCCCGGATGAGGTCTCAAGTAGACAGATTCGGGTTGGGTCATCCTAGAAGGCCAGGCCCTACTCTTGGGGGCTTTCAAACCCTGTCTGCCTGATTCTGAGTCTATCTCATTGTGAGTGAATTAATTGTTGTGCAACCTAGAGTGGTGAGACAAGTTAATTACATAATTACTGCAAAATGACACGTTATTTCATGGCTGCAATATGGTAACTCTGTTGGAAACAATTCTAATTGCCCAGAAACCGCATTGGAGTGGCTCGGTTATCTCTCCACAACCATGTAATTAACTTGTTACAACTTTGTCTGCTGCAAACTCTGAAGTTAGGAGCCGGGGACCTGGGGCGGGTGGGGCACCCTAGACCTAAAGGCCAGGGAGGGTCTGGTGCTGGGGCTCTGCTACGGTCCAGGAGAAGCTCCTTCCTCGTTATGTCACCCATTCAGCTCCAGGGGGTTCGGTGCTCTTGCTGCATCCCTGCTGCCTCGGGAAACCTCGCTCAGCGAGGTGGGTGGGAAATGCCCTCCGCCTGGCTGTCTCCCGGCTCATCTGTCTGCCTCCCACCTCTGCCTAGGCATCTATCTGCTTGTGTGTCCACCTGTCCTGTCTATCTGCTTGTGTGTCCACCTGTCCCGCCTGCCAGCACACGCGTCCGTGTCTGCCTCTGCCTCTCCGCAGCCCTCCCAAGTGGCTGGAACCGGCCTGGCCCAGGCCTCCCCACCTCGCCCTGCGGTCACTGCCACGTGCCTTGTGTGCTTCCCTGGCTTTCTCCCTCCTTGCTGCTGCCTTCCAGCTCCACGGTGAAGTCCTCAAGGGTGGGGACTGTGCCGGATTTGCCCTGGGCCACCTCTGCCTCGAGCACAGGGCTGAGCCACAGAGCAGACGCGGGGTGCGGACAGCCGGAGTGAGCGTCTCCGGCCTGCACGGCCGAGCCGAGGAGCAGCAGCGTTATCGTCACCCACTCAGAAAAGCAGAAAGCGGGGCCCCGGGGTGGGCCCATGCCGCTGGGCAGAGGCGACAGATGCGGTCTGCCAGCTGAGAGGGAAAGGGGCTTCGGGACACTGCTCCCATGGCGGGGGGCTCAGGACGTGGAGTTTCGGGTCCTTCCATGGAAGAGGTCACATGGGGGTCTCTGTGGGGGATGGAACACAGGACTTCATCTTGGCCCTCTTCTTGGGGACCCGCTTAGGGCCAGGCTTTGTGCTCTGCCAGGGGTTGGGGCAGATACCACAGTTCTCGCCTCTGGGGCTGGGGGCTCTGAGATGTCCCTTTCCTTCCAGCATCTTCCCTAAATCCACTGGGCCTTTGCCTGCACACAAGAGCACGTGCTAGAGCCTCCCAGCCCCCCCGGCTCCACACAGGCCCCAGGCCCTACCCCGAGGTGCAGAGCGAGGGGGCCCCAGGGCTGTATCAGTCATGTGAACAATGCACAGTAACCTCCCCGGAACCATTCATAAGTTTAATCCACGCCAGTAATAAAATCGCATTACATTTCTCATAAAATAAATGTTCCCATTTATATACAGAAGACAGACTGTACAGGCCCAGCCTGGCCCCAGGAGGGGTCACACACGGGCGGCGGCGGCAGGGGAGCAAGGGCCATGCTCCCGGTGAGGCAGGAGGAGTTCTAATCCGGCCGGCCAGGCGGGTGGGCGGGCAGGTGCCGGGCGTTACTGAACCTGGGCTTCGAAGGAGCCGTTGAGCTGTCCCTCCTCATAGTCCATCTGACACAAGATCATGTTGTTCTTCAGGAAGAATTTGTCTCCCACACAAAATCTGCAAAATCCAAGCGAGAGACAGTGGCCATGGGAGGTGGCCCCAGAGGAGGCACAGGTGCAGACAGTAGTGCTGGGGCGTCTGGTGCCTGACCTTCCCAGAGGGGACGGCCCAGAGCAAGCCTACTCAGTTGCTCAGCCGGGGCCTGCTGCCAGGGGTAGTGGGACAGACAGACAGACAGGCCTCCTGCTGTCAGTCTCGGGGTCGGGGGGGGGGGGGGAGGGCTGGCAGGGAGGCACAAGGATAACTCACGCTAGTCCTGGAAAGGGTGGAAGAAAACAAAGAAGTGGATGGAGGTGGAGAGAGGAGAGACGGAGGGAGGGACAGGATAGGGTGGTCGACTTTTCCTTCCCACTGAAGCCTCCCCAGCGTGCCTTCTTCCTCTCAACAGAATCCGTAGTTCCCTCTGACATCCCACTGTCGCCTCTCCTACCCAGCCTGGGCCTCCCAGTCCTTCCTCCAGAGGATGTCCCCAGCGTGGCTGAGGCCTCTAGTGAGAGACCGGGGTCACCGGCCCACTCTCAGCAGATCCCAGTCCAACCACCAGGTGGTGCTGTAACTTCACCAAGCCCTCCTAGCAGTGGGTCTGGTCTGAGCCCCCAGCCAGAGCAGCGCTGCTGCACGTCCCTGGGGACCTCACCAATCTGTGAACTCTTGTGTGAGTTCCTACCTGACCCGGGGAATCCTGAGTAAGGATCTTCCTTCCTTCCCCAGCCCGGCTTGCTAGCTCCCTGAGGACTACTATAGGGCTGGGACACTGCATAGGGCCCAAGAGACCACTAAAGGGGCTGGGCTAGAACCAAACTCACAGGAATGGGGTCAGGAGTGAGTGGGCATTCCCTGAAGGGACTTGCCCCTGCCAGTCGGCAAACCCCTTCTCACTAGAACGCACATGGATGCTCACGTACACAGTACACACCAAGACACAGAGACACAGGACATGTTACCCCTTACAGGTGCACACTTAAAGCACACGTGCACATGTACTTACCTCACCACACACACACAGCACAAACACAATGCCTTCTCATGGACACAGAAATACAAGCACACATACACACATATGCATATTAATTCCATCCCACACATGTCCCCACTTGTAGCTGGACATTTAAAAACACACAAACACGCACACTCACACCGTGCACACACAGTGAGCTCATGCATACCCCCAGCTGTTACGTTCCCACAGACATCTGTTGCACACTTGGCCACAAGGGACCAGGCATGATAAAACACACATGCACACGCATGTACCCAGCCATGCAAGCACACTTCCACAGGGCTCCTGGCATGGCCCAGCATGCCTCAGGCTGCTGTCCGGAGTGCGGGTCTGCCACCGGCCGGCACTCACCTCTGGTTGCAGAGCTGGCAGGCGAAGCAGTCGAGGTGATACACGTTGTCTCGGGCCCGCATCACCATCTCGAAGGCGGGGATCAGCTTGCTACAAGCAGCGCAGTTTCCCGTGGTGCCAAAGAGCCTGCGGAGGGAAGGGCACAGAGGACTCGGTGGCCTGAAGGCTGGGCGGCACAGGAGCTGTGGGCGTAGCAGGTGGGTCTGGGCAAGGGCGTCAGAGCACAGAGGCAGCACCTGGACTGCCACGCGATCAGGCTTCAGAGAACCCAGCAAGTCCCCCAGGAGGGTGTGCCGGGGTCAGGGGTGGGCAGCCCCTGTCTATCCCAAGGGCCCCTCTCAGGCTCCCACTGGGGTCCTTCAAGCATCCGGGGTCCCCAGAAGAGTGGAGGCCCTGGGCAAGGTCTCTAGACACTCAAGCCTGAATTTTAGGGGTGGTCTGTCAATCCTAGGCTGTGCGTTCCTAGGCTAGTCACTCAGTCTCTCTGAGCCTCGTCTGCCTCAACGATGAAGCCAAGGCCAGAAAGACTCGCCCTTCACTGGGTTGTCATGATCCGTGCAAATCCTCAGTCACAACTGTCAGCAGGCTCCCAGGTGGTGTCTATGACAGGGCAGGCCCTGCTCTACAAGCTTCCCAAAGATGAACTCACTTTCTCCTGATGACAAGCCTGTTAGGGGGCTACTGTCACTGCTCCCCACTCTAGAGACAACAAAGGGCAGGCACAGACTTGCTCCACGTAGTGTGCTCTTAAGACTGGGATGGGGCCAGCGCTGTGGTGCCATAGGTTAACCCTCCACCTGCGGTGCCGGCATCCCATATGGGCACCCGGCCCATATGGGCACCAGTTTGAGTCCCGGCTACTCCACTTCCAGCTCTCTGCTATGGCCTGGGAAAGCAGTAGAAGATGACCCAAGTCCTTGGGCCCCTGCACTCTCATGGGAGAACCAGAAGAAGCTCCTGGCTCCTGGCTTCAGATCAGCTCAGCTCTGGCTGTTGAAGCCATTTGGGTGAACAAAGGATGGAAGACCTCTCTCTGTCTCTTTCTCTCTCTCTCTCCCACTGTTTGTAACTCTACCTCTCAACTAAATAAATAAATTTTAAGAAAAAAAAAGGCCGGCGCCGTGGCTTAACAGGCTAATCCTCCACCTTGCGGCGCCGGCACACCGGGTTCTAGTCCCGGTTGGGGTGCCGGATTCTATCCCGGTTGCCCCTCTTCCAGGCCAGCTCTCTGCTATGGCCCGGGAAGGCAGTGGAGGATGGCCGAAGTGCTTGGGCCCTGCACCCGATTGGGAGACCAGGGGAAGCACCTGGCTCCTGGCTTCGGATCAGTGAGATGCGCCAGCCGCAGCGGCCATTGGAGGGTAAACCAATGGCAAAAAGGAAGACCTTTCTCTGTCTCTCTCTCTCACTATCCACTCTGCCTGTCAAAAAAAAAAAAAAAACAAAAACTGAGACCTGTTATAAAAAAAAAAAAGAAAGAAAGAAAGAAAAAAAGACTGTGGGATGCCACCTCCCTATCTTCACAATTAGTGTTTTATTAAACGCGTTTCCTGCTACCAATTGTCATTGGCCCAGGCCCATTTTTCCTTTTCCAGAGCCTCAGTTTATCCTTCTGAAAGATGGGGGCACTGGCCAAGTTGACCCTGTTGAAAGATGCTTCTCAAATGGAAGTGACACCCAACGAAGTTCCACGGGCACCTGGCACAAATGCCTCATTTTGAGGCAGGCGCCCACCCTCTGAGCTGCTGGCTGCAAAGCTCTACAGAGGGACAGGGGTTCACGCCCTTTGCACACAGGCCAGTGCTTGGCTGGATGCTCCAATGGTCTGTGCCAACCGGGTTTCTCATTGCTTCCTTTCTGCACACCAGCAAAGCAAGCCCCAAGTGAGACGAGGGGGCCGAGAGGAGGCTGGGGCCCCCTTCTAATCCCCGATTTGTCCAGCTCAAGCTCAGGCGCCTGCAGACAAGCTTGGCTCCATTATTCATCAGCCTGAGCTGCCTGGTGGCTCAGATAAAGGCAGACAAAGGCAGGGCCAGAGCATCTGCCTGCCAAGAGCCGCCTTCGCTGCCACCCGCCTGACGAGTGGTTGCTGCAAAGGGGGCAGGACATTCTCTGGGGCTGAGCAGCCCCTGGCTTCCCTGGCCCCAAAAGTCACCCCTCGCATCTGCCGGGGGGGGGGGGACAGGAAAATACCTTCAGCTCCTGGTAGCTGGCATGGCCCTCTGGCTCTCCTGCCAAGCCATCTGCACCAGGGCCCTCCCTCTCCAAGCCCTGTGGACCCAGCAGATGCCTGCCACTTTCCTAGGCTGGTAGGTGCAGCCCCCAGGAGATGCCCCAAACCTCTAGGCTTAGAGGCCCCTGGCGACCCTCAAGGGGTGAACCCCAGAAGCATCTTTCCTGAACCCCTCTTCCTGGCCTCAGCTCCTCTCCAGCCCCAGCCAGGAGCACTAAGCCACAGTGCGTCACTTCTTTTTCAAAAGCCTGCAGAAGCCCAGAGTCAGAGAAGAGCAGGTGCAGCAGGTCAATCTCAGGCCCTTCAGGGAAGCAGGGAGCCCCTGCTGGTGACTCCGCACCCCGACAGGCCCGGGCCTGAGCAGAGGCAGCCCCACAGCCTTGGCCCCGACCTGTTAATTAACGCGCCGGGCCATCCTTCCCCACCAGGCCCGGCGGCCAGCCAGCAGCCTGCACAGAGCCAAATGCAGGTGCTGGGCCTCAGCCAAGGCCCCTGCTTTGTGGCCTCCTTCCAGCCTTGCTGATGTCATAAATGGCCTCGGGGAGGGTTAATTGGGGGAGGCAGCCCCAGGGGATGAGATTTGGGTGTGGGGGAGGGTGAGTCAGAGCTCTGAGGAATGCAAGGCAGGCAGACAGGCAAGCACGGCTCTTCTCACCACTTCACAAAGGAGAAACTGAGGCTGGGAGAAGGTTACAAGACTCAGGCTCGGGGCCAGTCCAAGCCTAGGCCTTTAAGCTCCACGTCAGTGGTCCTGCTCCAGCATGGCTACCCGCCAGGTTCCCCAGGCAGATGGAATCCCAGATGCCACAGAGCACTTGAAAAGGGAGGGGGTGGCACTGAGAGAGGCTCCATCAGGAAGGAGGGGGGCCCAGGTGAGTCGGAGCTCCCTCACCTGCTCTTAAAGCCCCTCCCAGGTGCCCAGAATAGGTGGGTTACAAGCACCTGGTGGGGAAGGCACTGTGGCATAGCAGGTAAAGCTGCCGCCTGCAGTGCCGGTGTCCCATCTGGGCGCCAGTTCGAGTCCCAGCTGCTCCACTTCCGATCTGGCTCTCTGCTGTGGCCTGGGAAAGCAGTGGAAGATGGTCTAAGTCCTTGGGCCCTTGCACCCGTGTTGGAGACCCGAAGGAAGCTCCTGGCTCCTGGCTCCGGATGGGTGCAGCTCCAGCCATTGCAGCCAACTGGGGAGTGAACCAGTGGATGGAAGACCTCTCCCTCTGTCTCTCTGCCTCTCCTCTGTGTAACTTTCAAATAAATAAATAAATCTTTAAAAAAAAAAAAAAAAGGCAGCACCTGGCAAAGCTGGAGCCAGGCTGGGGCCCTTGGGAAGCTTAGCTCGGGTACGTAGCCGTCACTGAGCTTGCCTTGCACCTGTTCTGGGCCGAGTACAGGGAGCTCGGGCCCTGCCTGCCCTGGGCTTGGGGAAGCAGAGGTGGGGGCCTGGCCGGGGCGCGGGGCACGGTGGGCCCACCTCAGGTAGTCGCGGCGGCACAGGATGAGGTTGGCCTTGGTGTAGAGGGTGGAGCCCACCTCGCCCAGGCGGCAGTCGCAGCAGGCACACTTGAGGCAGTCTTCGTGCCAGTACTTGTCCAGCGCCTTCAGCAGGTAGCGGTCCTTGATCTTGCGGTGACAGCCCGCACAGCCCTTCTGCTTCCCTTTGGGCTGAACGGAGAGCATCGGCACGCCTGTGGGTGGACAGACAGACAGATGGACGCGGGGCACAGCCCTCCGGGAACAGAGACTTCCACTGGGCATGCGGTTCCCGGGAGCCCGCACAGCGCAGCCTGCTCCCCAGGCTGTGTGGTAGTCCCGGAGGCTGCTCTGCTCCAGGCCGGGCTTTGCTGACCTTTGCTCCCCCCACCCCTCGTCCCGCCCCAGTCACTGCCCGCTGTGCAGCTCATCCCCCTTCCTCACACAGCCACCATCCCGCGGGCCCCTTGGCAAAGGGATAAAGAACGGACTCTCAGAACGCACAGGGCCCCCCGGGACCCCCAGGGCTTCTGGCCACCTCAAGCCTTTCTCCACACTGCCCATGCGTTTGACTGTCGCGTCTGGCCCCAGCCTCTTGGCCCAATCCTGAAGAACCCGAGATGCTCCCGGGACCCTCCCAGGAGGGAGCAGGTGGTGTGGAGCTCCTGGCGCCTGTGGGGAGGCAGCCGGACCGGGACTATTTGAGGTTCCCCCTCGCAGTGCTTCAGGTGGAGTCCAACTGGTACCGGCCTGGCCTGAGGGAATGCAGGTTCCGAGCCTCTGACTCCTTGCTCGTCCTACCAGGAGAAGACTCCCCAAGCACGGTAGGGGACGGGGGAGATTCGGGGTGGATCCCCACTCTGGGTATAGCGCAGCAGCATGGAGGGGTCGACTAGAGCCCACCCCTTCCGGCTTCCAGGCTTTCCAGCAAGTCCTTTGACTTGGCCTCATCCTCTCCAGTGAAGCCCTCTCTCTCCAGGGCTGCAGTGCAGTCCCCATGCCTGGGGTCCCTCCCATTCCCAGCGCCAGCTGCTGGGCCACTTTCCATCCTTTCCCCTCTCTTTGGCTGTGGCCCTTCCTCCGGCTTGGGGAGGAGGCTGCCACCAAGCGGCCTTAGGCTCAGACTCCATGGAGGTTAGGTGCAGAGGGCTCTGAGGTTCTAGTCAAATGCCCCCGTTCTGCAGATGGAGAAACTAAGGCCTGGCTGGTGGGGGGCGGGGGATAGCGGAAGTTGACCCGGGCTCTTCCTTCCCATGTCCTGGGCTTGTTTCTCAGTCCAGCTGCCTCCCGAGACTCCTTGTGGAGGCCAGGCACAGTGGGAGAGCTGGGAGCACCAGGGAGGCTGCCACGTCACGGAGGCAGCAGTGGCAGGGGCCAGCGGACTCTCTCCTTCCTCCCTCTCCAGCCCCTGCTGGGCCAGCTGTTAGCTGGGAAGTTTGCTGCCTAATTTCCTGAATGCAGCTCAGGTTAACTGGTCAGGCAATGGGCTACGGATGACCCTGTCCCCAGGCCTGCCAGTGTCCCCTCTGGCTCAGCTGGGTCCCTAAGCGCTCAACGAGCCCTTGGAGGCCAGCTGGGGAGCAGGCGCCCCTAAGAGCTGAGAAGGCCTGTGAGGCTCCCTCCAAGGCCTGGTCCACAGGGAGAAACAAGGAGTAGGAAATCAGGGGAGGGTTTCGGGGGAGGCCTGGGGGCTCCAAGGGTGGGACTCTTATCTTTGCCTGGCTACAGAGCCTGCAGGGCTGTGGATCCTAGGATGGGCCAGCATCCCCTCCCCAGAGGGAGCTGAGACCTGGAGGACCCCATAGAAGCCATGAGGAGCAGAGCCACCCGCTGCCCTGGTCCCCTAACCTATGCCCGGGGAACTCCGTAAGGCAGGGCACCCCTCCCCCAAGGCGCTCAACTAGACATGCTGCCAAATGTCCCACATCCACCAAGGCACACAATGCCAGGGCCAGCGGGCCAGGAAGCCCCAGCACATCTGGGGGCCCTGGTGCTTTCTCTGCCAGGGAGGCAGAAGTCCCGGGAGAAGCCTGCCCCAGAGCCTGGCGGGGCAAGGAGCTGGGACAGAACTCCGGGCCTGGGACCATGCGCAGGGCTCCAGAGCAGATCTCCTGGTCTCTCTGGGCCCCAAGCCCCTTATCTGCACACTGAGGAGAGGAAATAGCCCCTTGTTTCTCTCTGGAAGGTGGAAGAGTCCTGGGGGCCGCACGGGAACAGGGAGTCAGCCCTCCTTCCTTCGTGGGCACCACAGCTCGCTTCCCTGGGCTGTGCCTGGCAGCTGTTAACACCCCTGGGAAGACGAAGGGCTGCTCACCAAACAGAGGGAGATGCCCCCAGAGGCTCCGGGCTTCACTGCTGCCCCGCCTCCCCAGCCCCCAGTCAGCCCCCAGCCTGCCCCCTGCAGACACCTCCCTCCCACCTCCACCCCTGCCTGGCTCTGGGAGCCCAGCCTGGGGCCGTGCACTTTCCATTAAGGAGATAGCATCCCTTTGCCCAAGTCCATTTGGGATCCATTTTAGTGTTATCTAAAAATCAAATCTACATGGTAATCCTTTTAATGTACTCCTGACTTTAGAAAAAACAGCTTTGCGCTCCTTCAGGAAAGGTTTTAAAGCATTACCCGGTAATTACCACTCACCCATGAAAACACTGATATTTTACAAGGCCTGATGGCTGTGCCTACACAAACGCCTGGGCACATGCTCAGATGCACACACTGGGCCCAGCAAACCAGTTCACTCCCTCGGGTCGTGGAGCACCCCAAATCTCCAGAGTGTGGGGGCCGCATTTGAGTGGCGAGAGGTCAAGCCTCAACCCCTACCTCTCCCTGAGTGGGGCGGCAGCAGCTGGCTCAGAAGGAGGCAGCCAGGCCGCAGAGAGAAGCCCTGACTCATCCGCCAGCGGCAGCCAGACTCTTGGCCTCGGTTCTTTCATCTAAGGACAAACTGGGCAGCCCCAGTGAGTGACAGGTGACGGGAAGGAGCCGCCAGAGGACATCGGGCCCCTCTCACACGCTGCCTCCAGCTGGGAGCCATACTCTCCTCTTCACACTGACCCCTGAGCTGTCTGCCAGGCCAGCCCCAAGTCCTCAGCAACTCCTGCTTCCCTCATGGAAACCACGCTGGCCTCGGATCCAGCATGTGGAAGCCTGCAAGGCTCCCAGGTCCACCAAGGCCTGAGTCTGCCTGCAGCACTAGGAGTATCTACCCCGCCCAGCCCCAGGCCACTCCTGGCTGAGCTCTGTGGCTGCCCGGCTGAAGGTCACTGTGGCCAGCACTGGCGACTCTACCCAGGCCCCCTCTCCCAGGTCACCGTGTCCTCCTTGGCACTACAGGCCCTGCCCCCTGCAGAAACCGGGAAAGCTGCTCTTCCCTCCCGCTTATTTCTGTCCCAGGGCCCACACTCTGCTGCCACTCTGGGAAGAAATGCCTGTGTCCTGCGCAGCCTGCTGGGTCAGCAGTGGGGCCAAGGCTACCAGCACAGCCCTGGAAGTCAGTGAGCCTGGCCTGGAGTCTGAGAGCTGCCCCGTGGAGCTGGCGGGCTTGCAGCAGGTCCTTTCACCTTTCTGACTTGCACCTGTGAAACAGTGGCCTGAAGATGACTTCCCTGCCCTGGCACTCGTTTGTTCCTTAACTTTTCATCTTGGGGCTGGCGTTGTGGCTCAGCAGGTCCAGCTGCCCCCTGGGATGTTGGCATCCCACACAGGCACCGGTTTGATTCAAGTCCCAGCTGCTCCACTTCTGATCCAGCTCCCCGCTAATGCACCTGGGGAGGCAGCAGAAGATGGCCGGAGTGCTTGGGCCCCTGCCAACCATGTGGGAGACTTGGATGAAGCTCCTGGCTCCTGACTTCAGCTTGACCCAGGTCTGGCCATTGCAGCCATCTGGGGAGTAACCCAGGCAATGAAGATCTTACTTTCTCTCTCTCTTTCTCTGTAACTCTGCCTTCCAAGTAAACAAATCTTTAAAACATATACACACACATTTTTATCTTAACACAAGTGCAAGCTCTCAGAGAAGTTGCAAGAATAGCAGAAAGAATTCCTGTGCACCCTCCACCGGATTCCCCAAATACAAGCCTTCTACCACATTTGCCTTTTCCTCTCCTTCCTACTTCTTTCCACCTCTGCTTGTTCCCTCGTTACCTGCCTACCCATTTAAATACCTACCCACCTAGGTACCTGCAATTTATTTTCCTGAATCACTTGAGGGTTGGTTTTGGACATGACACCTCCATACTCCTAAATACCTTAGTGCGTAAATACTTTACTAAGAGCCAGGACATTCATACATGACACTATAACAATGATCAAACCAGGAAATCATTCAGATTTCACCAATTTCTCATGAACGTCTTTTGTGGCAAAACCCTGCGCTGTGCATCCAAGTTTAGTCTGCAGCAGCCCTCCCTTAGCCGAGGCTCCGCTCTCCACAGTTTCCATTATCCAAGGTCAACCCCGGCCCAAAAATATCAACATCTATATTGATTCTTGAGACAGACCACATTCACATCAACTGATTACAGTGTATTATTTCAATTATCCTATTTTATTATGTTATTGTTGTCGGTCTTTCACTCTATCAGAAGTATGTGGAAAACACAGGACATACAGGAGCCACATGAGCTGCGATTTCGGGCAGGGGGTCTTGGAACATACCCCTCCCCCCCCAACAGGGTGGTGGCTGTACTTAAATCTAGAATGACTAAGCCTTTTCTAGTGTTTCAAGACCTTGGCACTCTCGAAGGCTGTGAGCCAGTTATTTTATGGCCCAGCTCTGCATTTGGGTTTGCTGACTATTTTTCGACTTTCGTGCCTCAGCTTCCTTCTTTTGTGAACCCGGGTGTGAAAACAGCACTCGTAGACTTACAAGAGGCACATATGCTACACGCTAGGACCAACAGCCTGGCTCTCACTAGTTAGCTCTGAGTAGTGTCACCCACTCAGCACAGGGAATAGGTGATGGAGCTCCATCTCAGGTCCCTGAAACAGTGAGAAGCACCCATTCTGGGGCAGTGATAAAATGATCTGAATGCGCCACCATGGTTAGTGCCGCACAGGCACTGGCCAGAGTCCAGCACTAGTCACAGGACAGTCTAGTGGTCGGGGCAAGCGTGTGCAGAGGTCAGCCCTGTCTGTCCAACAGGCTGTTCCAGCGGCCAGGCCAGCAGCCAGGGGAGGCTGTGGCAGCTCAGAGTGTGCCCGTGCATGGGCAGCACCCTCTGGGACTCCAGAGACAGCTCTGCGGCACAGTCTTGGTATTTCTCATGACCTCTCAATGCACTGCAGTCCTGGTTCCAAACCGGTGCTCAGGAATCCTGTGGCCTGGGCAGAGGAAACTCGGCTCAGGCCTGCCCAGAGCTCACGTGGCACAACCACCCACTACAGTTCTGGGACCCCTCTTCCTTACCATGAGCCCCCTTCCCCTCCTCTAGGGCAGGTGGGGAGTCTGGGTTCCATGCTCTGCTTCTTAGTGCTTTACTGATAGCTGCTATCAGTAAAGCTGGGTGCCGCTATCATTCTCACTTTAACAACGGGGAAACTGAGGCCCAGGAAAGGTTACCAACAGCAGGCAGGAGACAGAGCTGGGAAGCGAGCCCTAGCGGCCCATCCTCAGGGCCTGAGCACTTGACTTCTGTGCCATGCTGCAAGGCTGTGTACAGAGGGGCCGAGAGACCCAAGCAGAAGACCTGACACAGATGGGAAGACACGTGGGAAAGAAGCAGACATGGGCCACACAGCTGCAGGACACACATAGCAGCACACAAATACTTACCCTTGTACAGGTCACCACATAGGTACACAATGAGAAGGGAAGTGTCTGTTTGTTCTCCCCGTGGGCATTTTATTCCAGTACCCTGCACAGAGCTGGCATGCTGCAGGTGCTCAGGAAGTCGCATGAAAATACATGCTGGTGCAGCCAAGAGGCCCATGCGTGGGTGTGGGCGCGCATGCGTTTGGGTGTGCTCATGTAAGTACGCACTCACGCAAACATATCACAAGCAGTCACGTGCCCAGTGGCTGGCCTTTAAAAAGCTACAGTTCTAAACATTGGATGACAGCTCCGAATCAAGCTCTGGTTTGAACAAGACCCAGTAGGAGGGAGGGAATGAAATGGAAGAGACCGGCCCCCACAGTTCTGCCCACAGGAATGCACGAGGAGCATCAGAAACTACCTGGAGACTCAGCCCACAACCCTCACACCCACTTCCACTGCTGCGGTCAGGGGGAGCCTGTGGAATTTGGGGCCAGGTCCCTGATCAAGTCCCTGCAGGGTGCTTTGTCCCCTGGGCCCACACCCACACCTGGAGCAGTACCCACCGGCTGCCCCTCCCAGGCATCCATCCCCTTTAATAAGGAAATTTGAAAGTATAATCTAATTCCGCAGAATCTCTTTAAATCTCGTTTTCTCAGAAGTAACTTCATTTCGCACGGACACATCCAGCCTCGTGAGAAGGCCTCCATTTCACACCAGTTTTATCTCCACAATTTCTCGTCTCACTGCACTCCTATCCCAGGGCCTTGCCACGCGCCAGGCAAGGCCTGAACTAATAGCATTTCCTACTCATTTGGAATCAAAAGCCAACGAGAACAACTGTTGAGACGCGCAGCTACAGCCACCCAGAGCACACTCATTACCGCCTGCCTGCACTCCCGTTCGCAGGCAGGGTTTACTGGGTCAGATGGGGGGAGGGAAGTGGGGCTCCCCACCAGGGCAGGGCAACGGTCAGCTCAGCTGATGGGCTGGCACCTTCCCCACTGGTGCTGTCCCTCCAGGGAGGCCGAGAGAAGAGGTGGCGTAGCATAAACCCCACATCTGCAGGCCCTGCAGACGCACGGCCTCGGCGTCCCCTCTGGCTCGCTCACTCCCCAGCTCTGCTTCATTGTACGCACCTGCTAAATGAGGACAGCCTACTTTAAAGGATTATTCCGAGGATTAAATTAGATAATGGACGGAAGTTCTTCTAACGGTGTTGGACACAGTAGCTTAAAATAATTAGCCAAGAAAATTTATATACATATCTTAAGACCCAACAATTTCAATCCTAAGTACATGCCCAACAGAAATGAGAGAGCTTATGGGGCTGGCACTGCAGTGCAGCAGGGTAAGCTGCCACTTGCAATGCTGTCGCCCCATATCAAGCGCTGGTTCGAATCCCAGCTGCTCCACTTCCCATCTAGTTCCCTGCTAAGGTCCTGAGAAAGCAGTGGAAGATGGAAAAATACTTTGGCCCTTGCACCCGTGTAGGAGACCCAGATGGAGTTCAGGGTTCCCGGCTTCAACCACTGAAGGGAAGATATCTCTGTCTGTCTCTCTCTCTCACTCTGCCTTTCAAATAAATAAATAATCTTTAGAAAAAAGAGTAAGAAAGGAGAGCGCATGTCCACCAGAACTGACGCACATGAATGCTAATTTCTTCCTAACAGCTCCATCAGAACACAACACAAATGAACATCAACAGTGAAACAGAGATTGTAGCGCATTTCCATAATGGAACAGTGTGCAGCCATGAAAAAGAAATGGCTTATTAATATACACAGGCCACATAATGCTGAGTGGGAGGAGTGATGCAAAAAGGTACATCCTAATTCCACATATTTGTAGTTCCCAAACAGGCAAAATGGATCCAATGGCAGAGTAATGGTTATTGGGGGTAACTCCATGTGCTGGGTGACCACAGGCTATGTCTGCCCGCCTGTTGGTCCTTCAATAGCGGTGGCTGCCTTAGGATCTCAGAAAGGTTTGGAGTCCAGCCAGCGAGGGGCCAGGAGGGCTACTGTGTAGAAGCAGACCAAGACATTTGCACTGCAGCCTTGACAGGGACAAAGCAGCCTTGAGCTGGCCATGGCCTTGGGAGGAGGCCCAGCTGTTGTCGGGAGAGCTGGGGCCTCCAGTCTTGGGCTCTATTCATGAGGACAGCCTCAACCAACAGCAGGGGGTGGGGAACTGGAGAGCGTCCTCAGGAAGCGGCCAGCTCGGGGCAGGAATTTTAAGGGAGACCAGCAACACTTGCTTCATCTTCCCAGTCCCTTCAGTCCACCACAGGAGGGACAGCCGAGAAAGCACTGCCCAGCCACATCCCCCGCACCTGTTGCCACTGTCGGCACCTTCGACCAGATGATGAAAAACCACATTATCCCTTACCAAGCGCCTACTGTGCACCAGGGGCTTTTCACTCCCAACTCTCGTACCCATGACCTCAAGAGCTGAGACATTATGCACCTTGTCCCAGGGCAAAGCTGTGAGTGTCCCGGTAGGGCTGCAGATTCCCGCTGCTGTCCAGGGAGTGCCTCATGCCTTTCCTGTTCCAGACGCAGCATCGGATCACCTTTGGTCTAAGCAACCAATGGGAACATTCACGAGGACCTGATCTGAACCCTGCCAAAAGACAGCTCTGTAGCACCTCAGGCTGGGATAGAAACACCTGGGCATGGTGGGCCAGCAGCAGCCTGTGAGCTCCCTCAGGCCATGCAGGCCAGAGCCCCATAGGAGCCATTTTCTGTGCAGATGTAGCTGAGAGATCAACTCCCATTTGCACCTGCACCAGAGTCTCCCAGTTATCAGTAGGAATGTCACATTCAAAGTCTGAACCTGCCATGACCTCTGGGCATTCAGAGATGCAGGGGCTGGGGATTCTGCACACTCCTTCCAGCCTTCATCAGACAGCACCTGAGTCCCGCACAGCTCAGAGTGGGGCGACAGCATAGGGAATGGTCTCCGTCCATTTAGGCTGCTACAGCAGAATATTGTAGCGTGGGAGGCTTATAAACCACAGATTGTTTCTCATCATTCTGGAAGCTGGGAAGCCCAAGATCATGGCACTGGCAGATTCAGACCCTGGTGAGGGCCCGCTGCCCAGTTCATCTCTGTGGGCCCTCCAGGGGCAGAAGAGACGAAGCGATCTCATTTACAAGGGCACCCACCCCTCTCAGAAGAGCACCACCCTCATGGCCTAAGCACCTCCCAAAGGCCCCATATTCCAATGCCATCACACTGGGGACCAGACGGCAACACAGGAGATTTGGGGGACACCAACACAGAGACTGTAGCAGGAACCCAGCCAAGAACTTGCAGGAAGGGCCTGGACAGGCTTGAGATTCCGGAGCAGGTGCTGATGGAGCTGTTCTCACGGCCTCATGCAGTTTTCTGCAGTTCCTTAAGGCAGCAACCTGGAAACATCAGAAGCTGCACCTGCTCTGTGGAGTTTTCATTTGGAATGAGTTCATGGTAGAGCTGTATCAGCATCTCTCTCGCCGGGATGTGGCAGGCATTCTCTTCCAGTTCTCTGAGTGGCTCTATAAAGTTTCAGACACGTCTCAAATGCAACAGGTCCAAAATAGGATTCCAGATGTTCTCCTGAAACCTGGTCCCTGTGCTCACATCCCAGGCTTCCCCTCATGGTACCACAGCACCACCCATCCAGACGCTCCAGCCAGAAGCTGTTATCCTTGGACTTCCAGCATCCTCACCCCCTGCCCCTGGCGACTCCTGAGCCCCATCCTGCCTGCTTCTTTCCATTTGCAGAGTCACTACCATCTTTTTTTTTTTTTTTTGAAAGTTAGAGTTTCAGAGAGAGACAGACAGAGAGAGCAAGAGATTGATCTCCCATCCGCTGGTTCATTCTCCAGGTGGCCACAACAGCCAGCACTGGGCCAGATTAAAGCCAGAATCCAAGAATTTCTACTAGGTCTCCCAAGTGGGTGGCAGGGGATCAAACACCTGGGCCACCTTCTGCTGCTTTTCCCAGGCCATTAGCAGGGAGGTGGATCAGAAGTGGAGCAGCTGGAACCCAAACTGGCTCCCATATGGGATGTCAGCATTGTAGGCAGCAGCTTTACCTGCTACGCCACAACGTCAGCCCCATCACACTACCAGCATAACCTCCACCAGAATTCTGGTATCAAGTTCCCCCAAGCCATTCCTCATACAGCAGCTGGAGAAATCTTTGAAAACACACCAGGGCTGGCCATTGCTCTGTGTGAAACCCTTCCATGGTTTCTAGTGGGCTGAGTCACGTCCACTTTCTTCATGCTGCCTACAATATCCTCAGGAGGTCTGGCCCCGTCCCTGCCCCTCTGCCACCCCACTCCACACTGTCCAGCCACACTTCAGATCTCCTTCCTGCCTCAGGGCCTTTGCACATGTCTGGGGCCCTTCCCTGCCTGTTCACATGGTTGGCTCCATCACATCTTCGAGCTTTAGTTGAAATGGAATCCCCTCGGAGAATCTATGTTTTAAAAAGATTTATTTATTTGAAGGGCAGAATAATGGACACAGAGAGAGATCTTCCATCTTTTGGTTACTCTCCAAATGGTTACTACAGCCCAGGGTGGACCACACCAAAGTCAGGAGCCTAGAACTCCATTAGGGCCTCCCATATTTATGTTTATTTGAAAGTCAGAGTGACAGACAGAGAGGGAGAGACAGAACAAAAGAGATCTTCCTTCCATTGGTTCATTCCCCAAAAATGCCCTCGACTGCTAGGGCCAGGCTAAAGCCAGGAGCCTGGAACTCCATGTGGGTGGCAGGGGCCCAAATACTTGGGTCGTCTCCACTGTTTCCCCGGGTACATTGGCAGAGAGCTGGATTGAAAGTGGAGCAGCTGGGACTCGAACCAGCACTCCTATATGGGATGCTGGCTTCCCAAGTGGCTTCCACTGCGTCATGACAGTGGCCCAGAGATTTCTTTCTTTCTTCCGTATTTCCGTACTTCAGGGACCCTCCTAGCCCAGTCATTACCTTCAGAGTTTTTAATCACAATTTCTAATTGTTTCACTGTTCTGTGAGTTAACTGAAGCAAAATGATTGCTTTCTCTGATGAGAACAGAAGCCCCACGGGGGCCTGTTCTGGGGCCCTGCCTGCCCTGTCCACCACTGTGTCTCAGTGTTGAGCCCCACAGAGGTCACTTTTCAATATCAGTTTGATTAACAAATGAAGACTGAGCAGAATCTATGCAAATGGTACTGGCAAGTCAGGCAGGGGGCCGGCGTTGTGGTGTAGTGGCTAGAGACACTGCCTGCCACGCTAGCATCCTATATGGGAGTTGGTTCCCATCTCGGCTGCTCCACTTCAGACCCAGCTCCCTGCTAATGGCCTGGGGAAAGCAGCAGAAGATGGCCCAAGTGCCTGTGTCCCTGCCACCCACAAAGGAGACCTTGAAGAAGCTCCTGGCTTTGACCTGGTGCAGCCCTGGCTGTTGTGGCCACCTGGGGAGTGAACCAGCAGATGGAAGAGCTCTCTGTCTCTCCGTCTCTCTCTTTCAAATAAATAAATATTAAGAAAAAAAAAAAAGCATCCACCAGGTTCCCTGTGATAGGTGCTTTAATCAGGCTAGCCCCACCCTCATGCCATACACACACATACACACACACACACACCCCAGCACCTGTAGGAACGTGGCGTGAGCAAAGCAGGTGCAGCTGCCATGACCCAGATCTTTGAAAGGGGCCCATCTCAGGGCTCCAGCTGGGCAACCTCAGACCAGTGCAAACACAGACTCTTTATTCCTTAGATAAACAAGAAGCAAAATCCTGTCCTCCAGCCCCTGCAGACCCAGAAGCAATGACATCTCCCCTCCATGCCTCTTCTTATTTACAAATCTTCCATCCCAGTCCTCAAGGAGTGGCAGGCACAGTGGCACAGCTCAGGCATCTGTGTAGCACCAGCAGTTTTCCCTTGTCCTTTGTCCCACTGGTTTGGGCACCTCCCGGCCCTGACACCTACCTAGCCTCCCTAACCCCCGACCTGAGGGTCCTCCTGGCCTAGAGCTATGATGGCGCTTCCCTCCCAGCCTACTCTGAGCCTCTGGAGGCCAGTGGGAGGAAACAGCCGCTGGGGTTGGCTTGCTCAATACCCAGGCCCAGGCCTTTCTCTCTGTAGCTTCTACCAGCCCCACCGCATCCTGTGCTGCCAGGATCAACGGGATGCTGGTTGGAGGACCAGAGGGGAAGCGTCTGGAAGCTGTGTTCCCCAGACAGCAGCTAGCTGCTCCCTGGGCACCTGCAAAGCCCGCCTCACCCACCTAATAAAACAGGGCTCCCCAGGGGCCAGCGATCTCAGCACAGGAGGAGGAGGACACAGACTCTCAAACGAGTCTCAATTTCACAGCATCAGGGACGTGGGCACCAATGCGCTGAACCAGAAAACGAGAGTCTGGCAGGAGCTGCAGACACAGCGTGAGCACCGGGGGATCGGAGATTAGGGCCCTTCAAAATCAATTTTGAATTCCAACTTTTAAATGTGTTCTCCAGGCGCAGAGAGGGGCCCCTCCGGGCAGGTTCGGCCTGGCCAGCTGCTGGGGCCTGCCTTCCATGTCGGAGCAGCCATGGCCCATCTGCCGGCCACCAGGCTGGGCCAGGGGCAGGCTGGCAAGGGTGCTGGGAGGGAGAGTCCACACCCCACTGGTGGGAGAGCAGCGATAGGAGCCCCACGGCTTCTGGAGCATGACGCCGTTTAGACAGGGATTTGTATCCTACAGCAGCCCTGGGCTCCCAGGCAGAAGATCCTTGTTGAGAAGTGACTTTTCCTTCTGGAAGCCTGGTGGGAGAGCCCGCTGTGAGCACCCTGGAGTGCAGCCCTGTGAAGCGAGAGAAAGCGGCACCCCATGGGAGTCGGCAGGGCAGCCCAGCTGCTGCCAGGGTGGGCACTGCAGGAGCCAAGGCATGGCACTTGCAGCCTGGGAGCTGATTCTGTCATCAGTCAGGCAGGTCTGGGGAGAGCTAAGCAGCACCGGGGCAGCCCTGCACTGTGAGGTATGGGGAACCTGGGCAGGACAGACTGCTCTGGGCAAACCTTGGAGATGGCCCTAGGACCCGACACAGGGTGCTCCTGGAAGAACCAGCCCTGGCCCCTGCTGGGCCACGTTTGTCGCTCCCCCCACCCCCAGCCTGTGGTCAGCCCACAGCTGATGCCTGCCCACTCTCTGGGGATGGTGGCCGAAGGAGCTTGCCTACAACAACTCTCCCTGTCCCTTCAGCCCCAGCCCCTCCGTGCCCCAAACCCCAGCCACCTCCCCACTGTTGAGCACACTCCTGAGACAAGAACACGAGTGCCCAAGAACCAGCTGGCAGGCTGGAGACGACAGGTGGGGTGTCCGGGCCGCAGACCTGCAGAGGCCTCACAGGGAGCCCTTCTGGAACGAGCAGCGCTGGGAAAGGAGGCTGGGGTCAGCAGACCACATGTGGGAGAGGCAGCGGCAATGCTCCAACCCCTCCCACCCCGAGCTTGGGAGTGGGCTGTTGGCTTTGCAAGGAAATTACAGCGCAGGCCTGGGTAATGCTCCTTTTAGTTACAGCATAAACTGCGGCAATAAAGCGTACCTGGGGAATGTTTAGAGAAAGCACTAATGATTTCTTCCCCAGTGGTTAATAAATTCACTTCCAGATCAATTTGTTCGCGAGAGAGCCCGGCGAGCGGAACCCGCGTGGCGGGCACAGCCGAGTGTGTCTTTTTCAGTATAAATGATTTATTACAATGATTAGCGGCACATAAACAATTTAAAATACAACGCTAATTAGTTTGGGGAAGAAAGGAGGGGAGAAGCCACCCTGCCTCTCTCCCCATTATGTTCTACTTCCCTAAGTGTGTACTTTTTAATTAAGTCCAAATGTCACAATAAATTTAAAGTGTTTTATTACCACTCGGGCTAACTGCAGCGTCAACGCAAGGGCCCCTCCCCAGGCATGTGCAGACCGGGCTGGGGCTGCGGACTGGGGCACATACAGGTCTGTACGCAAACTGTTGAGGCAGGGGATCTCTTGAGGCCCCTGGAAATCCCTCCCCATTGCTGCGAGTCCCAGGTGAGAAAACACTGAGACCATCATGGGACTTGTCGCTTTTTGCTCTGCTTCCTGGCCAGCTGGGGTGAGAGCTCCTCCTTCAAGCTCTGCCCAGCCCCGAAGCCAGCCATATCTCCTCCACCATCCCACAACACCCCGCACTCTGTCCTGTGAGCTCTTACACCTACCAACTCCTACGTGCCTGGTACCCCACAGCGCCACCTTACCAAGCCCTGTCCCAGTGCTATGAGTTACAATGATGGCTTCAGTTTTACAGATTGGGAAATTGCATTGCAGAAAGATGCAGCAACTTATGCAGACCCACACAGCTACAAAGCGGCCCTTTGCAAAACTCTTGTTCCTCTTCTACACGCTCTGCCTCAGAGCCCAGTTTTTAGCACCCAGGATGGGGCGCTGAACACAGAGGTTGCTGCCTTGCCCACAGACATATCTGAGGCAACGTTTCAGCCCAGGGAAGCATCTGGGTTCACGTTCAGGCTCTGCCATTGACCCACAATGGAATCTCAGTCAACTGAGCTTCAACTTCCTCATCAGCAAAACTGGAACAGTAATACCCAACTTGCAGGGCCAAAGAACAGAGCAGCTAAAGCAAGCAGAAGGACTTTGTAATCCTTGATGAGCTTGGCAAGTAGCAGTTACTTTCACAAGCTTTTGAGACAAGCAGAGATCGGTACTAATCCCATTTCACAGATCAGAAGACTGAAGCCAGCAGAGGAAAGGACTTGCCCAAGGATGCACTGACCCCCCGGAGCCCAGCAGAGACCAGGCTGCAGGCAACCTCCCTTCCAGAAGCTCAGCCTGCCAAGAGTGGATTCCCCCCTTAACACTCTTGTACTGTTCACTAGCACTTAAAAACCAATAGCCCCCAACACACAGTTTATTATGAGGCAGCAATTCTACTCCAAAGTCTATGCCCAAGAGAAAAGAAAACATAGGTAGATCTACACAAAAAATTGTATATGAATATTCAGTAGCATTATTCACAATAACTGACAAGCAGAAATAACCCAAATGTCCTTTGATTGAAAAGGCTTAAATAATACATTGTATATACATTTGATGGAATATTATTTGGTTGTAAAAAGGAATGCAGTATGGGGCCGGCGCCGCGGCTCAACAGGCTAATCCTCCGCCTTGTGGCGCCAGCACACCGGGTTCTAGTCCCGGTCGGGGCACCGATTCTGTCCCGGTTGCCCCTCTTCCAGGCCAGCTCTCTGCTGTGGCCAAGGAGTGCAGTGGAGGATGGCCCAAGTGCTTGGGCCCTGCACCCCATGGGAGACCAGGATAAGCACCTGGCTCCTGCCATCGGATCAGCGCGGTGTGCCGGCCGCAGTGCGCCAGCCGCGGTGGCCATTGGAGGGTGAACCAACGGCAAAAAGGAAGACCTTTCTCTCTGTCTCTCTCTCTCACTGTCCACTCTGCCTGTCAAAAAAATTTAAAAAAAAGGAATGCAGTATGGACATGCCACATGGATGAACCTTGAAAATAGGATGCTAGGAAAGAAGTGAGACACCAAGACCAGGTATTACATTATTCTCTGTATATAAAATGTCCACATGAGCAAACACGTGGAGACAGGTAGTAGATTAATGGTTGCCAGGAGGGAGGACCAGAGTGATTCTCAATGGAGGTTTTTTCATGGGGGGGGGGGGGGGGTGACTAAAATGTTCTTGAATTATATACTGGTGGTGATTATACAACAGTGAGTATTCTAAAAACCACTAAATGGTACTATTAAAAAGGTTAATTTTTGGTATGCAAATTCTATCTCCACAAAGCCATTATATAACAAAACAAACAAGCAATAACAAAATAAATATTCCATTGAGTATAGGAGAAATTAGTTCATAAAAATAATCCCGGGAGGAGGGGGCGATAGCCTGCGCAGCCACCAGGTGTGTGTGGGGGGGGGGTCCAGGCAGCCCAACAGCCAGGCTTCACTGCTCCTGGTCACCCCATCCAATGGCTCAAGGGTGACGCTGCGCCTCCTTCCCATGACTGTGCCCCAACCTGCTTCCTCTTCCCATTCAGAAATCCGACTCCACCCACTGTCCCAGTCCTGCTCCCCAGGAAACTCAGACCCTACTGGATCCATCACTCTCCTATGAGCCATCTTCATCCACTTCTGTATTCTGCATCCTTCAGGGACAAAGTCCTATCTACAAACTGGGCGCGTCCATGGCGGGTTGGTCCCTTTCAGGACCATGAGCTTGTGCTACATGGGGCAACACAGTGTGTAACAGTAGTGCACAATGAACAGGATTGTGGCGAGGCCTTCCAGGCCTCCAGCTGGGGCTGGCTAAGGAATAGGCCTGCTCACAGTGCCTGCGAGCAGGGTGTGCAAGGTGTGCAAGCTCAGATCCAGGCCAGGAAGGAAGGCAACAAAGGCCACCTTTGGAGAAGGGAGTACTGCACCCTTCCTGGCCAGTATGAGCAGGTGACCCCTGAAAGAGCACCCCGGTCAGCAGGGGGATCCAGGCTCACACAGTGGCAGGGCACTCCCCCAGCCCCCTCCTCCCACTTCCATCCCCTTCCACCCATCCCTGTCTGAGTTAATGACCTGGTTAGGTTGAGAGTGGTTCCACCTGCTGGGGCCTCATCTCCGCAGAGACAGACCGGCCTCCAGGTCCCCAACAAGTGGAAAGGGCCCCAAGGAGCAGGAAGGACAGCCTTGGTCTCTTGCGAGGCATATCTGGGCCTGGAGGCAAAAGGAAACATGCCCATTTTCTGGGCATGAAGCTGGTTCCATGGGTCTCCATGGATTTGTCGTGGGGATGCTGCCCCTTTGTGAAACTACCCTTAACTTCTCTTCCAAACTTTCAGGGGGCTGAGACGACCTCTTGTGGGTGAAGGTGGCAGCAGTGGGTGTTGCAGGGGCCCCTTACCCAAAGCAGCACCGTGGTGCAGTTCCTCAGCGGGGCACAGAGCCACCCAGCTGCCAAAACACAACATTTCTCTCATTTGAGCTCTATGTAGGGGCCCAGGAAGATAGTCTGGGCCCTAATGTACGTGTGAGGCAGCTGGGGCTGAGGGAGGTTAAGTGGTTTGTCCAGGGTCCCACAGCAGTGGGTGATGGAGTAAGGCTGGCCTGAGATCTCACAGCAGGACTGGAATCTGAGGCCCATACTTCTCACCAGCAAGTCAAAGCGAGCTGTCTCTGCAAAGAGCTCTGGAGCAGGCATCTGGCATAGCAGTTATGACGCCACTGGGACACCCATGCCCTATACTGGAGGGCCTGGGTTTGAATCCCAGCTCCACTCCTGCTTCTGCTAACATGCACCTTGAGAGGCAGCAGATAATGGCTCCAGTACTTGGTCCCTGCCACCCATGTGGGAGACCTGCACTGAATTCCTGGCTCCTGGCTTTGGCCTGGCCCAGCCCTCACTGTTGTGGGCATTTGGGGGAATAAACCAGCAGATGAGAGATCTCTCAAATAAATAAAAATATAAAAGAATTCTAAAAATTCCAAATCTGCAGGTGTCTGCTGCTGTTCTTGGCTTCCCGTGACCAACCTATACCCCTCTGCACAGGTCCAGTCTCAGGTTCAGAAGAGGGCAGGAAGGAATAGAAGGTAGATCAAGGCCACCAGAGTCAGCGTGGTCACCTGGGAAAGAGGAAGGAAGAACCCCTCCCATATCACGTGCCACCTTCTCTGCCTCCAGCTTTATCCCCTCCAATTCATTCTCCACAGAGCAGCCCAACGATCTTAATGTCAATCTGAGCATTAATTTTGCTTCTGCCTAACACCCTTCAAAGACTTCCCACTGACCTTGAGACGTCATTCCTACTCTTAACCGTGGCCGTGCAGCACTACAGTACATCCCTGCCAACCCTGACGGCCACTCCGGCCATGTCGACCTCTGCAGCCACAGGTTCAGGGGGCCTCATCCTCACTTGTGGGCAACAGAATCCTTGGGATTCTCTCTGCCCTGCACAACCCCTTTCACTGTTAACTCACTCACTTATCCCACAAATATTTGCTAAGCAGCTACCTCTAGGGGCTAGCCCTAGCATCTATATTTTGACAGGAATTATACCAATACTCATGATTTTTCATCAAGAAAGTTGTTCCTAATGAGGTCCATTAAGTCGATCTAATGCCTTGATCAATTTCCCATTCAACAGTTAAATAATTTCTTCCCCCAGCCCCATTTTATTATATTGGGATTATTTTCTTTGGCAGCAATTATTTAAAAATTTTTAAAAAGATGTCTTTATTTATTTTGAAAGAGTTACAGAAAGAGGTGGGGAGGGAGGGAGAGGGAGAAAGGGAGAGAGGGAGAGAGGGAGAGAGGGAGAGAGGGAGAGAGGGAGAGAGGGAGAGAGAGAGATCTGCTGGTTCACTCCCCAGATGGTTGCAATAGCCAGCACTGGGCCAGGCCAAAGCCAAGAGCCAGGAGCTTCATCCAGGTCAACTACATGGGTGCAGGGGCCCAAGCATGGGCCATCTTCCACTGCTTTTCCCAAGCACTTCAGCAGGGAGCTGGATCATAAGTAGAGCAGGTGGGACATGGACCAGCACCCATATAGGACACCGGCATTGCAGGTGGCAGCTTTACCCACTATACCACGGCAATGGCCCCATTTTTAAATTTTTAAGTGACTATATTTTGTGATCAGTTTTGGGCTCACATCAAATCTTACCCATTAGATCTTCACCGCTGTTGGTATTTCTTTTGTGGCAATTATTTCTATCAGAAAATGTTTCCAGAGCCAACTTCTGCAGATCCAAATTTTGTCAGGAAGATTTGATTCTTCTGTCAATTTTTAGTCAATAACATATTTTACCAGGTGCAGCCCTAGCTGTTGCCAGCTTTACTTTGCGTTAATTACTTCAACCAATTTTAATTTCTTTCCTGGGTATTTTTTTTTTTTTGCATTCTCAATAATACTGAGATATTATTTCCACAGGTAGGGAAGACACCTCTCTGTGCTGATCTGATAAAGCCTTCGGAGGATCAAAGGGAAGTGCGAAAACATCCTTGGGGCAGAAGGGCGGGTGCAAACATCACACTCTGCACTCGGTGCAGCACCAGGTGGGAACCAGGTGCCCCAGGGAGCCCTGCCCACTGCCACTGCTCCCCAGAGCCCTGCTGCCTGCCAAGAGACGGCCTCCCAGATGGGAAATGGCCTCTCACTGCCAGGCAAAGAGATGGGTGTAGCCCTGAGGTTGCAGGCCAGGCTGGATGCAGCCTCTGCTGGGCTCCAGAATCTTCCACTCAGAAAGCATCTCAAGACACTTGGCTGAGCAGGAAGCAGGTGCTTCTGGACACCTGTTTGTCCAATACCAAGAAAACTGACCAGGGGGCCATCAGCCCAAGGCTATGACTTCCAACTTCCGCTCACTGGCCTCCAGCCTTTGGGCTTCTTCTTGGGGTCCCCTTTGCCTCCTAGCACAGATTCAACTTGGGAAGAGCAGGGTACAGGGACTTCTAGCAGGATTCAAATGTGGCAAGACCAAGTGGGGGTGAGGCACAAATCCCAGGAGACCAAGCAAAGAGGGGACTCCTTTTGCAGGCCTGGGCCCCTCCACACCGATGCCCCAACAGTCTTCCTCTGGATATAGCAGCTCAAGGCATCAAGCAGTCAGCTACCCTGTCCACAAGGAAGGGGGACAGCAAGACCCTGGGATGGGAAGGGACCTGCCCAAGGATACACTGAGGCTACGGGCGAGCCAGGTTGTGATGCAGGAGTTCTGGCTCCCAGCAACGTGCTGCTGGGAGTGCTCCAGCCGGCAGCGGTACCTCCTCCCATTCTGCTGCCGCCTACACCCAGGCTGCTTTGAAGATGCCAGCTCCTCGGTGCAACAGCAACGGAACACTGGCTCCAGAAGTAAGCCTCTGGGGCCGGCGCTGAGCATAGTGGGCTAAGCCACTGCCTGAGATGCCACCATCCCATATGGGCATTTATTTGTTAGAGTCCCGGCTGGTCGGCTTCCCATCCAGCTCCCTGCTAATGTGCCTGGGAAGGCAGCAGAAGATGGCCCGAGACTTTGGGCACCTCCTACCCATGTGGGAGACCTGGGTGGAGTTCCAGGCTCCTGCTTCAGCCTAAGCCTCCTCTCCTCAAGTGTACAGTCACTGCTGAGGGAGAAGAGACCCCGAGGCATTGGACCCTGCTGGACGGCTGCCTTGTAGGCTCCTCGTAGCCTTTGCAATCTGACCATCTGTGGGAAAAGGAACCCAGCAGCACCCAGCTCCAGCTGGGGGCGGGGGAGAGAAAGAATGTGCACACACAATCAATGCCATCTGCTCATACCAGGCCCAGGGGGGCATCTCCTTCCCAGCCATCTCTCAAGCTCACGGCAGGCCGGGGCCTGTTTCTCCTGTGAACTCTGCTGCATACCAACCTGCTGGGGTATCCCAGGTGAATGTCTTCCCCTCTCTGGGCACAAACTACTCCTCTGTAAAATGAAGCCAGTCTTCCTCCTCCAGCCTCCCAAGGACCTTCCCTGGTGAGAGGGGACCCGGGAGGCAGCGGCACTAAGCCTCCTAGGGATGGAATTGATGACTCATTCTCTCTGGGGACAGCCTGCTGGGCACGTGGGGCCTGAGGTGCCACTGCAGAGGCAGGCCTCTCACAGCAGCCACCGTCTAAGCCGGTCCCCAGCGCACCTTCGCCTCCTGGGATCCATGCCCTCATAAGGGTTGCCCCACGGCCATGAGCGTGGGCTGCACCGAACACCACAGCCAAAGTGACGGCATGTCACACCTGCGACTGGGCTATAGGACGGTGACTGCCTCTCTGGATGGCTGGGTGGAAGCTGCCACGTCAGAGCGGCCCATGTGGCTGGAACTGAGGGCGGCCTCCAGTCACCTCAGACTCCAGACTGCAGCCCTCGGTCCCACCACCGGCTGAATCCTGCCTACAACCCATGGAGGAGCTTGAGTTGAGTCCTGAGTGACACGGCAGCCCTGAGGGACACCCCCATGACAGCTCTGAGAGACCCTGAAGCCGAGCGCTAGAGGAGCTGCACCTAGAGAGCTGTCCCACAGAAATGAAGCAATCAGTGGGGGTGACCTTAAGCCCCTACGTTGTGATGGGGTTCATTACAATCCAGTGCCGCCCTGGCCTACACACCCAGCACAGGAGGGGCCCCACGCAGGCCTGTGGGAGGGGCCTGCGGACAGATGTGGGCTCCACAGCCCATGCTGCTGTGAGCTTTACTCTAGACACGGGCCTTGCTCGGGGAGTATGGTGAGGAGAGGAGCCCAGACAGAACCCTGCCTGCAGCCACCCTACCCGGCCCCTGCCCTCAGGAAAGTGGGCCGAGCTAGCCCACCTCCTAGGGGCTGTGGCCCTCACAGGGTGGGTGGGAAGAGGCATAGGCTTGGGAAGCACATCCATTCTCTGGCCCTCTCTCCAAACCCTAGCAAGGTTAGGGACCCTGCATCCATCACCTACAAGCCTGTCAGAAGCCCTGCCTGTCAGTCTCCCAGCTCCAGAAAGGGACTGTGGTCATATCCCCATTACCAGTGGAGTCACCACTGCTGTCTACCAGGGAGAATGACTCATTAGGATCCCTGAGGTGCAAAGGCAGGACTGGAACGCAGTCTGTCTCACCCAAAGCCCGTGCTAGTTCCACTCGTTGCACAAGCAGGAAAACGGAGAATCAGCACTCAAACATGCTCATGGCACCAACCGACTGCCCCACACAATCCTTGTGGGTCCAGGATTTGCAATGATCTGGGGGAGGGTGGCGAGGAAAGGCAGGACAGGATGGAGCCATGCAGGGAGCCAGCTCTGGGCCACAGGCGCCCAGGCCCGCGCTGTCCCCACTTATGTGGGAAGAGAGGACCTCCTTCCCCGTCTCCATCAAGCTACCGTGCCAAGTAGCAAAGTTGAATTATTAAAACTCCTCTGGGGTACCACCCGGATTTTTCTCCACCGAGACACAGAGCAGAGGGGCGGCTGCTCCTGCCACACAATATTAAAATGTCAGGAGTTTAAGGCCTGCGCTGGTTGAGTCATAAGTTATCAGCACCCAGTGAGGGCCGACAGAAAGCCGCCCTTAAATTATTAAGCAGAAAGCGTCAGACTGTAATATTTTGCTAAACCAAAGTACAGACACAGACAAAGATGTCATTTCAATATTTGAAACCAGCAAGTTTAATTTAAAATAAGAGCAAACCAATAAGCTCAGAACATAGCGGCATATGAGAGGAAAATTATACTGTGAGAGGGAAAAAAAAGTGGAAGGACTTAAGAAATTTATAAAAGTAATCTCCAAGTGGAAATTAGAAATCAAGGCCTAGAAACAGAATAACACAAAAGAAATATTACTGTCCACTTTCTAAATCAATATAACACTGCTCCACACCGGAATTACCATGGTAACTCAAGTAAAAAGAATCAAGCAATTCTTATTATTTCAAAATAAAATCACAGCCTGAAGCCTGGGTTTTATTACAACCACTGATAGATCGCTGGCTTGTATTTATCTGAAATATTGCTTTTCAATCAGCCGGCTTATGAATGTACACAGGGCCCTCACCAGCCCCACTTACCAGCCCGTTGTGAGGTGAGGGGCCAACCAATGAATTGATTCCCATTCAGTGGCATCTGCATATGTGCCCAGGGTTCAACTCTGGCAACCATGGAGTCTCACTCCCTTTCAAGCTGTCCAGCAGCTTTTCAGAACAGAGAGGAAAAGCTGGGAAAGGCACGTCATTCTCAGCCCTCTCCAAACTTGACCTTGGCGGGCTGGGGCAGGGCTCTCACAGCCCCACAGCAAGCTTCTTCCCGCCCTCGGTCATCTCCTCACGGCCTCCTTCCTCAACCCAGTGTCCCTGTCTTCATCCCCAAATGCAGGACAGCTGCAAGAGGGGGCCTGGGCGGCAGCCAACGCTGGCACTGGAGACAGCAGGGCTGGAGACCAGCCTCCTGTGCTCTCTGCATGACAGTTTTGTTTTTTTTTTTAATTTGACATATGAGTTACACAGTGAGAGAGAGATAGAGAAAGGTCCCCCACTCCATTGGTTCACTTCCCAAATGGCCACCACGGTCAGCGCTGCGCGATCCGAAGCCAGGAGCCAGGTGCTTCCTCCCGGTCTCCCATGTGGATGCAGGGGCCCAAGCACCTGAGCCATCCTCCACTGCCTTCCCGGGCCACAGCAGAAAGCCGGACTAGAAGAGGAGCAACGGGGACCAGAACCTGGCGCCCACATGGGATGCCGGTGCCACAGGCGGAGGATCAACCAAGTGAGCCATGGCGCTGGCCCTGGCAGTTTTCTCATCTGTACAGTGCATGTCGTAATAGTAGCTTCTCCTCAGGGTTGTTATGGGCATTAAATGAGATCATACATGGACACTGCTTAGTGGAATGATTACAAAAGTTGCCCCAACATCTACTCCTCCCAGAATCCACACCTTTACGATGTGTCTTTTCGCCTCTTGCCTTCACCTATTTTCCCACCCCCTTGAACTTGGACTGGTTTTGGGATTCATTCTGGCCAACAGGATGCAGTCAAAGTGACAGCGTCCCATGACCAGTCCCTGGTCTCAAGAAGCTTTGTGTGCTTCTACTTTCTCTGGACCTGCCCCTGCCCTGAGAACACAGAAGCAAGACTGCTCGATGATAAGGGTCTCCCAGTCTCATCACCCCCAGCACGAAGCTCATTAGTCATCCCCCATCCTCCAGAGGGGAGTGAGCCCAGCTGAGACCAGAAACACTTTCCAGCCAGGCCAAGCCAAGCCTCAGTCACTGACCCATGGACCTGTGAGCTAGATAAATGCTCCCTGCTTGGAGCTGCTGAGTTTTCCAGTGGTTGTCATACAGCAGTCACTAATGGACACAGCACACAGCACTGCGCCTCAGTTCTAAGTGAAGGGTGAGTTCAATGACAGCAGCCGTGTTTCCATGACTCCTAAAGGCTGAGAGGCTGCAGCGGGAGAGGCCCTACTGTAGCCGTGCAGACGGCAATGTGGATTCACACAGGCTTGGGGTGTCCTGGTTGATGCAGTGTGCACACAAAATTAGGGGCCAATGAGGCATTGTTCCCATTCTAGACATCACAACACTAAGGCCCAGCAAGTTGTCTGCACTCAGCCAAGACTAGAACTCAGGTTTACTGAATCATGTTAGCCAGACCATACCTGAGGACAGTAAGGCCTCAAGAAAGCCCAGCAGACCTCAGGGGAAGAGGCAGGAGCAGACAACTGCACCCAGAAGGCTGGCACACTGTACGTCTGCCCAGACCCAGGACCAGCCTGTTTACTCCTCTCCCACCACCTGCTCTTAATTTGTACCCAGTTGTACCAGCCTTGGACAGAACACAGAGTCACCACACATCAACCAATGAGGGGCAAGCTTGTGGCTAGGCTGGCTGGGTGGGTCTGTCTCTGAGCATGGCCTGGAATGGTCTAGGACAGGCCCTGGGCAACTCAAGGGGAAAAGACATGCCAGGCATGGGGGAACAAGGGGAACAACGGCAGCAAGGGTACAGAGGCAAATGCTAGGTCTACAGGGACGCCAAAACCAGAATGCACACATTAGCCCAGCCCGGTCAAGCTGGGCAAGATGGCGGGAGGTGTCAGGCAGAAGGCAAGTAGCAGGGGTTGTACCAGCCAGGTTGTAATGAGCACCAAGAGAAAGACAGGAGATGGGATGGGAGGACTGGAGTGGGGGACAGAACATAAAGGGGCCCATTCAGGGATGTGCTGAGATGCTTAACCACCTGCTCTCTGCTGTGTAGTGTTTGCCAATTTCCATGGTGTCAAACCTCCCAGCATGGACAATTTCAGAATTGGGAAGAGATGCACAACATCAGGTCTTGCCAGCCAGGGCCAGCCGACTCCATGCTGCAGCCCCATCCGAAGTAGGGACCACCTGGAAAAATTCCAGCAGCACCACCCAGAGCTCAGCCTGGCGGTCAGAGGATGTCCTCATGCCTCAGTGTCCTGCAGCTTTGGGCAGGCAGGGTGTGCCATGTGCACCTGGGCTTCTCCAAGCCAAAGGCCCAGGTCAGGCAAGCACTCATTAACACTTTCCAGGAGGACAGACGCACATCTCCCGGACAGTCAGCAGGCCGCTTACAGCCATGACTGGCACACCCAGGCACACGGTCCCCATTCAGCTGATCGGCCCCTTATTAGAATGCTCTCTCACCCAGGCAAAGGGCATGGCACCTGGGCATGCAACCTGAAAGATATTGAAAGTTCTGGATTCCATCTCCCCATGTGGCCAGGGACAACTCTTTGCCCCTCTTTGAGGATCTATCTTCTCCCTTTCAATGAAAGGCCTTGCGAAGAGTGCCCTTGGAGGCCTTTTCCCATGAGGCCATCTGCCTTGGATCTGGACAGAGGAGACTACTGAGGCCAACTTGCCAGGCTGCGATGGCTACACTTTGGAAAAGGAGTCTGAGGGGCCCCATTTCATACTGTAACTGAGCAGGGAGCAATGAGGCTCACACAACTACGAGGCTTCCTGGTTGGTCAAGTGCATACATGGACAGGATCTCACTTAATCCCGGTAAGAATCCTGACAGTTGGGCATGGTGACTCTCACTATAGAGTATATGTGCTGCCAAAGCAGGCACAGCTCTCACTGTAGAGATGAGAAGGTATAGAAGCAAAGGCATAGAGGCAAAGCACCTCTATGCAAAGCACCGGTGGGTGTGGATGCAAAACCTCAGTGGACAGGCTGGGCCCATAGAGCAGAGCACGATGGCAGAGGGGCAGCAGGTGCGACAGGCGCTTGCATATGGGATACCTGTACCCTTCTCTCCATCTTCCACCCTGGCTCCTTCAGTTTCTTAAGGCCCCTGATCAAGGCTTTGTGGGATGCTCTCTGGCCCCAGATGGATCAAAACCACCTTGCCCTCACTGAAGCACAGGGTTCAATCCTGCCCTGTGTGGGGCACAGCTCCAGAGAGCCCCCAACGCTCTGGGCTCACATCTGCTCAGCTCGTTGTCCCCTCAGCCTGCCAGGCTGTGCCAGCACAGCTCTGCCTTCCGCTCAGAGGTGGCACATCCAACCATGGTCTCGTCCCAGCCCTGGCAGCCTTGAGCCGGGAGCTTAGCCGGGCTGTAGGCAAACCTCATGTCTCTTCCTCCCATGACCACAGAGGGTCAGCCACCAGTACTCACTGGTAACCCTCCATCTGCTCCGGAATGAGCGCCCAAAACAGCCCTCCTCTGGGTCCCGCCCACAGAGGGGCTGCTGGGAGGCTCCTGAAGTGCAGGATGTGGGGCCCATGCCTGCTTTGATACAAGGCCCCGGTGGGGAGGGGGCATCCATTCTTGGGAGGAATGAGAGGCAGGCCCCAGCTCTAGAAAGATGCACGTGTCCATGTGCTAAAAGCGTTTGTGGGACATGTTGGTGAGAAAGGCAGCTCCCGCAGCCGCAGAGGCCAGGCGTGCTTGGGCCCCGGCACACAAAGGGTGAAGCTTTTAGGCAGGCAGCGGCCAGTGATCTCAACTTCCCCCAGTCCTAATGCTCCTGAAAGGCTCTCTCTCGCTCCCTGTAATTGGGCATCAGTAGTTAATGCAGTATTGACTGCATTACACGCTCCCGTGCCTCCCCTCGCTAATGCCAATTGCATCACCTTGTACAGTCACCGGCTTGCTTAGCCAATAGCCGTTAAAAGCAATCCAAATCATGAATCATATGGGAAACTTTTAGCAAGACACCGCCATCCAAGGAGACAATTTACAGTTGAGTTAATCTGGGTACATTAGCAAGACATGGATTCTGGACGACAGACCAATTTATGTTGTTTCCCTGTCCCCCCGCCCCCCCTTGGTGCTCTGGGTTGGCAAATGAATGGAAGAGCAGGGAACTGAGAGGTGCACCTGCTTCTTTACCAAGGCTCCAAGAGGGGGTGGGAGGCCCATCTTTACAGCCTCTCTGCCTGGCTGAGTTTGGGCAGCAAGTGAGAGGGGCTGCATGTGCTGCTCACGCCTCGTGTCGCCCCATTCTTAGCAGAGGACAGCAATGGCCGGTACAGGGAGATAGCCCCTGACGCCAGGTGCGTGCCAAGGCTGCCCCCACCCCCACCACGAGCCTCACCAAGCCTTCACCGGTCTTCCGCAGGTGGCAATGCCCACTGGCCTCTGCCTTCCTGCCAGTCGGCTGGCATCTCTGGCGCGACCAGCGTCAGGACCCATTCCCTGCCCCTACCTCCTGGGGTGGGAGGGTCTTGGTCACGCTTCACCAGGAGAGACAGGACTCTCTGCAGTCTAGAGCACGAGGGCGTCCCTGCTGGTGGCCAAGCAAGGACCAGTCAGTCCCCAAGCGGAACCAAGTGCCTGCCTTCCTGGACCAACCGAGGCAGCCGCAGCAGCTAGGCTCCTAGCGGTCATTAACAATTGAAGACTCCGCTGTCTGGTCCTCAGCGCTGCGCTCCGTAAGCATTTTTACTTAGGAAAAACGCTCTAGGAATCGTGTCTGGTGTTTAGTTTCACAATGCGCCTGCTGCTTCCCGTGGCCGCTCCGGCCTTCCCGCTGGGCCTTTGCAGAGATGGTTTCCATGCAGGGCTGCCCGTCTCCAGCACGCACCTGGGAAGGCGCCCAGACTCCCAGCTAGGCGCCCCCGCAGCCAGCCCTCACTGAGGGGTCTGCCCGACTCAAGGGCCTCTCCTCCAACAACCCAAGGCCTAACGTCGCAGGGTTCAGGGCAGGAGTTCCTCTAAGACTTTTAGTCTCCGCTAAAAGCCCATAGCCTGGTGCCAGCCCAGGCGGCAGGTGCCAAGAGAGGGGCTGTTCCCCGGGGGGACGTTGGAGCTTGGCTCCCTTTCGCTGACAGACAGAGCCGGCAGCATTTAGAAAGCCGGGACCCTGAGTTCCAGGAAAGTGGAGCTGGCTAGGCCAAGAGCAAGCGTCCAAATGAAAGCAATTAATCTTAAAACCCGAAGTTTAACCGTTTGCAAAACAGATCTTTCCGTCTCTGTGGTGACCCTTCACTGCTCGACCTAATGGATTACTTTATTAATAATGCACTGTGCTTAAAAGCAAAAAAAAAATTTTTTTCTGACGATTCAATACTTCAGAAAGTCTCTTAAACCCGTTGCTACGGCAAAACGATTGATATTTTATTATCTTTCAGAAGTGCAACATGAAAGCCCTGCAGCCCAGCAGAGCGAGAGCTTTGGTCCTCAGCAGCTGGCAGACCCGACTTCAACCGGAGGAGCCCCAGCCTCTCCCGGCAAGACGCCGTCAGGTGGAGAAAAGGCATTGGGGGTGGTTAATAGGAGCCCCGAGGCCCCGCTGCAGCCAGACAAAGGGTGCTGAGGGCGGCTCTGAGGGACACACCCCCTGGCGACCCAGAGAGCCGGTGCTGCCAGCCGGCTCAGGTGCCCACCATAAAGTGCCCGGGAAGCAGTTGGGCAGTAGGTTCGGAAGGGCAGGTGAATGGGTCCAGGGCCTTCCTCCCTCGCCCAGTTGAGGGTGTTGCCTTCAAGGCTCCCTGGAACTAGAAAGCCGAGTGGAGTGTGGGGTTATGAGCAGAAAGGTTGCTTCTGGAGGACAGGCCCAAGCTGGGCAGGGTAAGAATTAGGTGGCTGCTTGGGCCCCTAGTCACCTGCCTGCCCTGGGCTGTAACGGATCCCACAGCCCAGCAGAGTCAATGGGAGTGGACAGGGTGGGTACAGAGGGACACCTCCTGTTCTCCACAGCTGGGAAACAGGCCCAGGGCAGGTGAGGTGCACTGCTGTCCAAAGGCAGAAGACTGGCCAAAATGACCTCCAAAGATCCACTCTCACCCAGGCTCATCTGAAACCCTTGGTATTATCAGAGCCTGGAGTACACTGGGGTGCCTAGAGATCTAGCCATGAAGCCCTGGGAGAAGGTGGAGATGTCATCTTGTCCACCTAAGACCAGCCTTCCTGGCCCAAGGTCTAGGACGTGGAGAGCCCAGGGCTTGGGTGTGGGGAGCCAACCATGCAAAATAACCTCAGCTAAAGGCATATCCCATTCCCACGTGCTCCCCAGAGAGGACCCCCCAGGTACCAAAGAAGGACCCTGGGCACTGGCATCCTGGAGGCCTGCATTTGCACCTAGAGGGAGAGAGTCGAGAGGGGCACGGTGGCTCCGAGGTGACACATGGTGTTGGTGTCAGTGATGAAAGGACCCAAATCAAGCACTGTTCCCTCCCTGTCTGCCTGACCCCAGACCCCTCCTCCTCCTCTTTATTCCACATAAAGCTGCACCACCCTGTCCTCCCATGGTCCACCTGGGGCTCCGCGGGAGCGGTCTATGAAGACAGAGGAGAACTGAAGACGGATGCCACATTCAGGACCCCCTTTTTTCTCCCCTCCTACCACATGCCCAGGGAACAGCCTCCATGGCCCTGTGCAGGCCAGCCCCCTCCCTGCTGGATGGTGGGAAGTAGGCTGGGGCCTCCACACCTGGGAGCAGCAAAGTGACCTTGAGCAAGTCACTCAACTTTGACCAGGTCTGTAACACCACTGTGTCATGAGCAGAGGGCGCAGGCCCAGCACAGACCAGGTCAGAGGATGGCCACGACAGCCACTCTCAGAAGACCCCCTCTGCTTCCCAGCAAACCCACCCTCTCAGAGCCCAGGCTGAGGGGCAGCTGCCAACAATCACAGACAGATTTCCCCCTAAGGCCCACAGGGCAGGAGGGCCTGGAATGGCCACTCCCCTGACCCCCCGGGGCTGCCCTCGCTCTCAGCAACGCACTCTGTGGGTTTCAGCCTCCATGTGGCTGGGATCCCCTGCCCTTTGGGGACAGAGCAGGCCATTCCCAGCAGGGCAAGCTTTGGGGTCTGCGGGACCGCCCCCTAGGGCAGCCAGCAGCAGGGGCTCCCTTTCCACTCTCCCGGCCCTGCAGGGTTCTAGGCCCCACAAGGGCTCCAGTCCTTAGCACTCCTGCGCTCTGCTCCCACATGAGGGCCACTGGCCAGCGACGGGACACTTTCTTCCTCTGGGCCAAACTCCCGCCCCAGCGCTCAGGGGCCCAGCCCACGAGGACGCTGCCTTTCTCACCGCATCGCGCGTGGGCAGCGGTCCCCGCGAGGGCCCAGCCGGCCGCACCCTTGCCGGCCAGGCGCCCCGGCGCTAGCCGCACTCGCGCGCTCCCTCTCGCCCCCAGCTCTCCAGTCCGGTTCTCCCCCGAAGCAGCTGATTTGCTCGGCGCTCAGCGCCTCTCGGGTTACGCGGCCGGCGCGGGGGCGATGGCTGCGGTGAGAGGAGCAGCCGCAGAGACGAAACCCTCAACACGAAGCTCCACGGCGCGGAGACCGCAGGCAGCCGGAGCCTCCCCGCGGCCCCGCGGCGCATCGCACGGCCGGCGGCCGGGCCCGGGGCTCGCCGCCCCCTCCCCCCCCCGCCCTCCCCGCAGGTGTGCGCCCGGGGCCCCGCGCGCGTGCTCCCGCGCGCCGCGCCGGGGGTTGAGGGGGGGGGGGCCGGGGCTGCTGGGCGCCGGGACCCCCGCCCGCCACCTACCGTCCTCCTTGTCCAGCACCATCATCTCGGGCGCTCCGTGTCCAGCCGCAGCTCGGCTCGGCCGGGAGAAGGGCGCCGACTCGGGGCGCGCTTTGGCGGGGCGGCCGGTCCTCGGGCAGCGAGCGGGCTCTAATTACCCGCTTGTCCGGCTCTTAACCTAGATTGCACTCAGCTAGAATTACATTCAGGAGTGAAGCACTTCGCAGATACAAAAGCAGTCTCACCTACTTTTGTGCCTCAGAATTGCAAGGAACTACGGACTGCAATTGAGAGAGAGAGAGGGAGAGGGAGAGAGAAGGGGGAAGAGAGGATCAGAGCTGTTTCTTTGATTCTCACCTTCTAAATGGCTCAATTTGCCCAGTATAATCTGTCTTAATGTAATTGCATTTGATAGCTCATAACCCTGGCTCTGGCATCGGCACAGCTTTCAGCCTCATAAAGTGTTTTCCCCTCGGATTTAATCTGAATCTCAATCTAAAATTATATTCAGAGAGATGGGGGAATCTCGGCGGCCGTCTCCCGCTGCCTTTCTCCCTCAGTGTATGAGGTCTGCACTCCTGCTACTGCATAAATGCACACATTTCCCGGGGCCCCCTCCCTCCCAGGTTAATGGGGAGTGGAGGCGCGCGGCTGGCCGGCTCCGCAGCGCCACCTGGAGGCCTCCCGGCCCCAGCTCGGCGTGCGGTTCCGCTCGGGACCCAGGGTCCGGGTCTCTCCCGTCTGCCTGGTGCACGACCCTCGTCTGTCACTCCCAGGCTCTCAGCTTTGACTTCTGCCTCCCCACCAGAGTATTTCTCCGGCCCCGTGCCCTCTGATCCTACGGGCTCTGCCCCTGGGGGGATTCTGGTCGATTTCCAACTTATTTACCAAGCCTTCCGCTGAGAGAGTCCCACAGCACTGCCCCTAACCACAGCGGCCCCTCAGAGAGGGAGCAGCCCGTCTCCTGTCTCTTGGAGCAAGCTGGCCATGGCCTTGACGGCCCTTCTCCTTCCACTGATGTTTACTGAGCATGTGTTAGGTGCCAAGCACTATTCTAAGGCACTGAGGATAGAGCAGTGAGCCAGATCCTGTTGCTGTTACCAGGTTGATAGTTTCTGCCCGGTCACTCAGGAAGAGGGGCAGTGTCCATGGCCTTTCCTCCCTATCCTGCTTCTCCCCAGACCCCTGAGGCTGGTGCTCAGGCTGCCTCCTCCAGGAAGGCCACCTGCTTTTAAATCCCAATATTTGAAACACCCCCCCCCCATACAGAGTTTCAAGGGGAGATGGAAATAATGTTTCTTCTCCAGCCCAAAGAAAACTCCAGACACATATGTTGAAAGCTTAGTCCTGGCAGTCACTTTTGAGAAGCCCAGCAAGGAGAGAAGGCGCTCCCTGGGCCTCAGTTTCAATGTCTGTGAAATGGGAGACCTATTTTTGCTTTCTCTAGGGTTGCTGTGGGGAGCTGATGCGATAACACATGTGAATGTACTTTGCAAAGAGGCACCCTGAACAAAGGGAGTCGGGGGCTCCTGTGTACAAAGGAGACCTGGAGCCTGGGTCTTGCCCCTTGAACTCTGGGAGGCCCCAGGGCTTGACATGGGTTGGGAATGGCCTGGGAGAGGGGACAGGGGCAGAACTGCAACCCATCTCCTCTCCCAGGCAGGGAAGTGAGTCTTCGAGAAGAGAGACAAGCGGCTGCCTCTAATGAGATGCCTCCTCGGCAGCTCAGAGGGTTTCGCTTTCCCCTTCATCTCGAATACTTAATCCTAATAGTCCTTGAGTATATTTGATGTTAAATATATCATTTTGCTCAGGCTCGCCGTCCCTCAGGACTGCAAGCTTGATCTCTCCCTGCCACTGCCGCCACAGCTCTGCCCTCGAGGTCTGAGGGAGGCTCTGGCACGGCTGCCACTGGCACATGTGGTGCCAGCCCCGCACCCCTGCCTGAGCTGGGGGCCGGACAGGCAGGCAAGGGGCCGCTGTCCTCCGTGCTCCCAGGGCTCATTCACTCCGCAAGGGCCGCTTCTCCTCACTTAGCCAAGGCCAGTTGTCCCCCATGCCCACCTTGTGTGGTACTTGGTTGTCTTTGTGCTGGCTCCAGCTCACGCCAGCCCCCAAGGTTACCCAATTAGCAGCCACACAGCTGGCATCCCTTTGGGGAGTTGGGGCTCCTGTGCCCGAGGCCTGGGGTAGCAGGCAGTGTGTCACAGAAGCAGGGTGGGTGTGCCAGCAGGGGCCTGCAGCTGCTGTGATGACTACTGGTGCTCACAGGTGGCTGACTCCGCACCTCCAGGTGGGAGGGTGGCACTCCCCTGTGACCTGAAGGGGGACCTCCACTGCTAGGTTACAGAGTTGCCCACCAGCTCTCAGAGGGTCTCCGGACACGGGAAGGGCCCTGCCGGGATGACGGAGCCAGACAGGAGCTTCACTCGTCCCGCGCCTCCTCCTCCTCAGCCCAGAGGTAACTCCTACCCCTGGGCTCACCCCCACCCAAGCTGCCTCCAGACCCGGGGACACGCCCGTAACTCCAGAGTGGAATCCTGAGATCCCCCTGGGGCCGGGAGAGGCTGTTTTCACCAACACATTCCACAGGTGATGAGCGTGTGCTCACACTTTGGCAGGCCGAGAGTGCTCCAGAATGCCCTGGGAAAAAACGTCTGGGCACAGTGCGGGGGAGGGGGGGCAGCAGGTGAGCAGCACCCTGACTACTGTGAGGAGAAAAGCGCTGGTACTAGTTGTCTTACGCATTTCTGTGCAAGGAACTGCAGTTTGTCCTTGTGTCTGGCAGGAAGGCTTCCTGCACTGGGGGGTGGGGAGAGGGGGCGGTGGGACTCAGAGCCTGAGGGCCTAGGCAGACCAGATATTCCAGAACTTTCTGGGGAGGCTGTCAGATGTACCTCCGCCCGAGGGCCCTGCTCCCGACACAGTGCAACTGTCTACAAGACGGGGTCACAAGTTGGCTTTGCAGGTAATACTGAGAGAGGTATTCAAGGTGACAAGGACTGCTTTTCTTTGAGCACTAGAGCTGACAGCACAGAGTGGCCGTACAGACTCTGCAGTGCAACTAGGATGCCCGCTGGCCAAGTTCAGACGCTGCCCTGCCCCCTAAAAGCGGCCAGTGCACAAGCATTTGCTACCAGCAGGAGTGCAGAGGTGCACAGTGGGCAAGCTTTCTCCGTCTGGTTTCTGGAGAACTCGGACAGACGTTCTCCAAGGCTGCGGTCACAACTCTTAGGCCCCCGGTGAGGCCTAGGCCAGATCTGCACCCCAGAAAACACGCATCTCCTCCTCCTCCTCGATGAAGGCCAAGCCGCAGCCACACAACAGCCCTGGGAAAGGTGCAGGTGTGGGCTGCCCAACCGTCCAGGTGTGCCCTGGGACGGAGGGTGTCCTCGCTTGCAGGACTTTTAGGGCTAAAATCCAGGCACTCCTGGGCAAAGTAGTCCAGCTGGTCACTGTGGGAGGTGGCAGGGACCAGAGGGGCCAGAAGGGAAGGCCAGGTGGCCAGAGTCTCTCCCCAGTCTCCCAGCCTCCTGCCACGACTCTGCATCCTCCAGGCCCTGGGGACAGTCTCTGGATAACCAGGGCTTCCGGTGCTCCCAAGGGACTAGCGGAGGCTAGGGTGTGAGATGGACCCAGGGTGGATCCAAGACTTTGTGAGCCCAAAGCTTACTAGTTTGGAGGTGGGGAGCTCCTTAAAAGACACAAGATTACTGATACAAAATGACCACCAGGGACTGGCCACTGAGCAGCCCAAGGCAAACGTGCCTCTCTGACTGAACATGGTTTTGGTGGAGTTTTATGGCCCACTCTTCCACCCGAGCCAGGGCAGCCCCTCCCAAAGTGCCTGGCTGGGGGCCCACAGCTGTGAAGTCCCAGACCTGAGGGGCCCCAAGACCACGCTGGTTAGACTGCAGCCTCGTCCCCAGCGGCGAGCGGCAGAGGGACCACCAGACACCCAGAGGCCTGGGACTGGCTCACACTGCTGGGTCCCCGCGGCGCGGGTCGCAGAGGCGCTCCTGGTGCCTGCGAGGCAGTCAGAGCCAGCGACAAAGTTCTCGGCCGGAGCGTGCGGGGTCGGCGGGCTCCGGCTGGCCCATGAGACTTAACCCGTCCCGCGAACCACCCTGGGGGCTGCGCCCGGCACCCTCCACAGACACACACACGAACGCACACCCCGCCGCCGCGCTTCCGGAGGCGGCCAAGCGGCCCAAGGCGGCCGGGGCGGGCGCGGGGGACGCTGCCGCTGAGAGCGGGATGGCCTGGACAGAGCCCGCCCGCCCGCCCGCCCTATGCCCCACGCGCGGCGCGGCACGGCACCTACCATCCTCCTGGTCCAACACCATGGTCGCCCGGCGACTCCAGCCAGACACAGGCCCAGGACGCCGAGGGGCGCGCGGCTCGCACTCCAGCCGCCGCCGCCGCTCGCCCGCCCGCGCTGCTCCTGCGGGCCCCTCGCGGGCTCCGCGCCCCGCGAGCCGCGGCCGCCGACAGGGGCGGCCCGAGCGGCGCCCAGAGCGCAGCCCCGCGGGCAGGGAGCGCGGGAGGAGGCAGAGGGCGCGGCGCGGCTCCGGGCGGCGCGGGGGCGGGCGCACGGGCGTAATTGCCGGGCCGGGCTCGCTGGGGCCGCGCGAGCAGCCGCTGCCCGGGCCGGAGCGGGCCGGGCTGGAGCCGGAGCGGCAGCCGCAGCCAGAGCAGAGCGGAGCGGAGCCGGAGCGGCGCGCGTTCTCTCTCCGTACCGGCCGCGCTCGCCTCAGCAGAGTGAAGCCTGCATTTCCCAGGGCCCCTCAGATTCCCCTGTTAATTAAATCAATTCATTATGCTCAGATCTGATTAGCGGCCCTTCCCCCCTTTGAATCAATTATTCAATACACAAACATAATTGCTTGGGCCAGAGGTGCCCGCCATTAGCTTATTTAACTCCAAGGACACTAATTACCCGCAGGGCACGGGAACTTTTCTCATTAATTCTGACAAAACACAAAAGCACAGCCAGAGTGTGTGCGTGTGAGGGCTGTGTGTGCGTGCGTGTGTGACCGCACGCCAGAGGGAGGGCCGTGCGGCGAGCTGGGCCCCCGGACGGGCAGCGGCCAGCCTTGTGGCCGCGCCGGCGGGAGAGTGGACTCCAAGCCTGGGACTGGGGGCGCCGCGGCAGGAGCGTGGGAGCGCGGCGGGCTGCGTGCGTCCCTGGGGGCCTGGAGACCCGGCACAGGAATGTGGGTGGCTGTGACCGTGCGGCTGTGACTCCGCGGCCACTGTGGCCCGCGCCACGGGATCCCCTTTCTTTCTTCGTCACTGTCCCAGCCATTGCCGGCCGCCTGCTCAGACCCTCGGGGGAGACTGCAGACCACGCGAGAATGACCCGGGTGGAATCGGGAGGGCCACAGGGTTCCCCCATCACCTGTCGGGACACTGGCTCAGCTTTGCCCTCCCCCACTCCCCAGCTATAAAACCCCATCCCATCCCCCTCCCAATACCGTCCCCACTAAATGTCCTCCCCACTCCCACTACCACAAATGCTTGACACCCAGGCACCCCCATCCCCCACCCCGTGCCTAGTGCCTGGCCTCCTGTCTCGAGGCTGCGTGGGGGTGTTGCCCGTGGCTGACCAACTTCTCCACCATTTACCTCCCAGGAAATCTCTATTGAGAGAGCCAGTGAGAGAGCCCACAGAGGCAGGGACACAGAGGGTAATTGATTCCCCCAAATTAGGTTTCTGCTTTCTAAAGACCGGTATTGTCCCCGCTCTCAATGTGCACAGAGGTATTGAAGAGTTCCTTTTTGTTTCCTCGGGCAATGAATGAGCTTAATCCATTTGGCTTTATAAATCAGGAAACTAATATTCGCTCCTTCCATAGCAGCTTTTTAAAAAATTTAATTGGTGGGGGAGGCGCAGTTAGTCACCGTTATGCTGTCCCCAAGCCCCCACTTATCAAAACACATTCAGATTGAGGGGTGGGGATAAAGGCTGGGGTGGGGGCTGCCCTGGTTCCTCCCTTCCTGCTCTGTTCCTGCACACAGACCCACATGGTGTCTGGGAAAGTTTGTGAAATGATTGCAGGGATTATATTCCATTTAGTGAGGAAAGAGGGAGGGAGGTGTTCAGAGGTGCTCTTCAAAATGCTTTCGCAAATTGGCTGCTCTCAATTCTCCAGCACCAAGCCAGAGAGTGACCATGCCGCGCCGGCATTTGACAAACCCTCATCCTCACTACCCGGCACAAGATCAACCCCTGCTACTCTCCTGCCCTCCCCCCCCCCAAAAAAAAATCGTTGATGGTTTCTCACTGTCTTAAAGATACAGCCTGTGGGTTCAGGCTCTCCACAGTCTGGGGAGCTTTGCTACCACCGCTAGTGCTCCTGCCCCCTCTGGATGGCTTCGCCTTGAGGGAAGGCACCCCGCAGGGCCTGATCCAGGGACTTCTCCTGGCATTGCTTTGCTAAAAAGCCCTCCTCACCTCCAGAAGCTGCTAAGCAAACAGCTGCCCTGTGTTGGTGTGAGTGACTGGCTCTGTGTAAAGGCTAGGGTTGCGGAGTGGTGTGTGCTCATCCTGTTGAGGCCTAGGGGATAGTCCGCCTCTGGGGACAGGGAATCCACTTCTCCTTGGAGGGGAAGGACAGAGCTGGCATGAAGAGTAAGCTGGCTCCCTGGGGGAAATGGGAGCTGAACAGCAAGACACGGAACTGTGCAGTTGAGGGTTTGGGCTTTTAGATATTAGACACTTTGCAGGAGAGACTCTTGGGCTGCGTTTCCCCAGGATCTCAGGGGTTGGTATGGACCAGAGACCAGGAGTGTGCTTCCTCTGGAGGCCCAATATTTGGATCCTAATGTTCTCTCTGTTTAGCTCTGTGTAGCTGGGCAGGGCCACTGCCTAGCTCAGTGCTTTTGGCTGGTCCTTGCATGAGGTCAAAGAGACAAGTGAGACCTGAAACTCTGCCCTCTCTCTGTTGCCCAGGCCATGTGTCTGGTATGTGCTGTACCCACCCTGGGAGGGCACCGTTTGCTGATTTGCACAAGAGCCCCCATATGTACTAGAACGGCCCTGCAATTGGGTATCTCTGCTTGTCCAGAGGTCACACTCAGAGTACCTGGCCTGTGGTGTGCACCCGGCCCCTACCTGCCATCACCCCCCTCTCTCACTTGAGACAAAGGCTTGTGTGAGTTCTTAAAAGATCAGCCTGGGGGCCAGTGCTGTGACTTAAAGGGTAAAGCCACAGCCTGCAGTGCTAGCATCCCATACGGGCACCAGTTTGAGTCCCAGCTGCTCCACTTCTGATCCAGCTCTCTGCTGTGGCCTGGGAAAGTAGTAGAAGATGGCCCAAGTTCTCAGGCCCCTGCACCCATGTGGGAGACCCAGAAGAAGCTCCTGGCTCCTGATTTTGGGTCGGCCCAGCTCCGGCTGTTGCAGCCATCTGGGAAGTGAACTAACAGAAGACTTCTCTCTGCTGTAAGTCTTTCAAATAAATAAATAAATAAATAAACCTTTGGGGTGGGGAGAGACCAGCCTGGTGGGTTTGAGATAAAAAGAGAAAATTCAGAGAGCTTAACGGCCACGGAGTGTGGGTAGGCACTGGAAGAGATGCCCCGCCCTATCTGCGCATTTATAAGGGGCTCCAAGTCCTGAAACACTGAACTCAGTTCCCAGCTGGGACTGAGACAGGGACAGACCCATCATAAGGACTGAGGTCCCCACAGGGAGCCTTGCTGGGGGAGGGACCAGGAAGTGCCTGAGAGGAGATCTTGGGTAGACTAGTGGGAGCAGCAAGGCCTGGAGTCTGGAGGGAGTGACTGTGGCAGGTGCGGCAGGCACCAAGCAGACCTGCTGCACTCCTGAGCAGCACTGGAGATAGGGACAGTGCTGCCTATGCAGGACTGGTCACTAGGAGCCCTAGAGCTTAGCCATGGGAGCCCCTCTGCCTTTGACCCGCTTTGGTCACGAGGAGCTAAGATGTCATCTTGCCAGGCCAAGAAAGAAAAGAGCAGCGAGGTCAGCAACTTGGTGACACTGGCAGCAACCTGAGCGAGACCAAGAGCACCAGGCAGCAGCTGGAGTCCTACAGGGTGCATCTGTTCCTCAGCCAATCACCAGTTCCCAAACCTGGCTATCTGGGAATCCCAGTCCAGCAGTATCTAAAAGACACGCGGGTTACAAAGGGAAGTATTTCTAGAAGGTCTTACAATTAACTTACTGGAGACAAGGATCCTGAAAAGCAGAATCGAAGCATCAGCATTTGGGCTAATTATTGTAAACATGTGAAACCTGGCACTGATCATTTGTACAGACTGACGCTGCAACTTGTCTTTGCTGAATGACAGGAATGAAGGGAAAGGCCTGTGAGCAAGAAAGGACCAGAACAGTAACAGGGGAGCAGCCCCCGCTGCAAGCACCTGCTTCCTCTGAGGGCACTGGAGCCCAGGGAATCAGAATATTGAACTAAAAGTGCAGAGTGAGCTTCCCTATCAAAAACCAGATTGTGTAAGTTAAAAAAAATAAAATGCCACCAAATGTTGTTTACAAGAAATACTTTCAAAACAAGGTGAGAAAAAAGACTGAAAATAAATCAATATGGAAAGATACACCAAGCAAATGAGAGCAGAGAGGGCGTGGAAACATCAATTTTAATGTCAAACACAGCTAACTTCAGGATTGAAAGCCTAACCTTCTTGAAAGTTGAGGAACAACCTCTTAAATCAAAAATAAGAACAAAACTGAAATTGCAAATCACCTGATAATGAAAAAGAGAACATAGAACATCATACAGAACTTACAGGACACAGCTGTACTCAGAGGAAAATAGATAGCCTTAAATGCTTTTAGTGTTTAAAAAAACAAATGAAAGACTGGAAGCAAATGAGCTAGACATTCAATCTAAGAAATTAGAAGAGACTAAACTAAGCCCAAAAAAGAACATTAATAAAGTTAAAGTTGGAACAAATGATAGAAAAAATAATTAAAAGGAAAACTTATAATCAAAACCTGGTTCTTTGAAAAGACTAAATAGGGGCGGATTTGGGCACAGCAGTTCAGACATCGCTTGGGAAACCTGCACCTTACATTGGAGAGCCTGCCTTGCTCCCAATTCCAGATTCCAGCTAATGTGTGCCCAGGAAGACAGCAGGTAGCTGTCTAAGTACATGGATCCCTGCCACACATGTGGAAGACTGGCACAGAGTTTCTGGCTATGGCTTCGCCCTGGCCCACCCCCAAGATGTTGTGAGCATTTGGGAAGTGAACCAGTGAGTGGGGGACTTTGTCTCTCTCTCCCTTTCAAGTAAGTAAAATAAGGAAATAAAATTTTTAAACATGAAAAGGCAACAAAGTAGAACCTCCCCTCCTTTAGGAAAACCTGCTTAAGAAAATACAGAAAAACAAAAATGTATGTAATTAGGTATAAGAAAAGAGACAAAACACAGGGTACAGAAAAGGTTAAAGAATTATAACAATATTATGTGTAAACTTAAAAAAGTAAAAGCGAAACTGAAAAAAATAGATGACTTCAAGCAAAGTGTAAAATTATAAAACTGAGCATAGAAGAAGTTGAAATCCTGAATAGGCTAACAAATGAAAAAAAAAATTTTTTTTTTTGACAGGCAGAGTGGATAGTGAGAGAGAGAGACAGAGAGAAAGGTCTTCCTTTACCGTTGGTTCACCCTCCAATGGCCGCCGCAGTAGGCGCGCTGCCACCACCGGCGCACCACACTGATCTGATGGCAGGAGCCAGGTGCTTCTCCTGGTCTCCCATGGGGTGCAGGGCCCAAGCACTTGGGCCATCCTCCACTGCACTCCCTGGCCACAGCAGAGAGCTGGCCTGGAAGAGGGGCAACCGGGACAAAATCCGGCGCCCCTACCGGGACTAGAACCCGGTGTGCCAGTGCCGCAAGGCGGAAGATTAGCCTATTGAGCCGCGGCGCCGGCCATGAAAACATTTTTAAAGACATTAAAACTTGGCCCTTGAAATAGCACAAGGTATTCTGTGATCCAGCAATTCTACTTCTGTATCACAATTAAAATTAAGAAGTCCCAAGATATAGACTATATTCAAGATAAGTTTTATGTAAACTTTAAAAACAGATGATTTTCATGGTACTTAAATTATTCCAGACGTGAGAAAAAGTTGGAAAACTTCCTGCCTTTTCCTAATCCCCAAACCTTATGAAGATTGAATTTTAAACGAAAGAAAAGAAAAAAATATACAGAATAGTTTGAATATGAATGAAAAATCCAGAATAAAATGTTAACTAACTGGATAAGGGAAGAATCTGAGGATAATAATGCACCATGAAGAAGGAGGGTTTGTTAACACAATAAACGTGACTCAGCAATCAGGAAATCTATCGCTGGAATCACTACACCAACAAATAAAGGGAACAAAATGTAATTATAGTAACAGATGTTGAAAAATCACTTGATAAAATTCAGCACATATTGCTTATAAAATATTAAGCAAAACAGAAATAGAAGAAAACTACTTCCATTTGCTACGACTGTTTACTAAAACCAAATAGTAAGTATATGCACAATGACATTCTGGAGCTATTTCCATAAAGTGAGAATAAGACAGGTTGTTTATTATTATTCAACTTTTGGGGGAGACTTTAATCAATATAGCAATAAAATGGACTAATCAGAATAAACAGCTGGTTTTTAAGAGGACAAAATAATATTTATTTACAAATTATGTGATTATAAATCAAGAAACTCTAATTACATCTAGTAGCATCATGGGGCCAGCCCTGTGCACAGCAGACTAAGGCACAGCTTGTGACACCAGCATTCCATACTGGAGTACTGTTTCCAGTCCCAGACGCTCCCCTCTGACCCACCTTCTGCTAATGCACCTAGGAAAGCAGAGAAAGATGGTCTAAGCATTTGGGCCCTAGCATCCCTGTGGGAGACCAGGATGGAGTCATTGGTTCTGGGCTTTACCTTGGCCCACTCCTAGCTATTGTGGTCATTTGGAGTGTGAACCAGTCAGTAGAAGTTATCTTTCTCTCTCTTTCCCTCCTTCTTTCTGTTGCTCTGCCTTTCAAAAAATAAACTACCAGAGAAAAAGCTACCAGAAGTAGATAATTGGGGAAGTAGCTAATAAAATAAATAAAATAAATAAAAAAGTAGAAACCTGTAGGATTTTTTCGAAATGCAATGATATGTTGGAAATTAAAATAAAGAAGTATATAATTTCTAACAATGACAAAGCCATAAAATGCCCAGGAATAATTTTAAGACAACACCGGCATCATCTAAACCGAGCATCACAGGGCACACCACAAGATCCGAACACTCAGAAAGAGAAGACTTATTATCATAAAAAGCCAATCCTTTCAAAACTTTTAATAATGGCTATAATGCAACTTCTATTAGAACAACAAATTTAAAATTTTTAGAACTGTAAAAATATCTAATTTGAAATACATTTGAAAAGTACATACATGAGACTAGTCAAGGAAACCTGAAATAGAAAGACTAGTTGAAGAGAACTTGTGTTATCAGATAATAAAACACACTACAAAGCCACCATTATCTTAATAGTATGGTATAAGCCAGGAAGAGATAAATAGATCTGAGGAAGAGAGCCGATCAAAGGGCCCAGGTAAAGAAAGGAATTTAAAGTATGATAAAAGTTGCACTTGAATTCATCAGGAAAAAAATTTACAAATGGTACTGTTATGTGAACAGACATTTCTCATTTCTCCAAGAGATTTTGTACAAACAAGCCAATGAACACCTGAAGAGCTGCTCACCATCATTGTTCCCCGGGAAAATGGGCAAAAACACACTGACATGCCACTCCACATTCACAGGGAAGCTGGACTACAAACGTTGGCACGGGAAGCTGAGAAATCAGAACCTTCACACGCTGCTGGTAGGAAGGTAAAATACTGCAGCCATTATGGAAAACAGGCTGACAGGGCCCCAAAAAGCTAAACATTGTTCCTTCCTGTGACTCCGTCCTGGGTGTATACCCTAGAGAACTGAGAGACTACGTATTCTAGGATTCCGTTTCCAGAAGCGGGTGTTGGCCACCAGGGACTGAGGGAGGTGGGGTGAGAGCTAAAGGGGACTGGTTTTCTTTTTGAGATGATCCAAAGTTGACTATGGAAACTGACATTTCTGTGAATATACCAACATACATTGCATGGTACACTTTACATGGGTGAGTTGTATGGTATTTCAATTGTAAAGGTTTTTTAAATAAATGGGGCTACTCGGGAGTGCAGTGGAGGATGGCCCCAGGTCCTTGGGCCCTGCACCCGCATGAGAGACCAGGAGAAGCACCTGGCTCCTGGCTTCGGATCAGCGCAGTGTGCTGGCCAAAGCAGCGGCCATTGGAAGGTGAACAAATGGAAAAGGAAGACCTTTCTCTCTCCCTCTCTCTCTCATTGTCCACTCTGCCTGTCAAAAAAAAAAAAAAAAAAGGAAATGGGGCTACTATAACTGATTATCAATCTGGAAGAAATAACTGTGACCTCTACCTCCCCCTAAATATGGAAATTGTGCCCCAAGTAGTTTAGACATTTAAATATAAAACAGTGAAAATTATCAAAAGAAATTTTCAGAGTAAAATTTAATAGATTTGGATAATAACATGAATGAACTTTGTAGGATTAACAAAGGAAAAGATAGACATGCTAAACCTAATTTTTAAAACTTCAGTGGCAAAGAGGGTCATTAACAAGGGAAAATACATATGATTTACTGGAAAAATATTCACTTATTCTGTGGTAGTACAAGGAAAAAGATGCTGGAATAAGCTTGTGTAAACAAAGAGTTTCTGTAAATTGTATAGACAAAAGCTCAAAAGAAAGATTGGAAAAGGTAAAAACAGGCCAATGAATATAAATGGCCAGTAAAACCCTTACTCTCCTTATTAGTTGGGAAAATGCAAATTAAAGCAAAATAAGTTTTCATTACTTGAATTCATCAGACTTGCAAAAAAATTTTGAAACTGTAAAATGTTCAAGTCTGCTAAAAATGTGGGAGACTTGACACTCTCTCTTTTGTTGCTGAGACAAGTAACCTGGCACTGCTAGCATTGGGGGCAGGTAACCTGGCACTACCTACTACAGCTAAAAGTGTATATGCCTCCTGACCTAGAAATTTGCCTTTTGGAAACCCATTCTATGAGCGAAAATCACCTACATATGAAAGGACTTCAAAAAGCTCTCTGAAGAGCTGGCGCTGTGGTGTAGTGGGTTAAGCCACCACCTGCAGCACCAGCATCCCAAATGGGCACTGGCTTGAGTCCTGGCTGCTCCACTTCTGATCCAGCTCCCTGCTAATGTGCCTGAGAAAGCAGCAGAAGATGGCCCAAGTCCTTGGGCTCCTTCACCCATGTGGGAGACCCAGAAGACACTCTTGGTTCCTTGCTGCATCCTGGCCCAGCCCGGGCTCTTGCTGTCATTTTGGGAGTGAACCAGCAGATGGAAGATCTTGTTCTCTCTGTCTTCTCCTCTCTTTCTGTAACTCTGCCTCTCCAATAAATAAAAGAGAGCTTAAAAAAATTTATTTTGGTATCAAAAATTGAAACCCATGCATAGTTTTTTCTCTTTTAAAAATAATTAATGAATTAATCAATTTGAAAGGCAGAGCAAGGGCAAGACAAGAAAGAGAGCTTTCATCACTGCTCTACTCCCCAAAGGGCCACAGTTGCCATACTCCATGTATAGACAGGAAGTATTTTAAAAATGTAAATTAGGAGCCAGTGTTATGGCGTAGCAGGTAAAGCTGTCACCTGTGACACTGGCATCCCACATGGGCTCTGGTTAAAGTCCCAGCTGTTCCATTTTTCATCCAGCCACGCCTGGGAAAGCAGCGAAAGATGGTCCAAGTCCTTGGGCCCCGGCACCCACGTGGGAGACCTGAAAGAAGCTCCTGGCTCCTGGCTTTGGCCTGGCCCAGTCCCAGCTGTTGCAGCCATTTGGGGAGTGAACCAGTAGATGGAAGACCTCTCTGTCACTGTCTTTCAAATAAATAAAAATAATTCTTGGGGCCAGTGCCATGGCTCACTTGGTTAATCCTCCACCTGAGACGCTGGCATGCTGCATGGGTGCCGGATTCTAGTCCCAGTTGCTCCTCTTTCAGTCCAGCTCTCTGCTGTGGCCCAAGAGGGCAGTGGAGGATGGCCCAAGTCCTTGGGCCCCTGCACCCGCATGGGAGACCAGGAAGAAGCACCTGGCTCCTGGCTTCGGATCGGCATAGCTCCAGCCATAGCAGTCATTTGAGGAGTGAACCAGTGGAAGGAAGACCTTTCTCTCTGTCTCTCTCTATATAACTCTACCTGTCAAATATATAAAAAAAAAAAAAAATAAAATAATTATTTTAAAAAATGCAAATCAGATGTTGCCAATCAACTCTCATATCTGCAATGGCTTCCTTGGGCCTAGGATTGAACGTCAGGGTGGCCTCTACCCTTAAGACTAGGTTAGACCTCCCTGTGGCAGTCTGGCATGGCCTTCTGCACTTTCCCTCCATCATGCTTATCACAACCATCTAGTTAATTACATGGTTATTTGTATAATTGTTTATGTGACAGGGATAAAAGAAAAACTATTAAGCTACAAGGGTTTGCATCTTCTCCTCCAGCCCTCCGCCATGGAGAGAAATGGGTCAGACCAGAAGGTTTCCACGGTACAACCAAGCTCAGAGATTCTGAACTTGGCCTTGCCCTCCATGCATACACCACCCTAGCCCCAGTTTGCACAGTTCAAGTATTTCCTTCCACTCTTTCAATTATCTAGCTGAGTAGCTTGTTTTGAGGACTGACTATGGCAAAGCCCCTTGAGCTGCTGGTGAGCTTGTGGGCTTCCCCCAGCAGCCAGAGTGAGGCTGTAGCGACCCCCCACATCTCCAGATGGCTTCACTACTTTACATCCCACCCTTCAGAGACCCTCACTAAGGGTCCCAAGAGCACCGATGGCCACCTCTGAGGCTATGGATACCCAGCAACCAAAGCCAGCATGACCTATCACTTCACAATTAAACTCTGAACCCCGATTTGTGCACCAACAGGGGTCATCTGTTCCCTCTCCCACCCTCCTGATCACCTGTCCACTGAGAGTCGGAGACCTGGAGCGATGCCGGGCTGGGTCTGAGAAGCCAGGTGCTCGTGAGGCTGGTGCTGCTGGCGGGCGAGCTCCCCAGGCTCCCCAGGCTCCCCACCCTGGTTGCTCTGTGGGGCTGAGCACCGTGACTCACTCCCACAGAGCAGACTGTTTCCCGACAAGCTCATGGGAGGGAACACACCCACATGCAGGTGGTCCCCTTGCAGCTACAACCACATGTCCCAACAGAACAGGCATCTCAGAAACAGTCGTCCTGATGCTGCAGGCAGGGGCCCAGGTATGTAGAGCCATTGGGGGAGCACTCCTGTCCCCCCCCCAACCTCTAGTAGGGTCTGCCTGCCCTGCCCCATGATTAGAGAGGCCGGGGGGTCCCCCTCACTCAGCATCCACACAGTCTGCAATGTTCTACCTGCTCCCAAGCAACACGAGTTTGAAGAAGAAAGCACCCCCCTGGAAGCACATTTTCCTCCACGGCCGTTGTTACCCGGACTTGCCTGGGCTTCTCCAAGCCAGGCACCGAGCCCCTGTGCTTAGGCCACCCTTGCGGTGAGTCACAGAAATATTTGAGTCCTATGAGACCTGAGGTCACAGTCAGCCAGCACTGAGAACCTGTACCAGATGTGCCCAAGTTGAGCAGATTAAGCCACCCACAGCCTGGGGTCAGGCTGTTAATCCAAACTCTCCAAAGCCCTGGGGCCTCTCAGACTTGGTGGCGACTGCTCAGGCCCAGATCTTGATTCTGATATTACTTCCTGCAGATCTCCGGGGTGCCACTTTCCTGAGGGTCGCAGACCGCTTGTCTGTGTCCCCAGAATCTGTTCTCCTCTTCCTCCTGGCTCATGGTACCCAGCTGGAGACCCCATCTCCCAACTCCCCGGAAGTGGTGCAGATAAGTCACCAGCTCTCACGTGTAGGCTGTAGAGATTCAAGCACCTTGCATCTCTGTTGACCAGGAATTTGCCTGTCCAGTACCTCCCCTAGTCCCTCAGGCTGGAACAAAGGGGAACACCACCCCATGGAATGCAAAGAAGTAGGACGGAAGGAAGCTGGGGCCTTGAGTAGCCTTGTGGCATAGCATTGCCAACGTGGCCTTCTTATCTCCTCTTAGGAGAGGGAAATAAAGTTCCATTTAATGAAGCCATGGTAATTTGGGGTCTCTTTGCTAGAGCAGCTCAGTTTTTCTTTTCTTTTCTCTCTTTCTTTTTTTCCTATTACACTGAGCCTCGGGTGCTCCCACAGTAAAACAGTCCTCATGGTTTCTTCAGGTTCCACCAGGTTCTGCTTTGCCAGGTCCCTTGTTTCTGAAAAGCTGCCCAGTGTGGGAATGAGGCCCTTGACCCGGAGCTGAGGCTGGGCCGTGGCATAGTCCCTGCAAGACGTTCCCTGGTGCTCACACAAAGGCCTGGGCTTGGGAGAGATGGAGGGCAGGACGTGCAGAAGCATCGGAGGGGTTTTTGTTTGTTTGTTTGTTTATTTTTTGGCTGAGGTCACAGCTGGAGCTGGGAGCCATGGGCCGGGAGACTGGACAAGCTGTTGCCTCTGTCTAAGGCAGCTTCAAATTTCAGAACCTCCCCAGTGAGCTCAGTGAGATGTTTTTTTTTTTTTTTTCTGACCCTACCCTTGGCCATTTTAGCCCAATTGCTCCAACTGTAAGGCCTCCGGCAGAGTCCACCCCTCACTTGCCCTTTCTGCTGCTGTCAACCAGACTCTCTGAAACTGAAGATGTGGTCCAGGCCTCCGGACCCAAAAATGTCAAGGGACCGCATTCCCCCAGCTCCACGCCACTGATAGGTGCCTGGCTCAGCAGGCTAAGGACTTCGTCTTTTATGCCTTGCCTGAGGGTCCCAGCAAATTTTTTCAGCAACTCTTAGAGCAATGTAATAACAAATAAACACACCCCAGAGGGCAGCTCCCTAGTGCAGTCTAGCCCAGCCTAGCCCAGCCTAGCCTGACCTTGAGCATTTGCCTAGAGGTGATCCTAAAAGGAGCTTGGGAGTGGAAGCTACTGGTCTAGAACCAAATAGCCTAAGGGAAGCCCAGGTGTACACGGGCCAGAAGACCTGCCACAAGGAGTAGAGGTGAGTCTGAGACTTCTGGCTACGTGTATAGACAGAAAGCCCCCTCCCCCCATCCTCACTCAAGTGCCTCTCGTCCGAAGGCACTTGGCCTTGCGTTAGGTGCCAAGGATTGTGGTCCCTGCAGTGGACTAATTATGGTATTGTCTCCTCACCCATCCGTCTGTTCGTAGTTCCTGTGAAAGACACCCGGTTCTAACGTAATTCACCCCCAAGGCCCGTTGGGTCCTGGATCTAGTCAAGCTGGGTCAATGGGGCTCCCTCCTAGAGGTTTTGGACTTTGGGGCCCAGAGAGCCAGGTCAGCCCCTCTTTGGTAGCTAAAGCTATAAGATGTAAAAGTCAAGGCTCATATTCTCTGCCATGAAGCTAAAATTGTTGGGGGCAGGGGGCAAAGACCAGGCCAACATGAAGAGACAGCACAGAGAGATGTCAGACACAGACCCATTAGTCTTCTGCTTCTTAATTCTACTTCCCTCCTCCCCCAGGCCCATTCCTGCCATTCTCTTGGCTTGGATGTTCTAAAATAAGTTTGGTTTCCATCATGTGCAACCAAAAGAAACCCAACTAACATCCAATGGAAAGCATAAAAGGCTCCAACCTTAGGCAGACACACTGGGAATTTGAGCATTCCAGCAAAGGAGAGTATTGCGCTTGGTTAGGGACCATGGAGGACTTCCCATAGGAGAAAGCACTGGGAGTCCTAAAGGCTGTGTCCTTGGCCCTGCCCAGACCTCTGTAATTAACATGCTAACAAAGAGCATCTGGTCCAAACTCTGCAGCCCAACAGTTCCAGGTCTTCCAAACTTGGCTTCTCTCCTTTCCTTGGCTGGTCCCTGCCAGGAGCACTCAGCTCTAGCCATGCCCCCTCTGCCTGTCCATGCCACACCTGTCCTCCGTGGCGTGGCTTCAT